>NC_142371.1:4890000-5546250 GCF_059441005.1 Hippichthys cyanospilos
GGTTCTAAACGCATTAGCTATTTAACATAGGTTTGGATTGCCCGTTATACGACATATTCGCCTTACGACCCCAACTGCGGAACGGATTAATGTCTTAACACAGGGTGTTTTATATATATATATATATATATATATATATATATATATATATATATATATATATATATATATATATATATATATATATATATATATATATATATATATATATATATATATATATATATATATATATATATATATATATATATATATATATATATATATGACTCATATGTAGCATTAGTACCTGTTGAAAATAAAAGTAATACAGTACATAAAAAAAGCTATCGTATGAGTATATGTCTATTAATTTTATGGCCGTAGAATAACTGTCATGTAGTTTGTGACTGAGGGTGATGAAACTGAATCGGCTTTTTCATTCGGTACGTTGAATGAGGTCATACCCCCGTAAGCGAGTGTCTATTTTTAGGGTTTCTTGGAATTGCATGAGAAAACAGGACAAGTTGTTATAACCTCCATTTCCCAGGATCGCTTCTGTACTCAGCGTTAAAAAATACTCAGGCAAATCCTGTCATACTAATAAGAATAACAAACAATACTAAAAAACAAAAAACAATGCCTCCGTACGGTGGTAAAAAACGAGCAGAAAAAAAAAGTGTATGTGTGCTCAACTGGTATTTGTACACTATCGTTTTCACGTCAGTGAGGTACGTTTGAAGTGGGGTTTGATCAACTCACACTCCATCGTGTTCCAAGTAGGGAGAAAATGTTCTTCTTGGCTACCTTGACAGGGTTTGACCGGCTCGTGTTAAATTTAGAAAACGTGTAGGAGGCAAGCTGTGTCTGCGCCAGTATGACGACTGAACTATAAATAGTTGAACGTCAATTAAAAAAAAAAAAAAAAAATGTCGACAGGCAGGGCGATAACGCCCTCTGTTCACCAAACACCCCAACAGGTGCATTGTACATCAAAAAAAAAGAAAAAGAATGAGATATAGCGTAGAAATCGTGAAATTGTGTATATGCTGCTATAAACGCGATTGGCTCACAGACACTATATTTAAATGGGACGATTTTCGTCCGGCGCTTGAAACGAAGCATTTTTTTTTGCATCTATAAATCTCCCAAGCACCCTTTGTAAACCAGCACCTGTAGCGTACACACAACCAGGTGGGCAGACACTGCTATCTGCTGGTCACTTGCGGGACTGCGTCAACTCGGCATACTATCTATAAACCTTAATCTCGTGAAATTCAGTAGAAGTATTCATCCACCCATTCATTTTCTATGGTGTTTATACATATATATATATATATATATATATATATATATATATATATATATATATATATATATATATATATATATATATATATATATATATATATATATATATATTATTTATTTATTTATTTATTTATTTATTTAGTTAGTTAGTTTTGTCCCTCATGTCTTGAGCGGGTGTACTGATTGAATTAAGAGAGGAGTGCATAGTAGCAAATGGAGAACCTTCCCATTGGTGGAAATTTTGGCTAAAGGATTAGGGTCCTAGGTGATTAGTTGAGATTAGTCACATATTTGTCATTGTCATGAATTTACAGCTGTTCACAGGCTCTTATTTCATTTATCACTTCAAAGCATTCTTGCTGGCCGCTTCCTTACTGTTGGGCTCAGTGGACAAATATGCTTCAAGAAAAGTTCCCTCCAGTCTACACATTTCCCACAGACCCGCTCATCAGATGTCAATGTGTTTTTTGACGAAAATTCATTCATTCATTCATTTTGCTCTCTTGAGATGTGCATCCTGCTTTAAGTCTATTTTGTATTCCTCCTTTTCCTCTCGATCATGATGGTACATGGCAGTGACAGCTCTTTCCACACGGGAGTTGCACAATCCAAGTGCTTACTATCCCTCAAGTGGAATGTTCAAGAGCAAGGGTGCAGTGCGATTTAAGTGCATCGGTAGAAGGATCCGCTTGAATGTCACCGTAGTGAGCTCAAGATGCCACGACTTTGAAAAAAGAATCACTCAGAGCCATATATATATATATATATATATATATATATATATATATATATATATATATATATATATACACACACACACACACACACACACACATACTGTACATACACTCGTAGGCCCAAGGACTATTCTAAATAAAGTACACAGGTGGTAGAACATTACAATTTCCTTGGGAAAATGTAGAAGTGAACATTTGAAAATGTAAATGTTTGCAGAGTATACAAACTTTGTTGAATATTGACACTTTTGACATCATGAACACTTTCACAACTATGAATATTGTCAATTTAGTAATAACAACATAATTGAAATGCAATCTAAGCAAATTTGTTATTGGCGAACTCTGTATTGATCATAATCAATACAGTTTTTCCTTTGAATCCTGCTGCAATAGCAAAATGAGTCAAAAAGGCTTAGAATGTTCTAAAGATGCCACAAGATGACACTATAACACTTACTACCTTTTTCCAAATGAAGTCAACTCACTTGAGCGTAGTTCCTTGGCACCATGATGTGACAATGTGGTGGTGCTAAAGCAATATAGCATCAGCAACTAATGGGACAAATGGTAGGTGTTATTGATATATTGATATATTCTGAGCTGAACCCTTGGGCACTTTCAGTCCACAGCAAAATACAAAAAAGGTGGATTTTGCTGCCGAAATCACATTGTGCAAACACAATATTAATGAAAATATGCTTACATTAAGGGTGGCTCAGTGACGCAGCGGTTAGCTCATACACCTCACAGTTCAAATCCACTTCGCTCAGACCTTCCTGTGTGGAATTTGCATGTTCTCCCCAAGCCCACGTGGATTCTCTCCAGGCACTCCGGCCTCCTCCCGCACTCCTAAAACATGCATGGCAGGTGTAGTGGACATAGTAAAATGGCCTTAGGTGTGATTTGGTGCGTGAATGGTTGTTTGTCTCTGTTTGCCCTGCAATTGGTTAGCAACGAGTTCATGATGTCCCCCACCCACTGCCAAATGTCAGCTGGGATAGGCACAAGCAGGCCTGCGACCCAAATGAGGATAAGTGGCTACAGAAATTTGATGGATGGACATTAGTGGGGTGTATTACATATTATAGTAAATACATTTTGTTTTACATGACATTCCCTTTGAATTTATTTTGTGGCAAATCTCTATCACTTCATACCTCAACGTTAAAGCATTACTATTGAGGTTTACTGTGGCCTTTACAAACTTTTAAGCAGCAGATGAGCGCAATTTAGCCTTGAGCAAAGACCTACTATACCCTTAAGATTATAAGTATAGCTGCCACAAGGTACCCCACAGCCCTTCCTGCCCTTGAAATATGAGACTAGCATGGAAAGTTCAGCCCCATGGTGAGGATAACCCACATTCTTTCAGTGGAGCCCCACTCCCTCAATAAACCTTCTTACTTAATAAGTTATCACTGCAAATAAATCCACCTTAGAATCACAGCATTTAATCTAGAGAAGTCAAATTTCATAGTTAGCACTAACTATGGAGCATGTTATAAGTACTTTTTAATCTTCAAATGGTCTTGCATGCATTAATCAACCAAGTAAATATTTTTCAACTGTCTGTGCCTAAAAGTTAGCCTGAGTGAGCCAATGAGCACTTCCGCCATGTTAAGACTTAGCAGGGCTATTGTTTTTATTGTAACAATGGCCCAAAGTTTTTTCCGTAATGATCAGTTGTGGTAAGTGAAATACAGAGCCACTTTCAAGCAACTGCCATTGGTTAAATTATACAGTACTGTACTTCAATATTACCCAATTTTGGATGTGCACTTTTTTAAATGTCTCAACAAAAGTTAAGCATCTGATGCGGTTTTCCTAATGTAGCTTGCTAAACACTGAGTAAACGTACGTCGTAGAAATAGAAAATCCACTTAAGCAACAAGGGGAACATGCAAACAAAAAGGAGCGAAAGGTTGTTGTGCTGACGAAACCATCAAATCGAGATTTTTAAAACCTCTTTGTAGTTCTAAAAATGACCACTAGGAAGAAACAATCTTCCAAGTTTTTGTCTTTCTGGACGTTAAATGCCAAATTGTTGTCAAGTCATAATAACAATTTGAAACATTATCTAATAGGATTTGACAGACTGTGGCAGGAACAAGCATCTGAAAGTTATCATAGTGTTGTTTTTTATGTTAAATGTTAAATTGTGACTAAACATTGCTTCCCAACCTGCAATTTACAATTTTGCAGAAATGTGTTTGTTTAAATGCTAACCTATCTTAATAGTGAATGAAATGCTGAAACAATCATTGCGTCGTTTGATTCCTCACCTAAATTTAAATGAAAAATATTTAGGGAAATCATCCTTTCGAAAGAATCCTGATAGAAGCTGTACAAAAAGTCGACCTCACGTGCAGTCAAATCAACTATTCAGCTAAGTTGCGTCAGCAAGCGTGAGCCAATAACTTCTATTTTTCATTACGGAAAATATTTCGGCCAATGAAAATTCTTGTTGCTGGGATGTACAATATGGCGGCGGTAATGTTGTGGAGTTTCCGCTACTCGTTTACTGCATGCAACCAGGCCAGGGAATTAGCATGTTAGCTAAACTAGTGTCACGCTAGGCCTTCAGCAGACCAGCGACTCCGATAGCAACACGATCAAACACTTGTTCGTCAAGGAGACGAATAGCCCTTTACAAGTCTGCATGAGAACAATTAGATCCACAGAAATATGGTGGTTCTCAAAATTCGAGACCAGGTAAGAGCGCTGTGCCAAAGACCGAAAGCTACGTTAAAAGATAACGTTTGACTGCTAGCTTAGATTGTAGTTTATTCCAGCCTACTTTATGTGATTATCTACCTGTTTCAAATCGCTTCCTGTACACGTGAATTTTGGATTTAACATCAAATGCTACGCGGTCATTTGCGACATCGCAGTTGGGTAACTAAAACCCGAGTGGTCTTTTGTCGTAATGGTGAAACCCATCACTTATGCATCACATGACCCATGCCCAGCTAGAATCAGTCCTGAACTGCTAACAGGACCGCTTATCTGCAAAAAAAAAAAAAAAGCCAGTCCACTCTTCACCGCTAACGAACAAAGACATGCTGCATAAAACATACATACATTGGCCTGAACAGTTGCTTTTAAGTTTGGTCCTTGGTAAATGACCCTCAAAAACCTTTTGGAGATGCGTACCATGGCAAGAGAGTGAGAGCTACTGACTGTGATGTTTATATCTGTGACATTTCGTGGTAGCCTCTTTTTAGATTTTAGCTTTTTGCATGAATGCTCCATTGCGTCATATGTAAACAAGAAGGGATCGTATATCAAGATAAGCAGGATATTACCAGTAGATGGTGGCTATTGTGGCACTATGATAGGGCAAGCTCAAGAAATGTGATCCTCTGATGAAACTAGTAAATAAACACGGAATAACCTCCCCTTCCTCAAAACAAACAAAAAGTCTGGCCGAAATCATTATTTTGAGTCATGCAAGAGCCGAAGTTGTTTTGATTTTCGTTGTTACTTGCATATGTAATGACTACTTAGTGGGTATAATAGGAGACGTCGGTGTGTCAGCGAGCACTTAATCCAGTATCACGCATGCGTATGTGTTTTGTCATCATGTGCTCTAATGATCCTCTGTTAGTGCAGTTGCTCTAAGAGCTGTCTCCATGGTGACGGTATTGAAGGTCTTGAATGAGGCAAGGAGCTGCTGGACGGATATAGAAAATCTCCTGCAACAGTTGAGCTGGACCGGTGCTGAAAACAAAACGCAGATTTGTGCCACACACAGGGTCAACATGAGACACTGTGAGAAACACAACTGCCCAATTGTTAACTTGAATTGCCCCTTATAGCATCTGTTGTGCCCTGCACATTTTCATTGACATTTCAGAGTAACTTGTCTTCTGTTACTAAGTTTTACAGTAAAAGTCAAGCTTGTCTCTGTCCGTAGATTTGCATTGGACTTGCATTGGATGAGATGTATTGATGTATTGTATTGGCATGTTTCTTTCTGATTCAGTAGTGTGGACTAATTCATATCAAATACTTTACCCGTGTAGTGTATGCTTTGCCATTTTCTTTAAGCTCATCATCTGGTTCAAGAGCTGATTGCATTTAGTAGTAATGGTTTCCCCATTACTAGGCCCCATGACAACGTTGTGGCAAATTGGATTGATGCTGTGATACGATTATTCTGTAGTGTCACTCTTGCTGTTGTATATCTTCTTGATCCTAAATATTTGGCAACCCACACTGTATGTCAACGTACCTGTGAATGTATTTAAACACATTTTCTCATTGTGATAGCTAGCAGTACTTGGTAAACCTGTTCTTAGTGCTGCTCAAAATGTCATAATGAGCTGCATGTCATAATTGAGTAATAGGATGAATGGATGGAGGTGACATTTAAGTGACAAATAGTAATACTCACAAAAATTAGTACAGGCACTCTAGATACTCTGGACATAATTAAAATGTCATTGCTAGATATTGCTGTAGAAATTGTTGCACAATATTTTGCAACACATTGAAGCAATCTTAAATATAAACAAGAACTGTTGTTCAAAAACAGTGTATATTTTTTTCTGTGAGGTAAATGCAGTTTGATATGATTTTTTTTGTAGAGAGATATTGTTAATTTGTTAATTTAACATGTTTTCAACACAAGTTGAATGCAATGCAAATGAATGCTTTTATCTGACTTTGATCAATCAAGATGCAACCTTACATGCACAGACCATCTAATAAGACAACAGTGTGTTTATTATTTCCTCTAAAGATCTTAACATTGGAAAAATCAAATGTATCCAAATGGAAGCTAGGATTTTTTTTCTATCGTGGCAGAAATGTAGAGGTTATGTTTGGATGAGATTGGGGAAAAAAATTAAGAAATTTACTTCAACTTATTAATTATTTTTAACTTTAACTCTATTTTTAATAATTAATAATAATAATAATAATTAATAATAATTTTAATTTTTCAGTTTTAGACTAAGATGTAACCCGTACAAACGCTGTAGAAATAATTACCAGTTGTTGAAATTTGCTTCTCTTTCTTTTGTTAATGCTAAAAAGGATACATGTTTAGGAATACTTAACAATTTTTATAGTCTAATTTGTAGTCAGTGCGTTGAGTGGGGGGGTGAAAAGTTTTCTCTTTTCTAGTGGGGGCTTGGTAAAATATAATTGAAAAGCACTGGCCTAAAGGAATATTTTGTAGTTAACTGGCAATGCCATTATGTTCTTTTGAATTTGTATCTGAAAGTTGAAACCAGCTTGCTTGAGTATTTTCATTGTATTTTGTCCTACGAGATAAAATATTTCCTTCCATTGTGGATTCTCTACCAAACCACAATGTTTATTAGGATATAGGCAATTAAACAGATGAGTTAGGTGTTTGTACTGATTGTTAAGGGCGAGGGTTAATTTGTTGTTTGTTCCATTCGGATGCTTTCTCCTGAGGTGAACTACTGCAAAGATGCATGCAAGCGTTTATATGTCAGCATTTGAAAGAACCCAAAAAAAAGAACCCTTCTTTTTCATTCCGCAGCCTGCTTTGCTAAAAGCAATTTTCAATGTGGACCCTGATGAAGTGCGCTCACTGATATTCAAAAAGGAGGACGTAAATGCCCAGGTAATCTTCACAGATTTTATTTTTTAACTTTCTTTGGTGGGAATGTTTCATCTTGCTTGTGTTCTAGTGACACACTATTTATGCCACTCTTTATCTGAGTCATACTTTTGGGGCTGAATAAACTATATAACATCAGACACATATTACATAAATCAGTTTCCATTTTTTTATAGGACAATGAAAAGCGGACGCCACTCCATGCTGCTGCCTACCTTGGAGATGCAGAAATTATAGAACTTCTAATCCTTTCAGGTCTGTTTAATTTTACAAGGCAAAAGTCAAATTTGAGTTCTGCAGCAGAATGCAAAGTAGAAATTACGAGTTGTGTAGTAATGGTAATACTGTATGTCGTAATGTAATGAGTAAGGGGGCCACATCTATTTATGCTAATACTAATATTACCCCAAGGCTTGTTCATACTTTATTCACCCAAGTGAATTAACTACCCCTCTTTTCAATACCATTTATTATTTGTGATGTTGTAACCATCTTTGAAGTTACAAGAAAATGATGAGAATTCTGAAAATGATGCCACATATTGCTCTCAGAATATAAATATCAATCCAAAAAAAAGATTATTCTTTATACTCCCAAATATTTCCCTAAATAACTGCAACTAACATTTTTGCATACACACCATGTAAATGCAACAAAAGTATCTGTTACAATGTCGCTAACATGAGTATGTGACAGTGGAAGTCCGTTAAAGATAAATTTAAGCTTAAGAATGCATTTATTTGACAATAATTCAACCAAAGTTCAATCTACAGTCATACAAAGGGGTCAGTGCTGGGACAAATGCTATTTGACATGTGTATGAATATTGAATAACATTTGTAATATCTCCAAATCTTTGGAATACAACTTCTTTGCAGATGACGCAAACATTATGGACCTTGGGGATAAGTTGCAGCTATTTCTTTCTTTGCTTACTGTAGAGATTAATATATTTGACAAATTGTTAGGTGGAAGTAAGGAAATAACATGATATTTGGTTTATTTGATGACTAGCCTTAAATTCTCACGACAGCTATCAACCAATTCATTAAGCATCCGCCTGTTAGAGTGAAAAAACAAAGTATCGAGGGTGTCCAAGTCCAGTCCTCAAGAGTCACAGTCCAGCCTGTTTTCTATGTTTCCTTTCAACAAAGACATCTGATTCAAATTATTCAAAATACAGTGGGCCCCCGGGTTACGAACTTAATCCGTTCAGCGGCTACGCTCGTATCTCGAATTGCTCGTATAGCGGGCAATCCAAACCCATGTTAATTCGTGAGTGCGTGCAACGCGCGCAGAAGCCTTAGGTAAAATCATCACGCTGTATACATAAATTAATATTAAGTGACATAATCTACTGTACAGTTGCATTAAATAACAAATACAAAGGATAAATGACTTTTACCTTTGGAAAGACGTGACTTGTGCTGAGATAAGCAGAGATGAGCAGAGATGAATGCTCTAGGTCAATACGGTAAATCAGATATGCTATTGGTCTTACAGTGTCAAAGTAACTTTTTCAGTCAGGGTTTTCTCTACTTCCTTCCATCCCAACCAGCTGTGCCATCAAGCTAGATAAAGGCGTTCGGCCAATAGCATATCGGCACTTCTGTGATTGACGTGTGACACCGGCCAATAGCATCTCCGTGAGTGAGACCGGGTGACCTTAATCGACCAATAGCATATTGGCGTCTCCTTGACTGACTGATAATTATTTGCACTTTTTTTTTAAACGGTTGGAATGTATTGACATCTTATTGATTAAAACACATTTAAATCTGTGACGATTTTTTGTCCTGCAATCGGCACACTTAATTTCATGTCAACTGTTTTTCCCGACGTGAATTGAGCACGGTGGAAGCGGAGAGGTGGTTGTGTGTGTTGCATTTACTAGGCAGCACACTTATGGCTTGTTCGAGCGTCAGTTCAACTTTGGTTACAACTCACAAAATTGCAACAATGACGCTGTCCCAATGCATATCGGGAGATCGCCGACTAACCTGACATGCAATCTTGTCTAGCAACCATTATATGGCGCTGTATCATCACCCGTAATAGGGTGCAGAGATTAACCTTTTGAGTTAATACGACAACGCATATAGGCTATTGGTCTTACAGTGTTACAGTAACTCTTTCAGTCATGGTGCAAATCACGGAGATACTAAAACATCATCCTCTTATTTCTTCCTTTACCGCTGCTAGTAATTTTAGAAGCTATGTCTAACAGATAAAGTTTGCAAAGTCTTCAAAACATTCCGTTTTTCACTCATTTCGTCTACTTCCTTCCATCCTGTCCCATCAAGCTAGATAAAGGCGTTCGGCCAATAGCATATCGGCATTTCTGTGATTGACGTGTGACGCCGGCCAATAGCATCTCCGTGAGTGAGACCGGGTGACCTTAATCGACCAATAGCATATTGGCGTCTCCTTGACTGACTGATAATTATTCGCACTTTTTTTTAAACGGTTGGAATGTATTGACAATTAATTAAAAAAAAAACACACATTTAAACCAATGACAATTCTTTGTCCTGCAATCGGCACATTTAATTTCATGTCAGCTGTTTTTCCCTTTAGCTGTACAAACACTACACTTAAATGGTAATATATTTAGACACCGTGAGTGAGACAGTCAGTGTGAGATTGTAAGACCAATAGCGTTCACGTTATCGCCATAAGTATCTATTAATGATTGTAGATGACGCAACTGCTGAATATAGTGACGCAGTTAGGCGAGAACATTTCTACATACTCAATGGCTGGTTTGACGGAATGCTCGCAAGACGAGAGGTTTGCTCGTAAGCGGAGGACAAAATTCTCCCTGATCCATGCTCGTAAGGCGGAATGTTCGCAAATCAGGATGCTCGTAAGCAGGGGGCTGACTGTATTAGATTAGCTCATTAGCATAATTTGCAGAATGCACCCCTGGATAATATAAAAATTATCTTTTTTGTAAAAATGGTAACAGTTATTATTGCCAAAGATCCGATCCAACTAGCCAACCACAAAACCACAAAAATCTCAAACGTCAGCCATCTTCCTACGGACAGTCAATCCACAGTCAGAGTCTTCTTCCTTCTCCCACCTGGCCCATCTCTTAACCAACCCATCCAACAAAAATATCACAGATACTTTATGGTTCTCAAAGTCAGTCTCATTTAATCGAACTGTTGCAGAAATGTTTGTAACACAGCTGCACATTTGCCATTTTGGCTGGGCGATATGGCCCCAAAAGAAGATCACATTATTTTTTCATAGCGTCCGTTAAGACCCATGTGCATTGAAAGCGTTTAACTTTTCATGCTGTAAATATTGAAAACATTTATCCCTAAGTTAGCGCAGGTTGTATCGTTTTTGTCCTTAAATAGCCTGACTGCTAGTGTCCCCTGACTTGTGTTGTAGGTGCCAGAGTAAACGCCAAAGATAGCAAGTGGCTCACTCCTCTGCACCGAGCTGTTGCCTCCTGTAGCGAGGTACGAGAATGTCCCTCAGACTGTCACACTCACACAGACAATAGCAATGGCACATCACAGAGGACATTAAACATGTGAAATTACATGTATTACAACGTATTTCTAATTTGTGTGGCAGGAGGCTGTACAGGTGTTGCTGAAACACTCTGCAGACGTAAATGCCCGAGACAAGAACTGGCAGACTCCGTTGCACATTGCAGCAGCCAACAAAGCAGTCCGCTGTGCCGAAGCACTCGTCCCTCTGCTCAGCAATGTTAACGTGTCGGACAGAGGTGGCCGGACTGCACTGCACCATGCAGCCTTCAGTGGTCACCTGGAGGTAATACAGTGAAACCATATGCATGTTTTGATAAACTCACCTGTTTGCCTGTTTTTGTGCTCTTACTGTCACTCTGTAATTAACCATTAGTCAATATCTAGGCTCAAAGTTGTTGTTTTTTTTTTTTTTTAAATATCTTTGTTCTTTCATTGAGGTGAAACTACGAAGTTGTACTTTTTTGTTTTTGGTCTCTGACTTGACATTTTTATATTCACTCATCACAGTATAAACACGTAATATAATGAAATCCAATACAACAGGTCAGTATAAGTGTTTTTGTGGTGTTATATCATACTGAAAGTTGGAATGTTTTTGTTATATCCTGACCCAGCAATACTACGTAGACCATTGCGAACTTCAACTACAATTATGAAGTATATGTTGAATGACTACTTCTGATTTCTCTGCCAAACAATAGTAAATCCTGATCTTATGCCCAGTCATATAATAAATGGAAAATCACATTCAATTGGCTGAGCGTTACACTGATCAAATTACAAAACTCACAAGAACATTGAAGTGATGAAAGCCATAATTAATAGACATATTTCAATATGTTCCTTCCACATTATTTACTCAGCAGTATGAGTGTCAGCTCTTGCAAATCCTTCATGTTCCACCCACATATCTATTTGCCAGATTTGTGTACTTCAATGTCTGTTGGTTATTTTAAGGGAGGAAATGCCTGGTCTAATCAAGTAGTAATTCCCAAGCTTTAAATCAAGCTGCCTTACTCTTGTGAAACATTAATTGTTGGATCGCATGTACTCATTTGTCCTGTCTATGACAAAGTCTATTCCTAAATTACAGTGTCGCCGCACAATTTTTCAGCAATGTCTTTTATAGAAATATCTATGTCAATTCAGCTATTTTAGAACTATCCACTTCAGATTGGTTATATAAAGCACAATCCATTTCAAATCCAAGGGATTAGAGTCATTAACAAAAGCTGGGAAGTGTTGTCCTTACATAGAGTATACCTCAAGTTTAAACTTTCCACACATAAGAACATACATATATAATGTATATATACACACACGCACAGTATATGCATATTGTGATGTGCAAGATGTGCCAGGAAAGGCGGAGTCCACAAAGGCGAGGTTTTTACAAAATCTAGTTTTACTTAGCCCAACAAAGTTCAAACAAAAGATATCAAAACAGGTGATCTGAGAGCAAAAACTGAAAGTCTATTCTCTGAATTTGTAAGTACTTTCTTTTACAAAGTTCAAATAAAAGTGATCAAAAATAAACAATCTAAAGGCAAAAGTCCAGAGCTAGTCTGTTCTCACTTCCCTCTTACTTGAGTGTATCATTCTTCAGTCTTTAGTGTCTCTTGTGTCCTCCTCGGCTCCCCACTTCTCTCCTTTTCCGTTTAGCCAGGTCAGCTTTTATCAGGTGGCTTAAGCAGCTCCACCTGTTGATGTCGTGAAGCATGCTGGGTGATGTAGTTTCTGGAACATCATCCATTGTGGGTGACGTATTTTGTTTGAAGCATTGGCATTGGCTTTTGAAAGGAAACAATTTGATTTGATGCTTAATGTCTTTATTGGCGGAGCAAATATTGAAATGCTTTTTTCAAAATAATAGTTTGGTAGTTGTGATACTTGTGTAATGATAGTTATGCAGAGCATGTGATCTAAATAAAAAGGATTTGTTGCTCATATTTTCTATGACTTGTGTTTTAATTATGTGCGTGCCTTGTTTCCAGCAATGTTCCATTCCTAGTGTTGCTTAACCCATGACTCATTGCTCATTTTTATTTATTACTGTTTTTTTTTTTCCCCCCTCCTCACTGATGCTGTCAGATGGTGCGGCTCCTGCTCTCTAGAGGGGCCAACATCAATGCCTTTGACAAGAAAGACCGGCGTGCAATCCATTGGGCAGCTTACATGGGTAAAAAGAAATCCTCTTCTGTTATGTAATTAGTGCTTGGTGTAATAAAGAACTGCAACTTTATATATATCGTCAACCTGAGACCCAGCCTATTCATTTGTGTTCACTGCAGCGGGCGTTAGTTTTTGACGTATATCTTTTGACTCATTCGAGCTACCCTATCAAGTCATAGTGTGCACAGTAGAGGACATTCTGGCCTTTCCAATGATGTCTCGTTTGTTTGGGTGGGATGCAGTTGATTTTGGTGTCTTTCTGTGACAATATTGAAAATACAATACACATTAATAAACTGGGTCTCAGGCAAATTTTATACATTACTTTGTTGTGCATTTTTACATAATTGAGTAAGAAGTGCTTATTATGATTTAGCAACAAATCCCTAATCAAAACTACTGCCATATTGTGTGGATGGTATAACTTGAAATTTCAGGTCACATTGAGGTGATCAAGCTGCTGGCATCTCATGGTGCTGAAGTGGCCTGCAAAGATAAGAAATCATACACACCTCTGCATGCAGCTGCCTCCAGTGGGATGATTAGTGTTGTCAAATACCTCCTGGACTTGGGGGTGGATGTGAGTTCTGCCCACTATTCTACTTTTCCACTTTCAATGTTTTAAGCATAATTGTTTATCAGGCATGGTACATTGTTTATTCTATTTTATTTTAAGATCAATGAGCCCAATGCATACGGCAACACGCCACTCCATGTAGCTTGCTACAATGGTCAAGATGTGGTGGTGAACGAGCTAATCGAATGTGGGGCGAATGTCAACCAGGTGAACGAAAAGGGCTTTGCTCCCCTCCACTTTACCGCTGCTTCCCGGCAAGGCAAGCTATGTCTTGAGCTGCTTGTCTGCAATGGGGCTGATGTCAACATCAAGGTGCGTGGATGTTTATCTGTGCAATTCCGAAAAGCTTGCAGTATCCTGTGCCACTGCATCAACTTTGCTATTGGCCATAATTTTTAAGTTCAATTACCTAGTCAACATTTGCAGGATAACCCTAAAAAACCTTTTTTGAAAAGCTACACTTTTTCACCAGCATGGCTCTTTTTTAATTTAGAGTAAGGATGGAAAGACTCCTCTCCACATGACAGCAATCCATGGAAGATTCTCAAGGTCTTTAGCTATCATTGAAAATGGTAAGCTCGTCCAAAGCAGTTTGAAGTGTCTCTCATTGAACAGTAAACTAGCAACGGTGTAACTCATAAACTTCTTCTTATTTTTTTTTTAATCTCCCGTGCCCCCAATCCCGCACACCATTTAAGGTGCTGAAGTTGACTGTGAGGATAATAATGGAAATACGCCACTGCATATTGCTGCACGATACGGTCACGAGCTGCTCATCAATACGCTCATTGCCAACAGAGCTGACACCGCCAAGTGAGTATACCCTGTCAAAAATACACCTAATATGTTGAAGGAAATTTGCAACTAAAATGATCCAAATGATTCATCAGATGTTGTAAGATTATATCCTATCAATCACATAAGTCTTGAATTGATTTTAGACATTTTACACCCCACAACGTTCCAGTATTCATGCACTTGGGTGAATTTAAATGAACTGACACACATTCAAATCGTGAGGCGGACGTGCTAACCAGTGCGACACCTAGCCGCCTTGTAGTTTACCAGTTTTATATATTTTTGTTGTTGGAGGTAAGGCTGCACAATATTTCTCAAAAATATCACAATAATGGAACCTTCATTATGCATATTGTAAGGATATGCAACAAGTTTCATATAGAATTTTGTGCTTTTATCTGACTTTTTATCTCACTGTTGTAGCTGACCAGTCAGCTACAACATTAAATGTTCCATCCAATAGTTGAACAGTAACAGGGGCATTAATTAATCACTTTTTTAATGTATGTGTGTTTGTGTGTATGGATAATACATCTGCTTCAAAATTTAAGTTATTACAATTACTTCTGAAAAAACTGAACCTGTTACTTTGCCACGTGTAAACAATATTTCTTTCATTACAAAATGAAAGTATTGTTTCCTTCAGTAAATGTTAAATACCACAACAATATCAATATTGCAACATCCAACACCCAAGTCACATATATATGTGTTTTTTTTTCCAATACTGTATTGTGCAGCCCCTATTTAGAGTCGCTCACACTGCATCGTCAGCCATGAAAATTTTAATATTTTTCCTTCTAATGTAGCTGAATAATAATATAATATACATCTTTGCAGACGAGGGGTCCACGGTATGTTCCCGCTGCATTTGGCTGCTCTCAGTGGATTCTCTGACTGCTGCCGAAAGCTCCTGTCTTCAGGTAACTCCAGTATGAAAGTTCACTAGAGTTGCGTCCAGTTGCTCATCATTCTTTCTTATCAGGTTTTGATATAGACACTCCTGATGACTTTGGAAGGACTTGTTTACATGCTGCAGCTGCTGGAGGGTGTGTGTTTTTACAGCTTACTGTTTTTAATTAATATTCCAGTTAATCACTCCTAACAAATCTCTGCAGAAACCTGGAATGTCTCAATCTACTTCTCAACACAGGGGCAGATTTCAATAAAAAGGATAGCTTTGGCAGGTTTGTGATGATGTTCAATAATAGTGTTCTGTTGCTGTGGCAGTTAGGCGTTTTTGTTTAAATATGTCAGCAAAGCAACGTTTACCTTTCCAGGGCCTCTCTGCACTATGCCGCTGCAAACTGTAACTACCAGTGTCTTTTTGCGCTGGTGGGCTCGGGCGCCAGCGTGAATGACGTTGATGAGAGGGGATGCACTCCGCTCCACTACGCTGCTGCTTCTGACACTGATGGAAAGTCAGTTATGCATTAAGCATTTAACATATAATATTGTTAAAACAATAAATGGGATTTCATTGGCATTCATATGCAAATTCTCAAACTTTTTGTGAGGCTGGTGATATGCATAGGTTTCTGAAGGTTTGCTTGTGTTATTGTTATTGCTGATGATCAAGCATATTTTTTGGACGTCGATCCAAAGTATCAATCCCACCAGTCAAAAAAAATGCATCATGAATTAAAAAACAAAACAAAACATAAATTGCACTGAACATTTAGACACATGTTTTTAACACGTTTTTTGGGGTGAGATTTTACTTTACAAAAACAGATACTGTAAACAGTTGAGCTCGGCACCCAAAATCCCTGTTCCCTTTATGGTGTCGTTAGTTGACTTTCTTTTTAGTTTGACGATCAGGGCGGTTTTCCCAACCTTTATTTGAGTCACAAACTGGTTGAAACATGTTCATTCTTATTACGGACTGACAACCACGGTGAGGGTGACTTGCTAAACACAGTAACTTACTAAATGAACCATTCACGAATAGTGAATACACCTTAAAATGTAAATTAAAAAAAATAAAAATACATTATAAACTTACTTATGGCATTAATTACTGGCAAATGTGCATGATCAAATTAAGATGATATGATTGATTGCTGCTTTGGTTTGTTGGCTAAACGACTACTAAAGGCTAAACTAGGATAAACTTCAAGCTCGGGTTTATGAGCTGGTGCAAACTGAAACTCCTCTTGCATCTTCATGCTTTTTACGTCATCACTTATCATGCTGCTTGATCAAATGATTCAATAGCCTTTGTTTTTTGTCATGTTTTTTGACAACGTACCTGAACTATGGCTTCTCTTGAAATTTGTTCGCATTGCTCCTGAGATATTGTCAAACAAGCGATCAGAATGAACTATCTTACAAAAAAAAGAAAAATAATATTCGAAAGATGACACAAAGTGATCATTGTAGGCCACCAGCTGTGCATTCCGCTGTGTTTTGTGTTCGGCTCATTTTTTACTATTGCTTCTATTATTTATCGATTTTGTTTACTTCAACTTGCAAAGTTAGAAGAAAATGCTGAATTCTGATTGACTGCAGTAACGCGCATTTCTGCCGCATCTGATATCGTAAATTTGCTCACAGCTCGCACTAGTCATATCACAACTCTCAATCACTGTCACCCAGCCATACTTATACTGATGGTAATCGACAGGGTCAGGGTGATAAAGGGGCAAATGTATATGCTTTTTTTTCTTTTTCCTCGTCGGTTTCATTGCAGTCCCTTTACGAATGGGATAAAGCCTGGTGCTGCTCTGTGGCTCTGTGGTTGGAGACCACTGAATAAGGAAGCAGGGATTTGGGGTCAGAGCTGTAATTTTACAATGATACCAAAAAAAAAAAAAAAAAAAAAATTGCTGTATTGGCTGAAGAATATGATAACTGGATAAATGGATGATTTGAATTGTAAGATGTAAAGCATCTCTTTTGTGGCTTCAGGTGCCTGGAATATTTACTGCGAAATGATGCAAATCCAGGGATTCGGGACAATCAGGGTTACAATGCTGTGCATTACGCCTCTGCATATGGACATCGCCTTTGTCTGGAGCTGGTGAGAGCATCACTATCGACTGCATGCTGTATATAACACACTGCACTTGATGTTACTGATAAAAGTATTGCCTCTTTTCCACAATAATTCTAGATTGCAAGTGAAACCCCACTAGATGCGGTGAGTTGATTTTGTGAACTTTCTTTACTGTAAATATGGTATATCATCAAATTGTGGCTTTCACTCTTAATACTGTAGATCCATGAAATTAAGCTCTCCTCTCACATAAAACCTGCTCCAGACTGTAAATTCTTTATACTACCTCAATTTGAAAAAAATATTGTAAGTGCACTCGGCAACTGTTTGAGGAAATGCTGTATTTAAACGTTTGTGCGTGACTATGATCTGAGCTCCAAGCCCAACCAAATATTTGAGTTTTTAATTATTTGTAATTTTAGTTAATGGAAACCTCAGGGACAGACATCCTCAATGACGCTGAAGTCCGAGCTCCAATAAGCCCATTGCACCTTGCTGTAAGTATAATTTTTACCTCTCATGTTTTTGTTGTTGTTGTTGTTGTTATTTGTTGGGTTGGTTTATTGGTTCATTTGGATTTTTGTTCGTGTGACGTGAAGGCTTATCACGGTCACCACCAAGCCATGGAGGTTCTGGTGCAGTCCCTTTTGGATCTGGATGTGAGAAATAGCCAAGGGCGAACACCTTTAGACTTGGCTGCATTTAAGGGCCATGTGGAGTGTGTGGATGTTTTAATAAACCAGGGTGCGTCCATCTTGGTCAAAGACTACACTTTAAAGCGAACCCCAATTCATGCTGCAGGTATGGGCCTGGTATAAAAAACCTTACTATGTGTTTTGAAATATATAAATTCATACACAATAATATAAATGTTCATCAAATCCCTTGCAGCTACTAATGGTCATTCAGAATGTTTACGTTTGCTTATTGGAAGCGCTGATCTCCAAAATGCAGTGGACATTCAAGATGGTAACGGACAGTAAGTCTTTTAATTTTTTTAAATTTAAGAATTTGATTTTGGTCTGAGGCGTGAATCTATGTACGATTAGTTTTACTTTTTCCCCCCCCTCAGAACCCCCTTGATGCTCTCGGTTTTAAGTGGTCACACAGAGTGTGTATATTCTTTACTAAATAAGGGAGCTAGTGTGGAAGCCAAAGACAAGTGGGGCAGGACGGCCCTGCACAGAGGGGTGAGTGTAATGGGTGTAGTGGGTGTTTTCATACAAGGAAAAAAAAAAAAAAAGTCAATCATTGTGGGCTGCCATCTGTAACAACATTCATATCTGTTCTTGATTTTTATTTAATTTGCAGGCTGTCACTGGTCATGAAGAATGCGTGGAGGCTTTGCTTCAGCATAGCGCCAGCTTCTTGGTTCAAGACTGTAAAGGCCGCACGCCTATCCACCTGGCAGCAGCCTGTGGACATATTGGTGTATTGGGAGGCCTGCTGCATGCTGCCCAGTCAGTGGAAACACCTCCAGTGTTAACAGACAGCCTAGGCTACACGCCACTGCACTGGTCTTGCTACAATGGTATTTACATTAAAAATGAAATGGACTGTAGTTAGGTATGTTTAGATAATTACTGATACAGAGGTCCCCAGTTTGGAATGCAGTTTCATTTCTATGGTGATGAAATAAGCCCGATTTGTAGGAATGCACTTTGGTCTAGTTACCCTTTTCAATTACATTTGTAAAGTCCTATATACAAACATAATTTTTGGCAAAACAATTCAATTAAACCCACATCTATTGCAGGTTTTGCGTTGTACTTACCCCCCGCAATAAGTAAAAGGAATCCCCTTCAGTCTGTGCCCAGCTGGGCCTCAAGAGTGCAAGCCCGGCCACCAGGCATTTGCGGTTGTGCCTCACCTCACAAACTGGCTCCAGATGGGGGTCCTGGAGACAGCCCAAAATTTGTGTTCGTTATAGGGGTCTCAGAGCCATGCTTTGTCTGGTCCCTTGCCAGGTACCTGCTTGCCATGGTTGACTACACGGGGAATATGCCCCATAAAACTTGTGATTAGGTACACTGGTATATACAAACCTCCGCCACAGCAGTAAGGTGACTGCACCGGAACGGCCTTCCAACAATGCAAAATATAAAATACATATGTGTATATCAAGTATTTTTAGTGACAGTTTTCATTAAAGCTGTGGCTGATATGTCGATATATTGCAGTGATGCAATATGCGTATTGCAA
Organism: Hippichthys cyanospilos; assembly: GCF_059441005.1. Taxonomy (NCBI): domain Eukaryota; kingdom Metazoa; phylum Chordata; class Actinopteri; order Syngnathiformes; family Syngnathidae; genus Hippichthys; species Hippichthys cyanospilos. Next base: position 4,909,883 of record NC_142371.1, read on the forward strand.
AACAACGTTCAGTTTACGATATGTGGTGGAAGTTTTTGAATGCCTTACTTTCATACTTTCATTTTTTTTTTAAACAACCCACTCCAGAGAGACTTTCGTATCATGATTTTTGTCATATTATGAATCGTCTTTTACTTGTAAATCATTCTAAGAACTTCAAAAATCACCACATTAAATCTTAAAATACATTATCTTTCAAGTGAGGCGACATGGGCGCAGAGAAGGGGAAACAGCAGAAAAAGAACACTTTATGATATGAAAACAATGTTTCAATCATTTCAGGCATTGTAGTCAATCTTAAGGTTCATTCTATCCATTCATTAAAAAAAAAAGAAAAGTTGTTGTAGTCTCGTCACTGGCACACAACCTAAGTATTTTACATGACGAAAATTCCTGTCCATGGCACTGAAAGAGTTAAAGAATGATAATGTTTCCTTCTGGTTTTCAATCATTGTTAATAAATAGCTCATATATTTGTTTCCCAACATTGCCCAATATATCACAATACGTATTGCAATACGCCTTTGCTGTATCACAATGTATCGTAATACACTTTTAAGACACAATACCCAGCACTATTTTTTATGTTGGAGCCAGCATAAATACAAACATGAAAAAAATTGGAAAAATAGTTGCTCAGTTTAACACTAACAGTGAGCCCGGATTCTTTCCTCAAGGTCATGATACATGTGTGGAGGTTCTGTTGGAACAGGAGGTTTTCCAAAAAGCGGAGGGCAATCTCTTCAGCCCCCTCCACTGTGCTGTGTAAGTTCTCCAATCATTGATGTGTGAGGATTGAAGAAGGGAAGTAAAAAAAAAAATAATAATTTTTTCTCATTTTCTCATTTTTTTTTCTCTTAAGTATCCGTGACAATGAAGGTGCTGCTGAAATGCTTATAGACACCATGGGCCCTGCCATTGTCAATGCCAAAGACAGCAAAAACAGGTGAAACTATGATTGTGAAAGCAACTTTAATGCTTAATAAATAACCTTTATTAAGCTATAAAAATATATTTTTTTCCGCCATGATATATGTCAATGAAGTTAAAAATGTTTCTTTTTTTTCCCCTATATATAATGTCATCCATATTGTTTTCAGGACTCCTTTGCATGCCGCTGCCTTCACTGACCATGTTGAGTGTCTGCAGCTTTTGTTGAGCCACAACGCTCAGGTCAACAGTGTGGATGCTGCAGGAAAGACGGCACTCATGATGGCTGCTGAGAACGGCCAAACCAACGCTGTCGGTATGTTCGCTGCTCTGCTCACAGGCATCACTGCCGTTGGGCTGAAAACCTTTACTTCCAACGCCCTCCCCGACCCCCAATCCCTCATCAAGCCGACAAATATTGTTATTGGTCATTCTCTGTGTGGTTCTGTCATTTTCACAAATTATTGGCTAATCTTAAAATAACTGATCGATAACGATGCACTGTATATGGTGAGACATGAACGTTTTCGTTTGCCACGTTTTTGCCTCACGCCAGCAAAATATAGCGAAGAAACAAACGCATATGAATGTTACTTAGTTGTATCTATATGTGCCATTCTCAATATTAAGAGCTCCTGGTGAGCAGTGCAAAAGCAGATCTCACACTTCAGGATGCTGTGAAGAACACTGCGCTTCATCTTGCTTGCAGTAAGGTTAGTACAATTTACAACCACTAGAGGGCTTTCTTTCACCTTAAGGTCGCTAATACTGTACTTTTAGAGTCAACTTCCACATGTGTGCCAAAGGCACATTGATTCCAATTGTGATTTCTTGGCTACTTGGTCATTTTTTACATTGCTAATCTTTATTTGCTTTTCACAGGGACATGAAACCAGTGCCTTGTTGATATTGGAGAAGATTACAGACAGAAACCTCATAAATGCCACTAACGCCGCCTTACAGACGTATGTGTTTCTTGCAATAGTTTTGTTTTGTGTCCTCCTTGCAGATAAGTCAAATTGACATTTTCATTCAGTGTCCATTATATCACTATCAAATGATTTCTCTTAGAAATTTCTCTGAGAAAACCTCATTTGAATTAACTGGAATTAAAAGAACTAAAGTTCAGACTTGTCTGACTTTTTGGGGTCTACAGATTTATCAGAGTAAAGTTTTAACACAATAAAATTCTGCCAATAAGTCAATCCATCAAGTCCACCCATTTCTATTTCACTTGAACTTATTGGGATTGTGGGTGAGCTGGCTTTCTCTGTTTGACTCCGGAAAGGCAGGGAACACCCTGGACTGGTCATCAATGATGTCACATCTTGTACTGACAGGGACATCATTGCACTTAAAGTGACACTGTGTAAGATTTAGACCGTTTTTCATTAAAAATGAATAAAATAAATCATTATACATTAAAAAAAAACTTGCAAATAAATGTGTTCTTAACGACCAACAGTATGTTTTAAATATAATTGTAGATCTAGTTATCATTATATTACATGGGGGTAGCACTCCTCCAGAGGTCGCCATGTCCGGTCTAGCTATGGACAACAGGAGGAGTAGTGGTTATTGCTGCATTTAACGTAATGCCCCTAAAGGTGTCACAGGCGAAAAATTACACATACTCCCTTGGAGGGTTGGCCGAAAACCAAGAACGGCTTAGCTTATGGCTGTCACATGAACAAACCCAGAAAACTGGTGAGCTTTAATGGTTGATACCTCAGCCTTGAGAACAAAATGCATTTTTAAAGCATGACAGATAAATTAACTGTAGCCAAAATGTTTTTTTTTTTTTTTTTTTTTACTGCTGAAACAAGCTAAAGTAAATTATTCCTAAACCACTTCTCTTCTGTGCTATAATCACACAAGTTTGAAAACTGTGAGGCGAAAAAAAATTGGGTATCATGCATGCATGTCTGCTCATGATAAAGTTGTTTATTATGCTTGTATTGTATTCTGTATATTGTCATAAACAATTCCCCCAAAATGTTAATTTAGTAAAATGATCAATAGTTTTCATGGACATTCATGGTCTTGTCCAACTGTGAATATCTGTTTCTAGAATTATCAGCAATGTTCTATCTGTTTTGCAACCTGACCTTCTACCCAATCCTTGTATTTTCAATTCAAGGCCTCTGCATGTAGCTGCAAGGAATGGCCTGACAGTAGTTGTGCAAGAGCTGCTCGCCAAAGGAGCCAGTGTCCTTGCAGTTGATGAGAATGGTAAATGTACTGTTTCTATTCTGGAGTGTGATAAACACATTAAGATACTGCAGTAAACACTGGATTGTTGCCATTCACTCAGGTTACACACCCGCCTTGGCTTGCGCGCCCAACAAAGACGTGGCAGACTGTCTCGCCCTCATCCTGGCCACCATGATGCCTGTGTCCCCCTGCGCCCCGGCGCCTGCCCTTCCGTTCGGTGCCATTAACCACTACACCACCAGCCCCTCCAAGAGCGTCACCTTTGATAGCCTGCCTGTGCTGCGTGGCCAGCACAGTTCCTACTGCAGCTTCAACAACATTAGCCATCAAGATGTCTTCTACAAAGATGAAGAGCTCAACGACTCTGACTCCGAGACGTACTGAAGGACTGGAAACTGCGCGAAACGAACACACACACTGTGTCTTAAAGTTCACACAGGGCCAGCTTGGTAGTTGGTAGGGCTGAAGAAGAGACAAGCCCCTTCAGGAGCCTTAAACGTCATCCCCTCCCGACTTCATCCAGCACCAGGTGTCCTTCCAGCTGATACAAAGCTACACTGACTCAGTACATACGTGTTTGCACTCGATGGGCATACCGCGACCGTTTTATTGCAATAACATGCTGATGGAAGGACGGTAGCAGCTACCAGAAAGCTAAACCAGCATGGACCAAAAAGATGTGGTTGCATTTAAGTAACCCAATTTCAATTCAGTGTACATGAGTTTGTTTGTTTTGAAGGGTGTCTCGGTTGGTTTATCTGGAGGCGGTGCAGCCGTTTAATTTTTTTGTTTTCTTTTTTTTAATTTTAGATGTTTGTGTGAATAGAGGTAGATTCTTCTACGCACCACATCTTTCAGAACGCACTTGTCCTTTCTGTCCAGTCTGTCACACATGGCTTTTGTGATTGTTTGAAATCGACATTTTAAAATATCCTTGTCTTTAACACTTATCTTCTTGAAAAGAGCAACAATTTACGTCTGGTTATTTTATTGATGATCCATCTCACCCTTGTGTATCTGACCATCATAGTTTAGTCTCAAGAATAAATTATTTGTGTACTTTGGGGTCCTATATATATGTGCTCATTTTGTGCCTTCATTAGTTACTGAGGGAGGAAAGTGTAGGTAGCTCTAAAAGCGGTGGTAGGCAAGTAAATGCATCTGATGAGGTACAGGCTTGAGTAAACGAAGGAACAAATCGCATTAAATTTCCTTTGATTAGCTGGTGCGGTTTGATATAATGTTTCAAAAACAACCTACTCAACTCACAAAGTTCCTGCTTTACTCTGTTTAAGAGTTTGAATCATACAGGAAAATATCGGAATAGTTTGTGGATTTCCTTTGTGTATGTTTTCTTCAGATGGGAATGCGATGTATGTATTAAAAGAAAACAGGGACTTCACGCTTGAAATTATATACAGCACAGTGTGTATATATAATCTTTACAGGCAGAAGAGATTTTGTCCCATATTTGAGACCTTGTCGTGTGTTTGGGGGGTGGCTCAGTGATGCAGTTGTTAACACGCCCGCCTCACAGTTCAGGGAGCAGTCAGTGGGTCTTCCTGTATTAAGTTTGCATGTTCTCCCCAAGCCCACATGGGTTCTTTCCGGGCACATTAGGGTTGCATGGCAAATTGTCCTTGGGTTTGAATGGTTGTTTATCTCTGTGTGCCCTGTAATTGGCTGGCAACCAGTTCAGGGTGTGCCCCGCCTACTTCCTGAAGTTAGCTGGAATAGGCACTGGCAAGCTTGTTGTTGTTTGATTTATAATCCTGAAAAAAATATCACGATTATAAATCAAAATGTGTTAGTTTTTACTTAAATGTTATTCGTGAATTTGTATTAGTCATGCTTCGTTATAAATCAAAAGTTAGGACTCGCCCCTAACTTCCGCTTCTGGTGACGCAATGGCGTCGTGACATCAGCACGGCGTCACGATCCTTAGCCAGACCAAACAACTTTTCCAGACTCAGCGAGCGACTCCTCTCCACACATCGACTAGTCCAGTTGCGGCACGTTTCATAACTAAGATTTATTAGGAAAATACCAAGCAAAACGCGACTACGGTAGACTAAAAGATTTAACATTGATTTGAACGAATACATTTCCATTTGGGCACTTTTTTTAAGTTTCTTGAGTTACCGCCGTCTCGCTGAAAATTGAGATGAGGACCCTTTGCTTGTTGTTCCTCGTCGGGCTAGCCCCGGGATTCATTAGTGAAAAAGTAAGTACGATTTAACATACTTGTCTTTGAATGTTAACGTTTGTTATTATGTTTTACTATCTATGTTTATTTTACATTCAAGTGTACTTATTCCTCTACTCGGATAAAAAAAAAGACACGCACGCACACACACACAAAGACAATGATTACCCATCCAATACTTCGACGTGATATGCTACATATGTTTTTCTGTCCTGACTAATTTTAAGGAATAGCTTTCTCCGTCCATGTGTAGGTGGCGAGATGGTGTCAAGTTCACACAAGACCAGTCCGCTTTGTACTTGTGACTTTTTTTTTTTTTTTTTTTTGTTAAACAGTGGCCCCTACTTTCTCACTCACACGTGGATTAACTTTTACATTTAATCACGTTTAGTCCACATGCTGCCTTGGGCCATTTTTTTGCTCCTTCGCCAACAAAAAAGCCCAACCTGTTTTCCACTCTGTGTGTGTGCCTTCGCGTGTGTATGGGTAAAGCTGGAAAACACCTGGAAACTGCCCTTTTTTTTCAATAATGACCAAATGATCCCGTTTATAGAAGTCAACTAAAACACAATGAAACGAAGTAACATTTTTTTTTTCCGAAAAATAGTATGGTGATAAATTGTGGACTGTGTATTGTGAAAGCAAGCCAGATGAAACCTGAGACTGTAGCTCCAGAGAGATTTTATAACGTTTCCCCACCTACAGTACATAGAAGGCCCTGTGGGTTTTAAACTCGAAAGCATAGTCTCGAAAAGAAAACTGATTGCTGAGAAACAGTCTTGAGCTGGAGCTCACTGTCTCGCTTGAGCAAAAGCCAGTTTTTAAATTGCTGCGCTTTATGGCATATTGTATGTGGCATATGCTTACTGTCTCTTATGGCAAGTGTGTATCTGAGAATTATTGGTTAGTCAACCAGAAATGCTGCTCTCGTGTCAATGATGAATGTCTGCTTGTGACAGGATGTGAGTTTTTTGTGTCATTTTATGGATGACTCACTGTGAGTCCCACTGGGCTAGTCCAGGCAAGATGGGAGCCGTATGAGACGTACAGAATTTGGGAGGCATACTTAGATACCTGCTTCCGTTGTTTTACTGGGATTCATACATTAAGATCAGGGTAGGGCATTGGACTTGTGGATCACAGTTCTAAGGGTTGGTGTTTGAATCTCGAGTTTAGCAACTTTCCCTTGTGTATTGTTTTTTATAGTTTTCGTGCTCCCAAATGCATTACAGTCTACTCAGCACAATATTTTGTTTGTCTATCATAAAATAATGCTCCATCTTCGGCCATCATCATGAACAGAAGATCCGGCATTTCTCTCCCTGCGTCAGTCGCATGACTGTGTGCACTTTCACAAAGCTAGCACAGAATCCCACATTCAGATAATTAGATGTTTGAAGTCACCCCCAGTGTCAAGTGTGTCATAAAATACTTGCTGGACAGAGAAGATTGCATTCAACACAGCAGGCCAATGAGTGTTCAGCGTCAAATTTCACACCACTGCCCTGTTATTTTAATTTTCCCTGTGTCTGCAACACTCGAAGGTTTCTCCAATAAAGACTGGATAGGTATCAAAACATGGGATGTGATATGTTTCAAAGATTTTAAAATGGAGCAATTCTGTTTTGATTTGAGTCGGTGGGATTGTGTTTCAAATCTGTACGGTACGGTTCAGTCAAGAGGTTATGATGCAAGGTGTCATTTTATAATATGAAAGAACTTGCCAGTCAGTTACTTGAAATGTTATTTCCTTCAAATCTATCTTTGCAAGTAGAGTCGATTCAATGTGCATTTCAATCTGTTTTGAAGTAGAACAGTTTGCTTTGTAGAAGCATCACTTTAAAATAAAAATTAATTTTACAATTCAAAATTTTTTACTTGTAGTAGACATGCTGCTGCTCTGCTGTACGCTCAAGTTTAGACAACCGTACTACCGTGCTTCTGTCATTATTGACGTTTAGTCTTTTTGAGAAATATTTTACTGTAATAATTGTAAGCTCATGTAGCATAGAGTAATTGTTTATTGCAAACAGTAATAATATACTTCTGCAAGCCAATCATATATGAGATTGCCGGCTCCATATGTGTTTTACTGCTGTGACAGGGCTATTTCCAGCAAACTTTCATCATGACAAAGCACCAGGCTACCAGATGGGTGTATACATTGTATGGTCACTGTGTGTGTAAGAGACGCCACGCATGTTTTCCACATGTCTGATTTAATGTAAACAGGCATTTTAGCGACTCTGGCATGAGAGCATGATAGCGAAATATATTTTGTGTTTTGTTGTTGTTTTGGTTGGTTGTTTTGGTTTTCTTCTGTTGGCTGTTAGCCCACAACCTCGCAGTAGGTCTACGCTGGCATTTCGTTTTCATCTAGTTGATGTGATATTTATGTATCGCGTGTGATATTTTCAAAGATGGGAGGCAGTTTTTTTTTTCTGTTCAGTTAGATGAAAGCACCTGAGGTCACAGTAAGGTGAGCTTCTATCACCATAAAAGGGAATCCTGCTTTCTTTCACCACGGTTTAACTGTTCCCTCAACATAGGAATCTGTCTGCTAAGTAGACACTGGTTTGTGCAGGTTTGACTCAAAAAAAAATAAAAAGTATATATATATATATATATATTTATATATATATATATATATATATATATATATATATATATATATATATATATATATATATATACATACAGTCGGCCCCCGCCTTACGAGCACCCTGATTTACGAACAATTCGCCTTACGAGCGTGAATCAGGGGGATTTTAGTCCTCCGCTTACGAACAAACCTCTCGCCTTACGAGCATTCCGACAATCCAGCCATTGAGTATGTAGAAATGTTCTCGAGCATTCCGACAATCCAGCCATTGAGTATGTAGAAATGTTCTCGCTAAACTGCGTCATCAATTTCAGCAGGTGCGTCATCTAAAATCATCAGTAGATACTTGTGGCGGTTACGTGAACGCTATTGGTCTTACAACGTCACACTGACTGTCTCACTCACGGTGTCTAAATATAATTACCATTTAAGTGTAGTGTTTGTACAGCTAAAGGGAAAAACAGCTGACATGAAATTAAATGTGCCGATTGCAGGACAAAGAATTGTCATTGGTTTAAATGTTTGTTTTTTTTTTAAATTAATTGTCAATACATTCCAACCGTTTAAAAAAAAAAGTGCGAATAATTATCAGTCAGTCAAGGAGACGCCAATATGCTATTGGTCGATTAAGGTCACCCGGTCTCACTCACGGAGATGCTATTGGCCGGCGTCACACGTCAATCACAGAAATGCCGATATGCTATTGGCCGAACGCCTTTATCTAGCTTGATGGGACAGGATGGAAGGAACGAGAGAAAATGAGTGAAAAACGGAATGTTTTGAAGACTTTGCAAACTTTATCTGTTAGACATAGCTTCTAAAATTACTAGCAGCGGTAAAGGAAGAAATAAGAGGATGATGTTTTAGTATCTCCGTGATTTGCACCCTGACTGAAAGAGTTACTGTAACACTGTAAGACCAATAGCATATTTGCGTCGCCGCGTTGAGTCCGAGCGATAGTCCGCTCTCTTTTATGGGTGGTATTACGGTACCATTTAGTAGATGACCGACATACCTGCAAGTCATGTTAGTCGAGGAACCTCCCAACATGCTTTGATGCAGCGACACTGTTGCAATACTGTGAGCTGAACCGACCAGTAAATTGATGCTCGAACAAACTGTAAGTGTGGTGCCTTATTAAAACAACACACAGAAACCCTCCCCTCCGCCACCACCCAGCTCATTTGACATCGGGAAAAACAGCTGACATGAAATTAAGTGTGCCGATTGCAGGACAAAGAATTGTCATTGGTTTAAATGTGTGTTTTTTTTTTTAAATTAATTGTCAATACATTCCAACCGTTTAAAAAAAACGTGCCAATAAGTATCAGTCAGTCAAGGAGACACCAATATGCTATTGGTCGATTAAGGTCACCCGGTCTCACTCACGGAGATGCTATTGGCCGGCGTCACACGTCAATCACAGAAGTGCCGATATGCTATTGGCCGAACGCCTTTATCTAGCTTGATGGCACAGCTGGTTGGGATGGAAGGAAGTAGAGAAAACCCTGACTGAAAAAGTTACTGTGACACTGTAAGACCAATAGCATATCTACTTTCGAGTGTTGACTTGTGCTTATCTCAGCTTAAGTCATGTCTTTCCAAAGGTAAAAGTCATTTTTCCTTTGCTGTTGTTATATATTGCAATTATACAGCAGATAATGTCACTCAATATCATTATATGTATACAGCGTGATGTGTTACCCAAGGCTTCTGCGCGCGTTGCACGCATTCACGAATTAACATGGGTTTGGATTGCCCGCTATACGAGCAATTCGAGATACGAGCGTAGCCGCTGAACGGATTAAGTTCGTAACCCGGGGGCCCACTGTATATATATATATATATATATATATATATATATATATATGTGTGTATCGTTAGACCAGATGATGTTTGCTATGTTAAATCAACAAACAAAAAAGTATCTCATGTTAAATAATTCCACAGTTTTTCTATGACACTACATACATATTTAAACTAAGAAGGATTAGGTTAGATTCACTGAATTGTTAGTGATCAGTGATGTTGTTGTAGTACATTTGCCTGACTTTGAGATCCTCTGGTTTTGGCACATAATGATTCAGATCGTATCTTTTCTGCTATTGAGCACTGTTTTATCTCTTTATGCCGTGGTAAATGCTTTTACTCACTATTTAGTGGTCCATGACAGGGAGGGATGGGTAACTTAAACAATGGAGGGGCCCATCAACCTCTAACAACAAACGCTTCCTAACCAGATGTATGACAAAATGGCCATTTTAAATAGGGCCAAAATATGTAAAATTGTCTTTTTTATGAAACCAATGTACACAATCAAATGCATATACAATATAAGAGATCCATCCTTCAACAACAAGGATTTTGATACACAAAAAATTGACAATAAACGACCTTTCGTGTGAAAATGTCACATTCAACTACGTATGGTACACGTTTGCCAAAAAACAAACAGGCGATCACATTTTTTCGGGTTTTCACTAAAAAGTTAAAAATTTTACATTACACCGATTGTCCTTAAGTTTGGTCAAAATCTCCCAATTTGAAATCCCAATCACGCGGTTATACAAAATGTTGTCCAAAATAACCCAATTATGGTTCATAAAGGGATGAACTGCTCCTTGGGTCAATTTATCAAAATACAAAGTTCGGTCAAATTGACTCAAATATCAATCAGTCCCCTTTTGACCCATAGTTGAATATCTGTTAACACATCTGTTCTATTAGAATTGTTTTGACAAATGTTTTAATTTCAAAATTGCATTTGTATGACAAGGAATGTTTTCAAAATGTTATGTCGTAATAACATTCAACCCACCCCCAACACACATTTAGTTACATTGTCCCAAAAAAATCTCAGATTGGGTTGTTTCAATTGTTTATAGAGTGTAGCGAGCAGTTATGTTTGTGTCCTGTGTGTCCTTTATGCATGGTTAGGCTGCAATAGCTAAATATATCCATGTTTTTTGGAAGATATATTTTTAGTAACCCCTAAAGAAATACAAATTTTGTCCTTGACAAATCAGTATTGTAGTGATTTTAATCAAACATTTTCAAAACTTTTAAGTGTGTTTTTTGGGAAATAATTATTAACTAGTTACTCATTTCCGTAGATGTCTTTTTTTTAATTCCCATTTTAATGAACACCTTTCCAATGTTTCACTAGCCAATAACTTGTGTTTTGTGATCCAAGAATCTTAAGTATGAGTTATTTCACCACAATATGACAATAAGCACCTGCTATGTATAATATAATAAATTGCTATGCTCTGAATCAGAGCAACATTTATGGCCGTGTCGTTTCATTTACTTTGTATATTCAGCACCTGTTTCTGAAGAACTTTTCTTCCCTTCTTTTTGCCGGGATCCATCGGTGTTCGCACCTGTGTTAGTGGAAGCATAGCATGCATACCAGACACGCATACTTCACGTCTCAATGGACCACGTTCATTGGTGTGTGTGTGTGTTTGGTTGTGTGTATCTGAGTGGATTTCAGGCTTATTAACATGTTCCAGTCTATAAACGTAATGCAGCCGACAACAAGCTAATAAATCTAGCATTTTTGTGCGTAACCATACATGGGCTCTGTCAACATGACTTTCTCCTGTGGTGTTTCAGATGGCAACAGATATAGGGGTTTTCGGTCCTGTTGCAAATCACTGGAGCAGCATGTGATTTGAAACTTTGTGCAGTAATTCAAACAAACTGTGACCTTCTTTTACTTAATATGGTATCATTTTGCTAATACATTGTCGGAAACCAAAGGTCATTGGCTTTCTGAGAATAATTATTTTTTTGTTTTGTTTTGTTTTTTCGGTGGTGCGGGCTTTATTTTTCCGTTTTGTTAGCGGTTTCTTATTAAATTAATAATGACATCATGATGACATCATTTTCTTTTCCTCTCAGATGCTGGTCTCCTCCCAGTCCCCCTCATTTGTAGGAGATGACCTTTATATTGAGGGCCAGGCATCAGGTGACCTCCCTATAGATGATGAAGATGGGGATGACTTTGGTTCAGGATCTGGATCTGGAGACTATGGTAAAGGGACTCAAATAACCATAAAACAAAAAAAGTTTGAAAATATTCTGCGTTTGTTCATTTTTTTCACAGTTTTCAGTTTTATACCACCTACTGTACCTAAGTTGTCACATTTTATTTTGCTGTTGTGGAATGATGCTCAAAGTCTTATCAGTAAAAAGGAAGACAATGTTAACATTTGTAACCAACAATTGTTTTTTGGAATTTAACGAACATAGACGCACACCCTAAGCAAGCTGAACTCAATGTTTCTCCATGTGATCAAGTTGTTAGCAACTGGGCAGCCACCAGAAGCTCGAGTCTGGAAAAAAGCAGAATAAGTATTAAATTACCAAGCGTACATTTCCCAGCTTTCTGTTTTCGGATTAATTATTTGTTCAGAAAAGTTGGTTAATGTGTTAAACGAGTGTGTGGGCGGTCTATTGCAGGGGTGCTCAATGTTTCGCCCGCGGTTGACCGCCCAACTATTTCAGTCACCGGCATGACCTCGCATTTAAAAAAAAAAAAAAAAAAAACGCAGAAAAAAGAACGTCAACCAAGAAAACAAATGTCAATTAAAAAAAATCAATCAAGAAAAAAAAACAATTTGGGGGAAAAAAGAAATGTCAGTCGTTGCTTGATTTAGTTTTTTTTAGTACCCTGAATTGACAGTTTGAACGTCATTTCTGAACCACACCTTGTGAACGTGATTTCAGATCAACAACGTGTTGTTCACATTGGAGCATGCACACTCTGGGAACCAAAGATTATCAAGCTGGGTTAGTGTTGTCATGACTATGCTTCCCATAGGAACTTCATAATAAAAGTGTAGCAAGGCCGTACGTGTCATACAATACATGTACCATAAGTATAGTTTATTTTGAAAGTTTAGCTGCCCCGGTACATTTTGCTATTACAGTATAATATTATAAATTTCACTTGTTTATACAGTACATTCAGGTGAATGCTTGTATGTTCAGACAATTATGGGTGTTCCAGGTGTTTGTTAGAAGGTGAAGTGGACGAGGAGTTTTATTAGAAGCAAAGTACTCTTCACCTTATATTCATAATGATTACTCTTTTAGTGGAGCTGCCCACGTTCTTCAGAATCATATTGACAGAAAGAGGCACACATCTGATTATAAAACAAATTTGGCCTTTCTAATCATTAACAGTGAAGCTTTTACTTGCCAGCCGCTTCGTGTTCTTATGTTCCCCAGCAAGTATTTTTTTTATTGCAATAAAGGGAATCCTTGTGTTGTGCTTTGGTTGTGCTGTACCTAAATGTTTTACAACTGACATCTTGTTGTTTTTCAGGCCAAAAAGAGTTAGTTCTAATCAACAATACAGCTGAAAATTACAGCCTATTTCTGCACTCTTATTTTGTTTCATGATGCAATCAGTCACCACTTAATCAGCTAACAATTCCACACAAGCTACTGGATTGTGTAGTAATGGCCGTTCAACTTGTTAGCATGTTACTAATCAGCATGTACTCCTCCACTCCTTGTTGCTTTGTACACCATTCACTCTCACTCAACCTTAAATTGACCTTTGCACACATCAATATACTGTAACTTCCTAGTTGTATGACACCACTTCTTTGTGCACATTGTAAAACAGTAAGATGCTAATGTTGTTTTTATTTTGTTAAATTTACAAATCAAAATTCATATACTGTATTACATATTGTATATACTATAAAAGAATGAATATTAGAGAAAATATCCCAATTATTGTAACTCTTTCATTCCCAGTCCAGTTAAAATGGGTTTTTCTTGCCTATAGGCATCAATGGCTGTTAATGAAGTCATATTAAAATTACAAAGGATTTTTTCCTCTGAAAAGTAATGAGTTTCACTTTATTTAGCCTCTGAAGTAAATTGATGTTCCTAATAAGTTAAACTACTAACTTAAGATGCACCTTTTATATCATTACACATTTACATACAACACAATAACAAATAAATGGCACCACGTTAAGATAAAAGCTCGAATTACTAAAAATGGACTCAATCTCAAATCTGTTGATAGACAAAGAAGACAAGGAGAAAGCAGTCCTCACCAAGTTCGTTGCCTCGAATAAGACCAAAGAAATCCTTCCAACTTCTGACTCTCACCCAACCAAAGGAGCTGGCCGCTTCGATGTGGCGACCACAGTGATAAACAGTGAGACTACAGCAATCGGTGTGGACGTCAAGGACAAGGAGGTAAAAACTCTGTCCATATTTATACTGGTGCTGAACTTGTGTCCCTTAGGGTGCAGTACATGATTTTATTTTAAGCATGAATTTTTTTTAACAAATGGTTTGTTCATTTCATTAGAACATTAACTTAACATTTACATGTTTGTTTTGGTTTTATTATAATAAACGACTGCTAAATTATGAAATGAACATGAAGTCAGAAATTAAGAAGTGTCATTTTATGTCTAAGAATATTCTGTATGGATTGTTTGTTTTTGTTGTATTTTAATTCATTTATCAGACTAAGCGATTGATTTATTCTAAATACTAAATTACAAAATATTAGTCAAACACAAATGTCCAGAAACAGTACAGGCCAACAGTTTGAGCACATCTTCTCATTCAGTTTCCTAAGTTAATGATGGTCAGTCAATTTTCTTTAGTTAGCTGACTGGTTCCTGCAACAATATGAATTTTAACAAACGTCTATAGCAGTGGTTCTCACCTTTTTTTCAGTGGATGTACTTTTGTGAAATATGTTTTCAGCCAAGTACCCCTTAACCAATGCAAAGCAGTTTTTGGTTTTAAAAAAAAAACTTAGAACATTCCATCAGTGTCTGATTTATTAAACTTTAGAAGCATTCACATTTGTACTTACTCATTTGTACTGATCCACGAAAAAATAACTAAGTATCCTATTTTGGATCATAGAAGAGATGTGTTATCAAAAATAACCTACGTATTAATAAATATTTGTAAACAAAAAAATAATATATAAAGTGTCAGACCTATTCTCAAAAACAAATAATTATAAATAAATATGTGTCCAAAAAATATTACACTTAAAGTGTCCTCTTTAGGGATTACTGTAGAGATCTGTTCACAAAAATAAATCATTAACTTAATTGTTAATAAATATTTGCCCTCAAAAATAATCAACATAAAGTGTCAGAACTGTTCTAAAAAATAAATAATTACAACTACATATTGGTCCACTGAAAATATTCAACCTAAAAATGTCCTCTTTTGGGATCATACTGGAGATCTCTTATCAAAAATAAATTGTTAACTTGACAGTTAACAAGAGGTGGGGCAAATCATTCAAGTGTCTGGGAGAATCTGAGTTTTTAAAATAATGAAATTGAATAACCTAGTAAACATAAAACTTGTGTTATGAACTTATATTTTCCATAAAACATGTAATTCAATATTTTTAAAGGATTTTTGCATGTTCATCTAAAATCTCGATTACCCCTAGGGGTTCCTTCAAGTACCCTCAGGGGTACCCGTATCCCCATTTGAGAACCACTGGTCTATAGTATAAAGCTCAACAGTTGTCTGATAGGGCCCGAGAGAATACCAAGTGTGTGCAAAGAAGTAATCAAAGCAGTGGGTGGCCTTTTTTTTAACCATTTTAAAAGTACATAACTTCATTTATAGTTTTGATGCCTTAAGTAAAAATCTAGTAGTCATGTAAAATAAAGAGTCCAAATATTTGGCCTGTACTGTATGTTTTACCACTTTGTATACATTAGATTCTCATTTATTTGGTTCTTAATTTACGAAATCAAAAAGGTGTTATATAATCTATAGTCTTAACTTTTCTGTATTCATATAAATTTGCCTATTTTAAATATCAAATGTGGGCCTAAAACATCACATTTTGTCCCTGCCTGCTTTATGCTCCCATTTGTAATGACCTCTTGTTCCTTTTAGCTGCCAGGCCAAGAAGCTGACTCGTTCACACAAGCTCCCAGTACCAGCTCCACCTCTAAGGGCAAGAATATCAAAGAAACCGATGAAGACAACAGCCTGGATAAATGGGACAACTCCTCTCCCACCAAAGAAGATGGAGATGAAGACACAAGTGGAGTTCAGACAAATGAAATCGTGGTCAGTCGGGGCAGCCGAATGTTTGACTCTCCTGATGATGTGACATCTGAGAGCATGTGGGAGCGAACAGAGGTGCTGGCAGGTAAGCACGTACAAGTATTTACACTCACAATTGGTCTCAAGGAAACATTTAGAAAATCTGACTTTTTAATCTTTTTTTTTTTTTTCTTTTTTTTGTGCCCTTGCAGCGGTGATAGCATGCGTGGTGGTCGGCTTGCTTTGTGCCATCTTCCTCCTGGTCCTCCTGGCCTATCGCATGAAGAAGAAGGACGAAGGAAGCTATGACCTGGGGGATACCAAACTTTCCACAACAGCTTACCATAAAGCACCAACCAAGGAATTTTACGCCTGAACAAACCGATAAAGACTGTGAATCAGTATCATCACTTGCCAGTTTGGACTGAGAGTGACTCATCATCAGCTTTATTTTCAAATCTTCAGCTGCAGCTAACTCCCTTGCTCATCTCTCCCATCTGCTATCTTTTCATATCTCTGTCTTTAGTCTGCAAAGTTCTTGCAAAGAATAGAAGAATTCAAATGCATTCATATCATTCCAATCTGGGAAAGGGGTGGAAGTGTTTCCACGATATCATAGGATCACAGCCATTCTAGTCAATGAAAATCTCTTCAACGGCGTGCCTTAAACCCACACTTATCTTATCTTAGATGGTCGCAAATGGTGTCAGCTGGGCTAAACAGTCACGAGGAAGTTGACTGAAACAAAAAGTAGGACACCTTCTTTATGTTTTGAATGATGTCATAAAATGGTACTAGTATTCCAAAGAAGCGGCCGGTAATCCCTTTTTCCCTTTTATTTTGGTCGAGGTCAGATTTCATGTGATGTTACATTTCATTTAGCGAATTCTTGGTGACTGTACGAATGTTTTTGTTGTTGCCATGACTAGTGAATATGTTTTTCCATATTTTGTCCAGTATTGGTACGTGAGTTTGGATTCCTCTGCAGGTACATAACACCCCCTAAATCGTATATTGTAACTCATCAATATCATGTTCTCTTTGTCATCTTTGGCAATTGTAACTTGTTTGTGTATTTTATATATAGAGATTTTTTGACCCAAAAGCCATTTTAAAGAATTGCCCCATGCCTTTGCGCACACAGTATGTCAACCTTGCATTGAACATTCTTAATATTTACAAGACTATTTTCTGTGATGACTGAGTGCAGCAAGCAAAGCCAAACCACATTCCATTGCAATTGCCAACTGTATGCAGCTATAATAACAGGTTTGACTGGTGACAGCATTGAGCATTGAGAGCTTTTCTGCACAATAAGGTTTTTCAGCAAAACGGGCTACCACAATGACCATTTCAGTTTCCCGGTTTAATGCAGTACTTTATAGGTCTTCTGTTTTATCTATATATTTTTTAGCGTTTCGTCTGGTGCTAATTGTATGTCTAAGCAGTTTTTATTTGCTTTGTGGAATGAGGGAGTTCATTTGGAGTTCTTTTGTTAGGCTTTCTATGTTTTCAAAAAATGCCTTATAGTTGGACCTCTAAAAAGGCTCTCAAATGAGAAATATTATATTTTTACCAAAGGTTTTGCACCAATTTTGCTTGGATTTAAAACTCATTCTCTTTCAATGACATGCTGTAGCTCCCTCCTTTTGTCAGTGATTGGAAAAAAAAAATGTTCACGACATTTCAGTTGCTATTTTGCAGAAGTTTGGACTGCTTTTCTCAAATGTCCTGTAGAACTGTGGTTAACGACTTACGTTTCATCCCTGGAATAAACAGAAAGTTGTGAACATTAACCCTCTTTGCTTTACTGTGCTCATCAAGATCATAAAGATGCCAGTTGATGGAACTGAATCAGGAGTTCTTCAGAACGATATCATGTAGATTTAACTACATAGAATCACAATAAGTATGCTTTGATAAAAGCTTGAGGTGAACAGAAAAAACACAAAATGCGTACGTGTGGACTAATGTAACAGTTAAGCTCTTGCAACTTTCACTTTTGGGTTGGTCTACTATGTAGCAATGATACAATGACATACAGGTATGTATTAATTTATATTATTTTAGACTGCTCAATTACACTATGTAAAATGTACAGTACTTTCGTTTTGAATATCTTTGTTCCTACTGATCAGATTATTTCAAATGTATGTTTTATTCTGGTTCATTTACTTTTTAGTAGACCAGATGTATGATACTGTCATAAATACATTTAATAAAAGCTGAGAAAACATTTCACAAAAGTGGCTCTTTTATTTGAAGGGGGGTTGTGCATTAATTGAAGCGTGGTGTGTACAAAGTGTCCAATTTTATATTTACGTTTTTATATTTTCCCAGCTAGTGTTTCTCAAATTACGTTCACTGAACCTCTAAAGAAGTGTCCCTAATAGCGTCAGAATGAGAGTATACTTCTGCCATCAAAATGTAATTCATTTAAAGGGGGTATGTGTATTTTTTTTACATGCGCCCATGGGCGCTTTAGGCGCATAGCGCAAATACACACTCCTCCGGCTGTCCACAGCTATAACAGACATGGCAACCTCTGGAGGAGTGCCACCCCCTGTGTAATATAATTTAATGATAACTAGACCAATGATTATATTTAAAACATACTGTTGGTCCTTAAGAACACATTCATTTGCAAGTTTTTTTTTAAATGTATAATAAGTTAATTTATTCATTTTTTTATGATAAATGTTCTAAATCTTACATATTGTCACTTTAAGGCTTTTAAAACCAATTTAACCAGGGGTGCCACCATCTGTGGAGGGCACTTTACATTAATAAATGAACATGTTACACTATTATGCAATGAACATGCCTTTATTTGAATAAGATTTACATTCCCAATTTTGAATGCTTCAGAATCCCGTGTGTAGTGTTTTTTTAAATGCATATCTCGTTACTTTCTCTGCCCTTACTGTTTTTTGTTTGATTTTTTTTCTGTATTTCTGAACTGCAAGTTTTTTTTTTTTTGAGTAATATTTTACTGCGGAGGATTTATAAAACGTGTTTTTTTTTATTCTGAAAGTCCCGAGAGGAAGTTAGCAATCGGTGGCCTCAAGCAGTACTTCCTCAAGTGGTAAACATTCATTCTTTCATTTTTGGGGTCTCTCTCTCTCTGTCTAAAGACTTAGGTGTTCCCCCAAAACGTAAAGCGGGGTTTGTCACATGGTTTGTCTTCTTTCACTCAGTTTTAAAACCAAACATGATCAGTTGTCAAATTGTCATTTTGCCATTTACCTCGCGGTCCTCCAGTGATTCGATTAATTTTATGGACGTGATCTTGATTTTTATCCTTATAAAAAAACAAACAATCTAACAGACATTTGCATGAATTTATTGCGGGTGTAATTTAGTAGTTTCGTTTCTCTATAACTTTCTTTTTGGCGTTTCAGTGGAAGTGAAAGATTACACTTATTTTCAGTAAGTCGAAGTTCCTCTTACTGTAAATGCATACTGTTAAGTCCTCGGAACAGGGAAGTACAAACTAATGGTACACGAATCTCTTGGTTTTTTTGCTACTATTTCGAAGAATTCTGCGCACATCTTGTTTTGATAGCTAACAGTATTGTGGCAAACTGTATTTTCTCAGATGGCACGGCGTGATAGACTGTCTCTCCTCCTCATCTTTGTGGCTACTTCCATGCTGAAATTCCTGGACGGGCGCCCCAATAGTTTAACAATGATCAGATATGAATTCAACAGCACTGCTCGGAAAGGTACAATTAGCCCTCGTTCAAAAATTAAGGCAGATTATTCTGTTTTCTTCCATAGCCCAAGGTTAAAAAACCTTATTACCACTTACTGTATATACTCCATTTCTTAAAATTAGCTAGTTTAGCTTGATTGTTTTTTTACTATGATTGAGTAGCCATGTTAACCTTGACAGCATCCAACACATAATGTAATGCAAATTAGAAAACATAAGTGCAATTATTCATTTTGCAATAGTCCACTTTTCGCCCAAACAGAAAAAAGACAAATACTAGTTGTAATGTCCCTAATACATCCGAGTTTGGTGGTGGACAGCAATTTCCCACACATGCAAAATGTTCACTATGATGATGAAAACAGAATTTTCATGGTCAAAATATCAAATAATTTTCACCACTAATTATGGTAGTTAGGAAAACAGTAAGACGTTGTGAAATAGTGTACAGTATATGAAATGAAATATAAAATGACATGAATGTCAGATTTATTATTGTATTGGTATGTGTGCAAATATTTGGCCTATGTTAATAAAACCGGAAAGTTTTATTTCTTTGCTAAATTTTACAACAGTAATTCTGAAGAGGGATAAAATCATACTGTAATGATATTGACCATTCGTTTCAGATTTTGAATTATGTAATCAGCTTCTATAAAAAGAAACACATGCAGTTCATTTCTTTGCTATGGTTATGACTTTGATACCAAATTAAAGTATAATTGCACCATCATACGACATTATTACATATGCACAACACATTGGTGGTTTCGAAATCAACAGTCAAGGAAAATAGTTTAGCTATTGCACTGTATCGGTAGCAAATATGCTTGAAATGCTTCTCAATATGAAGACAATTTGCAACTTTGGTACAGATTTTCTCCAGAAACACAAAATTTAAGTACATAAACTAACGGACTACTTGCGGAGCACTTTAAGGCCTTTAATTTGACACCTGTGCTTTGATGGTTGCAATGTGCTTGCAATTGTTGTGTTTATTAATTTGCAATCTCAAGACGTGGCAGCAGAAGTTGCGAGCTACACAGATGTGGCCAAAAGGATCATCGACCTGGCTGTGTTGGGCGCTGCGCAGAACCGCTCCTACAGACGCCTCGCCGACTTTACTGACACCATCGGGAACCGTGTCAGCGGCTCGTTCAACCTGGAGATGGCTATCAAGTATATGTACAAAGCTATGACGCTGGATGGTTTGGATGTACATCTCGGTGAGTAATGCTAAGTTAATGTTCATCTGAATACATGACCATCACATGACTGCATTTTTACGGCCTTATTAAAATTTGTGCTTTGTGAGAGTTTCAACTTATGATGCACTTAAGAATACAAGGGAGAAAGGTTGCCTGTATCATCATCTTTACCTTTACTCTATGGGAATGAAGAATTATTTTGTGTGTGTGTCCGTCTGTCTGTCTTTGGTTCTACGTCACCAGAACCGGTAAAAATCCCACACTGGGTTCGAGGAAAGGAGAGTGCAGTGATGACATTGCCGAGGACCAAGAATCTGGCTATTTTGGGTCTCGGGAGCAGTGTAGGGACACCGCCTGAAGGTTAGCCGTCACGGAAAAAAAATCACTTCATTATGAAAGTGATTTTGATTCGTGTATTTCCTCACACAATTACCTCTTTTTAGTGATTCATTAAACAGCCGTGTCATCTAATAACAAGTGTTTGCACAGTGGCTGGCTGTATCATGATGAGCCTCTTTTCTACAGATATCCTACAAAATTTGCTTGCTTAAATCAGACAGATTTGATTATAAAGCATTCCGGACCAAATACACAAAGAAAAAACTGCGGCCGCTGATCCCACCTTTAATTGCACTACATTTCTACCCTCACTTTGCTCTATCATAATGGCCTATTCACAAAAGATATTGTACTAATGACATGCCAGTACAAACACGTTCCACAAAGTTTGACACCACCTTGAGTGCAGTTTGCACCTGTTTTCATCTTGATTATTACATGAGGCAAAGTAACATGCCCAACTTTAAATAAAATGCATGATTATTCTTATTGTTATTATTATTATTATTATTATTATTATTATTATTATGTTTATTATTATTCTCATGGATAGATGAAGTAGTCACAACGTGATTTTTTTGGTCTTAACTGCTAGTGTGAATGAGATTGTCGTCACTAATATAATTTAATGTTAATATAAATCTCAAATCCTGGAGTTTATGAACATATAGTATAAGCGATTTCCTCAATAAGCCGCATTAATCTGTTGCAAGCACCTTGAAGATGCATTGACGCCTGCGTTGTGATTTAGTTGCTGTCCATTTGCTCAATTTCTACCGGTTTGCACCATGCAAAAGACGCGCAATCTTTTTGTGAATATAGCAGTGCATTTTAAATGTGCATTATCATTTTTTTCCCTCCCTGTCTAAAGGTATTGAGGCAGAGGTGTTGGTTGTTAGATCCTTTGAGGAACTGAAGAGCCGAGCCAGCGAGGCCATGGGGAAGATTGTGGTCTTCAACCAGCCATTTATCAGCTACGGCGAGACAGTGGCATACCGTGCGTACGGCGCCTCTGAGGCATCAAAAGTCGGAGCTGTGGCCACACTCATTAGATCAATCACTCCCTTCTCAATTAATAGGTGCTCATCTCCCTCTAAACATGCATTTAGTGAAACATTTGCTTTTTCTCTCCTTTCAAGCAAATGTTTAATCTATCTTGGGCTCTACATTTTTAGTCCTCACACAGGTTGGCAAGACTACCAGGATGGTGTCAAGCGCATTCCTACAGCATGCATCACGATGGAGGATGCTGAGCTGATGTGGCGTATAGCGCAGAGGGGACAACGGATCATCGTCAGACTTACAATGGCCGCCAAGACTCTTCCAGATGCAGACTCCTTTAACACTGTGGCTGAGATAAAAGGCTGGCAGTACCCTGAGCAGGTAGCACTCTTCTTCTGTCTGTCAGCCATGTTTATTGAAATGGGTGCAAAATCCTTCTCGCTTTCTAAATGTTTAATCAACTTGGGTGGCACATACAAATGAGTACTGTATGTCACTTCACTAATTAGTTCCCTCCTTTTGTTGGCTACATGTGGGAGGTATTATATGAGATCATCTGGGTAATTATGAACAGTACTGTTTATCCCCACAAATAACAGAAAATTGCATTTGTGCAGATTTGCTGTTTGTGCATTAAATACAAAGCTTGGTTCCAATGAGGTTAGGATATTGTGTAAAATGTGAATGAAAACAGTGATTTCCATTAATAACAATATATTGAAAGACAGGACTCACTCACTCACTCAATTCAATGGGACTAGGCCACGTGTTCACCACTTGTAAAATGTTTTACCACATTTTTAAGTGTTCCATCCATATCATATTATATATATTTGATGCGTTTTGACAAAAGCAAGCTTATGTCATACAGTGATTAGTTTTGAGTCATTGAGGAAAATACAACTTTTTGACATAGATGCCCATTTTTGGGATTTCTACAAAAACAACCTCCTTCAGGTCTCAACTTTCATTTCCCAGGAGTTGAATGGTTGAAATTTTAACCAAAGTGTATGAAAATAAGGGATTAGTAAAGAATGCATACCATTGAAACATGAAGTACCAAATATAAAAATGTGTTTTTGTCAAAACTACGGTTCTCAACTTGGCAACATTGAAATTGCTATAATTATGTCAGTCTTTGAGCTACCTCTGTGCAATATATATTGTTTTAAAGGGAATTAGAATATATAAATATCAAAAATTTTGTTTTCCTAGAAATGAGCCTGATCTTTTGAAAACCCATTACACATGGTTAAGTATTGTTGCAAACACAATGCATACTTTAGCTAGTTTGATATGCTGAATCCGAGCTCTCGCCTAACATTCCCTGAACCCATATGAAAACTGTACTTTCTAGATTTCTAGGTTTACCTTTTTGGCAGCAAACCATTTTTTGATTGCCTAGGTTCATCCAAGCATGATGGTCATTCGCTTTTTATGCATCTGCACAAACAACCAAACACCTCTCGTTTGCCCCTCTATTTACGAGGGCTGGACGAAATGGCCCCCCAAAAAATCTAAATTAAAAACAAAATTACAAATTCAACAAACATTTATATAAAGATTTGATTTATTTACAATAAATAACCAATGTAAATTATGTTTTGACAAACGTTTGCATAGCTTGAGACAAACAATAACTCTTCAAAGCCTGTACTCAACTTGCATACATGCCACAAAGTATTGTCAACATGTTTTTTAAACCATCCATCCAGCATTCTGCCACTTGTGTAATGCTTCAATTTCACAATTTAGCTGATTTACAAATAGTTGATTTATAAAATGGCTGCACAATTCAGTTCATCCCCCAATCCCGCCCCATTTGACTGGTGCCTTAAATGGAGCACATCAAGCAAGAATGGGGAAATAATTCTACTTGTAAAGCTCCAATAATCCATGTTCTCAGTTCCCAAACACTTATTGAATGTTGGTAAAAGAAAAGATAACACAATGGCTGTATTTTGGAACGTGTCGAATGCGTCAAATTAAACAATAGTTGATATTTTAGGGATAAAAAAGATCAGTTTTAATAAAACATGTTGTAGTGTATTGATTTCTATGTAGTTTAAAAGAAATTTAAAAATCATTTTTCTGTTTTATTTACAATTTACACAGCGTCCCGACTGAAATTGTGGTTTCACAGATGTTTTTTTTTGTTTGTTTTTCAATGTGAAGGTATATGTCAGTAATGTAATTCTTGCTTTAAAACTTACTTTAAAACTTACTCCTGTACTCCATCAGTTAAGGTGATTAGGTATAAAATGTGGCCTTGCTTCATCGTAATTTAATCATATATCACCTCATACCACGACTTGAGCCAACATGCACTAAATGTCCTGTCCATATCTTTTGAGATGACTCATACTTGCGCACTGAGAAATATGGGTTGGACTTGATAAACAGATAATTTCTTCCGAAATATCTAAATAACCATTTTCTAAGTACTCTTATCTTTGTGAAGGTTAACCTTTTGGCACTGGTATTGTACTTTATTTTATCACATTTTGTAGGAGCCCAGTGAGTATCGATTGCATGTCCATTAATGACTTATTGTCAACAATACTTGTACATCTTGATCTGGATTGAATACCTGACGAAACCACAATGGTTGATTCATTAACTCAATCAATCCCAAAGAAGCCTTTTTTAATGTGAGAGTGCAGACAGTCAATCCCAGTTACTTATTTATATCTTTTTCCATTTTTTTCAAGTGTTTTTTTCAAAAGGTATATAGAAATGGCCGGTATCACTTTAGGTAGTAAATTCATTAATGAATTCTTCTAAATTCGTCAGCCATGTTTAGACCCTCCCTCTTTTAAACAGACACTTTTGAAAAAAAAAAAAAAAAAAAAAAAAAAAAAAAATATATATATATATATATATATATATATATATATATATATATATATATATATATATATACACACACACACACACATACACACAGCACACACACACAGCAGGAGAGAGAGATTTTTTTTTTTTTCCTTTTAATAAAAGTACCTGAGATTGAATGTCTGGACTCTTAAAAAAATGTCTTTGGGATTGAATGATTTATTCTCTGTGATTGTGAAATGATTTTATGCCATCTTTTAATCATTTACAGTATAGCTCCAGTAAAGTTAAGGCCTGCTCATTTTAATGTTTAAAACTGACCTCAGACATTGATTTGACAGAGCCCAAAATGTTTTGTGTGCGGTAAGTTTAGAAAAGGGAAATGAAATGCATGACATAATTACATCATGTCTAGTTTGTGAATTTTTACTTTTGTCGTTTCAGCAAACGATGTCTGTGTGTGATTTGAGGTTTAGTGAATCACAGCACGTAGCTGAGTCAGTCAATTGTCAAACAGGAATGAATTGCTTTGACTGTTGCCTAACTCCCTTTTTAGCATCTTTTACACTCAATTATAATTGTGGTTTCTGTTGACTTCTATAAATGGCTCGACTAGCCATCTTTGTAAAAGCTTGTTATTTACTATGGAAAAGGATATCTTATTCTCATACAGTAGTTCCATATTCTTATTCCTGCCTGTCTTTTTTTTCTCATTGTATTTAAAATGACTAAAGACACTAGGGGCGGCATGGTGGAAGACTGGTTAGCACGTCCGCCTCATATGCAGAAGCCGTTGGTTTCCCCTTGGCTGCGTGTAGCTCCCGCTTGCCTGTATGGCCCCACTAAGGACATCCTGGCATCCTCCCACTGACAATACTTTGCCTGCATGATTAATAGAAGTTTTCTGAAGACCCCAAAATGTTTTATTTCAATTTCTATTATTTTTTATGGGAACAACCCAATATATTTGTTTGACCTCTGAGATTCAATGTGTAGTTTGTTTGTTTTTTGATTACGAAACAAGGTCTTTGTTCCTATTTTTGTTGGTTTTTCTCTTACAGTGGTTCAATGTTTCAGGTTCATGGTCCACACTTTTGTTTGCCCAAACATTGTCCTGCATTTCCCACTGACTGGAATTCAGTGTAACATAATCTTACTGGAAATGATGTTTATACCTCTGTTTACCTTATAGCTAGTTACATAGAGCTAATCACTTTTACTTACTGTATATGTGCTAGGTTGTCCTATTGAGTGGTCATCTGGACAGTTGGGATGTGGGCCAGGGTGCTATGGATGATGGGGGCGGAGCCATGGTTTCTTGGGAAGCCCTGTCACTTATAAAACAGCTGGGTGAGCCGAGCCAAGCTAACCAATTACAAATGCATATAAACAAAGCTGAGTAAATAATTACTTATGATTATTTCTCTCACTGTGAGTTAATAGTGTACATATAGCACTTTAAAATCTTGGATAAACAGCTCACATCACACATATTTGGAAAGAAGCAACAGTGCTTGTATAACTATTTATTGTATAGGTGTTTTTGCTGTGTGCCTTGAATTTTCTCAAACGTAATTGAAATATGTATTATGTGCCTATTTATTTATTTTTATTTATTTATACACCTGTGAGCCAAGTGACATTGAGAAGTTCGAAAAATGACATTATATGGCATGTCATTATTGGTTGGACAAATGGTCATAAATTTCCAGGACCAAAAAAAAACATCTCGCTGAAATGTCAATTCAAGCTCTCCTGCTGTCATGTCAAGATGTGTTCTATCTGAGTCTAGTTTCAGATTTTAATTTATAGTCTGAGTGTAAGATCATTTTAGTAATTGAACCCCCTAAAAATCTATAAGTTATGACCAAAACAGCAGGTATAAGTTATGACCAAAACAGCAGGGATAGGCTCCAATCACACCAAGCGGTTAAGATAATGAATGAACAAGAATGAGAAATTTGCCGAGTTAGAATCCACCTTTCCCACTCAAATCTGAAATGAATCAAAGAATTCATCGAGCATTACATTCATGAGCTTGTCGTTGGTTTACTCCTCAGATAGCTTGCTAAGAAAATGTATCAACATCTGCACTGTATGGCGGACATACTAACAAGTAGTTTAACATCTTAATAGGCTAATTTATTTTTAATGTAAAATCAATGCATCCAGTATAAACCTATAAGGACGCATTTGTTGTTAAGTGGCACAATATTACTGCATGATATCCTTAATGTGTATCTTCTTCCCTTTCCAGGTTTACGTCCAAGGAGGACCATGCGCACAGTGCTTTGGACGGGTGAAGAACAGGGTGGAGTAGGAGCACAGCAGTACTACAATCTTCATAAGGTCTTACATATTGCTGCAATTCTGAATATTAAAAAAAGACACTTCAAAATGAAAGGGAGCAGAGCTATAGAAATCAATAAAACATCTGTAGGCTGCCTAGTATTGTTTTTTAGTGCCGCTATCATGGTCTGGTTAAGTTATCCCATATCAGCACTGGCTTCATGTTAGCTACAGCATCCAGTTCCCCATTCACACTACGCTCTGTCATATTTTAGACTAGATTTTCACAACCTTTATAGTGCCAAGGCCCATATTTTATGACATAAAACATCACATTCCACACCATCAAATAGAAGTGGCATAAAAGGTGGATAACTAGAATAGAAAGACCATTACATTGTCTGCTTATATAACTACAGACATATTTTCTTGGCGTATAGTGTAGGTAGATGGACAAAGATACACTGTAGTGCTACTTTAGTAAATAAATCATTTTCAGACCAATTAAGTCAAACTTGATTCTGTACTTTCCTAAAGCATACTTGATAATCTATTATGGCACTTGTTATGAAGCAAGACTATCAAGTATATGCAATATATTGTGGTTCGACAATATACAAAAGTCATTTCGCAAAACATTTGATCTTATTTGATGTTTGATTTTATCTGTGCCTGTGTTCTTTTTTACCCTTTTTTTGGCGTTTGCCGCTATTGTTTGTGTACTCCTTCCAACTTATTTTTTCATCAAGGTGAATCTGTCCAACTTTGATATGGTTATGGAGTCCGACATGGGGACATTCACCCCGGTGGCCCTGCAGTTTACTGGCAGTGTTGCAGCGCAAAAGGTAAGATCTTTACACCGCAACCATGTAAACATTTTTATATAATGTATTCTGTCATTTTAAATACCCTAGAAAACAGAGGCTACTAAATATTAGGAAAGCATGAAAAACCAGATGGTCAATTTTGACCTACAACTTGTATTAAGATGTAGTTTAGAGAGTTTAGGAGACCTTGTCCTTGTGTGTACCAACAGGTGATGGGGGAAGTTGTCAAACTATTAGCTCCGCTCAATACAACCAAACTGGAGACGCATGGAGAGGGGACGGACATCTCACCTTGGATGCAAGCTGGAGTACCAGGTCACAGTTTAATCAGCAGGATATTACTCACTACATGGGGAAATGAGAAGTATTCTACCCTAATTTGTGTTGTGATGGAATATATTATTACTTTTGAAAGTGTTGTGCACAGAGATTCACTTCCTTTGCTGCTTCCAAGTAATTTCAGAAAAATAGACATCTGGAATCTGGATGTCATTGTGGGAAATGAATGTAAAATTAGATGGGCTATAAAACAGCTTCTTGTCAACATTATTCTAGTTCAAAATCTCAAATAAACCACGAAGGTTAAGGAATTGTCTGCAACAAAAACTATTGAGTTCAAGAAAAAAAATTATTGGCCGCACTTGGACTGCCTCCAGAGGCTCAATGCGACCATTTTAAGGGCATTCTGGATCGTTTAAAAGCAGTAACACTATTAATGCCAAATGATGGCTTCATTTATTTTATGAGGGAATGCAAGTGCCATAACACACCATAACTTTTTCTTGTGAACTTAATTTCTCCAAAAGTGTGTAGGCACTTGTCCAACTGTTAGATGGTTCGTTTTTTTTGCCCCCTGAAGATTCACCTGGAACAAAATGTCCCTAATATAGTTAGCATGCACAAAACCCGGCTAGCTGTATGTGCCATAAAAAACAATTTGAATATTGTTACTTGTACAATGTGCACCATAGGGACTTATTATTATATTGATCAAAGGGGTGGTTCACAGGTTAATGTGAAGCTGCCACAAATGATAGTCATATTCTTTTGACACTGTCAAAACATTCTAAAGATTCACAGCATTATGAAGTTAATATTTACTATTTCAATCATCAGTCGTTACCTCTAATGCTGCTGCATGTATCTTGGGGAGAGGTTGAGGTTCCCACTGCTGAAGCACAGACACGAGAGTACGGATGTGTCAACATCATTTGTACAGAGACCTCACTCTTTCCCTCATTTCATCATGTAGTACGGAATTTGTTTATGCATTATGTGGTAATACATTCCAAATCAGAACGCGAACACGCACCTTCCTGAAAGATGAATAAAGTAAACTCGCACTATCGTAAAGCCAATGGAGATTTTAAATAGAATATTTGCCTTTTCACATTTCTTATCTTTTGCATACAGTTAAAAATCCTTTGCATATTAGGCCTAGTGGCAAACATTTCTCAGCTGTTTGCAAGAAGCAAATTACAAAGTGGCGGCTTATGTAGTGCAATGGAACTGATATTACAAGGATTTTGACGCAAATTCAATGCAAAATGCTAGCTTTAATAACTATTGCAGTCTCAGTTCAACCTATCAGAGTTATCAATCAAAAGAAACCAGAGAAAAGAAAAAAACTTGAAAAACGAACTTGATTCAAAGCAATCTTTTGCAAAAGAGGACGGCTGCACCAAGTTGTACCGATGTTCATAGGCTCTTCTCTTCATTTCATTACAAAGATTACAAACAAGGAGTGTGTGTGTCTGTGTGTGCCTGTCTGTCAGTAGGTGTGCAAGGAATGTATTTTTTATGATAACATTTATTAATGTCATATAATGTTTCACCATTAATTTTCAATATTTTGTCCGCTTTTTGCTAAGGCATGTTTTTATGAGTTTACTCTCTTATCATGGTCATATATTCTACCAAACATATATTCTGTACCCAACATAGATCCAGTGGCTGTGGCACTCATGGAGACATTCATCCTGTAAAAAAAAAAAAAGAAACAACAAAAGGGGTTGCAATTGTCAGTAATATAGCCAGCCATCCATCCATCCATCAGATAAGAAGCAAAAACAAAAAAGGGGTCCCAACCTTTTATTAAATCGTTTCATTGAGAGCCTCTGAGCTCTCACATCATTACTGTCTGGATGGCTTGTGCTATTGCATGTCCACCTGTTGCATTATATGTATGTGCAATATATATAAGGCACATACCCACTTTGGCCTGTAGTTATCAAATCAAAAACAAAAGTATTTGAATATGCAATCTGTAGATCACTGTCTTCATTCATTTAGTACCTTAATGAAAAACATCTTCAATACTGTGCTTAGTCCAGCATCCTTTATACAGTGTTCCTGATGAATCTTAGCCCATTTCACATGGGCCATGGTCCTCAATCTTCAAATCCCACCAGAGATTTTTTATAGGGTTCAAATCAGGCGACTGCAGGCCTCTCTGTAATCTTCCATTTCTTTTTTTTTTTTTTTAAACCAACCCTTGGTGGACTTTGATCTATACTTGGGATCATTTTCCTGTTGGAAGGTCCAATGACAGTCAAGTTGCAGCATGCTCACAGGCGGCACAATGCTTTTACCTAAGATTTCCTGATACTTGAATGAATTCATTGTTTCCTCCACATGCATCAGCTTCACATGGCCAGAACCGGCAAAGCGGCCCCAGAGCATCACTGGGCCACAACCATGCTGCACTGTAGGCAGGGTGTTCTTTTCAGCATATGCATCATTGTTCTTCTTACAAACATACTGCTGTTTCAATCACAAAACATTCCATTTTATTAATATTAGTTTTATATTACAATTTTAACTGTTCGTGTCTACTTTGCTTATCACAAACAGCTGAAGAATTGTACATTTTGCCAAATGGTCTAAAATGAAATGGGAGTTGAAAAAAATTGATTGCAATTGTAGTTCCCCACTTCAGTGTTTGAAATCATCAAACAGGTATACATATTTGAAGAACACATCCAATTAAACATACATTTGGGTTTTAAAATTGTTTTCTTTATTAAAGAAAAAAGTTCAAAGCTAGCCTACTTTTTGAAAAATGACTCCTCTTGTGAAATCATGAATTGAGCGTGGCGTTTTTTTTTCCGAAAGCTTAAGTTCATTTTCACTGACCACACCCAAGCCTGATTACCTCCAGACTTGTTCAGTCAAGACATCACCTAAATAGAAGTTATCAGACAAAATGAAGTCAGCCAAAGAATCTCGAAAAGCTGCTAGAAAATGCCACTATCTAAATAAATTAAAGATCGGATGAGGAGTAATTAACATTCATTAGTATGCAAACGGTCACAAATTCCTCAAAGTGTAGGACTCCAGAAAACCACTGTGAAAACCATTATCCGCAAAAGGAGAATGCATAATGAACCTCCTCAGGAGTGGCCAGCCCTCCAAAATTACAC
The DNA here is from genome assembly GCF_059441005.1 of Hippichthys cyanospilos. Taxonomy (NCBI): domain Eukaryota; kingdom Metazoa; phylum Chordata; class Actinopteri; order Syngnathiformes; family Syngnathidae; genus Hippichthys; species Hippichthys cyanospilos. Next base: position 4,941,545 of record NC_142371.1, read on the forward strand.
CAAAACAGCAACGACTCATCCAGGAGGAAACAAAGCAACTGAAGAAAACATCTCAAGAACTGCAGGCCTCCTCACCTTAGTTAAGGTCACAGTTTGTGACTAAAAAAAAAAAGAGACTGAGTAGAAATTACATCCAAGGCAAAACCCACTGCTGAATAAAACAAACATAAAGGCTTGTCTTGAAAAAAGACAACAAAAAAAATACCTATTTTGTTCACAATTTCCCAAACTTTTGAGAGAATATTTTGTTTGGGACTCCTATGCTTCTTCAGAACCTGGACAACTTGCCGTGTTTGATGAAACCACAAATTTTGCTCTTCACCTGGAAGTCCTGAGGCAGAATGTTTGACCATGAGTTTGTGACCTCAAGTCGAAAGCACCTTAAGGTTCTGCTGCAATACAACAATCTAAAGCATACTCGCAAGCAAACTTAGATGGCTTAAAAAAAATAGTAACATCCATATTTATTGGAGCGGCCTCGTCAAAGTCCGGATTCAAATGAAATTGAAATGCTAAAAACCATTCAAGCTGGATAAGCCTCCAGTAATGTTGAATCAACACAATTGTGCAAAGGAGAGTGGTCTTAAATATTTTCACAGAGATGTGAAAGATTCATTGGCAGTATCTAGAAAATGCTTGATTTTGCTTTTTACTGCGAAATGTGTGTAAAAACTGAAAACCGTTTTTGATGTTTGGGTTGTATCTTTTCACACAGGACCAAGTGGCTTTGAATATTTTTTTTCCCTCTCATCTTTTAAAAATTCAACCACATGTGAAATTCGCCTTTTGTTTCTGTCAGTCAGTCATCACTAACAACTATTTGTGTTGCCCATCATCCAGGTGCCAGCCTCCACGTGGCCGACAGCCGATATTTTTGGTTCCACCACACAGAAGCTGATACCATGACAGTTCAGAACCCTCGAGACATGGACCTCTGCTCAGCTTTGTGGGCCGTGGTGGCTTATGTGGTAGCAGACCTCGAGGACATGCTGCCTAGGTAGTTTTAAGAAGGAAGGCGCTTGAATTCTTGGAACCTGCAATGGATATTTTTATATTGGTGATGTTGGAGCAGAGTATCATATAAAGCCTTATAAAAAAGTAACATTGCACATAACGTAAGACCTAAATGTGACCCAAATTATTTTTTTATTTTTCCATGTTTTTTTTATTTTTATCTTTCATTAAAATAACAAAGTGCAACTTATATAATCACCAGAAATGGTGATGAGATGTTACAAAGAATACTTTTATTGTTTTATCATGAATAAACTACCCATGCTTTGAACGGCCATTCATCACCATATCATAACTCCCATTTTAGTGCTCTCATAGGTTTGTCTGACTAAAGTGTTGATAAATTAAATTGGTTATGACGTGATTAAGATGATAGATGAAAATATAATGGCAGGTAAAAAAAAAAACAAAAACAAAAAAAACTTCTGTTTAGACTTCATAATTCGTTACTTGTTTTGGGTTGTCAGGGATGCCTGCATAAAACACAATTGCCCAATCTATTTCAAAGTCATCATTCCCATCAGTGATGAGGTCAACCAATGGAGACAAAAGTCCTTTGGAAACTGTGAGTGTGCATTGGAAGTTGTTGTAACTTGTAACAGGCCTTAAGTCACTTTTTGTCAGTGTGTGCTGAACTCATGGGTTGATTCACGCACGCACCATTATGTGAGTTGAGAAACAGGCTGGATGTTTCAGCTCAATGAGTCACACTTCAGTGCTGACATGAGCTGCAGAAACATGCTGACAAAAACAACAGACATCATTTCATTGGGGGGCGTCAATCTGGATCAATATTAAGCTTGAACATTTGCATTTATTTCCCTCACACAATCCATGCTTTTTACATTGTTTTCATTTCAGTCCCAGGTGTACTTAAATGTAGTCCTGCTTTTATTCCAATCTCCGTGCCTACCTCACCATATTCCTCTATATTTTTTTTAATTAATGATAATTGTAGAAGATTTAAGGTTATGGTTAACAAAAATGTTCCATTTAAAAAAGAAACAAATATATACATCAATGGGAAACCGACTTAAAATACCATATTTCACAACCTAAAAGAACTTAACATCGGTGATACTGGCACCAGCATTTACGTGGTATCGATCGATCCCAAACTCAAGTATCACATAACGCTACGAGTTAATCAGTTGGTGCTGCTGAAGACCCCCTGCTAAACTGTTAAAGCTTCAGTGATTTTTCTTCAAATGTCTCCACCCTGTGGACAGTCAGCCAAATAACAGCCATTAAACGTCCGCTCCTTTTATTTTTCGAGCGTAATAAACTTCAGTCACTCAAGTAAAGAAACAACAACAATTTATGATTAAAACAAATATACACCAACAGTTAAAATTGGAAAGAATGGAATACCCACAACAACTTTTTAGGATAAACTCAAAAATTCAGTATCAAACATTATAAACATGTGTAGTAAATAAAAAAAACTGATGGAAGGTATGACAACGATGTTCAAGTTGCAACAGGCCTTCGAGAGTTGAACACCTTAATGCCATTTTGCATGGAAGATCGAGCATACTTGGTCAATAGGGCTCCTGTGGTCTGTTTTTCTCCACACAGATCACTGGAAAACAGGCAGGACACTTATGTGATGCAGTAAAAATAATTAAAAAAACCAAAACGAAATAAACACACTGAACCGACAAAAAAGAAAAAAACATTTTTTGTTTTTGTTTTTGCCATGCCGATGTATGCCAGTCCCAAGTCCTCACAATAAAGGCCTACAACTCTTCTAAATGTCACATACAATTAAATCTTTTACCTTCATATAAGAGAGATGATACCCACACTATATATGGCGTAATATCCTCTTCTGTCCATTTTTCACGCAGTGTGAAGAGATGATTAAAGCGTTCCAATGTATCCTCTGGGAGGTCTTCTACTTGCAGAAGGCATATAGTCTCAGGGCGGGATGTGCGGTCCACCAGGGCCACACTCTAGAGAGGAAGTACAGCGTTGCCATCATTCTCTACTATTGATTCATTATTTACACAAAAAATGTAATGGTTGGATCCCAAACCTTGAGCTGGTCCAAGCTGGTGCTCATGCCATCTGGTACGCTCTGCTGCCATACTTCCTGAAACTCCCTCAAGTTGAACTTGATGGCATTCTTCAGCAACATGAGTGCAGTGGCCCGGCAAACTTTATGCTCATCCAGTGCGTAAAACACATCTTCTGCTTGGAGACAAGTGGATATGTAAAACTCTTTCCCGATTCTACAGATTGTGCAAATGTGGTACTCACCATTTTCAATGTAGCGTGTCCCATAGCAGTTTAAACAATGTTCAATCATCTCTCTGTTAACGACACACATTTTATATATATATATATATATATATATATATATATATATATATATATATATATATATATATATATATATATATATATATATATATATTAAAAAACAAAGTTTGAGTGACATTTGACACTAACCTGGGCTCAAGTGGACCTAACTCCTCCAGGCAGGTTTGAAGCGAAACTTTGTTACAAGACCATGACTCCGAGTCCACCAGCTGAGTCACATGACCAAGCAACTTCATCTCATAGTCACTGTCGAGCAAGCGCCAACAACCTAAAGAAACACACAGGCTAAACACCTTTAATATTATTCAATCTTGAGGAACACTTGACAGTGTCATTCATTTAACTGTGTTAATATTCTAACTCTTACCACTTATCTGACAAGCGTGGATGGCCTTCAAGTGGTTCTTGAGCTCTTCTTCACTGGCTTGAATTGTCTCCAGCAGATCATTCATGGTGTACTACACATGAGGGATATGCATACTCAAAGTCATGTCCTGCATATTTGTATCTAGTGTGTAAAAGAATGTACAGTCCAACAAAGAAATACTATCCTAACGTGTCAAGTGTGTTGCTGTGAAGTAATCAATGTAAACTTTACATTAAAAAAAAAATTGCAGGTTTATAGAGAAAAAGCATGTTACTGTGTTTTCGGTGTTCTCCTGCAGCCCTGCTAAGGCAGGTCCTTGATATGGGTTTTCTCTTAAAAGCCTCAGCAGCTTCTTCAATTTAGGGCGCTGCCTCCTGACTTCCCAGTAGCTGTTGCAAAAACCCCAAATCTGCAAAGAGGGAGGAACAGGCAAGAGATGAAGGCTTGAATGAATTGTATGACCTTTATTACTCTTTTAAGTTGTGCTTACATATTACATGAATAAACAATTAAGGATCCAGTGATCGAAACTTGGGCTTGATCACTTCATTTTCATCTTATCGGATTTGAGAAGGAAAAAAAAAAATTTTGTAAAGTTTTTTTTTTTTTTTTTTTACGTCTAGAGTGGGTCTAGAGTTGGAGATTACAGGAGGGGACTGGAAATCAAAACAGTTTACAGTAGAAGATTTGTCATGCGCCTTAAGTCATTTGAATTGTATTGATGGCAATACCGTACATGCAATGGAATTTCGAAAGTCATCCCACCTGAGCATGAACGAGATGCGTGTTGTCCTGGATACTCGTGAGCTGATCAGGTGTTTTGCATCCTGGCAGAAAGAGCAGCAGGTTGGACGTGTCTGCGATCTTCAGATCGTACGTCTTGTCGCCGCTACACAAAACGGCGTGTTCATTTTTGTCTCCTCTGATCACGAGGCTGCCAAAGAGAAAATCGTTGTCAGGTCTACGGACACTTACTGAACATATTTTATGTTTAAATGACACACGGCAAACATTGATCCCACCTGTTACCCGCTTCAATGTGTCTGCATAGCGTGTCGTCCAGTTCCATCAGACAGTAGTCTGCAGTTGAAACGTTCTCTCCCAGAGACAAACAGTGAACAGTTTTCTGCAGATCTTCCTCTTTCAGCTTGGCGATTTCAAGCGTCGCCCGAACCTCCTCCAAAGTTCTCATTTTGAACAGACGTCAGATTTAGTACTGCTAGTACAGAATGTCAGAGGAGCTGCTTGGCTTGTCATCAGAAGTTCGCGCCTTCGTTTTTTTTCACAGGAAGCTGAACAACGTGTCACGTCAAAATTAAATCCGTGTAGAAACTGACATTGCGTTCAAGCGCGACCACTTTCCAAAAATGTTCTTCCATGCAATGTTCCCATTGTATTTTTATCACACCTACTCTAAGTAATTATTAAACATTGAAACGAACAAAATACATTACGTCAAAACAGAATATAACACACACGTTCCATGCGGAATAATTTCCTCCACTGCGTTGCAGACGAGCAAATATCCTTAGCGCGCCATCACTCGTTGGGGGTCAAACCGATGCGATATGAGGAACATCTTGTAGCGTTATGTCAAGTTTCTCGAGATCTGCCCAGGTAATGATTTCATTTGTTGTATGTCTGTGAAATGTTTTTCTCAATTTTACCTTTATAATTCAGTCTATTTGTTGTTTTGCTCGATATCCGAGGTCCCATAGGGTATGATCCTGAGATTCACACGAACGACAAGTCGAGTTAATTAGTTTCATAATAACACCCTAAACTTTAAACGGAATCTGTTTATCCAACTGTTATTGCCTCCTGCTTCTCTTTTTAGCCTGCAAATTGCTGTACAAAACGGACATGTCAAATCGACACTGTTTAACAAAATCCCCCAAAAGTAGTTTAATGCACTTGGTTAGTTATAGACACGTAAACAACAATTAACAGGATTGAGTAGTTAGCTGTCTGTGTGCCCACATACAAATGGTGGTTATTTCTATTTGGAGCATAGACTAATGTTCAGTACTGAAGCAGTATGTAGAGGTGTCAGTCTAATCAATTAAAAGGTTCTGACAACTCTCAATTTATTGTAATCGTCTAATCATCGTTTGAATATAAATTCTCCTCATCTTCTGATTTCAGTTTCTCAACACACGAATTATTCTATGATTTCTGATCTCAAATATTTTGTGTTCATTCAGAATAAGACATCTAATATCATCGGCTTTTCCTTTGAAATACTACGACCAAAGGATTAACTGAATCTGGTTAAGATAAAAGGTTGGTTAGTATATCAAAACCAATGGTACGATATTGGTTATTTGTGTTTTCAATAGTTAATTTACAAACAGTAATAGGGGAAAACGGTCATTTACCACTTGCAACGTCAAATTTAATCCGAGGTAATCACATGAATCGATAGGATAATCAGTAAAACAATAGATTCTGAAAAAAATCAATAGCTACAGCTCTAGTAATTTACAGTATATGCATTATATATTAATAATTACTAAGTATTATTTTATATTTGCCATCTGTAGTTTCATTCGGAAAATCAGTGTGTCAGTTTTGAAATGTTTTCTATGTTTGACTTTTTCCAAAACACTAATTGCAGAAGGGTTTTGTTACAACCATGACTTCAAAAGATAATGGCACTTGTCGGTCCTTTTCCACTGGGAAATTAATGTTAATGGTTTGTTGTAATTTATTTCTCAATGTTTTTAGCAATGGGCCACCTTCGCTCGCTCGTGGTTCCTGATCGACGCCAGATTGCAGCCTCCTGGGAAAATAGCCACCATGTGTTCTGTCAGGCTACAAGGGAAGCACAAACCTATTTACCATGCACTCAGTGAGTTATTGCACAGGCACACACGCAATCCTGAGGTTCAGCAAGAAATTTGTATGACAATTAATCAAATGAAGATTAAATTGCAAGTATGTTTTCGAATCGGGTCGAACAAAATATTGGACTGTTTTCCCAAAAACAGGAAGTTGATCAGCACTGTTGTTCCATGTTTGCTCTCATCTTGTATTTTTTTTTCCATTTTGTTGCATTACAAAGATTAATTTTAGATTCAACAATTGACAATTCAACTGTGTTACAAATTTGTTTTGGGTGTCAAGGGTTCTGGGTTTGAATTTTGGCTTAGACCTGTCTGTGTGTGGTTTATTTGTTATCCCCATTCTTGCGTGGGTTTTCTCCATGTAACACTTCCCACATTTCAAAAACAGGCAAGTTAGCTTGCACTAAATTCTACATGCATTATGTTTGTCTGTCATATTTTTGTTGTGACACTTGACTCGAATGTGTCCTCTGTGTGCAGGTGACTGTGGTGACCATGTAGTGATAATAAACAGTAAACATATTGCCTTTTCTGGTAACAAATGGGAGCAGAAGGTCTACTCGTCACACAGTGGGTGAGTGGAAGGCTACTATCTCTATTAGATAGGTTCCCTCATTTGTGAATCCAACCAATGACATCATCAGGTATGCCATGTAAATGATCCCAGCTATTTATTCCAGATAACGTGTTTTGGTTCATCTACTATGCAGTGCAGTATACCAGTGATGATTAGCGACAGGAAGAACGAATAGATGCTTTTCCATTAAGTGGCAGAAGGGGTGTGTCACTTGTTGCAATTCATCTATTTTAGCAGAATAAGGAATGGCTTAAACAACTGCAGTTCATCTTTTTTTTTTTTTGTATATACAGTGAACTTCTAATGGTCACAGTTTTTTGTCTTCACTTTTAAAAAAGAAAAAGTCCCCACACACGCATATTCTACCTGTTTTTGAACAATGAAGACGCTTGAATATTTTTTTGTGTTTTTAGGACAAATTTGAGGGACATTTATTTATCTAACCTAATACATTTCGTGTCAGCATCAATTACTGTATATTCTGATTTTGCTATTCTCGGGATGGCCTAGTCCCCATCTTGTATGACGTTTACATACTTTTTGTTTAGTGGTTGCAATGACGTTTTTCTAATAAATAAAGGTTGGGCAACATTACTGGTACTTTGTTTGGGAGATAAAAGTTTCACAAGTTTATTTTTGTGTCCAAAAATTATAAGCAGAACCAAACATTTTCTGAGTCCATAAAATGTCAAACTTCTTACTCAGTGTTTTCTTCGTCTTTTCCAAAGGTATCCTGGGGGCTTTAAACAAGTCACTGCTGCTCAGCTCCATCAAAAAGACCCCAAAGCTGTAAGCGCCAGAAAAAAAAACTGACACCCCATACACTGTCTATCTTTTCACTGCACGCTTATTGGATATTTAAGTTTATGATTGGGTTGAATACATCCATCCATCCATTTTCTATATCCGCTTATCCTCACACGGGTTGCTGGCTTGTCCCAGCTGTCTATAGGTAGTAGGCGGGGACAACCTGAACTAGTTGCCAGCAAATTACAGGACACACAGGGATAAACAACAATAGGGTTGGATACATCGGCAGCATGGTGGTTGATTGGTTCGCACATCACCGTCACCGTTCTGACTTTGCATGTGTTCCTCAAAATGGTGCATCTTTTTTCTGATATACTCTAGTTTTTCCCACATTAAAAAAAAAGTCCATATTTGGTTCTCTCAAGTCTGTGCCCTGTTATTGGCTTATAGTTTGTTTTTCAAAACATTGCAGATGTATCTAAATTTTGTCTCTTAATATATATTTTGTTGGATTTGTCTAATAGGAAAAAAAGATTTTAAAATGTTGACACTAAGTCACATTTTATTCTCTGATAAGACACTTGAGCTGTTCAGAAAGTTTGAAGCATTTCTCCTCCCACCAGATCGTAAAGCTGGCTGTGTACGGCATGCTGCCTAAGAACCTGGACAGGCGTACCATGATGCAGCGCTTACATATCTTTCCCGAAGATGTACGTATATTTCAATACTCAAATACATTTTGTTTGCTGTTTGTTTTTTGTTTTTTTGACAATTTATAAAACTGGAATAGTGACACGGCACAGGGAATTAATTGAAATCAACATTGAAAACAATTTGATCATCATCGACTGAGTCATAAAATTAAAAGAATGAAGTTTTCTGTTATGTTAATAATGGAGGTTTTTTTTTAGACATTTAGGTCTCACCTGAAAATATTTTTTAGGCCAATGCCAGTTTTTGGAAGACAAAAATGCTAATTACTGTACTGATGAATCGGCTATATAGTAAAAACATTTATTATGAATAAAATAGCATTTTTTCCTTCCAATGCATTTCAGTGTTTGTCAATAATATACCGATTTTTGCTATTCCCAATTAGCAAGAGTATCTATATTGTTTAAAAAATTGTTTTTGGCTCCTAGAATGCATTACATGGCGCGATGCATATAAATACTTAGTTATGAAGACTTTTTTCTCATATGTGTTTTGTTTTACCAGTAGTCGAGTATGTATCATATTCAGCACATTTATGCTTGGCCAGTGATGCACAATGTATTTTTTTAACACACTGTAATTTTAGGTTGTGTGTGAGGCAGTGACAATCAATTTAATTCCTTGCATTGCTTACCTAATCATTGCTTGTTAGAATGAACATTTGTCTTGTTGTGCATCCACAGATTAACCATATCAATGTATTTTATAATAAATATTTCAAGATACAATGTTATTGTATATATTTTTATAAAATAAATAATGATATCATATCAGTGTTACTTGTGTAAATCTGCTAAAAATGGCTAGATGCACCAAGGTTTACAGTAAATAAACAGCAAATATCAGCTGTTTGCTGAATTATTTTTGGTCAGAAGGGCCATAAGCGGCCGCACAATTACCGCAATCAGTCACGCCCTACAATTTTTTGTTTTTTCAAGAATTCTTGGAAATTTACAAAAAATAAAAATAAAAAATACAGGTACGCTGATGCAGATGTTTGACCAAAATTGTTTGTTCATTACTCCCACATTTGTCCATGAATATGAACCTCCTGATTATTATTTTGTACATTATATGACATTTCTGGAGGTGGCCACTGGTCTCTGATTGTGGTGTCTACTTTTCCATTATGATTCCAGACATAAAGTCAAAACAATGCTACACCTCTTGACCTGGCCTAGTGCCTTGCTCAAGGGTACCTTGACAGTTGTCAGGAATCATACTGGCATCTCTCCAACTTTTTTGCATTTTGCAGCGGTTCTCAAACAGGGATCTTATGGGTTGCAAAGCCTAAATCCTTCTAAATAGAGCATTATTCATGATTCGTTATATTAAGACATCTCATTCCAATAACAGTTTTTAATACCACAATGTATTCTTTTTATTTTTACTACTTTTTTAATTTATCTCTTTTTTTGTGTCGCCCCTATTCCCCTGTTGTTCACAGTAAATAATCACTGTCTGTCAAAATTACTTTTTTTTTTTTAATATTTGCAGTAGCCACTGCGTGCAGTAGGTGGCGCCATAAGACTTAAGCTTGTTTATATCTTCAGTCCGCCACCTTGATGTGTCAGGAAAGACATGATCAGTCAGATATCTGATTGGGCCAAATTAAATTTTCATGCCAACTCCATCATAGTTTAGCAGCATTAAAGTATCATCAGATTTTGTTAACAGCATGCAGTCACTTGATGATGAAAGTCACCTCCAACCCCCACTGTGTCATGTGTGTCTTTAATGACTAGTTAAGAGTTTCGGTGCTAGCAATTCCCTCAAGTGGTGTGTGAAGTGTCTGTTTGATGCCATGGTATTTTTGTCTTTGGCTTTGTTGGAGCTCTTAATGAATATTAATCTCCACCCATGTTGAGTAATTAAAAAGTATTTGGAGGCGCCTTGGAGAGTAATATCTTAAAGTCACACAACGGTTTAAAAGGCAGCAATAGCTCAGTCATTAAGGACTTGACTCCAGTGTGTGCATTAAAAATGAAAGTGTCCAAATTGTTGTATGAGTCCCGAAATTAGAGGTGCTTATTGGAGACCTGCCAGTACGCTCCCTGAGCAGTGAAGGCTTGACCACCTCCATAAAAATATCAAAGGGAGCCTTTTACAAAAAAAAGAAATATATATATATATATATATATATATATATATATATATATATATATATATATATATATATATATATAGCAGCAGAGCAGAAAGAAGTTGGATTTAGCTATTTAGTTTTTGTTAGCAATGTTGTCTCAAGGCCACAATATTTAAATAACTAATTGTAAACACACTTAACTCATAATTTCAATTTATTCTGCATTTTAAAAATATTTTACAGTGTGCTAAATTGTGGAATCAAGGTTGGCAGGATGGGTGACAAGACACGCTTACCGTAGTTACAAACTACTGTAAATTTGAAACTATAAAGCTATTAAACAAACACAAATTGAACAGAAAATCAGTTTTTGTGGTGAGTAAAATAGCAGTTCAAACTCAAAATCAATGCTTCCATAGCATCTTCTTCTGTCCCCCTTTATTTACTGGGAGATGGCCCCCTGATGCCTTGTGAAAAACTGCAGATGTGCAATACTGGACCACTAGCCAAAGTGGGTGAAAAAAGTAGTGCCTAAAAGACCAAAATTTTGTGGCATTTAACCAAGTTACGCCACTATGAATAGATTTGCACAAGTTATGAATGTAAAGTTTGCATCATAACGAATGTAAAATCAGTATACATTGTTATAGTCTTAATATTTTACGCATTTAAAAAACAATCAAATTAAGCCTTCTTTAAATGTTTATTGGGTATATTTCTTTAATTTGAGAAAATTCAAGTGGGAATCTTCCAAAAATGACTAAACGGAATAGAGATTTTTTATGGCCGTATCTCCGAGCTCAAGAAAGATGTTACAGTATATTCATAGCTTAAGCCATTACAGTTGTTACATATTGTTAAGTCATTGAGGTTATTGACTGAGGTTATGGACTGGTCGCAGCAAAACCTGTGATGGGTGAGGTGGTCTGCATCTCAGTTCATTGTATGAAAAACAGTTCAAAAGATATCAATTGTTGTTCTCTGTCCCACCTTGTATTGATTTTTGCAAAAAAAAAAAAGATATTTTTTGTTTGAAACCTGAAATGAGGCCAAAGGTCAAAGAATTCAAGGGGCTGCACATTCTTTTGCAAGGCACAGTATATTGCAGATTTTCCCCGATCGTGGGATAGTGTGAAACATATGTCCCACTAAAAATAGTGGTTCACTGTATTTCCAATGTCTTTCCACAGCCCTTCATTCATCAACATTCTCTTGGCCGCCTCTCACTTGGTTTCTGTCCATTACTAGGAGCTGCCTGACGACATCCGAGCCAACCTGACAGAGGAGCTGCCTCAGCCCAGAAAAATTCCAAGGAAGCTCAGCGAATACACGCAGGAGGAGATCGATGCCTTCCCTAGGCTCTGGACACCGTGCGTACACCATCACACACGCTTGAACACAACAAGAAGTAGACGAGATGAATGCTTGGACAGACCAATGCATTGGCCCGAAATATGTTTTGCAAATTGGAAATGGTCAAGGACAACAAGGGGGCGATGTTGAGTTGATGGCCATTTGACTTGTTGGTTCCTAAACTCTTGGCTGCTGTTGAGGGAAAGCTCCAGATGGCTGAAAGTGCTGCAGCTGCTCATGTAATAAAGAAAACTCAAGCCCTCGAGAGTCTTTAGTGGCAACGTAAAAAGTATTTTCAGATAAATACAATGGAACCCCAGAAGTCAAGTGCCTCAGAAAGTCCAACAATCTGGAGTTTGACCAAACTTTCTTTTATAATATGCCTCAAAAAAGTCAAACAGAGTTTGGGCTGTCAAACTATCATCTATGCTGAAGTCACGATACAGCTCGGTTAATTTCTAAAGGTTTCAGTATACAATTGCTTAACATCGGATTTAAACTAAGAATTACCTATAAAATGCCACTAGGTGCCAGTATTACTTTTCAAACGCCTTGCAGTTTCCTTGTCATTAGGCCTGTTGACATTCATGCGAAGACTCAGTAATTTGACTTTAATTTAATTTTTTCACACATAGAGGTTCATTTCTTTTTATAAATTAGGCTTTTCATATATTTGAGCAAATCACATGGTTTTACATCATGGGAAACATGCATTTTACATTCGGCAATTGAATTATAATATTACAGAGAGTATATCAATATCAGAATCATAAAAAAAAAAGCATCAGTAGATAGGTTATGTTAAGGCATTCCTTTGACCATTACAAAAGATAGTATTTGATCTTCTTGTCTAAAAAGCACAACTTCACCACTTTTAACTTGATTAAAGTGGACTGTGGCGCTGAGAAAACTATATATGGTTGAGAAAAAAAACAATGCACCCAAATGAATTTTTGGTTTCACAGGTTGTATTAAAGCAAGTTTATAAGCCAAGGGACCTATTTGTCGAGACAACATGCACATAGCCGTATTTGCCAGAAGGAGCAGAGACGTCATACATGCAGCAAGTCTGAGGCAGTCTTGCAACAATTTCCCACAGTCAATACTTCAGGTCCTTCAATCCATCAGTTGTCATTATATTTTTCACAAAAAGTAACGAAAACTGCAAAAATATAAAGAATGACCCAATCACATCCTTTTTTTGCATCTTGATTTTGAGAATTTGTCCATACCGAGTCCCGATTCGATTCCTTGTCAATGTATTAAAGACAGGAATGAAAAGCAAGCATTTTCAAACAAAATAAAAGCTACCTAACTACCTCCAAACAGTGATTGAAACCAAGTACTACATTCAAAAATCAGAATGAAAAGAGAAAACCATCAGTAACTGTCACAGCAAACTCCAAACTGTTATAACCCTGGTTTGTATCTGAGCTCTCCTTCCAAAAGCCATTCTTGATTTGGTTGTATGCTTGTAGTCACAAGCTGCTGGAGCGTGTTTGTTGAACCAAAACTTTGTTTCTGATGTCTTTGTTGGTTGGGTTCCACTCTGTGACTCCCTTCAGTTTCATTTCTGTCATCTGGTGTGTGCTGCCTTTGATTTCAGCGGACGTCACTTTTTATTTCGCAGGTCTTGTTCAGACAGATACCGTGACAAACTTTGAATAGAAACGGCTGAAAACATCTCACCTAACCTACTTTTTGTCAGAGGGACAGCATAATCGTATTCATTGCTTGTCAGAGAGTTTCTGCGGGATGATGACAGTGAGGCCTGAGTTTGCTGTCATTTTACGAATAAGCATATTGTCACCCTGTGGCCTGGTGCGTAGTCAACATCCTCCTAATGGGGTCATTGGCCGGCCTACCGCTTCGTTAACTTGACGCTTGTTCTTTTTCCATTCAAACTCATCTAAGCACGCGGCTGAAACTGCGTGACGCTGCCCCCGCAAATGCAAAAATGTGTTTGCTTCGTTTGTGCCGCTACTGTTTTGCGGTTATTAGACATTATTTTTTTAGGTGATCCAGAGTTCACCAAGCCCCCCCATCCTCTCATTTGTGCTTGTATGTGATTATTATTTTATTTTTTTATTTTTTTTTATTGGAGCAGTTTTATAGATATTCCACCTTGTCCCACACCAGAAATGATGCTTTACGTTTGTTTTGCAGAGACATTTGTTTGTACTGCTACAATCGAGATGTCATTGGCAATTGTTTCAAATCAGTTTAGTTTGAAACGTGGTGGTATTTTAAACTTTCCACATTTAACTCTTGCTATGTGTATGATTATACATCAACTTTGGCTCAATGGCGATTCAATTTCTTACTAAATAAGCTTTTGGTGGTTTTTTGGTGGCCATATTTGTATCCCTGAAGTCATCCGGTTCCCGTGAATCCTGCTTCTCACTGAATGGGGGAAGTGTGCTGGGTTTAGATGGGCGATACTCAATTAGTGACGCTAACAAAGTAAGGAATCTAAGGACCCTTCATTTTCTCTGATTGGGAGGGGATGCTGCTCGGAGCAGAGCAATGATCAAGAATGCTCAGAGATGCATGAAGTGAGGAAAACACTGCTTTGGGGGTGTTTTTTATTTTTTTTTTTGAGGATATAACATTGACAGGTTTAAAAGCTGGGAAATGTTGAATTTGCAATGTTACGAGCCATTTAAATGGCATGTCTGTAAAGCAAATGAAGGCCTTTTTTTTTTTTTTTTAAACCTTACCATACATCATAGATGTCAAATCCCAGTCCTCGAGGGCCGTTGTCCTGCATGTTTTTATTAATTATTAATTATTATCTTTATTAGCAAGCTCTGCAGGAGCTAGAAAATTATCCTAATTATTTCAATCAGGTGTGTTTTAAGAGAGAAGGAATGAAAAACAATAATTCTCTACAATACAAAAACATGCAGGATTCCGGCCCTTAAGGACAGGGGTTTGACACCTATGCAATACGTGCGTTTATAAAAAAAAAAAAAAAAAGCGTCCAACTTGATGAATCACTCTTATTTTGGGGTGTGGTCAAAGTTCTTTTGTATGCAAATGCGGAGTAGTTTTTGTTACCATGTCCACAAAGGCTACCTAGAGCAAAGAGAGTTACTAAACACTGAGTGACCTTGTTGCATAATTTAGTGATTATTATTATCTATCCGATATAGTGAATATGAGGCTGGTTTTCTAAGATTGTTATGTTGAAAAAGAGATGTAAACTTTGCTCAGGCAAACAGATGGAAGTTGATCTACTCACCGGGCACACGGAGTATTGTGTCTGGCAAATGAGCAATATTGCTGCACAGTTCATTTTGCACATCTGTGGGGAGTTATATGCAAATAGATTGATTCAGCACACACAGTTTGATTTATCAAACCTGAGACGAATTGCAATGACTGATTTTGCACTTAAATGGGGCGTCTGAAAATCAGGCGCAATCCAGCGGGCGGGTGAGGCGCAGGTAAAATGAGAGAAGATGGGTGGAGCAAAGCCTTTCTGCTTGTGTGATGAAAATAAAATGAAAGTTCACAAAGAAATATCACAAGATACCTTGTTAACATAGCGATTTTTGAGACTGAATGTTCAAGGGCTGATTTGGAGCCAGTCTCAAGATGGGTGTGATTGTCATATTGTCACAAACTTTTTTTGTGACAAAAATTGTGTCTTTCTAATAACATTTTCACTTCCATCAATTCCTTATACTTTATATTTGCACTTGTGCTACAAAATGTTCCGTGGCAAAAATCTGATCATTTTTGTTTCTGTGTAGCCTTGGTTGGGGCTTATTTTGAAAAACTTTGACAGAGGTTGACCTACAGATTGTTTCAATCTTCAGTTTTAGGTCACCATCACCGACCTGTATATTTGCACGCTGAGTTGAGAGGGGGATTAGTGCATTACGTGGAAGGCCCGTCCTCGTTTGGCCTCTGTTCAGCGTAGGCCATTGCGGTCCATGTGTGCACGTGGTGATAAATGAGAGTGAGCTGGTATTGTTTAGTGGCCCAATCTTCAGCCAATCAGTGTCGCAGCGGTGCGGTCGTCAAGGTCAAGTTAAAACTGCTTTGTTCGAGAGAGGCTGTTGGCTTGTTAATATTCACTAGTGTCTGTTCCACTCATTTTACTCTGTGTGCAGGGTTGAGGTCACTGAGGGCGATTTTAATCATTGCCCTTTATTAAGACGTAGTTAATATTCTCTTAGGACCTGGAAGAGCGCGCGCACACACATACACAGAATCAGACAAACGCTCAGGCTGAAAGTAAACAACGTCAACCGAGTTATAGTGGAAAGAGCTGCCTAGAAAGCAAAACACGCCTCTTGATAATATCTGACTTGAGCCTAAAATTAAAGATGAACGAGACAAAAAAGTTGACTCTTAGCATCATTTTGAAAATACAAAAACAAACGTGGATAAAATCTCTGACTTGTCATCCACCCATCACCTTCCTATTCTTCATTTTGCCAGTGCTAATATGAAATCTGCTTCTTTGTCTTCTCTCCACTCCGCAGACCTGAAGACTATAGAATGAAGTGAGAAGAGGATGCAATAACACCACGGCATCTTCAATTGACGAGACTGCCATGTTTGCAGTTTTACAACAAATTTTTAAAACTATGCTTCTCTTGACATTGACTCCCACGCATATATTCTTACCCTCCCAAAAAAGTTTAAAGGAGTAAAGATTTGTTGTAAAATAGGCTAGTAAAAAATGTAAGACATTATTTTGTGTGTGTGTGTGTTTCTAAAAAATGTATGAGCATTTCCCATAAAACAGTCACAAACATTTTTTCTACAATTGTTGTCTCAATACAGATTTATTGGTTATGAAAGCAAACAAAACAAACACGTTCATGCGATGAGACACGTTTAATGTTCTGTTCAAAAATAAAAACAGAAAAAGACGGCTCACTGCTCAAGTTTTGTTCTTGTTCTTGTAGACAAGTCCCAGTTGGTTTTCACCATGAACTGGATCCACTTAGAGTGTATGACCAGATTCAGCATGAAAACAATAACGAAAATGTAAACCATTGACAGCAACAGCAGCGAACTTACCACACTTGATGTCATTTGTTGAGACATTTACCTCATTGATTGGTGCCAAATTCAATGCACGGTGCATTGAAAAAGATGTTATGAATTTTTTACTCATTTGATTATGAAAACATGTTGAAAGATCTAGTAAGCATGTATCAAGGTATTTTCAAAATATGTTGTGAATGTGATTTGAAGCAAACATAGTTGACCTTGAGATGTTGGATTGGTTAATACTTGAGTTTAACCAAGTACCCTAATGGATTTATGTTCAACCCTTGTGCGGTACTTTGTGCAATCCTTTGATCTTTACATTAAATTGATTTCACATTAAAGAAAAGCATTGAAAGAACAGGACACTTAGGGAGCTGAAAATTTACCCAGATGGTGACAACGTTTCAAAGCTCAACATGGCACAAACACTTGTCACACTACCAGGAGTGTGCTATCTATTGGTTAAAATATTGTGGGAATGATGAGGAAGAAAATGACCCAAATGGTCAAAGTACTTCATAATGTTTCTTGGTAAATATGTCAAATTTTGAGCATAATACCAAAATAGTTACAGGTCGCAAAAGCCACTATCAAGACATTTGATTAGACCAGGGGCATCAAACTCATTTTATCGTGGGCCGCATTGTGGTTATTGTTTCTGTCACATTCATTTTAATTGTGTTTGTCACACATGTACCTAGTTTTGAAATCAGAGGCCGGTAAAAACTGTTCCAAAGAAAGATTGGGAGCAAAAATGATTGTTTTTTTTGTCTGTATTCTAGCCAGACACCTGAAGTTGAATCAGCATTTTGTGGGCCACATAAAATGATATGGTGGGCCGTATCTGGCCCCCGGGCCTTGGGTTTGACACCTGTGGTTTAGACAAATCATTTCTGGCCTTTTGGTTCTGGTTCTTGAACAGTAAAGTCAAGTGTGACCAAAACAATAACTATCATCATCATTATGAAGTTGGAGGTGCTCTCCCTCACCAATTGGAAACAACTCACTTAAAATTCTGACCATTTGTGTTTGTAACCTTGGTTTGCCCTCTCGAGATTTCTTGAACTTAATAACCTTTTACAGGGTGGGTATCAAGTGTGATGAGACTTGAGCCGTTCAGTTATGACAACACAAAACACTGGGTAACAATAGAATTTAAAGCAACAAATATCATGTATTCCACAGTGTTCAGGTAACTTGGGAGGGATTTGAGGCATTTGAGCACAAGAGAGGTAAACAACACAACACCACAGAGAAATCACTTTTAGATTAAGGCCGTGTTAACACTTGCCGTCTAGTATTGGGGATTTGAGGTTTAGGACAGTGCCGGCATGACATGTCAAGGTTACAAACAATGCAAAATGACCAAGTTGCTGCACACAGCACAAGATTTTGTAAAACCGTTGACGTCACTTCTTCCCTATAGTCAAATTTAAATGGGGTTAGCTAAGTTCCACAAAAGATGGACAGAAGGACCTAAGGCTGGGTTGAATCGTTTTATACTATTTTGCTCTTTTCTTTACAATCTGACACGCACAGACAAGCCTGTAAAATGTGTTTGACAAAGCAAAGCGCGCTTCTCCTGCCCAACACCCTCCCACATACAGATAATGACAAGCGGTAGAAAGGAAATAGATTTGTATACTCTTGAAATGTATGTGCTATGATCTTGCTTTTTTGACACATTTGCAAGCAGACCAAGCTCGCCTGCGTGTTCACAGAGCAATTGAGTGTTTTTAATCAAACCGAGTGTCGAGTGTGAACACGGCCGACAAGATGAACACGCTGAAACATATCAGCAGGTGGGGTTTAGTCAATGTAAAAAAAACAAAAAAACTGCCTGTACAAGTGGAAACAGCTTGTCAATCATCTTTTTTAAGTTCGAAAAAATGTTCCGAAGATGAGCAGGTGCCTGTAGAAAGCTGTTTGAGAATGTATTCGATATCCAGAGTTTCATGTGCTAGCACATCTATGCTAGTAAGGCTATGGCTAGTTCAGTGCTTCGCAATTATTTTTGGCAAAGCCCCTTCTAGGAAAGAGAACCCCTGACCCCCACTCACCACGGTGACTACGAATGCGATCATCATCTATAAAAAACGGTGTACTTGAAAAAATGCTATATAAATCAACTTTGAACAAATGTTTACTTTTTACAGGGTTTATACAGGTTACAGGTTAGTCTGAAACAGAAAAACGCAAAGCGATTAAAAAAAATAGCCAATCCATATTTAAACTAGGAACATCTTTGACCAACTGAATCAGATGCAGAAAAACATTAAATCAATAAATAGTAATCAATGTAAATTGACCTGAATCAAGACAGGAGCAAAAAAAATGTTTAAAACATTGTGCTGATTTTTCTTCTAATTAAGAGTAATTATTGATGTGATTTGGAAAAAAAATATGTTGCAACAGCAATATAAAAAGTATATAACACCTGTTTGGACTGAATGAGAGCGCCATTGCAGCACCCGGTGCCATGGATGTGCAATTACACGTCGCACTGCGAACGCAAAGCCTGTTTCCGAGGGTCATAAGTCTCTCCCCTCCCAAATCGTATCGCTCCCCGCCAGGAGGCCTGCCTCGCTATTTCAGAAGGGGTTGGGGACTCAAATGCAGAGAAGCAGAAGTAACAGGAAGGAGTGCGGGATGTAATCTAGAACATATTATTCGCCAAAAAAACAAACTGTACAACCAAATTAATCCAAGTCCAAAAACCAAAACACTACAAGCAACTCAAACAGATTTACATACAGGAACTCGCCTAGAATGGCTACCAAAGGTAATGATCCCAAAATGACTAAAAGGAAACTGGGAACTAAATACAAGAGGACTAACTTGTACACCTAGAAAAGACACTTTAGGTTGGAGGAAGCTGATTGGGACACATAAGGGACAGGTTAACAGGTACAAACAAAACCAACTCAAACCAAGAACATGACAAGTGCTACTAGCGAAATAATACAATTCCACTAATTAACATCTTTAGTAGTACTAGTAGCATATATATGTCAGTGCACAGTGCACAGTTTTGTTTCACTAGTAACATGTATTTGTCCTACTAATGTGCAGAAATGTCATACCTGTGTGCTTAAATGATGAAGAACATACTAGTGCATGGAACTGAGGACATTGAAAACATGCTCAAACAGCTTTCTAGAAGTCATCTCACCTTGACAATTACAAACAAATAAAGATCAGGCACTTTTTGCAATATTATACAAGAGTCAACAGAGATATTTACACTGTTTCAACAGGTGGAGCGAACCACTGGGGGGTGGGGGGGTGGGGGTGCTTGTAATGTATGCGTGCGGAACTCAAGCACTTGAGGCAAGTGCGTCATTCTCGCTCTCCTCCATGACGACGACGTCGCGAGTCAACCTCCTGACTACGCCGGGCGAGCGCAGCTCCACATCTTCCGAGCGGGAGGGGCCAGAAGGGTAACCGTAGCCATAGGGATGGGGGGCGTAACCGCGGTAATAAGGGTCCTCTTCACCCTCCTCTTCCTCTTCTTCCTCATCATCTCGGGCTCCTTGGTCGTTGTTATAGGCTACTGCAGATGGGTTATAGTAAGGTTGATTGTAGGGCTGATTGTAGGGCTGGTAGCCACCATGAGGCAAAGTTTGAACTGTGGGTGGGTGAGGACGGGCATCAGTTGTGGCGTACACACACACGCCGAAAAAACAAAAAAAATCCACGGGTGAGTAGCAGTCACAGCTGTCTGGAGGACTTCTAGGTCCTCCCAAAAATTCCGCCATCAGAGATGCAGCCCCCTTTATATTGCTAAGGTTGGTGGCTAGTCGGGCTCAGCTAATATCAGTCCATATCAATGCCACAGCAGAGTGGCCAGCCACCACCTTGCAAAGAGAAGCTTTGAAAGAATGGAAGGAGCATGCAGAGGTTGAACGTTCAGCCCCTGGTGAGTTTGAAAAACCCAGCCCAAATTCAAGAGTGTACAGCTCATTTTTGAAGCAGGCAAACTGAATAAAGTAGCCAACGAGCAAGAAGTAATCGCTTGCTAGTGGGCTTGAAAGATGAGATAAGCGCTGAAGAGATTTGAAGAGGATGTGTGTGCACACAATAACAGCATTATGGTCTGTTTTTAGTAAACTATAATCCAGGGTTGCCTCGGAGATTGTCAAAATATGGCGCCGAAATAGCAAAGCAAGATCAAATTTTCCTCCTTTTTTTTTGAATAGAAAATCCAAGATGTGCAAGTATGAAGTGATACTGAGAGAAAAAAAAATGCTCCCGCAGGAAGGAACGTTCAAATGCTTGTAAAGCTCCATCGCAAAGGTGGATGGATGTCTTGAGGAGGTCTTTCAATGTATAGGAGGACATCTGAAGAACGCTCCTCAGTAATCGTTCTCATAGTCCCGTTGAACTTGCGTCATGGAGGATGAAGAGGAGGAAAGACAAGAAAAGATGTTCATGTAAGACACCCGAAGACACCACATGCTACCAAAGCGGAAAAGAATCGCGAAAGGATCCAATAAAGCTATTACAACAGTTGTTGAAACAAAATGCTAAGGTTTTATCTGCAACAAGCTTCATAGAAAATAGTTGTTTAAAAATGTGATTACCATATATTCCGCACTATAAGGCGCACCGGATTATAAGGCGCACCATTAACTAATGACACATTTTAAAACTTTTTCAATCACGATATTGTAATACTCAAAGTAATAACAATAATAACTAAAATTATAACTCTAAACTCTCAATAGCATAACTCAATGTCAATATGACCAACCTTGTTCAACTGTAAACAGGTAAAGTTTACCTTATCAGTTCATTCCCCATCTACGAATCCCAATCTCAAAATTAATCCATATATAAGGCGCACCTGATCATAAGGTGCGCCATCACCTTTTTAAACAAAAATAAGGCTTTTAGGTGTGCCTTGTAGTGTGGAAAATACGGTAATTGCAATTAATTATGGAAATGTTGATTAATTAGTTCAAAACAGTTTGACTGGATTAACATATTTAAAATTTTTAATCTTTTCACTGGTTTCTAAAAAGAAAATGCTGCTCATATAGTTGCATCTATAATACAGTTTACTTGGTTAAAAAATAAGTAATATTTGGGGATTTTATTATTACTGAAAGGACATTGACTTTTCTTTGGGTATGAGATAATTATATGAAAAAAAAACTACAGTTTCTTTCTATTGTTCATTAACACGTAAAATTATTCTCCCACATGCTCAGCAATAAAAGCCCACTTGAAATTGTTTCAAGCAATATTCCTCGCACATTTGTCAGCGTTTGAATGGCTTCTAGTTGATGCTACATTTTAGTAGCACTATCGTGAATACAAATGAGATCTGACATGCAAAACAAACAAACGCTGGAGTTTACTACGCAGAGATGTATCATTTCGCCCAAAACGATTCGGAAGAACATTCGAGGCTTTTCAAATTTAAAACAAAAACGTAGCGACGGGATAACTTTCAGGAATACGAATATGGCTCGACGGATGAAAATCTCAGCGTCAGCCACTTTTAGAAGGCGAGAGGGACGACACAGGTGTCAGAAACTGTTAGAGGTGCGATAGCTTTGCTGTGAAGCAGGCCCATCACACATGCAGCCTCCTCATCACTATCAATATTCAAATCCGCCTTTTATCTGTGTTGGGGTTTGTTTACCCAAGCGCACGCTCAGACAGTTGTCGAATACATAAACTTGTCAGCGCAACAGTTCTAAAATCCAGATTAGTGTGCATTGTTTGAGAGGTTTATGAGAACAATAAAGTGAGAACCCGCTGCTGTTGTCTAAATTGTCGCCTTTAGTATGTATTGCTACAAAATGGAGCAGCTGCCTTCTGCTCCTCAAATTAGGTGGAAATAGGAGGTTGATATGCTGGCATGAATTATTAAGAAGTTGAACATTTGGCCTGACTGACTGACTGAATAAATATCACTCATTCAAAATTAATTACTTAGAATCAGAAAAGCACAAGGACATTTTGTGTCATGAAAACAATTTTGCATGCAGCGATGACTTTTTGCTGACATGCTTTGTGTCCAGAAATGCTGCAGTTGGAGTGGTCTGATTAGATTAAAATTAAGTGCCTCTCAATCGTTGCAAACGGAGTACTTCGGTTCAAAAAGTGAAACTCGTTAAACAAATAATAAATACGACACTCAACACAGCACCACATAAAAAGTCGCCAAAATGAATTTGAATTCAAACATAACAAAAAGGAAGAAAATATAAATTGGTAGATTTGGCATTGGAATTTCTCTGATGTGTGGCCTCCATTGTGATGGTGTGAGGCAGCGTCTCCCTTGCTGCAAAATGGGGCGAGCGATCATTGGAAGCAATTTCAATCAGTCTTGTTTTCATCAGTGACGACAAGCTAAACAAGGCTCTTTCATGACGAAACCATGACGAGACAAAGCGCCATCGGGTTTTCATTGACAAGACCGAATTGGACCAAAAAATGCTAGTGAGTGTTCTGTCAGCCATTCGAAACGCACGCTCACTGCGTGCCGATCGCTCAGAAGGGAGCTGGAACGACTGAGCCCTCGGCGCGGTCAGATTGTCTCTACTGGGGCAGGGGATAAAACGGTCAACCGATATGTATGAGTGGACGTCAAAAATAGTTGGACTTAAAACATCTCGAAGCTCTGACTTTCCTTGCAGACACGCTGTGTTGCAATTAAAAATAGTGACTTCAATCATGATTTCATGGTGTGGTATTACTGTGCACATGACAATAAAGCGACCGGAGGGTGGAGAGTAAACAGCAACCTATGGCGTTATATTTGTGCCACAATTATGCGCGCGCGGAAAAAAAAATTTGAGCGTTGAAAACAAAACTGAGCGAAAACAGATTTTGAGCGCAGAAAAAAAGTTCTTGAAAAGAAGTTGCTCGCTCAAAATTCCTTTTTGCTCGCTCGCAATAGCATTCTCGCGCTCAACATCTCACTCTTGTTCGAGATACTCCTCCCTCCCTCGCTCAACATCGCGTTTGCTCAACATCCAGCTCTCGCCCGCCCGAGTCGTCCTCTGGGCTCACTCAGTTCTGCTCACGCGTTACGTTTGTGCCACAAAACCAGCCAATCAGAGCTTGTAAAAGAACATTGATTGACAGCTTGGTATGGTATGCTATTGCGAGAGCGAGATGTTGAGCGAGAGAGGGCTATCCCGAGCGAGCAAAAAGGAATTTTGAGCGAGCAATTTCTTTTTCTGTGTTCAAACTCCATCGGCGCGCGCTCAAACTCTTACCATTACGCGCTCAATAGTTTTTTTCTTGCGCTCAAAATCTGTTTTCGCTCGCTCAGTTTGATTTTCTCCGCTCAAATGTTTTTTTCGCGCGCTCGTAATTGTGGCACAAATATAACGCCATAGCAACCCCGCCTCTGGCGGTGTGGAGGAGCGAAATAGAACTTTTGAATCTTATAGGTTTCCAAATTTTAACCAGTCGGGGGCAGTCAAGGACAAAATGTGCCCAGTCGGCTCGTCAAGAAGAAGACAATGCCGAAGAAAGAGGAGAACAGGAAGTGGCCCGAGAGTAGCTAACAGGCAGTTCCAGTCTCAGGTTTATTCATGGAATGATTTTGAAGCATCGTCTGTAAATCACTTTAAGGATGTGTCATGTACATATAAAGTGAACTAAAGTGTGCTTATGCTAATCTGGATTGCTAACTGGTTAACCTGGGCAAATTTTCTTGATTCCTTTTTGAGCAATATTATCCATGAGCATTTGATTTTTTTTTCTTGAATCCAAATACTGTAAGCGTCACTCTGTGTGTTACGAGTATGATGAGCCAGCCCTAAGAGAGTTCCATTATACAATATATGAATAAAGGTATTGCTTATGATAAAGTCAATAAAATATATTGAAATATATTTCACTTGGATTTAAATGGCCATCCTTTTTGTTAGTAGTATTTCCCAGGTGTGTCAGTGAGCTTACCTCCGACATTGTACCCCAAACAAGAGTTCGGATCGCAGTAACCCGGTGGTCCAGCTGATCCAGGGGAACCCGGATTCCCCGGCCTCCCCGGAGCCCCCGGGTTCCCTGGTCGGCCGGGGGGCCCCTGACTGCCTGTGTGTCCCTCGCCTTGTAAGCCTGAGAAGAGAAGCAAAGCGGCGTTAGCATTATTAATTAATGACAAATAAAACGTAGCATCCACTGTGGATGATGTTAATGAATTACTATCTTTCTGAGACGGTTGCAACAAAGCGACACTAAAGAATCAAGGACTGCTTACCATGTCGATTCTGCATAAAGCAAGCCACTGGGGAAAAGAGTGGCTAACAAGCAGACATTTACCCAGAGGGCTCGGTTTTATGGACTCCATCAAGACTCACTTTAAGAGTCAGAGAGATGGAATTTACAGGATATTTGGCTAAGTGAGATAATCTATTTGAAGCCATTCTCCATCATTTCATAAAAATAACATCCTCTAATACAGTATTTATGAGGAAGGAGTCTATCTACATCTGTGCCATAGCACCATAGCACACAACGATCATATCATGGTTTTGTTGTCATTTTGGAAAAATCTAACAAAAAATGCATGGCTGTTGACAAAAACACAATCCATCCAGCAAAACAGCTCCTATTGTTTGTGATACTGGATAAGCAGTAGAAGGAAGAGTTTTCAGATTTGCCTTCTTCTGACATACAGTTTAGTACATACTAAGCGGCCAAATCACTAGGTACACTTCCACAATTTGATTAGATTCAGTAGTGACCATCGAAATCTGCTTATACTGCACAGATTTGGTCGACAGTGGGAGAGCGATATTAATAATGCGGTCGACCAATATGTTTATTATTCGCGGTTTGTGATTTCATACTAAAATCAAGCACGCATCCTTCCTTTCAGGACAAACTCTATGAAGCTAGTGAGGCAGCCATCAAAACATCAAACTTAATCATTTGCAACAGGGCTGGCTCGAGACGATGCAGTACTCCCCTCCATTCCGCCATTTCTATACACTTTCAAGAAAAGCAAAACACACCCACACACACATGGTTAAACGTGGTTCATCTTTGAGTAAAATCTGCTTTACTTGAAGGGTTTATAAGCTATCACAAGAACGTGTTATGCACACTCAAGGCTATCACCATGCTGAGGCAGACAAATCCCAATGCTTACAAGGAAATCAAGTTGTAGTCCTTTGTGTGAGTGCAGCACACTCCCTCAAGCTGCCTCTGAATTTCATCACACAGCAAAGTACAACCAGTCTCAGTTCCTTGGTTCTACTACTGAAATATACAGAATGTGGTTTTGTTCGAAGAAACACAAGGAGCTCCGGAAGCTCAAAGCATTTGGTATTCAGGAATAAACGAGCAGTGTTCATAATGTTCTGGTCGAAAAATGTGAATGTGTGGATTCTGAAGAAACCAAAATATTAAATCCCGGTTGATATATCAAACGCTTTGTGCACAAAGATATACACAAATCCAAAAGGATAAAAACATTCTTGGCGGAGTTAATCTCACCTGGTGGTCCTGGGGGTCCCCTCGGTCCCTGAGTCCCAACACCTGGACTTCCCCTCTCACCCTTCTCCCCAGCAAGACCTGAGGACAGAATATGACATTTTTCATTTCAACTATATACAACTGTATACATTCCAACTCGTTCCATCATTGTTTCCCAAACTTTACATGGAAAAAAGTCTTACTGTACATTGTCGAAAATGATGTCACATAAAGAATACAATATGGGATTTTGTGTCAGTCAGACTCCATGTGAAATCCGTATTGTTTGGTGGAAAGCAAAGTCATTATTCTGTTCTAATGGCAACGGATTGAAATTTGGTTAATTGGGCCTTCTACAATGTAATGTCAAAGCGTTTAACTGCTCTATGTGTCATTATACTTCTGAGGCAGATAAATGGACGAAATGACACTATTTGTGGTGAAAATTGTATTCGGACCAATTATGTGAAATTGGACAGTTTCCTGAAATCACTGCATAGAATAATGAAGTTAGAATAATGACACAAACAGTGCAAAACGTGATGGATTGAAAATGGTCCGAAACCAAATGGTGAGAAGACAGGTTTGAAAATCAACAAGGATTCCATTCTCGTCTGACTCCATCTTGGCACGTGTCATTCTTTCTCGAAGAAAATCAGTTCTATTTTATCCGCATGTCACTCAAACCTCTTCTTTCCTCACCTCTCTCTCCTGGCCGTCCGCTCTGCCCATTAGCGCCGGGAAAACCGGGCCTGCCGGTTGGTCCTTGCTCTCCCTGAGGTCCCGGGGGGCCTCTTCTACCGGGCTCACCAGGTGGCCCGGGTACCGTACGGACTGACGCAGCTGACTGGACTGGGATCTGGTTCAGGATGGAGTTATAGCGAGACAAGTGGCCTGCAAATAGAAAGAATGGATGACGTCCATGGTGACGTAGACATCATGAAGGTTTGTATTTTCCCTCAAAAAATAATCAAATAAGAGCCTGCTATGCACCAAATTATGTCTATTTTGTGGCATTTGCTGCAAACAGTTTGGTCTTTCAGGTTTTTTTTTTTTGGCCCATTGTGTATTCAGGTAATGAAATTATACATGAAGCATATGAACACAATACAAAAAAGGTAAACAGCAGCACAATATCAAGAAAAATATTAAATGCAACAGTATTTGTTAAAAAAATAAGCTAAAATTGTAAGATGCCACTATTTTTTCCATGTAGCCCTTTGTAGAAAAACAAGTACATCCCTGCCTGATAGAATTTACAACATCTCTTTCACAGCTTTGCAAATTGTGTTTTCTTTATTTTTCAGAAATTGCTATGCCTTCTATCTGGCACTTCACTTTGGAAACTTTTGGTCTAATCCATTCACCGTTATCACACAGGAGAATCCTATTCATGCAAATAACAAGACGAATGTTTAGATTTAGTTGAGAATACCCCTCTCTTGAAGCTAAACACTATCGCCAAACTAATACAAACACCACTTGGTACCCCACTGCTAACCGCAGCCGCTGTACAAATGTTTTTGTTGTTGTTGTTGTTTTTGCAATGATATTCTCTGTTCATCCATTGATTCACCTTTTAGCATTTTTTTTTCTCACATTTTATTAAATTTTTGGAGTGGGGACCCAGCAGGGGTTTAAAACAATTATCGACCGTATATCC
The DNA here is from genome assembly GCF_059441005.1 of Hippichthys cyanospilos. Classification (NCBI taxonomy): domain Eukaryota; kingdom Metazoa; phylum Chordata; class Actinopteri; order Syngnathiformes; family Syngnathidae; genus Hippichthys; species Hippichthys cyanospilos. The sequence goes on from NC_142371.1 coordinate 4,969,697, forward strand.
TTGCTTATTCTTACATTTTCGCGCTGTTTTTATTTTCATGATGACTTACTTTGGATGAGCTGCTCACAGACTTGTCTTGCGATAGCACGCACAGCTGCTTGGGACTGCACGTCACCCTGAGGAAGGGAAAAACCTCAGGATTTTTTTAAATACATAATAGATTTATTACTAATAACACAAATATTAATTGTTTTGTGTTTTATAGTTTAGGAACATACTACCCTTAGCAAGATATTTATATAGTAGTAGGTAGGTGCATGTATTGCATATTGCATAATACACTATTATATGTTATGGTAACAATGTTGGAAAATGATTCGAGACCATTTATATTTTGATGAAGAAATAGAGATAAGGGGGTAGGCGCAGACATGTTTGAACTTTGTTACTCCTTTTTGCACATAAACAGTATGTTTTAATAACCGTATCTTCCAGACTATAAGGTGCACTGGTGTATAAGCCGCAGCAGCAAAATATGAGCAAAAAAAAAAAATATATATATATATATATATATATATATATATATATATATATATATATATATATATATATATATATATATATATATAATAAATAATAATAATAATAATATATATATATATATATATATATATATATATATATATATATATATATATATATATATATATATATATATATATATATATATATATATCTTTCATTGCTTTCATTGCAAAAAGTTATTCAACCTTTCAATACAACCAGAAAACGTCTGCCGGGATTTGTGATAACCCTCCAACAAATTTGGGAAATGCAGTCTGCTCAAATTATTACAAATCCACAACAGACGTGGGTGGCAGCGTCATACTAAATTTTTCATGTGACTATTTCCAATAAATGTTTTAACTTGTCCCCATTAAATGATCACACACCAGCCCATGACCGTGAAGTGAGTTTCATCATTGGGAAGATGCCCAGCAGGCACAAAATTGTAAGACAGATGGGGGAAAAAGTCCCGGAGAGACCTTCTCTCTTCTAGTAAATGAATCGCAGTTGGACACAAATGACCGTAAAAGAAGACGAAATTGGTCGGATGAAGGTTTGATTCGGGTGGTAAACTGTGTGCCTCTCTCTGGTCACTCTCTCATCAAAAACATGCGCTCTTCTCTCCTGCAAATTTGAGGCATGAACACTGACTTGATTTGTTTTCCTCGAAACAAGGAGCAGGCAGTGCATGGGGGAAAAAGAATTCAGCTTAAAAATTTACTGTTTGATGAGGAGAGAAAGATCGATTCCTTCAACTCAAAACACTGTTGGTGAGTCTGAGCAAGTAATATTTCCATTTCATAAATGTGAGTTACTTCTAACCGGTATTGATTGACTGTGGAGTAGACTTACTCTTTCTCCTTTATCTCCTTTGATACCAGCAGGACCCTACAAAATAAAAGCACAGGAGGAGAATAAAGATGGGTTTTGGAAGGCACGTCTCATGATATTGAATGTATCATTTTTCCTAATACTTACTGCACTACAATAAACTGACTACCACCAACAGCACTGAGAAGTTTTGATCCATTTATATTTTTGGACAATATAATCCATCCATGCAGCCTCTTTGTGTGCACATAAAAGTTTACACAAAATTGTAGCTTCGGGGGCTTCTGGCAAAAGTGTAAAGGACACAGATCTCATATCTGGTCACGCCATATACACAAAAAGCTGCCAAGCACACCCCGGCTATGAAAGGATATCAGAGCGCAGCACGTTGTTATCCTCAGGCAAATAAAAGATAAAACATTACCTACCTGCAATTTCATAATTGTTAGGCGTATTGCTTAATTTGAATAAAATGCTCCTCATTAGCGTGATGTACACGGGGTGACAATTATATTGTGGAGGACAGACTCTCTGTGATGCAAATTGGTTTATTAAAGTGCAATTCAACTTTTTAAGTGGAACTTCTCAGTATCAATGCTGTTTAAACACAAGGTGCGCTAGAGTTGTATGTCAGGCAATAATGAAAAAAAAAGAAACAAAAAAAAAAACTAAACCGCAGGTCTAGGTGTTTATTTGAAATTAAATTGAATTGGAAACTCTGCTGTGAGTTGACTGGTCAATGGCAAATTCGTTACTTTCATGCAGGATTCAGCTGGCCATCTCGTATACAGGGTGGAAGCCTGGTAGGCCAGCGTCATTTAGGGCAGATGCATTTAACGATTATAGTATTTCACCATTTTACCCCAATTGATCGGCCCACAATGTAGAGGAAATGGCCCACTGATCTTTTTACATTGCAGGCAGCATACAGATGTTACAATAGTGGAAACGTAACAGAAGAAGCGCAATTTATCTTTGTTCTTTTAAGATTCGATGTGTATTAATGTCAGTGCTATAGCAAGGGTTGCTTTTGCAACTGCAAATTAGAGGCTGGACTTCAATGCCTCATCCCACATTCATAATTCACATGTGGGAAAATATGTTGGTGTGGAAAATGTGATGTGTCAAACTGGCTAATGATAAGAAGGTTCACACTCGCAACATGGCCTTAAATTTATCTTAATGTGTAATTTTCCCTACAAATCATTTGTTGATAAAAGGCATGGACTGGCACTTAAAGATGGCCAAAATGATTGTGACTTATGAACAAACAGTTCAGGGAAAATCAATGGATTGTTAAAAAGACATTTTTCTGTATTAAAGACGTGCTAAATTATGCTGCTTATAGCAAGTCTAGGATTATAGTGAATGGTAACGACATTGACTCTTTTTAGGAAAATATACTTTCTTTCACTGCGATTGGCTTGCAACAAGTCCAGGTGGCAGTCCACCTACTGCCCAAAGACTGCTTGGATTGGCATCAGCATCCCAATGAAGATAAGCAGCTACAGAAAATGGATGGATGGATAGTTTCTTAAAAAAAAAAAAAAAAATCTTCTCCTTACATACACAGTTGTTTCTATTTATGTTTAAACCACACCGATTGTTTCTTTTATTGCTCCATTTCAAATTATCCACTCTATTTAATTTTATTCACATTTATCCGAGTTTCTGTACCTTTTTCTTAAAAGATATTTGGGGCAACTTGTTTCTATTCAACAATTCTAATTGGAAGGAATGTATCACTGATATTCCCAGGTGACACAAAGCATACTGACTGTTAAAACATTTGTCAACATGACCATTTGAGCTGTGAATGGAAATTAAAAAGTATCATTCAAAGGAGAGCTGGTAAAACAGTATGAATGGGAGTTTGTGAGAAATTGTACTAAAATTGAAGATTTAGCATGCAAAATTCTCCTGGGCAGAATGCAAAAAACATTCCACTAAACTTGCTTGACTTTCTACAAACAGGCAAGTGCTGTCAAGAGAAAAAAGAAAGGGAGATTTCATAATTAGAATGTGAAATTAATATTTCTAATCTCTGTTTAATCTTACCCAAAAATTTCTGTGAAAAACTCAATTAACTTTTTTTTAAGTTAGATATATTGGAAGATCAAAATATTGACAGAGAACAACAAAAAAGTGGCTTTTGTCAAATATTTTCTTTAAGTGATGAAGAGATGCAGTTGTAACTACTGTATTTACCTTTTGCTGTATTTGATACTAGTCACAAGTGCTGTCTGCAACCTTTAGTTTCTAAGCACCAGGAAGAATGGTGTCATTTTTTTGTCAGTTAGCAAATAACTAGAAAAAAACATCGTCCGTCCTGTTTGTCACAGACTTGCTCAAGGGCGGGGTTTTCTCAAGTTCAGTTTGGCAAAGGGCTTTGCTATGGCTCATCACATTAGTGTCTTTGTCGCTGTGGTCAACTGTGGCTGCATTTGTAGCTGGGTGCTTTGCATTTAAGTGGCAGGCTGAAGTTGAGCTGCTTCAGTGGTTTGCAAGCTCCTTCTTCCATAGAATGCGGATCACCAGCTCGGAGAATGCACCAACACAACATTAGCCTATCAGGTTCACCCAAAAACTCAAGCACCAGAGGACCATTGCATAAAACGGATTTCATCAGCATATAGCAAGAATACAATTGGAGATTAAAAATGAGATTAATACGAGTGTGAACAAACTTACAGAAAGTCCTTGCTCTCCTTGCGGACCTGCTGATCCAATCGGTCCTGGAGCTCCAGGTGCGCCCGGGGCTCCCTGAAAGATGGAAAGCATTGTTGGTTCATGAAAAGTCCCAGGCGAGAATGTATTCTCTGGGTAATTGTTAGAAAGCATAAACTTACAATTGGACCCGGTGGCCCCTGTCGACCCTGAGGTCCGCTATTACCCGGTAGGCCCTGTGACCGATGCAAAGAAAATGTATTCTTATTAATGCTCATATTTTCAGTAAATTTGAAGAATCTTCTCAGAACGAAATTCTTACAGTGTTTTTTGATAGCCAAAACATGTCATGGATCTTCAGTTTTGTCTTGCAGAGCTAATATTTATTTTTGTTTCAGGTAAATGTTCTTTGTTCAGTTTTGCCACATAGTTGCACAAATCCACCTTGGAAAGCTTTGTAAATTGGAATTATTATCCGAGGGGGACGAATGCATCGGTCCGCTTTTCGCCGAGCGCACGGTGCCCTTTTATCACGGATACTCGTCTTACATGGTTCTCATTTCAGACTGACTGAAGTGAAGCCAACACAAAGCAAGTCAACTGCTAAAATATTGAACACAGCTGAAGATACAAGCCCCCTGATACTTGAATGAACGAGCCTCGAAGTTCAGCTTACGTGTTTTGGATTGCTTATAATGTTGAATCCTACTAGGTGAGACAAAGATCGCTAGGAACGTTCCCTGCAGTGTTTTGTTTTAGGACGCAGCTATGGTATCAAGGGGATATTCACCCGTCCAAGTGAAAACATTCACTCCAAGACTGCACTGTACATTCTTCGCACAGTAACAAATCATCGAAGAGTGAGAGGCACCCAGGAGTCGAGCGTTCGAGCAATAACCCCAACCAAACCACTAAAGACACACTAGAGAAGTTAAACTCACATCTCTAAAATCGAGAAAAATGTGATTGGTTTCTAAGCCAATGAGAAAAATTCACTTCATGTATTGATAGAGAGCGGACAAGCGTAATCGGTTAAGATTTTGATGTGATCGGGAAGCCGCTGGCTTCAAAACTAGGGCTCCTCAGGCGGTCCTCAGCCAACTATATATAAAATGCTCAACTTTAAATTCCACCATGAACTTCAGCTTTACAGATGCTTTACCCCTAACCAACAAATCAATCAAAAGCATTCTGGACATTCCAGCTTACATATGGGTGCAGCACTCTGATAATGTGGTCATTCTACTGACTTAGACAGCGCTTTGTCACGTTACGGGTGCAGTCTACTTCAGTGTGTTTGTGAATTTGGTAGACCAGCTATATCCTATTTGGATTTCCGGCAAACGTGGCGGGACTCGCTTCTCGGCGCAACTGCTAATTTGGTCCCTAAAAGTAGACTAGATTTATGACTACCTAAAAGGTGGTTGATCTAATATGCTGTGCAGGTGGTGTTCATGTAACGCAGGAGGTGTAGCTGCAAATTTTATAAAAAATGATATGCAAATCGTGTCAGTGAATGAATTAGAATGATGATCAGTTTAATAATATTTTAATCCCACACCCCTGCCACTGCGCAGCAGGGAAGAGGGAGGGGAGAGGCTGAAAGAATCACCGTGGCCTCATTGGCGGTCACCGTTTGACAACATACAGCATGCCTGTGATAATCGCCTGAATTATTGTATGAATCAATTCATTCAATGAATTCTTATCATTATAATTTAAAATACATTTTAATAGCACGCCGTGCCGGCACATCTTTTTGGGGGTGGGGAGAGTAAATTATGCTAATCATGCATTTGAATATTTTATTGTGGAAATACTGTAAATCCATTGAATGAATTATAATAATGGATGGGTGGATGAAAGGATCATTTTAACAATATTTTAATAGCAGCCTTGGCTGGGGGGAGTGATTATGCAAGGTCGGAGGCAGTGCACATTTGACAACAGCGTGAAAATATTCCTGTATTTTCTTTTATATACAATAATGTGTACGATAGTCTCAACAACTAGTAATGAAATTAAACAAATCAATCTGTATAAATCAGTTCAATAAACAAATTATAATCAGTATAATTTCAGAAAAATGGTAATAGCGTACCGTGACTGTAAAGTAACTAATGGCAACACTCGAGTAGCTTTAATCTGATCACTTGACCGGAAGGGTCATTGCAAATGTGTTACTTAGAAGCTGGTAGCTACAAGCATCTGGATGTAATGTAGAAGGATTTCATGTCTCACAGCTGGATTATTTCAACATAAGCATCAACAAATACAGTACATGTGTTTCTCTCTCTCATAACATTATGTCACGATGAGGCACAATCTCAAAGAAACAGTTGTTATCAGTTACCAAACATTTGAAATCCTTTATAAACACATTTGTGTACAGACAGAGAATCATGGCTTCTTCTGGCATATGGTCAAAAACACTTTTTTTTTTTGCATCCAAATAACAAAAGATGTCTTACCCTCACTCCAGGGGGACCATCCCTACCGGGGGGGCCTCGGCTCCCAGGAACACCCTACAACACAAACGCAGGATTTCAATCACCACTGCAGAAAGCTCACTGTCATTTTCCATTGTTTCCACAAGCTTTATCACTCCTTTGCAGATATTTGACATTAGAAAAATGTCACTTATCAAACAAAACTGTCACAAAATGAATTTCCTGAACACTGAAATAGTGGTGATCTTAGTGTGAAACCTTTGCCTCATCAGTTGAACACAGCTATTATTTTGTTGTATGATAGACAACAGGTGGATCCATAGGTTAAATATTATTTTTTTTTCATTTAGTGGAAGTGATTTTAATTGTTTTGCGACATTTTTGGAATGGCTACATAAATAAACAAAGATATGTTATCTGCCCAATTAAGTAAAATTGGATCATTTCCAGGGGCAGACCTGATGACCTCTCACTAATGTGCCGTGAAACAGTGGTTAGGCATCACTGATTTAGAACATTGGCTGCAGACATATTGTAATTAAGGATGCACTGAAAATTCGCACACTGAAAATTTTCAGGCCAAAAGGACCGTGTACAGAGAGCCTGTGGTGGTGCCTTGACAAAGAGGAAGTCTGTCCAGATTGGGGACATGAGAGATGAGAAATGAGACATATGAAAAACATCAAAATTGACCTAGACAAATCTGGCAATGTGCTGAAAAGGTTTCACCCGGTATTTTTTAATGTATTTATTTTTGAGTCCTGCTACACAATATTACAATTAAAATTGGCAGATGTTGACTCACAAAATGTCTCTCAATTTGAGTATGTTGTTTGTAATTTGTAAGATAATGACTAACAAGAGACTTGTCAACAGTTGTTAAAAGAGGTAGCAATTTTGCGGTTCAGTTTTCATCAAAGCAATGTCACAGGCCTTTTAGCTGAGTCTGGAGTGGTCATTACATAAGATGGGATGAGACACAAATCCCACGAGAAAAGATGATTAAAACAGGATAAGATTTTGTCAAAAGCTGTAATATAACTTTATGCCTGATATATATAAGCTGCAGCTGAGGCAGTTAACAAATTGTTCTTTTTTTATTTTAACTTGCGGTGGTTGGTGTATTATTTATTGCGATTGTTCAAGTGGAAAACAATAATAATGCCGCACAGGTGATTTGAAAGGAATAAAACATCTTGTGTTTCTCCTGCAGGAATTATTCTATTGCATATTTTGGTATTTGGATAAAAATAGAAAAATACGTTTAGTGCTTGGAGAAAAAGAATGATAATCGCAGAACACCAAATAACACATTTCCACTTCATAATTAATGACCAAATTTTGAACTTTTTAACTTAAATTTAATCTGATATTTAACAAAGCTCTCCTCCATCCGTGGTCAGTGAAAAAAAAAACAACTTTGTGAGGGATCACAAAGAGAGAAGAAATCTTATTCGCTTTTACTTTTCATCGTAAGAGATCACGTCCCGCAGAACTGGACTAATATTATTCACAACTAAAATAATTGTATTTCTATTTCTATTTCTTTATATTTTCTTGATAGGAGAAAAATGGGAGAAAAATAAGTTGATAAGCTGATGATGATGTGATTAGAAATCTTCAAAATAAGATTGTATTTTTGGAGGTGATATATCAGGATCTATTCCTGAATGTCATTACAGCTTTCATATGTAAAATTAGAACTGTGTTTTCAAATGCGAATGTAATGATTAGAAATTCTGACTATGAAATTAAAATGTACTACTGGCAGATATGTTTTTAAACACTTCTTTAGAGCTACAGTGAAAAAGAAGATATAAACACACATGGTCACACATGCACACATTAAAGTACAGTATATTCTCTGTGTTCAGACAAAAAGAATTCCACGAGAGCACAAACATAAAGAAGATAGATGCCCAAACGCACACTTTGCAATTCAATGTAGCAGCATTTTCTTTCCTATCAAACTGAAAGAAAGTCGAGAAGATGTTGATGGCATCTTACATGGTATTTACTGTATTTATTGATGGAGGACGGACTAAAGATTGAAAAGAAAGAAAAAATGCAAGAGAAGAGAAAAGGGACACAGAGAAAGCTATTGCTCTATTGCTGATATTTGTTCTTGTGTTTGAAAAAATGTAGACAATCTTGCGCACATACAGACACATGCACTCACACACATTTCCAGTTTTCAATCACATGATTCCAAAATAACTCTGGTAAAATAGGGTTCAATAAAATAGACGATCATTTATGACCTGGACGTATTCTTCATACAAATATTACTGTAATTGTGCACACATCAAAAGTCAGCACACTTTAGTTTTTAGTTGGGTAAGCTCAGGACTGCGCTTTCAATAAGCGGTCTTTCAAAACTGACTGAAGTTGATAAGCACTGCTTATGTGGGTCTCGCAGTGCTCATAGAAGCCGTCCCAGATTAATATTTCATTTGCTTTGGCAGGACAGTAACAGATTAAACTATTGTTAAGATTTTGAATATATACTGTAAGCGTGAATCACTCATGCTTATCCGGGGTTTCAAAGTCAGTTTCATTTGGTGAAACTATTTTTTTGCTACACAAAATGGAAAAAAATTCACTCAAAAACAAACAAAAAAAAACTAGCTATCATCACACATAGTGTATGACTAATTAGATGAACAAATTATGGGTGCAATTATTGTTTGTTTGTTTTTCTTTAAATGAAACAACTTTTAAGTCATTCAGTTCTGAGGTTCTATGGCAACAAGGCTTGTTGACGTCTGTCCGCAGGCTGCGGGCACTTTAGCGATAATTCATGGGATAGTCATTTGTTCTCATTAAGAATGCACACACACAAATACACAAAGAACAATTCATAAACAGTCACAGCTGGTTTTCAGTTTATTTGATCATGGCCACAACAGAGTGAAGAATGGATAAGTGATTGTGGGCAGCCTACACAACAACACTGCTTGATGTTAGGCTTTGTCTCACTTTTATAAGATGTAAGCCTCTATTTGCAGGAACGGAGCTCAGGTCAGGGGATTTGAGAGGGAGGGATGCGCCATTGTGAGGGTGATCATGGCCAATCAAAGTGACTCAAAGCATCACAACTGAATCTGCTAGCATTTGGACTCCACTGAAGATGCAATTGAGTATGAAAAAGGAGCACTTGATATTTTATAAAGATAACTCTTACCACTGGGCCGGCTGGGCCGATCTCTCCTGTCACTCCCTTCTCCCCAGGAGGCCCCTGCAAATGCAAACAGTGTTCCAAATGTCAGTTGTCTGAATGATAGCGGTTATGGCGACCAATATCAAGGGACCAAAGAAACCAACATCAGTTTTCTTCATAAAGTTCTCCCCTAACAAGTGAGTTTTGGGCTGGAGCCGACAAATATCTGGCAGACTATCATTTGACAGTTTATGCTGGCAGGTGTTTGATAGCACGGAACATAAGAAAACATATGCGAGGAGATATTTATGCCCAGTAGTGGAAAGAATTTTTTTCTCTTATATAATTTTTCAAGCACATGTGATCAATAGTACAATTTTAAACATTATGAAACCAGTATAGTTCCATGAATGTCTGTAATAATGGTTGTCTTACTGTTTCTTTCGGTAAATATTGTGAACACATGAACAAGGCAATCTTACCCGAGGCCCTGGAATGGAGAGGCCATTGGGCCCCTGAGGACCTGGCGGCCCTGGTGGTCCAGCAGAACCGGCCTCTCCCACAGGTCCTTGAGGCCCCTACAAAATAAATACAATAATAAAGGAACAACAATCTGATCATTCAAATATAATTAGCGAGTATTGCTAACACATAAATGTCTCTTTTACTCAGCACCCATAATTTTAGTTGAAGTTGGGCAATCCTAAAGATTTGCTTTTATTTGTTTAATTACCTGAGTGAATATTTTTTTAAAATGAATTATCAATAAAACACCTAGTTGATGAAATTTAAACCAGAAGAGAGTAAACTAAAATGAAATCAGATTGGTTAACTTGTAAATGTCTGTGCAATTTATCTGCCACAAACAAATGGCAATTTGCTTGCGTGATGTCAAAAGAACAGTCAATCTCTTCAAATGCCTTGCTAGAAGCTGCAGGGGGAGAAATGTTACGAAGCAATTGTGATCTTGCAGGTGAGTATGTGTGCAGCATATGAATGTGCCAGTACAACCCTAAAATGTGTCTCACATAACACACAGTCTGCACGGAAGAATAAACTGTCCTTTATTCTGCCTATGGTGCATTCTTGGGAATTTCGAAAAAGACTCTTGGGTGGGCCATCTCATGTTCATCGCTTGACACCCTGTCCAATAACAATAATATTTTCTCATTGACTTACCGAAAGGCCACCCTGCATGAGTGAGCACGAGTGGTAGGAAGAGCCCTATCTACAACACGTTTTCCATATGTTAGACAAAATAACCATGAAGGGGATGGGGGCACGGAACAGCAAATCTCCTTCCACAGCTGGATGCTTAGTTACACTGCATGGTATTTTATCTACGGTGTATAAAAAATACACTAAATTTTAATCCCTCAGAAAACCAAGTATTCAATTGATTATTCCATTGAATAAGTATATAATCACACACACACGCACCCACGCTCACATACTCAATTAAAATAAAACATTTTATTATCCATCCTTTAACTCAGTGGCTTATTCTCAAGAAGGTTGCAAGCGTGCCACGGCCCACCCCATTGGTCTGTGGGGCAATTGGCAGGGTACTTTCTGAACTAGTAACCAGCCAATCACAGGGCACACAACAATTAACGTACACGCACAAATACTTCAATGGACAAATTACAGTTTCTTATATACCTACGACGCAAGTTTCTTGGAATCTGGTAGGAAACCGGAGAGCCCGGAGAAAACATGCGGGCAGGAGGGGAACATGCAACCGGCACAAGGGAAGGTCAGAGCCGCACCATGCCACCCAAAATTTGTATTCAAAATTTCCAAAGGCTGAAAGTGAGTCGAAGTCAGTGGATAAAAATAATCATTGTTTATTGTCTTTTACACATTTAAATTATTAAACAGATGCCTACAAAATTTGCAAATGCTTAACAATTGAGATTAGCATTAGCGCGCTAGCTATTGCCATTTAACATCAACAAACACTAACTACCCATTAGTTCCCAACCACATATTTTTATTTGTACAGTATATTACACATGCAAATGTCTCAATGTCACTTACAGATGATGCGGCGACAATATTTCTCGAGTATTGGGATTTTGACTTTTTGATTCCACATATGTGTTATGAAACCTGCTATGGAAGATGTTTTTAATTGTTGATAAAAGGTGCACTCCATCAAATTAATTAACTTAAGATAATTGAAGCTAAAATCATTTAGAAGTCTGTTTTGTGCCTTTCCTGGAGTGAAGTTTATTCCCATGCTCCAAGAACAAAGAGAGGGAACAAAGAGTCTTTGTGAACACTTCCCAACCAATGCATTTCATTCCATCTTTCGACCACATCAACAGGCGTCCACAGGCTGTAGATGGGGGCTGTAGTATCCTTGGAGAAAAGGTGTGGACCAAACATACAGTATGTAGAATGGAGAGTCAGCAAGTGCGTGAGAACACTGCTAAGAGATGTTGTGGGTGTTTTTATTGATCCTCCCTTTGTTCCTCGTGGGAGGGCTTTCTCATCTCCCAGCGGCATTGCACCTCCACCACATGAATGCATTGTTTTGGATTAATTAAAAAGTCACATAGCCACTTCATTTTTCTTTCAGTTTTAGCACTTTTAATAAATTCAAAATAGTTTATAAATTACATTCCTTGATGATGCAGTATATGATGTCTGCTCAGCAAATTCTTGCATAAACGATCATAGATTTTAAAGAAATGTATATGGAGTCATTAAGTCTGATATTTAACTTTTTACCGTTTTATCATAGAACACTAAATATGACTTTTTTCTTCTATGTCAGTATAATTCAGGTGAAATACCGTATTTTCCGCACTATAAGGCACGCCTAAAAGCCTTTTAATGCGCCTTTTAATCAGGTGCGCCTTATATTAGATCAATATTGAGATTGGGATCCGTAGATGAGGGAATGAATTGATAAAGTAAGCTTTACCTGTTTCTTTTGTGTGATTACAGTTGAACAAGGTTAGTCATATTGACATTGAGTTATTATGCTATTGAGAGTTTAGAGTTATTATTTGAGTTATTAATGTTATTACTTTGAGTATTACTATATTGTGATTGAAAAAGATTTGAAATATGTCATTAATTGAGGGTGCACCTTATAATCCGTTGCGCCTTATTTATGGAAAAAGTTTTAAAATATGTCATTAATTGAGGGTGTACCTTATGATCCGGTGCACCTTATAGTGCAGAAAATTTGGTATAATCTGCCTTTGTGAAGTCATTTATAATATCTATTTATTTGAAAATGTTAGATTTTTTTTAGAAATCAATATTTTCTTTTGCAATATGTTTAGTTAATTTTGTTTGCCTAGGATGTGCTTTTGTGGACACCATATACGTTAAAAAAAACAAAAGGCTAACAGACTAATTTGTCCATGTGGTCAACATAGATTACATGCATGTATCTCAGCAAAAATGGACCTTTACTCACCGTCACTCCGGGCTCACCCCTGTCTCCTCGAGTTCCTCGTATCCCCGGACCTCCCTGAGACACACCATAACACAACATACGGTGGAGTCATTCCCCTGAGAATCAGCAAGAATATATGTACGTGTTCAATGGTTACAATTCAAAGCTGTTGTACACCAACATTGATTTATGTGCGTCTATAAAAAAAAGTTTGGTTTAGTGGCCCTAAAGCTGTTTAGGGATAAACATTTTTGTTCTCAAGGGCCACATTGGATTTTTACTATGGACAGATGGGCCAAGTCATTTGTAGATGAGATAACATAAGGTCAATCCTGAGCATGATCTTCCTCAAACTATGCTTCCGCAATAAACTCAGCAAAAGTGTTGCCTTAATGCTCTTATTATAAAGTTGTATCCACAAATAAAGCCTCAGTCCAACAAACTGCCATTAGACTATAGCTCCAGCATGTCCCTGAGATTCTAAACTATTCTACTTGGAATACATTGCTTCCTGTGGTAAAACTATCTTCCAACTGTAGATTAAAAATTACTCTTGACTTTACAGCATCTACAGTATTTTCTGAGCAACACTGTGTTGATGGCAGTGTGTGATTCCCAGATTAATTTAAAAGGAGTCAAGGACAACAAATTTCATTTGATTGCTAGTCGGCCCTGAATGATTAAGTCTTGAATACAGTACTACTGAACAGCTGATAAGTATAGGTCAATTGGTTAATGTTGTTTTTTTGCAAAACAAACTCAATCGTAAACTTACCATTGTTGCTATTGTAACTTTTCCAAGACATTAAATTCTCCAAGCTTCAGATTGATTGTAATTGTTGATGGTTAAACATGCTCACCCCCTCAGAGATTTTTTGGTATACTAATGAGAAACAAATGTGACAGGAAGGTTAAAGTACGTGTCTTTCATCGTGCTCTGCTTCGTTGTAGACTTAATCCTTGAAATCTTGAACATTGACAGTTACAAAATGACCAACGCACTGCGTGAACAGAAGGGCATGGTACATGGTCGACTCATTTGGAAGAATGGTGACTGGTGTGTTTTGTAGCATGAAAAAATATATCCTATCATCGCATTCAGAGATGGCCACATTTTGCAGTTACAATGTGATTTAAGTAGTCCATTCAAAGCTGCAGGGCCAAACAAACATTCCGAAAGGAACGCATAAAGCAATAGCAAAAAAAAAAAAAAAAAGAGCCAGCGTTGGGATGACGAGGACGTAAAAGAAAATAATAGCATGGCCACAAAGACAGTATCACAGCTGCGTGCTGAGCTGCCTTTGGTTGAAGAATGAAAGTGAAAGAAAAATTCATACACAAAAAAGAAGTGAGGGGAGGATAACGAAAAGGTAGAAATTGTGCATTAACATATATATTGGCTATTTGTTGCAGTATCGCTGCACTACAGGCTTCTTAAGTGAGACATAATTAAGGAAAATTAGAAAGACGCTGGAAAGTGGACATGTGGATTCCCCAAATGAGAATGTGGAGCTTAGTTGGATGAAAATTGTAGTGGATCGTAATCTTCTGTGATGAATGGAATCACCATTTAATTACTCTCTCAAACTAGGTGGTAGTGATTGTGGAGACAGACTGATTGAGAGTTTAAAAAGTCTTAAATGAAGAGCAAAAACCACAGGCCATATGGTGAATGGAAAGACCGAGCAAGGAGACAGAGACAGACTAATTGAAAAATGAGCGTCAAGACAAGAAGAAGTTTCAGGCCATAAATGAACCTGTTAATGTTTTACTCAGAACTTTCTCTGAAATCGACCTACTCCATCGCGAAAGGCTCAATGCGTTGATGGCGAGTGACCGGTCGATCGTGAATGGTAGAATCGATAGAGTGCATGACATTGCATTTTGATGGTTGGGGGTTATTTATACCTGTATGTAAGTTAGAGCAGGTACAAAGTGATGGGACAATTGACATCATGTTACATGCTACTGCCCTGGCCACGTTCACTCCCATGTCAGTGTCCGAGCTAAAATGTTTATGTTGCTTCCCTTATATTGTCAGATTAAAGCAATAACACTCTTATAAAGTAATTGGGTTGTACTATGTCGATTTATCCATGTAAAGATATCTTATGTGGTTTTGGGTTTGAGTTGTAGTCATTAAGCAAAGATGGGAAATCAGGTCCAGAAAGTAAAAACCCCTACCAAAGTTTGGCATTAGCCACGGATGCTTCTTCAGTCGTCAGTAGTTGACGTTTTGGAGCCGCGGCCCATCGATGGACAAAGATAATATTGCTAAAGACAATTAGCCTGCTTTCAATTTACTTGCAGTGCTGAGCTGTATCGTTGGCTCATGATTTTAGCTCACCGGAAGCGCTCTGCCACGGGGACATTGTCAAGAGCCCCACTACCCTCACCACTTGCATTACCCCCCCAAGAATTAGCCCATAAGGCAAAAATGACGTTTGGGCATCCCTGTTCTGGAAGATTCGTTAGATAGTGAGATACTTGGTACCACAGAAAATGTTTGCATTCCTTTAAATCAAATTGGCTGTTACCGATGTTAACCGATGTTCAGAATATCTCCTGAGAATTGAATGCATTGAGGAAAAGTTGTGAAAAACGTTGGGAAACAGTATTGACAAACAAGAGTGAACAAAACATCAATTGGGAATGAATTTTATTCCAAATCAAAGAAAAAACTCACGGGAGGTCCAGAAGGTCCTGGGGGTCCCTTGCTGTCTTGAGAACAGGTACAGGAGTGAGGCAATGAGGGGCACTCCTCTTCAACCCTCTATAATATATGCAGACCCAAATACAGATTAAGTTTATTCACGAAAATCCAGTTTTCTCAATTCAACTGTTACAGATGACTAAAACTGAAAATCAACACAAAGAGAAAGAAAAACATATTTTTGGCAAGAACTTTTTTTTTTTTTTTATTAGATCTATATTACATTTGATATGTAGCATTCATAGTGTGGTAATGATTTATTCTAAGTGGAATTTGCAACATAAACCCCCTTTCATGTGTACATGAGAACATAATTGAAATGGAAACATCATACAGTATATCCTCCAGGTGCCCATTGCCTGTAATTTGATTTTGTAAATCAAATTAGTTGCGGTTAAACGCCGGTGCTTCCTTCGCCAGGGGCCATCCCAATTCAAACGGATTCCAAAGTCGTTTGGATCTAATTTTAGTTTGGCCGTTCTGCTTTTATCGTCACTCAATTTGATCACAAGCACAATTAGGGCTCTGATTAGCTCAGTCTGTGATATCCACCAAATGACAACAGTGTGTGTACTTGTTCTTACCAAAGCTGGCAGTTCACAACACTTGTCCCTGCTTGCCCACGATGTACTGCAGATGATATCAAACATCTGGAGCTGAAACTGCAAATACACCCACGTAACGTTAGACTCTGGTTAGACTTTTTTGGCTTTTGAGACACATACGCACATGCACGCACACACACGCACTCACGCACATATCTTGATATGATGTCAAATGATGCGAGCTGCTTAGGGTTAATGGTCGGTGATATGTTAAGTGGATAAAAGTCCATTTGTCCTCCTTTTCCTATTAGAGGAATACTTTGGCTCAGCATGTTCCAAGCAGCACTCAATCCCCCACTCCCCACTCAACCCTGATTTTTCTGTGATACTTGATGTGTCGCGCATGACTAATAATGCACTTACCCTTTGTCTTTGCTTTTATACATGCAGACACGCGTCGTTGCATCATTACACCGGTTGATAAAGTTGAGGGGGAAAAAAAAAAAAAAAAAAAAAAAAAAAATATATATATATATATATATATATATATATATATATATATATATATATATATATATATATATATATATATATACAGTGGTTCTCGTTTGGTGTACACGTAAGGCATATGAAGTCACTTCAGAGGGGTGAGAACAGGGTTTCTGCATATGTCTGCAAATCTCAGTTTTTTATGTTGTTTTTAATGCATCTTATTGCTTAAAATTTCTGTGTCTGACTGCAGAAATGTTGAATGTGGGTGACAAGAACGGTACAATTTTCTTTTCAAAATAAGAGTAAATTAAATGGAACATGAGGTAATATGGGGTTTTCAACTTTTTTCTTTTTTCGTTCAGGGGATGATGTTGCGTATTTATGATGTTCTGTATGCCTTCTTTTTCACCTGTGAAGCGATTTGAGTCTGCGGTGATTCAGGGCTATACAAATAAACTTCACCTGATATGCGCTGATTAGGAGATACCTGGCTAGAAATATTTCACAGGAGGTGCATCACTGGATAAAGGGTGAGAAGCACTGCTCTAGAGGGCTGACTGTCCAAGTAAATTCTATAGTTATCTGCTTATTTTTGAAAATGTGCTTGTGATAAGGCTGTTCCGTATTTCGATATATTTTGACGGTGGCACAGTGGTTAGCATGTCTGCCTCATAGTTCAGGGAGCTGAGTTCAAATCCACCTCACTCCGGCCGGCCTTCCTGTGTGGAGTGCGCATGAACTCCTAGAGCCAGCGTGGGTTCTCTCCGGGCGCTCTGGCTTCCTCCCACATTCCAAAAACAAGCATAGCAGATGAATTGGGCACTGAAAATTGTCCTTGTCCTGTGATTGGGTGCGTGAATGTTGTTCATCTCTGGGTGCGCTGGCCGGCAACCAGTTCAGGGTGTCCTCCGCTTACTGCCCATAGACAGCTGGGATAGGCACCAGCGAGCCTGCGACCCTTGTGAGGATAAGCAGCTACAGAAAGATGTATGGATGGATGAACTTGACAAATGTACTCAACACACTCACACCGATCAAGCGACATCTGGAGTCTACACTAATGCACGATCACATCAAAGCCAAATGGTAAGCAGAGCTGCAGTGATAACTGGCATATACTCAAAGTTGAGCTGAGTAGTCAGTCGATGTGTGGGTGAGGTGTGTTCCGCTACAACTGACAAATTTAGTTCTCCAGCTTGGTGATAAACGGATTTCTCTTCAAATGAAAACTGAATCAAACGTATACGGCAGCTCACTCTTCAGGGAGGGGCGGCTATGATTTCAAACAGCTTGTACGAGCTTTGCATAAGCACCATTTGCAAATTTTCCCAAAGCTTTTCTGGATACCCCCATGCTATAAACACGCTAATCATGATCAGATTTCAAGACTCAATAAGTAGACGTTAACATGTAGGTAGGTTACTGACCGGAGCAGAGTAGTCCCGTCCGCCTCGAGAGCGCACCATGCGACCCAGGACCTCCACGCCATCCGTGGTGATGTTCCCAGATGCAGTGACGGCCTTTTCTCCGACAACGGCGCAATCCAACACCACCTTTACTGCTGTCTTACTGACGGTTACATGGAGCTAAACAGAGATGTGGATCAAAAGCATTTGAGTATTCATTGAAACAACACTACGAAAATAGAAACTTTTTGTGGTTTGCAATGTTTCTTTGTAGGTGAAAATTGCAAAAGTAAACAGACAAACCAACACGATCAGATTTTTTTCTTTTGTATGTTATCAAATTTGTCAAAAAAGATGACAACAAAGGCTTCGGTGGTTTGACTTTTGATTGCGAGTTATGTTCTGCTTGATAAATAAATAAATAAATACAATAAATGAATAAATAAAAATTGGGATAGTATAAAAAATAGGAGAAAAGAAAAAAAGGGTGTGTTTTCTGATTATTCAAAGGCACAAACATCAACAGCATCAGTGGGTGTTTATAAGGCACCTCGTTTGTTTTTGTCTGGCTTATCATTTCCCAGACATGAGACAAATTGCTTTTCGTCTTCTGCTGAGAGTGATGTATTATCAATCATATTGCACGTATGATTTGGGGGGGGGGGCAATGAGAGGAATTTATTAAGTCTGTTGTACTGTGAGAGTAAGAATCCATTACACTGAGTTATCAGGTGATTGCAATCTTCAAAGGGCACAAACACAGCTAACCAAACAAAGAATAAAGAAACTGAATCGGGGAAGAAACCGCCAACGTTTCCAAGATATTGTAAGTTTATTATGAATACATGCAATTCATTGCAAAGATTTTTAAACCAATGCGGATATATATATATATATATATATATATATATATATATATATATATATATATATATATATATATATATATATATATATATATATATATTTTTTTTTTTTTTTTTTTTTTTACTCTCCAATAATTCAAAGATACTTTGGTTAAATTAAATTAGTCTTCTCAGTCTTTTTTGCAACGGATACAAATACAATACCAAAGTGATAGTAAATGACAAATGAAATATATGTAAACATTGCTTTCTCACAGCATTAACGATTTGGACTTTAGGTAATAGGATTTAGCTGGATATAAGGCGCAGGTGATATGCTGTTATGACTTTATTAATCTCTTCAATTTACATGAAGAAATTGTCACTTCACTTGTAGTTCTTCGCTTACAGTTTGGCCTTTCTAAATCCTCTCGCTTCACTCGTTGCCTCAAGCTGAAAAAACGAAATTTATGCACATGCATGCTAATCTTCCATACAAGTTGCTGTGCCAATGTAGGCATTCAGTTGAATTTAAGTATAACAATGCTGCATAATTTAACCTTTGTTGAGCTTGGACTATGGAATACTGAAATACCACAAATTAAGGCAGGCTCGTGGATAGGAAATTATTATTCAGGAAATCTCATTTGAATTGCTAAATTTTCCAACGTTTCGAAGATCTATCAAGCTTTTGAATGTCGATTTTGGAAATCATAGAAATTAATATGCCTTTCATTTATGGGCATTAAGGACAGGATGAATTACATGCAAACTGATAATTACTAAAATCTAAATATCACTTTTAAAAAAACTACTGTAAGTGGAATGAAGTGCCCCCAAGGTAAATATAATAACACTACAAATTTGAGGGAATGAAACATTACAAGCTGAATTGAATTATCACTATGACACTTATTATGCATATGTGGCTTTGCACAGTTAGGACAACAGTCACCTAGTGTCGCTAAAGTGGGGTTCTGCTAGGGATCAGTGGAAGGAGTGTAAAGAAACAACTTGTGTTAGGAAAGAAAATAAATTGCATCCTGTACTCTAATATTTTATCATAGATTTGGTTGAGACGTCTGTGTTTAAATATGTATGTGAAATCACTTTTCAAATTAGTTAGTGTAAAAAAGAATGTCCCCATTTTTGCAAGACGTTTCCACTGTTTTCTTTGTATATCACTCATGGCCACAGATTTGAATAAAGCTTTAAAAGAATGACACCCAAGAAATACCATTAGGGCTTGTGCTGTTCAAATGCAGACTTGAACTTAGGATGAGACATTCCAACATATTATAAGGCTGGTATGAATGATTCTCACATTCTGTTCCTTTTAGCGGATACTTACAAGAATTAGAAAAAAAAAATCACCATAGATAACTTAAGTAAAAACACTAACCTTGTGGAAACTTCCATGAAAGACTTTTTTAATTTGTGTTCCTTCAAAAGTGACACTCTGAAAGTCCCCTTTGTAGTCATAGTTGAAGAATTTCAAACTCTTCTCAGAGTCTGTAAATTAGAAGAGATTAACATTTAGACATATTGTACAGTCAATAAAACGTACAGGCACATATGACTGAATACATTAAAATATTAGTTGTTACAAAGACAAATTGCTCAGCTTTGATAACCTCATCAGAAAGGTATTAAATTAACAATAAACTCATTATTACGGTACAGTGAAGGCCACTTATTCAAGCTTCAGCCTTAAAACACTCTCACATGCAAGTTATGCAACCAAGTTAAAGGGGGGCATTTTCCTCCTCAATGAAGTCGTCAGCAATCTTTGCAGAACCTGATTTAAATCAGGTGAGATGGTTGAGAGGAAACATGAAAAACAGGCTGCATTTTGGCTCTCGAAAAGGACTAAATTAATGATTACTTTCGGTAGTAAAAGTACTTAAGTAATCAATTATTTTGGCTATGCAAGAACTACAAGGAATCAATTATTTTAAGTACTAAAGTAATCAATTACTTTATGTACTTCAATGTGTAAAGTAATTGATTATTTTAATAGTTGCCTCAAGTAATTGATTACTTTGATACTTCATTCAGTACTCTCGCTTTTTAGACACTTATTGGGCCAAACATTGGGGAAAAAAACGAAAGAAAGAACTATATAACGGACCTGGGATTGAATGTCTGTATTCTTGAAAGATGTCGTTGGGATTAAATTAGTTAATTATTTTTTGGAAATGTCTGTCAAACATGTCTACAAATACTGTATGCTTGCTGATACAAATATTAATTTGACCATGATAAACCAATATTTCCTCTGAAATCTTCAGGGAACGTGTAGACTGCTATTTTGGGGGTAAACTTGCAAGGACTGACTCAGAGTCTTCCCAATGTTACTGACAACTCTCTACAGGTGGAATTTTGAGAACTAGAGACGACTGACTCAAAAATAACTGTACACCATGTGCAATGCTGCTCATTGTATTATTGTCTGTAAATAACTTTAATATCCATCCTCATTAACAAAGTGAGAGCGCTACTCTCCCTAGGCAGTTTTATGACTCACTGTTGGAGCAAATACATTTTTTTTTTTTATATAAGATCAATGGGTTTAAAAATATATTTGTCTTTGTTTTTACTTATTCGTTTTTTGGAGAAGTTGCTGCACCTCTGCTGAAGTCTCGTGGCATACCCGATAAAACAGAAGCGTACTGTAATACTTTGAAAGCACTGCTTGGGGACTCACACAGGAAAAAAAAAAAAGTGTCGTGAACATTTTGTAGTCCATGACTCAATTACCCTGAAATGATCGAAATGTAACCTCAAGTATGCAATGTTTTTATCTGCTGAAAATTTGCCGGGTGAGTTAATTTCCCATCTATGCTCTAATCAAACAAATTTCTCCGGCCCCAGTTTCTAAAAGTGCAGCATCATGAAGGATTTATCTCGAGATGCTGACACAGCAGACGACAACGCGAATCTGCAGAGTGAGACAATGACAAGAGAAAGAAGCACCAAAGGTTGAAATAAACCCACATTCCAAGATGAGTCCCACCAATGGCTCGGCGTCCTTATTGAGGATTTCCCACAATGCAAAGGGCTCCTGCGGCGTCTCGGGAAGCAGGCGGATCATCATAGAGATGGTGTAGTCAGATGGTAAACCTTCAGGATGAAGGTACCTGGCACACACATGCAGTAATGGGCAGACACACACACAAACACGCAGGCAAAGACACACACACGTACACAGCGCAGAAAATGAGTTAACAGTGCCCTAAAGGCATGTACTCACAGGTGTCTTCTCCAAGTCTCGTTGCCACTTGGCTGAGAGCTTTTACGGAGCGTTTGGCTGCCTCCAACTGTCTCGGAGTGCCACCTTTTTTCATCAGAGAATCAAACTTTTTTTGAGGGGAGCTGCCTCCGAGCACTTGAAGTTCAAAAGATTTCAGCATCTACTTTTCACCACTCTTGTCAGTGTCACTTTTGAAAAATCTGAACACTCCTAGTTAAGGAGGCTAAATATAAAGCTTGCTGACGAAAAGCCCCAACAACGCCACAGACAATATAGCATTACAGAAGTACTTGGGATTACACTTGAATGTTCCTGCTACATTTTGAGCACATCTAGCTGAAAATATATACTGCCGGCACAAACTCCTTTGCTATACTTTGCTTTATCTTGACCTATGAAATCTGACATCACAGATTTGATTATTTTTACATTGACGACAAAGCCATAAAACTGGTTAGCACTTGTCAGTGTTAATATATTTTTTTTCTAAGTTTTATATTGCATTTTTATTT
The DNA here is from genome assembly GCF_059441005.1 of Hippichthys cyanospilos. Taxonomy (NCBI): domain Eukaryota; kingdom Metazoa; phylum Chordata; class Actinopteri; order Syngnathiformes; family Syngnathidae; genus Hippichthys; species Hippichthys cyanospilos. Next base: position 4,992,493 of record NC_142371.1, read on the forward strand.
TATATGTGTTGTTTAGAATGCTCGCTTAGAACATTTTCACTCATTTTGCTACATGAGGAGCAAGTTGGACTCATAAGCAGACAGGACACACATCTGGAGAAGACGTCTTTATGTACAAAATCGGAAAAAATAGGCCTAGAGAATTAGACCTGGAAGACTAGACCTGGAACAATACACCTGAAACACTACACCTGGAAAACGACACTTGGAACATTGGACCTGGAGCACAAGATGTGGAACTTTAGATTTGGAACACCAGACCTGGAAAACCGGACCTGGACAAGTAGACCTGAAACACTGGACCTGCAACACTAGACTTGGTAACTGGACCAACCTAAATCCTAAAATGATGACAGACTGGACGACACGGACTGCAATCAATAGGTTGAAAGCATTTTAAAATGCAAAGAGAGCCTTCCTATGTACATCAACCCCATGTCTAAAATGCAAAGTCAATTTTGATTTCCGCTATCATGGCAACTAATAGGGAAAAAGCAGATGAAACCAAACTTGCATTTTGGGAAAAATCATCAAAACCAAGAAATATTGATTTCACGTTTCTCTCCGGTGAATTGGGCCACCCTTCACTCACCTGGTGGGCTGCGACACCAGAGCGTCACGGCGCAACCTGTAACACGGGAAGCTGTTGAATGAGCCCGGCTCCAAAGAAACCCCAGATATGCTGCTGTACTCCTTCTCCACCAAACCAAACTTCTCCATCATACGAAAACCTGCAGGAGACAAGTCCACGCCATGCCCTCTTTCCTTTTGATTATGCCAACATTAGAAATGATACTCCATCAATCTAAGTTCTTACCTGCAATGCTGTTTCCACTCATCAGAATTGAAGGACAAGCTGAAAATGACAAACACGGAAGTTAGACCCTCATACTTAGTGTACTATCCATCCTATGTTTTGAAGAAGGAGTTACTTACTGGCAGTGGCGGCCTCACAGACAAAAGTAATGAGCTGTTCTTCGATTTTCTTCACAGCATCCAAATCGTCCACGAAGAAGACATGTCTGTCGCTAGGCTTACTGGCAATGTTGACTAGTTCACCATAATCTGCATCCGCAAAGCCGATTGCGAAAATGACGTATCCTGGGGCGTGGGATCAAATGAGATAGACAATCGATGAACGACGTTGACGCCTTTCTCAGCAGCGTGAAACAAACGCTGGATAATTTCTTTAGTACAAGCCACACATTAAATGTCAATAAAATTGTGTTGCCAACCCCGCAGTTTTTTTTCTTTTTATGTACGTGTAACCCAGTACAAACCATCCATTTGCATTTCTTTGGACACTTTATTAACGTCATCCTGTGAACGGCCATCGGTGAGTACAACCAGGACTTTGGGTACCCCTCGCCTAGCTCCAGCATCTGAGGTGAAAATGGACTCCTTCACATGCTTGATGGCACGACCTGATAATGGAAAACAATCAATCAACAATCCATTAATCAAATTGTTTTTTAAGTCCAACCATTCAACCATCTTCATCCATCTTCATTTTACTGCCTTATTTGATTAAATTTTGTGTGCAAATTTTGGAAGTCAGCCGTTGTTAATAACTTCAAAATGAAACGGTATAATATGTGACTAACTCTGGCAAAAAGGTCCTTGTGTCAAAAAATGAATCATATCTTCTAATTCTGTTCATAATTCCCTTTAAAATTGTATATAATGCATAGAGATAATGCAAAAAATGACAGTTATAGTGATTTGAATTTGAAGTTTCTAGTTTTGGGAAAAAAAACAACAACAAAAAAAACACATTTAACCAGTATTTTCACCATTTTTGGATAATTTTCTTCCACATACTTTTCTCCTTTTAACCAAAGGATGGCATACCCCTGGTTGTGTATATTATCATGATTCCCCAAATATAAGTGACTAAAAATTAAGACTAAAAGTATGAGTATGTCCAAAAAATAATAACTTAAATTTTTGAATGATTTTTTTTCTTTTTTCTTTTTATAAAACGCCATTCGAGGAAGATAAATCAATCAGCCAAATAAACCAAGTTTTGACGTGCAGATGTGTATTTTTACATTAGCTGTCTTTTAGGTTGTTACAGCATTATTTTCAATAAAAGAAAAGGGAAACAGAAAAACAGCTGCTTCGAGCGTATTCAACTTTACACAGGCGCGGTGTTCACTGACCATTCACAATGTGGGAAATCTGAACTACACTAAACCCACGGCAAAAATATCATTTACGAATATGAACATAAGAAAATATTAGGAATTTCTAAAAGATGAGATACTCCTCCTTTTTTTGTCCAAAATGTCACTCAAATTACTTATTTTCAATCAAACTGTGATTACAACAGAACGGAATATGATAGAAACATACTTTTTTCTTTTCTTCTGATCAACGACTAAAATCTCCTTTCATATTCATGTTTGCATGGACATAGCACACCATATTTTGTCGGCTTTGTTAAAGTTACCATTTTAATTTAAAAAAAAAAAAAAAAACTCACTTGATTTCTTCCTTCTGTCCAGACAAATGAAATATAGTACGAAGGCCAAAACTTATGCATGTCAATGAGGGACCTACAAAACCACAGCAAGCCAAGCTAAGGGCAGCATGTCCATTAGCATTTAGAATAAGTGAATTTAAATGAGCTTCTAATGTTCACAGATATGTTAAAATAGAATCCAAAAATGTCATGAAGGTTGAAAGTTGATGAACTTTTAAAAGTTGATTCACACTAAACTTGGTTTTAATCAGTCAATAAAATGTATGCGGGCATCTTGGATAGTTTAAAGACCCTCCCAAAAGACAACACATAAAAACTTTATTCATGAGACGATGCTAAAAGGCATTTTCTCAATCATGCGGGATTTGAGCTTATAAATATTTGATTTTGTTGTTGTTATTGAACAACTCTTGTCATCACTAACCTCTGAAAGGAACCATTGTGAATACATACATCCGTAACATATAAGGCTTCATGTTTATCGCCATTCGTTGTCAATCCTTTATCATTATTGGCAAGAAAACTGATCATTAAGTGGTCCTTATAGCCACGATCGATCAGTTCATTATCACTACACAACATGTCGGAGCCTCTCACTTCCCCATTCAGATTAGTATTTATAGTTTGTGAGGCTCAACTTGACCTTTTGATAATGGCATGGACAATCGCCATCATCTATCCTCAGAAGTGCTTCTGTCAATTAACATTTTATTTTCTCATCCTTCTTTTTTCTCAGGCTTGTCTGAATCATTAATGGCGGCAGGGCTAGAATGGAGTCAATCCCACACCACCGTAGGCTTCCAAAAGATGGAAGTGACACATCCACCAATTAGATTTTTATAATATTTACTGCCGTTGACAGTTTGAGAAGCAATTTTTTTCAGGACTGCAGTGAATTTAGCTAAGTTTTGAGCATTTTGTCAGAGTCAAAGGCAGTTTCAACGTTTAAGATATGAGATTATGAAAAATGGAACCCTTTAACAGTCAAATAAAATAATACAGCACAGAACGTCATGCATGTAAGACCTATTCGTAAAGTCTATATTCAATATACATTGCTGCAAAGCTCACCTGGGCAGCAATGTCGCTGCGTGAACATTCATTTATAATGGCAATTCTATCTGCTAAACTTCCCTCGTGAGAAGATGATGGAGGATGGAAGATGTCAGCCACATACACATACTTTGCCGCCCCTAAAGTCAACCTGACAGGCGTGTTGAGCGTGGAGCCGAAACGCTCCTTCAAGATTATCCTTCCTTGCAGATCCCGCTTTTTTCCCTCTGCATTCCTCCCTACACACGCTCACCTGGTTAATAAAAGTAAGAGCCTTGAGACTAATTAAAAGCTGTCGGGCTATCATTTCCTTGTTGGGTACTAGGAGAGCACAAAATGAGTACACTTTGAATCAAGGAGGTGTGGAAGTGGCACAGATACAATTAAATAGTTGAAACTTTTTGTTTTTTTTAATGATTTCAGAACCTCTTCTAATTTCGATGTGAACTATACCCTGCACAATTTAATTGAATAACTAATTGGATCCTTAAAGGAAAGGGTAACGAATCAAATAATTTTGTAGCTGAGTATAATAAAGATCAATAACAATCACACCAACGTTAAACAAGTCAGTACACATCTGGCATCACTTAAAGTGATTTGGATTAAAAAACAGGAAAGTTATTTCCATCATTGTATCTTACACCCACAGCCAAACAAGAGCTTCCAAAACATCAGTAGGGTCTCAGTATTCAAAGTTATTAGTTGGGGGAAAATAGAATGTCCGCAGCATTAGATAAACGTTGGAACACAGTCAATATCTTATGGAGAAAAATGGGGCACAGCGGTGACATTTGATAAACTAAAGCCAGTATCCAAAATGGCTAAAATCACTCAGGTAGGTGGTGAAGAGCCCAATTGCAACATAAACTTGTGCTGGTACGCTACACATAACAACACTCTCCAGTAGTTTTTATGGCGTACACAACTAAGCTCAAGAGGAAGTATATAAGGCAATGATGATTGCTCTGTCACTGGCAACGCAAATGAAGACAAAACAAATGAACCTACCAGTAAATACAAGCAAGAACATTATCAAATGTCTGCATGTACTACCACAGTTTCACAAGAAAGGGGCTCCTCTCAAGCTTATTGTTAGTAGCACCAGCTCTGAACAACTTTGAAAAATAACGAATTACTATATAACTAATAACTTAGATCTCAGGTCTTCAGAAAACCAACCACAGATAGGAATAGCTGGTATTGAGATGATGTCACTGCACCATGCATTTTGACCTGATGACCACTTTCTGGGTCTAACAAACATTTGTGAGCCAGTGAGCAAATGTAAAAGCTGAAGAAAGTGTGTGTTTCTATAACATTACTCTCATTCATTCATTTTCTTCACGAATCACTTTGCATGCATTGTTCATGGATGCAGCAATTGGGCAAACAAGGATGTTTGTAATCCAATCATTTAAACAACATTTCAACATGTGAGTTCCAAGGACGGTTGATCAAAGCCTTCCGCAGATATATATATATACGTATATATATATACGTATATATATACGTATATATATATATATATATATATATATATATATATATATATATATATATATATATATATATATATATATATATATATATATATATATATGTATGTATGTATATATAAACAGTGGCGCTTACTCGCGAGATAATGCCATCTCGTGAAATCTCTGAATACTATTTATAGAGGACTGTATGGTTGTCAGACCCTCACAGAAAAAGCACAATAGATCTCTAAAAGAGACGGAGGGATATATACAGGAATGCTGCAAGCTTTGCCATAAGTACCAGGGCAGCTACCGATCCTGAAGATAAACAGGAAACGTAAAGTGGTGACCCCTTGCTTGGTGGGTTGATGATAGAAAAACGTGATGACATTAAACACATCAAACCCAGTTGGGAAAACCTAGGTGAGAAAAAAAAGACGATAATTGCCAATTTAGAAAGACGTTCTCCCAAAACAGGACTGCACCTGTAGACAGGTTCCAACTATGTGCTGATATTTCTCTTCCCAAGGATTGTATGCCACCCGGCAGTTGAACGACTTATGCAAAAGAATCATTCACCAATCACACCTGGCAACAACATCGCCACCACAAACGACTGGCACATGACCACCCCTACCCCTACATAAATGGGAAATTGAAGGTGAAACGTCCTATCAAGCAAGTTGCCTCAAATCAACATCTGGGGTTGCCATGATCTGGATCACCGGAGAATCCACACAGACATTCGGGATCACATCACATCCCCTTTTTATTTTTGCAAGGATCTGTCAGACATGACAAATGACGGTGCGGTTGGCCTATAAAGAGTAGTGTTGTCAGATATCTGCCAGTGATACATGTTTCCACACTGTTCAGGGATCACACATGGCAAGAGAGGAATTACAGAAGCTACCCAGGCATGAAGAGCAACAGACATAGCAGAAGGGATAAGAGGCCCAGGAACTCAAAATTGGAACTGTGTTACATGAGAATATTCGGGCAAGAAAATACATTTAAGAAGAAAAAACAAAAGAAGAATACGTTTCACATTGAAATATGCTAGGAAATTTTAGTTCAGTAACTCAATTAACCAGTGATCCACTACTCTGTGCGTGTTCAGTCAATCATGTCAGCATAGATTGGCCCCCATTTATAAAAGCTGTTGTCTCACCATCAGTGGGGATCTGAAAGATAAAAATACTTGAATAATCTCTTCCTGTTTTAGCCCGCAAAGCCTTGCCGCATCTCAAACCTTTGTTCTCTCGTGCGGATGGATATTTTTACCTCAGCCAAGGAGCTTATGATTGGGTGTTTGTTTGTTTGCCAGTTTCTAAGCAAGAAGAGACATACTTGGCACTTTTTATTGGGGAAGGAGTGTACCATGGACCAAGAAAGAACCGATATTTGAAGGAACTCAAATATATATGACTCCTTTTTCTGTATGATAGTAAGGAAAACATTAGTTTTATTAGTTACTAAGGAGAAAATGTTGAAGTGGCGAAAATGTGCATTTGGGAGCGCACAGCTGTATCATCAACGTTTGTAGGACATAATTCAGTCCCATGTAGAACTGCTAGGAATAACGGTTTTCAGAGGGCACAGATTTGATAGGAGGAACGGGTGTTTGCTTTGTCCTGCAGGCTCTGAAGTTCATTTTGATTTCATTAAAATGTCTGTTTTTGGCTCCTTTACTTAGTCTCCATGTCCAATTACTGATCATAACAGTGTTAGCGTTTGTCTTTATATTTCGTGGGTCACTGGCTTTAGAATGATGCCGTGAAGGGGGCAGGCCAGCCACACGGTGAGAGCCGCCACTTCAGTAAACCACTTGTTTCATTTTCGGTTAAGAAATGTTGCCGCCACAAATGTGCATATTTCATAAGAAATTAAATCAGCAATGTGCCAAAGGTAAAATGTCATTATTTATATGCATAGATCTAACTGTGAAAAGTTTAAAATACTGTGGTAGGTGACCTTTAATCTCTTCATGGAAAACCCTGCAAATCTTCTTTAGTGATTTGATGTGAAACACAAATGTGTGTTTAACATGAGATTTTTTTGTTGTTACCTAGAACGCCAACAGAGTAACCCTTTGAAATGCTATGCGATGGTTAAGAATATATAGTTTTTTTTCTCGTACTGTACATTATCAAGCAATTGGTGGATTCCATAGATATTGATACAAAGATCCTTCTCTCTGTGAAGCTGTCGAGCTGAGCAAATCCCACAACGGTCTTAAAGCCCCTATTGTAAAATGATACATTTGCCTTGTATCATAGCTGAATGTCTGACGTTGGAAAAAAAAGAAAAAACATCGTTCAAAGTAGCTGAATAATTCAACAAGTCAGCGGCTGTATCTAAGTCAACAATTAAGCTAAGACTTGCTCAAATTACTGTATATATAACTCGTGGACTCGGACTCAGACACCCATGACTCAAACTTGAGTTGGGCTCCAAAAAAAGGGACTTAATCCTTAAAAATAAACAATTTTTATGGTATCAGTAACATGACATGAAAGGCATTGGAACAAAATCATCTTCTCGGAAGCATAGACACAACAACACTCAACCAACTTGATAATCTTTGGTTCCCAGAGAGTGAGTAGCCTCCGTTTTGAGCAATATGGCGATGTTCTGAAATCATTCACATTCACACAGGGTTGTTTGGAAATGAGGTTCAAACTATCAATTCAGGGCACTAAAAACAACAACAACAATCGAGGGACAACTGATGCTCATTTTTTTCAATTGATACCCAATTTTTTTTTTTTTTTCTTGATTGCCATTCATTTTTTGGCATTTTTTTTTTGTTTGTTCATTTGTTTGTTTTAAGGATGATGTCATGCAGGCAACAAAAATATCTAGGCGGTTGACTGGAAGGTTGACCGAGGGTGACGCATCTAGCACACCTGGTTTAATCAAACTTAAAAGAATTTCCTATTTTTTTAATAAGAATGATCGCCTTTGCAAGGCTAGAGCATAAATATGTTTCAAATACACTCTGTACATGCTGTAAGACATTCATCAACAATTATACACGCCCGCATAACAAACTGACACATTTTTCCGCATTTTTATGCAAGGAACAGACTGGTGGTGTCAAGGATTAGGAGAATTACTTGAGCACTAAAATCCAACCCTGTTTGTGTGTGTGTGTGTGTGTGTGTGTGTGTGTGTGTGTGTGTGTGTGTGTCTTTCTTACACAAATACTGTTATGAAGATTAGCGAGGCAGAATACTTAACACATATATCCCCAATGTCAATAAGGTGCAGTTATTAAACTGTTTACAAGCTGAAGTTGCCAGGAAGTTCCCACGTGTGCGTTCATTGAACAAATCAAGTTTGAATAATCAGCAATGCCAACCCCTATTATAACCTCTATGGATATTTTAATTTGGCAATAAACATTTGCACCTCTGCCAAAAAAAATACAGTACATGTTACCCGAAAGACTCCAAGCGAAACTAATATTTTCTTCATTGTTTTAATGTATTTTCATTTTTTGAATGCTTTTGAATGATTTACGATTTGTTCAATGTGTGCTATTTTAATACACAGTAGTGTGTCTTATTTACTGAATGACACAAAAAGAAGTTGTTATAATAAGTGTTTCTAGATTAGTTGTATGGTTCTTTGGAGAAGCTTCATTGATTACTTTTTTTTTTAAAGATAAATAAAACAATTCTGGGAAACTTGTTCAGATCTCAAAAATTAAAATCAAAACTCAGCACCATTATAATAATTATAATGAATTACTTAAATTATCTAATACACTATGCGTACTATTATAATACTTTAAACATTTGAAGCAGTCTTTGTTATGCAACAACAAGGTTTCACTTCTGGTTTTTGGACTGTCCTGTGTATTATAGTTTCTCTCTCGTCCCTCTCTCTCGAGACACTAATTAATTTGCTTTTTGAAGTTGGTTACTCTCTACTAAAATGTGGTCGCAGTGTGATTTCAGAGAAACTTAGACTGCAACAGCAGGCTCTTATTCCAGTGTTTTGAGTTACAATTAATGATAGTTTACAGACCCTTATAGGGGCTTGTAGGTTATTCGCTGCCATGGTGGTGTGCCATGTTAACTTCCTTAGTTAGCCGGCCTCATAAACCACCTAAACTTTCTTGAAACCAGTTTTTGATTGTTGACTAAAATGTGACATATTCAACCAAAGTTCAAATCTTGTCTGCCAAACATAAGCTTCAGTTTCTGCATGTCAAGCACATGATATCTACTAAATTGCTCCCCTCTGGATTTTTTTTTTTTTATTTTATTTATCTGGCACAACGGAACATATGGCGACTGCCTGTAACCAAATGTGAACAAATCGGAACACTTGGCATTTGAATGATGGATAAATAATGAAGAAAAATAACAGTGTCAGCCAATTACCCTCCAGAACAGATAATGCCGCCAAAGGAAAAAGGTCAAAGTGGGAGAAGGGTGTTATTTAGTTGAATATTTGGAGGATGTAAACGTGCAATGAGGGGACAGAAGATACTTTTTAGGGAGTGAAAAGGCAATAGGTTTGCATTTTGGAGCCTGAGAATTCATTTTCAACCTCGGTATTGCATCCCAGCTTCATCAAGCCGTGATCTTCAGCTCTCTTTGGAGCAGTTAGCAGTCAAGTGTGAACATTCCGTTCAAGGTGTTAAATATAAGTTGGAAAGTTTAGGTACAGTCTAGGCAAATTGAAATACTGAAAAGGCAATAAAAAGATCATTTTCTGGGATTGATAGTGTACATTACTATATAATTATATTTTTCCCGTGAACATGTGGAGGGGAACAAGGGGGAACAAAGAAAGAACAGACTTTGTGAGAGAAGAGTGAATGACTCGTGAGAACATAGCTTTTGAGAGCTACACAAAATTAAGACTCGGCGAATTCAATAAAGGAGGAAGGACAAAAAAGAAGCAAAGATTCCATTGTCAGTAAACAAGAAACACAAAGGACTTCAATTTTCACTCTTTTGTGTGTCGCTGTATAATTGTAAAATTGCCGTTCTTTGTACTTCCCATTCCCGTCATGGTGCGGCCAATTCTCTGACAACTCGTCACAGGACTACAGAGCACGACACAACTTCGAAATTAAAACACGATTGTACAATCAAAACCTTTCAGAAGAAAAATGCCTTAAACAAAGAAACAAAAACATATAGAGCTGCCAAGAAATTCGACAGAATAGAATATTAATTACATTCTCAAATTAATTGATCAAATTAATCTTTTTAATCTCACCTTAAAATTCTGCCAAAGGTTTTTTTTTTTTTTTAGATATATTGAGTTACTCTGGTGAATCAAAAGGTTAATATACAATAACCAAACGTGGTTACGGTTTTCAAACAGACTTAAAGTTGTAACCATTTACCTTTTCCTGTATTTCAGATTAGTCCCAAGTGCTGGCTGAAAGTGGAACTGTTTTCCTTTGTCAATCGACAAATAATTTAAAAAATATCATTAAAATTTAGCATTGTCCCACCTGTTTGTCGCAAACATGTTGAAACGTAAGGTGTTTTTTAATTTGGTTTGCGCTTTATTACTTCTCACTACATTAGCATCTCTGCTATCTCTAGCTGTGGCTGCAGTCGCAGCTGGATGCTTTACCATTCATCAGACCAACATTTCACACGTGTTCTTCCATTTTCGCATCCTCATTCTGCTCCTCATCTTACACTCCCACCCACAACAGCAGCCTATCTGATTATGTCAAATATATTGACAGCCAATCAGTGTCCTCTTCAGGGTGTGCTCGGCCTTTGTTGTCCAACACCCAACAACTCAAGCATAAAAAGCTCAATGCCTGAGAACGGACATGACCAAACATAAAGAAAGTATAATGTTGGAGATTGAAAATGAGATTAATGTGAATTAAAAATAAACAACACTTTAACTAGGGCTATAATTAACTGATTGCAATTTCTGTAAATTCGACACCACGAAAATACTTGACATCAAGCATGGGGTTGCGGGTGAACTGGAGCTAAATCCTCCTGTCATTGGGCAGTAGATTGGGAACACCCTGTACTGGTTGCCAGCCAATCACTGGGCACACATAGACGAACAATCATTAAAACATCAAACACACCGAAGAGCAATTTGGAGTGTCAAATATACCAACCATGTATGTTTTTGGGAATGTGAGAAGAAACCTGAGTACCACTAGAAATCTCATGTGGGCTTAGGGAGAACATGCTAACTGCACACAGCCAGAATCAAACCGGTGACCTTTGTGAGGCGGACATTCGTGAGGCGGACATTCCCACACCCTCACCGTGATGCCGAAAAAGTTCTTATCATCTATAATTAATCTTATAACTGAAAAAAAAAATGTACACATGCTGCCACTTGCTGCCAACTGAAAATTTTATATACAGACAAAATATGAATGATTTAGTGCTGAAAATAGCTTCGTAAGTAAAGTATCAATTTAATGTTGGCCATTTTATGGCATATTTGTAGTAGAGCCAAGTATTTTGGTGGTGGTACTTGGTGTCATAAAACAACAACAAAAAACCTTTTCTATACACTTTGATATCTCATCAAGGTATTTTAGCACTCTTGACAATAGAATGTCAAAATTGCGGTTAATTGAAGGGTTTGATGGAACTCTTGTTAAAGTGGTTAAAAAAAGATAGCAAAGCAAATACAAAAGGAGGCGGCAATAAAAATCAGAGAGGAAAAAAAACATGAATGGAGGCAGGGAGAAGCAAAGTGCAGGGTGATGAACAAGAGGAGAAAAAAGTGGGTGGGGGAAAAGGGGGCTTTAAGTTGGAGATATAAAGCACAGAAGTGTAGAAATGATGAGGAGATCCAACTTGAGGCAGACAGAAAAGCACAGGGACAATGTTTCTCTGAACAGTTAGTGATCCCGACCCAGACCTCAAACACTCTCAAAACCGGCATTCCCCGTAAAGCCTCATTAACGAGTCAATGTTTCTGGCATTCACCTTGTGCTCACTAGCACAGCTGGACACTCTCACATGAATATTACATCAGATTCTGAAACCACGTTACTTGTTAAGTTTTCACACCCTTAGAGTCTGTCTTCTGGGTACGCTATGTGAGCATTTTAACAAAGAAACCTGTAAAATGAGGCCAACCGAAAGGAAATTCAAAATTGTTACAAAGAATGCTCATGAAAGTTGTAGTATATTCGCAGGACAACTGTTAATTGTTAAACTTCCTCAAATTGAGTACACAATCTGTCCAAAAGGTCCATTAATGCTCTTCTGGTGTTTTGATTATAGTGCTGCAGCAGATGTCCTTTTGAGGGTGCTTTTAATTGTAAATTTCCTTTGTTGTTTACCCAAGCAAGGTAATGTTAGCTTGAACGTTGAAAGCGACAGTTGGTTCTTGCCCTTGGAAACAACTATCTCACCTAATATTACACAAGGGGAACGTCCATCTGCCGCTGAGCATCCTGCGGTACCTATCAAAGGTTCACAACGACTGCCGGTGGACTTTGTGTCGGCAACACAGGCTGTTGTTCTAAAGCAAACTATCTTTTGTATTATTAAAATATCCCCCTGCGAATCAACGCCGATCTTCCGGTAAGATGTACTGACCTGTCTTTGTGTTGCCTCCCTTGTATCTGATCCTCTGAATAGCTTCCAGCAGTGCTTCTTTGTTGCCATGGGAACTCAACTGGACCTCTGTACGAGCATCGTCACTGAACTGACAAATGGCCACCTGGACAAAGAAATTTACAGATATTAGATGAGAAGCAAATACACCGTACAAAATCATCAAACTGTACATTCAGAGTTATTGTTAGAAAAAATAGTAAATAAAATATCATCATCACCACTAGGATTGTATTGGTCCGCAGTGTCCAGGTTGATTCCGTTATTTGCACTCATTTTTTCCCCCTTCCATTTTGCCACTTGTTTTTAATTGAAAATGGCATCATTTTCTCGGGAGTTCGCTAACTACCACTCAAAACTCAGCTTTCGACTTTCAAATGACCAAAATTCAGAAATCAGATGAGCTGGGATTGGTCAGTAACTGAGCACTGAGCAACTGTGTTGTCATTTGTATTTGGCAAAAAATATGAAAATGAGCAAAATTTTGCAGTCATGGTTAAAGACGTCTTTTCAACGACTTGTAAGTGACGTATTTTCAAAATTCACTTTCCAATCAATTTCAGATATCTTTTTAGACATACACAACCTATGTCTTTTCTATTTATTTTGAACCAAAGGGTGTCAAGAACACAGTATGATTATAATTCTTTATTTAAAATTTTTCACACATTTTTCATCTACATATTTGACTAAAAGAAAGCATTTTAGTCGAAGTTGCTGATTTGCCAGGTGCTATACTGAAAAACTAAGAGCATGTGATTTATCTCCCCAAATATTAGCTCCCCATTATCACCCAGAATATGAGTAAGCTTCATTTAAATAACACTTTGCTAGCATATGCTGACTCAACAAAGCGAGAACAATGAATTTTCTTCCGTGCATTTTAATTGGACGGAGGAAGCTAATATTGTTTAAATGAATAATGAGTGCTATTAAAGAAAAATTACAAGATATTTTTTTTTCTTTCGCTGAACTAAGCTGGTGGTCTTTACACAAGAAACTATTTATAACATTGACCGAAACATTTACATGCCCCCAAAATCAGAATCATTTGTAAAATCTAAAACGGCTAATCCAAAGAGCGACTACGATTACCTTCAGACCTCTTATGTTGCTGTTGTTGGCTCAAGGAGGCCAGCGTTACGCTGCCAACTTTCTCTTTAGATCACTGCCAACTTTCCCTCATTACAGCCAACGCTTTGCTGTCGGTAGCCCACCGTCACGGGGTTAACAGGGAACGGCGAGGGTAGCAAAGTGCTTAACAGAACATACTGTACTGCACAAATGAAAGAAAAAGGTTTCGCAAGCACCTCTACAGAGTGACAAATGAAGCGATTGAGTCTTGGTGACATATTGTGGAGGATACAAGGTCTACCACAAACTGGCATTATTGATGAACCTGATAAAAAAGAAACATACTGAGGCTGAGGAGATTCTACCATTCACTTTTCCAACGTGATTCTAAGTATTCCTCCTGGTAGTTTTTATGCTAAGGATCAAGATAATTGTGTTTTCCAGTAGCCCTATAGCCTTGAGGCACTGGTGCTGGAACCACTTGATATTTGTTCTGAAGAGTAATGCATTTGGAATGAACTTGCCAGAAAGTACACTTCTAAGGGACAAAACAAAGTGGCAGCAAATAAGCAGAGACGCTTAAACGCTTTTCACAAACAACACAAACCGACTCTCTTGGGCTGCAATGTTCATTCATTGTAAACTTCCCTCGTTCTTCCAATTTTGGGAACTTAGACTGTTCTTATGTTAATTTCACAACAGAAAATCCAGACACTAGCTCCGTTTAGAAACAAATAAACTAAAGTTGAGTACTTGCTTGCGACGGCTGTGAGAGGGGTTGTACTTTTTTTGTATTATTTCAGGCAAACATACCCTCATTATGACTTGGTGTCATAAAAATTCTTCATACAGTAAATGGTATGGAAAGCTGTTTATTATTTTTTTAATAAACATATATATATATATATATATATATATATATATATATATATATATATATATATATATATATATATATCTCTCTCTCTCTCTCTCTATATATATATATATATATATATATATATATATATATATATATATATATATATATATATATATATATATATATAAGGACGAAAAGGGCAGGATTGTAAAGCACCTTATTTATTATTAAGAAGCAGTAAGCCTTTATTCATCATCTCACAACTTGAAGCACCAGGGAAAATGAGTGCGCTTCCATTTATTGTAAGGTTAATGCCAAACAATAAGTTGAGCACAAGGAAAGCAAGAAGGTTTTGTAAACCTTAACACGTACTTTGGGCGGCAGGATCTCATGATTGAAAATCAATGGGCCTGCATTGTACGGCCTTGGGCAACGCACTGTATGGCCAACTCCATTACTTAAACCGGCTCAGCCAGCATTTACATTTTCAAGAGTTCTGTAAAGTTTTGCCGTTATCCATGTGCTCCACAACAACAACAAGGATTTTTCTGATGTATTTCGTGATGTGCTGTAGGTGACAAGTCAGGTCACGTTGCTCACCTGGGTGCCATCTGGCCCAATTTGATCCAGTGATCCAATGGCATTATACAAGAAATTTGTGATCTTCATGAAGTTATCATCTCCAATGGACCAGGAGCCATCAACCAGGAATGCCAGATCCGCCTTGGCCTCCTTGCATACTTAAAAGACAAGCACAAAAGCAAAATATATACGAGGCATGGACAACCACTTTGGGACATCAGGCGCCACAACCACATGTTTGTGTTTGTGTTTGGACTGGACTCACTTGATTTGAACATTCAGTACTTTATTTTGCCTGAACATTTTAAATTATAATGAACTGAGAGTGTTTTTTGTGCCCAAAGTTATTGAACACTATATATGAAATGTACTGTACATACAGTATGCATATATGTATGTATGTATGGATATGTTTGAGGGAGAGGTTGAGACACAGTCCCAAGCAGACGAGACATCTCACGAGTACATGTAAGAGAAAATAGGATTGTAGCAAAATTTGTCGTATAAGAAATTGCTCTGTATAAATGTTCTGTGAAATTTTTTTTCTTTTTTAATTGAAAAGCCCGCAAGATACTAAGAAAAAATTAGCGTGCAAGTGTAAACATAAACAGCTTTGTTAAAGGCTAATTTTTCAGCCGCAGCTGAGTGAGTTTAACTAACTGCATGCAGCATTAAGCTGCAGTTGTTGGTGCATTTTTTTTCTTGCAGTGTTCACTGCAGTCTTTGTCAGATATGCCAGTATTTCAACGTTTTTTTTTTTCAGCAAGAAAACCAAAATATCAACCCACAGGTGATTTGAATGTAATAAGACTGATTTTCTCCTAGGGCCACTTCTATTAAGTGTTAAACAATTATAAACACAGAAGATTAGAAAACACATTTCTATTGACTAATAAATGACCAAATGTTTAATATTCTTTGATAATCGTGTTTTTTATGTATTTAAATTTAAAATGAGGAATAAAAAAAAAAGACAACAGACCCACACAATACACATTTGACTCAGCCTGGTATGTTCAAAAGTGATCACTAGCAACAGCAACAGAGTCAGGGTGTCAGCAGTGAGAATATTAAAGTGTATTAATACGAGTGCTCTAGAGGGCATTCGCGTTCTGCCACCGGGGTGGCTAATTTATGCTATAAATGCCGCGCTAAATGCAGGCAAAGAGTGCCCTAAAATAAAATGCCTGTGTAATTAAGTCATTTTTAGTGCTCTGAATTGGCAATTGAAAGTTTAAATTTTACAATATCTTAAAGTTGTGTTTTGTTTTTGTTTTTTTTCATTTATGAGGAGTCCCAATGTGATCCATTCAGGGAGGCAGGAACAATTTATGCAGCAAAAACCAGAAAGAGGTGTCACTGTTCTTGTGACATGTCATGTACAAGTCCACTCTGACTCTGCACCCAAAGTGAAAAAAATGAAGGTCAAGTAATTTGAAAGCATAATGAAACTGGATCACCACAAAAATCTATTCTACTGTGTTTCTAGGGAAACAAATGCCATTTGATGTTTTTTACAGAATGTCAGAAGTACAGTATGCTTGTCTGAAATGTCGAGATAAAGGTTGGGTTCTGATATTTTCCATTGCCAGCTTCTTAATGCTTGTGAGGCTTTTGTTGCCTGTCCACAGAAAAGCCACTTATTTTCCTCAGAACTTCTTTTTGCCGTCTGCATTTTGCCAAATATAAAACACAGTACTGGCTATTTGTTGTCTTTGTTTTTTTCCCAGACATAACACACCAGTATGACAAAGGTCAAAGTGTAGACTTGAATTACAAGAGAGTGCTCAGCAGGCATGTCAGTTCATGTCTGTGGAGTTTGTGTTTCGGGTCAAGCTGGTAGCTAAGCTTATCAGACAGGAACACTGCAACTTGGGAACATTTGGCAGGGTGGTGATGATTGTACACGATGAATCTGTAAGCCAAACTTCCTCACCTTGTCTCTTTTCAGGAATCTTTACTTTTGAGATTACTGTGATGAGACTTAAAGTGTAATTGTGGTTTACTATTAAATAATTCACCCATAGGTGAAACTATTGATATGAATACAAGCTAGGTTCCCAAGGGGACTGAATTGCTAGAAGGAACGTGTGTTAATGAGAGTGGTATGTTGACGCAGCTTTGCATTTTAATGTCAGTGAAACGCCTGTTTTTGGCCCCGTATTCACGCTGTTGGAATAGTCTCCATTAAAAACAAGCCTCGTGAGGGAGACGAGGGATGGAGGCATATTGCTTGGCCATTGAGCTATGTCATGAAGGGGTCAAGGCAGCCACACAGTAGGGGACACAGTTCTACTTCCTGAGTACCATAAAATTCATATTTAATCAGAACTTAAATCGCCAATGTGCCAAATTTAATTTATATGCATGTACTGTATTACACTGGAGAGGCAGGAGACACCCTGAACTGGTTTCCAGCCAATTGCAGGGCACACAGAGACATACAATCATTCACGCACCCAATTACACCTAAGAACAATGTAGAGTCTAATTCCAAGACCAGTTCCAATTCATCTGCCATGCATGGTGTTTTGAAATGTGAGAGGAAGCCGCAGTGCCAAAAGTATCCCCTGCAGACTCGGAGAGTACATGCAAACTCTACACAGGAAGGCTCTGTAACCTGTTTGTTTTTAGGTAACCAATAAAATTGGTATTTGCATAATAAAATTGGTAGTTCCAACTGAATTTGGAAAGTTCTGTGGTTAATGTAACCAAAATCAACTTAACTAACAAGGTTGGGCACCTTTTAGAGCCACTTCGATTAGCGGTGAATGGCGTTGGCAGTATTCACGGCCAGAACAGCACAAAACGCTGTTATTTAAATGCATGTGCAAATGTACATGGCTGCAAAATTACCAACATTCACTTCAACCCACCTCTGTGGGTGATGGCTAAATTGCACTGGTCCAAAAATTAGAGCCCTTAGAATATTCATGGTATACTCCTTGCTCACCTTCTTTGGCAGGTGGAATGGTGGGTGGGGGCTCTGTGGCAGGGGGTTCAGTGGGAGCTTCAGTGGGTGCTGGTACTGGAGAGACAACCGAGCATACAACAAATTGACAATGAGATAACTATGAATTGTATCCGTGAATTTGAAGTTTCCTTAGCCTTTTTCTGGCAACAATAGCTGAGTTTTGGATGACCTTTTATGGGGTGTATTTGTATTTACAATCAACAAGCGCAAAAGCAATCTTGTTGTCTTTTTGTCGGATTCCATCTATAAATCAGAATTAAAAGACAAACATATGTCTATATCTACCATCTGTTCCCCAGCAACCTAAGGCCAGCAAAACTATTTTCATCAATCCAGTGTGTGTCTGACCACAGGCTGTGTTTCACAGGGGAAAACAACCCCAGGCTTGGGGATGCATCTGTACCAAAACGATTAGCTTGCAGGAAGGAGCTGATTTGGTCAGAAAACTAAAAAAGGACAGATACATTATTAAAAAAATGTTAATTATATTCCACTCTCACGATTTTCTACTATTTTTTAATAACAAATAGCAGATTAATGGGATGGCAAAGAAACAGGTTCGATTCACTCTTTTTTTTTTCAAATTCTATTTTGTGGACTCTCTGAATGAATATTTAGTTGTCCAACCACTTTTTCTGTGACGTGAATGACTTCTGTATTGCATGGAGTTGGCATTTTTCTGGTACCTGTAAACTCGTATTCCAGTGCAAGACAATTGAACTAAATTCCACTCCAATTCCTGTGCAAATCTTGGTTTGGCCCCAGGAATAAGATCTCTATTGGATTATGGTCCAAGGATTGCGCTGGTCAGTCCATAAGGTAATCTTGTTTAACTGGAACCAAGATGCTGCTCGCTTACTGCTATGTTAGGATTTAATTGTCTCATTGAAACATTACTTTCAAAGCATTTCCTACAGTGCAAGGCAATATGACCTCATGTATTCTGATTTATTTAAAAAAAAAGTCTAACTATTTTACTTTGTATTTAAAAAATGATACATGATCTTTGGTTCAGTAGATCATGCCCATACACCCAATAGGTGAGCATAATCTGATAGAGAGAAAACAATTTACTTCTCACCAATGGCAGACAAAAAAAAAGAAAAAAAACTGTACATTTTATCCATCATGGTTTGTGAAGTTTTAAATAATGCCCACCCACAGCTGTATGGATAATTGCAGAAAAATTGCAGGTAGGAAATCTGTGTGTTTTGGGTGCAAGTGAGTGAGTGTTATCTATCTTAAAACTCTGACAGCGAGTAGAGCCCTTGAGGTCCCTCGAGCTGTGTGATTCAACTGAGCTCATCACCTGGCCAATGGACTGCAACAGTGCCAGAGTCCTCACTGAGAATTGGATATTAAAAAAAAAAAAAAAAAAATCTGAAGGTCAAAGAGACTGCTGCAGAAAGGCAGCTGCTATGTATCAGATTCAAAAAGGGTCAAGGTAGAACTTAATATTTAAGAAAAGTCCAAGTGAGAGAGTTTGGTATTTTGAACATGAATGTTCATGTGAAGTGTCAATCCTAAAGTTGCTGTCGAGGACAAGAGTGCTGCAACCAGCTACAAACACAAGAATAAGGCAGAAAAAAAAAAAAAAACAGCAAACCAAGGAGTGAAAACACATTAAGAAAAACACTGAAGAATAAGATGCAATCAAAAACACTAAATGCAAGCAAACGTACAACAAAACAAATGCATAAAAATGCTTGGAGATTAAAACAAAATGTGCACACAATAAAATAAAATAAAATATTGAAAAAACATTTAACGTAAAAAACCTATGTTCAATAGCTAATGCAGGTTAAAAACATCAACACTGCAAAATTGCTTATTAAAAATTGGTACCAAAATAGTATAGTAAGTGCTATGTATATATAATATGCATGTATACAACAGAAAACATCATGCAATTACCTTAAAACGCCTGCAGATGTAGAAAAAACAATACAAATACAGCCAACCCCTTAGGGTCATGGCAGTTGTTTTTGTCGCAAAGCCGGGAAAATACCGTAACATAAAACATCCCAACATAAAAAAACCATAAGCCAGGGATGCTGTAACATGGGGGTTCACTGTGGTGTCACAACAGGGTGGGACTAAAGGGAACTGACCAGTCAGTCACACTGCTAGGGGCGTCACTTCCCCTGTTTTAAATTCACGTCAATTGCTATTTTTATTTGTTATGTTGTTTTTATATTTTTGTTTGCAGCTGTTTTAATCATGGTGTATTGTTTTGTTGTAGGTATGCCTCCATGACCATTACATTTTTGTGATTCCAGCTTTTTTGAGTCCCCTTTTTATTGCTTGCATTTTTTCTTTGAATTTTTTTCTTTGTCTTTGTCTTTGCCCATTCCAGGTTTGTAATATTCTACTTGCTCCAAAGCATTTGACCATCAGCCGCTATACAATACACCAAACTAAAAATTGCTGAATAATACAAAGCACTGAGAAATGAAGTTCCCAGGTTTCATCCTTAAACATACGTGTCATATCCGTGATGGAGATGGGAGGTCCTTCCATTTCCTGCATCTGTGTGTGAATGCTGATCTCATATTGGCTGCTCGGAAAAAGGTCATAGAAACACTGTCGAGAAGCCCCGCCCGATGCGCTCATTTCCTGTCGCTGACTGTCTGTGGTAAAACAGGAAAAAAAGCACGTAATGATGATGAAAAAAAAATCCGCTTAATGCCATTAAATCTTATTTCGGAAGTTGGCTTTCTGTTTGAAAAAGATCACATAAGGAAACCTGCTTGGATCAAGCTAGTGAATCATTACTTTTTTCCAGAATCGCCAATTGAAACTTATTGTGTCCAGAAAAAAAAACTCCATTCAACAATTGTGAAACATAAAAAGAAGGGCGGACATCTCGTGAAAGTAAATAAATACAGGAGCATTCTTGCAAAGGCCAAATTTTGAGCATCCACACACGAAACTCAATTTGTAGTGAATGCCTCTTTTAAGATGCATGTTTGGTTGAAGTTATTATTGATTGTGATCCTCAAATATTTTGTTGGTGCATATGACATTTCAACAAAAACAACTTTCAAGTAAGGCGACAAAAACAAACAAAGGGCAAATAAATGGCAGTACACTATTGATTTGTTTCCTCATCTACTCACAATTTTCTGGAAAGGCCATACAGTGACACTTTCTCTTTTTCTGAGAAACATTGATAATTTAGACAAAGTTGGACCAAATGTGGAAGCACACAAACATGAATTGTGTTAAAACAAGTCCCCTACACATAACCTGTACAAGAAAACTAGATTTAGCATTTATTTAAAGAATGTATCCCGTTGTACTTACTGAGTGTCGACTGGATAGAAATTCTGTAGTGGGTAGCGTACAAATGAGGCTGCCATTGCACACACATACTGTTGGGCCGCACCTGGTACACCGTCAAGTCAGTGACACCCAGGAACACTAGAGTGAGAGATAGAGAACGAAGAGAAAATGACCAATACAATATTAATTGATTAGGAGAAGATGTGATGTGCCGTGTACATTGTGCTGCCACATTAACCAATCAATGAAAGACAATGTGAAGTTTGTCTTTGCCTGTAACAGGTGCATTATGACCCAGGGGTGTTTTAAAATGAAAAAGAATACGATTTTTCATCATTATGTCACTTGAGGGAATACATTATTGACAATTTTGAATCTTTTTATGAAAGAAATGTAATAATAATAATGGTAATGTACTACGCACAAAATAGTAATATTTTACTCAGTAAAGAGCTGTCCACATCATGAAATAGCACCAGTAATTCGACAAAACATTTAGAGCTGTGCCATAGTAACGTGGTTAGCGAAAAGAATGCATGCGGTAGAGATAAACAAAGCAGGCATAATTATTGGTCTCTCGCTCAGGGATGCCACTTTGACCTCAAGAGGTTAGCAGAGATTCAGGCAGGGTATGTTATACATACAGTATAAGATTTGCTGCCACTTTCCACAGTGGATTCGCCAGCATTTCAAAAGTTTGTCAGCAAGATCCCTATCGCAACTGGCAATGATGACAAGGTAATCTATCGCTAATTTTTACTGTACAATTGCTATTAATAATAGTCTATAGATAGTTACGGTCAATGTGTATCAAGATGAAACACACAAAACCTCATGTTAGACAGGACGTTAAACACAATAACAATGATGTAGGCTAGCGGCTCACGTTAGCCCCACTGAAACCATTTATTTTTTGACTGACTGACTGAACTTGAATTTGAATATTAACATTGAAATTGGGAAATTAACTAGCTGTTTCCGCCGAAAGCATAAACAATGAATCACTATGCAGTGAACCGAAGTAATAAAGGGATTAAATGCGAACAAGATTTTGAATCTTCTCATGTCTTTTGAGGTTTACAAAACAGATGGAAGGATTCGGACTTTTAGGCTTAAGACAACCTTCTATTGGCTGTGTAATGAGCATAATGAGCTACATTTAGAATGCCAAATCTAGATTTCTACTTACGTCGGTAAGAGAAATGTAACATGAATGCAATGGTACTACAATGCCTTACATTTCAAAAGAGTAATATTATAATCTAAAAGTTTTGAAGTAACTTACCCAACACTGTCCGTACCACAAAAAAAATAATCATAGGGCATTAAGCATTGAGTCAACACATTATGCGATTGCAAATTTAACCGTTATATTTACAAAATATGCAGGCCTACACTATAAATGTTGAGTTCTGTCATTACAACATCAGTAGTTCAATGTCAAGTAACACACATACACACGCATGCACATGCACACACAAATTAGCCTTTGATGCATTTGAGGTTGGCTGCTGGTAAAGTAGATTTTGGACCAAAAGGTTTGGGCACTCCTGATCTAAGAGGTAATAGTTAAAATGACATGCTGAAAATTTTAATATCTGTTCATTTTGTGGCTTTTATTTTATTTTAAAATGTTCAGTATGAGTTTAGCGAGGTAGGAATAAATAGGGTTGGGAACATGGATGGCTGTGTACAGTAGCAGATATATTTTCATTTTAGCTAGTAACAAAAAACATAAATTTCCTCTAAATGAGGCAAAACGTAGCATGATGCAAAACATCATAAACAACTTGAATAGCACTGTAAGCAGGCAAATCTCCAAGGAGGTACTAGCTGCCTCACTTTTATTTCTTCCAGCAACTTCCTCCTTGTGAACAAAATCTGCTGACAGTAAGAAATAAACTTGGCTCCAATATCACCTAATTGATATTTAGCACAGAAAGCATATGGCAGGTGCTCCTTTTTAGTTAAAAAACTAATTGTGCATGTAACAAAAAAGAAATGATTCGTTTTAGTAATGTGCAAGAACAAAGACACACAATCTGTGAGGCAGATGCATTTCAGACACTTGAATTAGAGAAAAAAATAACTTTTCCCTGGAAGTGGTCTCATTTATAAACTTCATTTTCATAAAGTTTTACAATTAGTCACTCACTCTTCTCAGAGTATGAGAAGAAATTTCCCTTAGAGATCAATTAAGTAAAATAAAAACTCAACAAAAACCATCAAGCACAGTGGGGAGTAATATGTGAATATAAAAACAACTTTGAATAGGCAAGAGAAATGAAATCTAGGACATGGCTAAATAAAAAAAAAGGTGATACAAATGCAAAGGAATTCAGGCGAAAAGTGTCAAAGGAGCAAAATACATATTGAGGATATTTTGCAAGCACTAGAAAGACTGCTTGCAAAATCACTTTGTACAGTAAGCAGCAGCATCTCAATGCAAACAACATCAAACTTAATTATGAGGAAGCATTTTCATTCCCTACAGCAAAACCCAAGGTACCAATAATTATTTTTCCACTTGCTCATATGTTGAGTTATTGGTGCAAGCATGCTTGTTTGCTACCATTAGGATGCAACAATGAATCACCATAACAACTCATGGCCGCTTCATCATGACAGCGCACAATCTCGTAATGCCCTTCGCGACTTAGTCCATTCGCTCAATGTGATTCTTTTCCATCTTTCCCCATGGTCCAAGGGGAAAGCTCATATTTTTTTAGCTTTATACTCAACACATTTATACTTTGTGACACTTGCTATGTAACTTTTCTCAACTGACTTTGCACACCTCACATGATGAATTTTAACAGCTGGTGTTTGTTAGTCATGCTAATAGTTGATCTGCCCAAGGAGTATCCTCATTCTCACACCCTTCTGGTCCACCACAGAGTGGGTTAGATGGCATTGTTGGGTGAAAAAGATTAAAAGTTAAGATACCAAACGCTGAGCTTCATGTATAATCCTGTATGCATTCCAAAAAAAAAAAAAAACTAGCAAAGTATCATCAAGAATAGCATTATTTCAGGGTGAATCTATGTTCATGTATTTCTGTCATTACCTTGGAGAGCATGCTCAATTTTGGGAACTTCAAAGACACAGCAGAACATGCAGGATTTAATGCTCGTCGTCAGTGGGGATTTATTAAAGCAGTGGCTTCACAATCTTTTTTTCAATAAGTACGCCCTGAAAAATATTTTTTCAGCTAAGTACCCCCTAGCCAGCACAAGGCATTTTAAGGGTTAAAAAAAAACACAAGAAAGAAAACCAAACAATTAAAAAACTTAGTCTGATTCACTAAACTTTTTGTTTTGTAGTAGTATTTTTCAGCGTGTATTGTTCAACAACACAGAAGATAAATTGTGTGTTTGTTTGTGTTGTTCTGTTACCCAGAACAACATGTCTGGAATTAAAGTGTTAAAATATCAAATTAAATAACATAAAGGTGTACAACATTTTGCAAAGTAGTCACTGCAAAACAATATAACAATAAATTGAATCATGTTCCAAATACTTTGTCCTTAATTTGAAAATAAATGTAGTATTCCTGTCATGGCATTAAAACTTATTCAATTGGATTTTCTGATACCTGTAGAAACTATGTCATAATCTTTCATATGTCCTCGAGAGCCTTAACACACACACATGGGTATTCGTACCTCTCATTTAGAACGGCTGTTTTAAAGAACAGACAGCAGTGTGACATCATTGTAGTTAGTCCAAATGAATATAGAAATCCATGCATTAAAAACAAACTATTTCTTTTTTTTTATTTAGTTGTTGCTCGCTGGCTCAATTTAGTTTGAGGTTATTTTTTAAAGAAAAGTAAAGTGAGTGCACTTATATAGCGCTTTATCAACACCATATGGTGCCCAAAGTCTTAGAGGGAATAAATTGTTGGTTAAAAAAATGGAGTATTGTATTTTTCTTGGTACGTATCTTACTGATTAGTTCATGCTCTATCACTTTTTCCCCATATAAAAACACATTTCCTATAAATCGGTTTACATTGGGAAAGGAGTACCGATAAGTCATTTTAGCCTTATAAACCCGTTGAAACCAAATCTATATATTCAAAGATTGTTTTTCCTGTCTGACTGGGATATATTGATAATGTCCTGTTTGTCCGTTTATGCTGGGGTCATGAGGGAAATCCATGCCTTTAATATGCGTGTAGTTCTTCTATCTTCAGCGATATTGCTTCTTCCTCTCTGTCCTCATTCTAACAGTCACACTGTCCTTCCCACAAATCTGTAAGGAAGACTTAACCTGACAGCAATGTCCCATTAAAGCTTACGAATTCAATTTAAGATCTCATTTTAACCACACTGTCATCATTAACCTTTCGCCCCATCAAGCTAACAGCAAGATGGATTCCATTTCAATTTCATGCAACCTACACAGTTGTTTTCCGCATTGCCGAGTACGATTTTCTTTTTAAACGTGACTACGATCAAATATCAAGGATAGTTGAATAGAAATGGGTGAATGCTCACGTGTCTTAGCATTCGCTAGCAACGGTTGACTTTGTCCTGAAGGGTAGGAGGCAGTCACTTGGACGTTGTACTCTGTTCCACTTTGCAGATTCAAGAGGAGAACCGAGTTCACATCTTCATGCACGGTCATCTCCAAAACTCTCTCTGGAGCTGACAGACACACATGCGCACATTCACACAGGATAAACCCAAGATGGTATATGCTCAGTGCACATGGGAGTCAAACAAACCTTTTGTTCATAATTTTAGGTTTATGCATTTGTTGTACTGAATTTCCCTACCATTGACTGGCTTGTAAAGGATCTTGTAACCCATAACAGCAATCTGTGGCGGATCCCAGGTCACCCTGATGCGGTTATACCACTCCTCTGAGGCGCGAAGGTTTTTAGGAGACAAGAGAGGCACTGGAGTAAAAGCAAAAGAAAATCATATGAAAATAGGGCTCTCAAGAGATTAAAATGAGTGCTTAATTGTGATCTATAATTAATTGATCTAGTAAATCTCATTTTAATTGCACCTAAAAATGTATGAGAAAAAACCTTCAACCAGATTTAAATAACTTTAGTACGTGAATTAGATTCATCGTGTTACTGTGGCCTAACAAAAATTGATATACAGTACAAAAAAAAGTGGCTTCAGTCATTTATTTTCTTAAACGAACTTTTACATATGTCGTTGTAACCATTTACCATCTGCTATTTTTGATACTAATCCCAAGTCATGGTGGCAAACTTTAATTTCAACTATCAGGAGGAATGCTGCTGAATTTTGTTGTCTGTCACTGTCTTGGAACTTTGCTATAGCTCACTATATTCAGGTCTTTGTTTCTATCGTTCACTGTCAGCTGCAGTTGCGGCTGGGTGTTTTGCATTTATGTGGTAAGCTAAACATAAGCTACATCTGTGCTAAGCAAGCTTCTTCTTACCAAGAATGCATATCATTCTACTTTTGACAAAGGGGATGTTGGGGCATTTCTTTTAAATAAATCCACCATTCATCGGACCGATAAACCTATCATGTTATGCCAAACACAGTGACAAACAATCAGTGTCCACTTTAGGGTGTGACTGACCTTTGTTTTCAAACCATCTAAAACTCAAGCACAAGAGGCCTGATGAATAAAAACGGATCTGATCAACATACTGAAAGCAAGATTGAACACAATTAAAAAGAAAAAAATGTGTGTCCTAATATAACCTGTTGAACTTAAATTTAAACTTTCAAAAACAGCACTGAATCATGTTAATAAATACGGCTACATTTTAATTTTACTGAACTCAGTGTGAGCATAATTAGTACGAGAGTTCATATTTTGTGGTACTGATATTGCACAGAGAACAAGTCTGACTTTACAATATCAAAAATTGTATTGAGTTTCTGGCTGAGTGAGTGTAGCTTCATATAATCAATCATTTATGCTCCTCATTTATGAGGTCACCATCTAAATATAAGGCATGACTAGTTTGTTGTTACAGCTTGCTGAAACACTTCATGTTTGAAATTGCAAATATAGAAACGATAAAGTTAAAAATGTTGTGCTGAGGTTCTAGGGATATTTTAACATATTTATTTCTTGAATATTTTTTGTGAAACGCCAGTTTATCTCTGCACAAAATAGATCGAATCATGTTAATAAATAGGTCCACATTTTCATTTGACTGAACTCAGCGTGAGAATAAGAAGCATGATCATTCATATAGTAATAGTTTTGTACTACTGATACTGCACGCAAAGAGAACAAGACTGAATTTTCAATACCAAAAAATGTATTGAGCTTCTGGCTGAGTGAGTGTGGCTTTATATAATCAATAATTTATGCTCCTCATTTATGAGGCCATGATATAAATATAAGGCATGACTGGTTTGTTGTTGCAGCTTGGTGAAACACAGCATGTTTTAAATTGCAAATATAGGAAAAGATAAGGTTAAAAATGTTTTGCTGAGGTTCTAGGTTTGGTTTCATATGTTTATTTCCTGAATAATTTATAATTTATGTGAAAAGACAGTTTTATCTTTGCACAAAACAGATTATCTTGGCGTACTGTTCATACATGCGTGTCTGAGGTCTGATTTATGACTATGCTGTTTGTAGGCTCAGAGGTTTTTATTTGCAATAAGGCCAGCAACAGACCCCTCAGAAGATGATGACGTATCTTGCCCAGCTCGACTTCTCCCTTTTTAATGAGGAGGCAATCAGTATTTCTCATGAGAATGGTTGAGGTAATCAATAAGGAAGCGAACAGAGCTTTAATGAAAAGAACTGCTGTAATTATGAATGGCTCTCATTAAGACAATTAACAACGCATCAGTGTTTGTCATTTGCTTCATTTGAATTTCATTTCATGGACACGAAGAAAAAAACAATTTGACATGCTAATCTGAGAAATGTGACGACAGAAAAAGTTGACACAAATGGTTTAATTTGTGTGAGTGTGAGACTTACATGTCGCCCCCAGTGTGAATACACTGATACCATCGTCCCCATTGGCGTACACTGGCGTGACAGTTACTTGATACTGAGTGTCAGGAAGTAAGGACTCAAGCAGCACACTTTTCTTACTTCCAGGAACTAACACCTAAACACACGCAGGAACACGCACACACACTTAGTCAGGGAAGATCAGAAAACAGGGTTTATGTTCCACCAATACTGTAAGGGACGGTAAAAGTGACAGTATAGAAAAGTCAACTCAAACACAACGGTACACATACTGTATGTACAGTAAGTGGCTAAAATAGATTAGCCGGGGAAAGGCTAGGCTCAATTGGTGACAGATTGCCGAATGCTATGTGTAACTTAAGGGATTTAAAGCACAACTGTTCAGCAATTCCGCTCACTTCAGCTTAGTCAATAAAGTCAAATGAGGCCAAGAATGAGACGAAGCAATTCAAGTCGGGTATTGCTGTTGAACTTGGTTCTCTTTCCGCATTTGAATGCCTTTGTTCCCACCAAAGAAATCGGTTGCCTAATATTACAGCAACACCAGAGGACCATTGTGATCTTGTTGAGATGATATGAATATGAATGCTAATATTAAGTTATGGTGGTTATAAATGATGGGTAATATATTAAAAAATATTAATAATAAACTCAAACCAAGCTCTCTTGTTCTGCAGTGTTCCATCACTTTTAAACCTCTGTGAGCGAAAGAAATTAAATGTCATTTTCAAATCACAACGATGGACAAGAACAGTTCTCAGCCCTTTGTTTTTTTTTTTGTTTTTTTTTTGGGGGGGGGGGGTCAAATAACCCCTAACAAGGGCCAAAAAAAAAAAAAAAATCTGTGAAAAAAATAAATAAAAAAAAGCAAGATGTTTGATTTGTTAAAGATAGGGACTACATTTGTAGAGGTATTTCTGGGTGTATTTTATTCCGCAACTCGAAGATAAATTGTGTAACATCACCTATGTTTGGCCAGGTTGGCCAGTTATAGAAATGTGCCATTGATGACAATGATCATTTGTATAGAAATAAACAGAATAAACCCTGTCACTATTAACATAATTTAGCAATAAATTGATAGATGTTCCAATTATTGTACAATACCTGGCAAAATATTAAAAAAAAGATTGAATTAGATTTTATGATACCTCCCCATTTCCTGGTAAAATCTTTCATACGACCTGAAGTGCCTTCACATACATCTGACGGATGCAGTCAGTTCAACATTGTGCTGGTCCCAAGACCAAAAGAAAATGGTCTAGAATGAATAAGACTCGACAAAAGCTGCAGATTGAAGTCCATGCATGAGACCAGTGATTTTCAACCACTGTGTCATGAGAGATCATCATCATCCATGAATCAACTTTCTGCTGTACATCCAGTTCTTGGTCACGGCGAAGGGCTTGCGATCATCCTGCTCGACTTGGTGTGAAAAGCGGACTACCTTGTGGATCGCTCGCAAGCCACCAGACGGTTGAGAGAGAACAAGGAGTCGAGTGAGAATTGATTGAGAGCTTATTTGAAGCATGGCACAGGTAACATGCTTCCTCTGAGTCTTTTCAAATTTCCAAAGGTGCCACAGCAACAAGCATGTGCCGGGCAGCGGTCAGGCTTAGGCCCTTGTCCCACTTTTGTTTAGCAAGTGTTTTCTCATCCAACCTTGCTTGTTTCTTTTATCCGTCTCTCAGTTGTGACCCATCTCTGAAGCCACCAAAGTAAATGGCTGCTGAAAAGATAATGGAATGTCCTTTGGCTCGGTCAGGCCTCTCCATCTTGTGCGCCTCTGACGCCACAGCGGGAAATTAAAAGGAGAGGGAGAAAAAGTGTTAGGGGGATGAAAGTAAAAGGAGGTGATGAGAGAAGAGGGAGGCCAATTCGGATTGGAGGAACAGATGGAGGGGAGGGAAGGGAGTCGTCGGTTGAGAATGAATGTGTGTATCAGCGATCTGGGATTGGAGAGGCCAAGTGGACCGGCACTAAACGTGTAATCGCTTTTCTGATGGGAGTAAATGATTTCCAGAACCAACCACTGCAGTCTGTGGAAAAAAACAAGCGCTGCTGTCCGTTCTGTAAAATCAATGTATACGACTCCCTGCCTTGTTCTCACAAAAATTTATGATGTGTGAAATGTGATATTCTCTAAACATAAAATGAGAGAAGGGTTAACTGTCATTTTTTTCTCATAGAAATGTATTCTAGCTAGCTATTTCTACTAGCGAAATATTTGAAAACATTGTCAAATTCAAATTGATTGTTATTGGAACTTGAAAATGCACATCTGTGAAGTGAAAGTCATTTCATGTCATAAAGCCTCATCCGCATTATACAGATGGCTGAGAATATGCCATGACGTGCAAAGCGGTTATCTTTGTCTAATTTGAGGAATCTAAATCTTAAAAAAAAAAAATGTTTAGAGAGTCAATATTAGGGCTTTTCGACTACTGGCAGTTCAGAATGAGAACAAATTAATTGGAACACTCATTTAAGCATTCATAAACAAAAACCGAGTACTTTGTTAACTCTCATATGAAGTCATTGATTATGCAATCTTTCGGTAGATGAGCCAGGATTAAAACAGATTATGTTACATGATATGAAGAATCTTCTGGAGTGACTGAATAAAATACAACCACCGAAACCACTACAGATGTGATTCCAAAGTTTGACAAACCAGACACTCTTTTAGAAAAGAATAGAAGGGATTTACTGTTTTGTCATAGTACAGCAGGTATGCAATTTATTTTGCCATTTTCAGCTGTAAAAAATATTATTACTATTATTTTGTCTATAGCTGACTTGATGGCTATGTTATTTTCATGTACAATACTTTTAAAAACACATTTTGACATTTTCGCTCAACTGAAAACTACATCACGCATGCTAAATGCTGAGGTAATGACCACCACAGGATGTGAATGTCACCTGACCAACAGGTGAGCACATGACCAGCAGGTGAGCTGTGATTGGTAATTACTCAAAACTTGAGCACAGGGGAGGTAATTTTGCACAATAAAAATGAAAACATTATTAAATTTATCAAGGTTTCATTAAAGGTAAATGAATTACAGACACAATTGTAACATTTAACGACAGAAATTGGCCAAATAAATTGACAAATTAGAGGGAAGATCATCATTAAAAACGATTGCGAACCAATGTATTAAAGTGTGTGTCCAAACTTTGGACTGGCACTATATGGGTTCTACTTGGTCTGAGTTCACACAACTGAATAAACTCACCGTCTCCTCTTTGCGATTGGTCCCAGTGCCGGTGTAGGACAGCCTGAAGCGCGCCACACGGGGGTCATCCAGCTCCCATGATGCCTTGAGGCTCTGTGTGGTCTCATCCCTCAGATGAAGGTTTCTTACCGCTTGGCGGGGGGCTGTGAACGGCAGCACTAACATGAGGTATTCAACGGTGAGATTTATCCATCAAAATGTCACTGAAAACTGGCAGCCGGTTTAAGTGTGCTGCTGTTGGCAGTGGGTTGGAGAGATTCAAAATGTCAGCTTGATAAAAGACAGTTATAACGGGAGACTTTTCCACAAATCCTTCAAGCAACTGTTTTTTTGGTTTGCGCCAGTAGTCTTGCTATCACCAAGACTTGAATTGCTGAAACCAGTAAAACAATTTAAATAGGAACCTTGAAACAGGGCAAACAAGCCTTTAGCTATATTTTATTATGTTTGGAATTTTTTAAGTTTTGACTCGGAAAGTGCGTTTGACTCGATTATCTGCTGCCGGTTCACCACATACGAAAACAATCCAGATTGCCTCTGGGTCAGCCCTGAAATAATTAGTTTGAACTAATAGTTGCAGGGTGAATTCAATTCTCTAACACAAGCGTAACTTGTTTTACTGTGTTGCAGATTTGATTTGAATATACAAATGCAGAGAGCATGGCGCTCTAAATTGTTAGAAATTCCCCAGGATCTAACTGGGTTTGCGGAATACCGGTGAGCGCTGACAGTTAGCGAATTAAAAAAAAAAAAAATCGAAGGTCTTAAGACCCTGTAAACATGCTCTTTCCTGAACCATAATTAAAACTCAGCTGGGCTCTGCATTGACGCTCAATAAAAGCAGAAGCTGTTTGCTCAAACACTTCTTATTGAGATGAAAAGCTTCACTTAGGGAAACAATTTGTTTGACCATCACTGCTCTGCAGAGTACGTCTTTTTGTTATGATAGATAATACTGTGCATGCATGATGACAGTTGTGTTGCCTAAAATCAAGTCATTTTACCGTCTTTACTAACGCAGCACAGTAGAATGTGTACATTGCGCGGATCTGTGAAATGATATAAAGTAGAAGTGAATCTTAGGTAAATCTGTGATTATTTGGACCACTGACAGATGTTCAAATAAATTGCTATTTGCTACATTTCATTGTTGCCATTTGTTACTCTTTCAGCAGTTATTTGTGCTCTTCTTACCGGAGGTTGTGGTGGCGATCGTTGTTGTCTTGGCCACTGGGGAAATACACACAGCATCAATCACATAATTAGAGCGAAACCCAGCAACTCTCTATATCAATAGCTCAGGTAATTAGATAGATACATACAAATCATTGATGGGGAAAATAGATTTTACTGCTCTGAGATAAACAAGGACAAACAAGTCACTGCAATTAGTCACATTTGGAGTTTGACTAAATACAGAAATGCAGAAATTATTATTTTTTTTTTTATAATGAAACATGTTTAGGGCTCGTTGTTTCTGTACTGCCCTTAGAGCAAAATCCTATTGTATTGATTAGACGTTTCAAGGTCAGGTTTCGTCAATAACATGAATCCCTGGCGCTTGCGAAACATGTCTTACATGTGGTCTCTGTGACAGAGACAGCATCGCTTTCTGATTGATCTCTGAAGACTGCCATCACCATGACTTCGTATGCCGTGGAAGGATTCAGATCGGTCAAAGTGTATCGGTTATCGCTTCCACTCAGGACCACCTTGAAAAGAAACACACATTGTGCATTGCATTCTCACTCAAAACGCATGTTTAGACTTATTTAAAGTAACAATATGTAAGATGTAGACCTTTGTACATTAAAAATGAATACATTATTATAAATTTCAAAAACTTGCAAATAAACGTGTTCTTAATGACCAACAGTATGTATTGAATATAATCATAGATCTAGTTATTATTAAATTATATTACACAAGACATTCCGCCGGAGGTCACCATGTCTGTTATAGCTACGGACGGCCGGAGGAGGAGAATGTATTGCTGCATTTACCATAATGCCAATAAAGCTCCCATGGGTGCATGCGAAAAATGACACGTACTCCCTTTAACAAACATAAAATAACCAGCTCAAGACACCATGTATTTTTCACAAATGTTCAATATCTATGTTTATGTTTCCCATGTAGTCGTAGTTCAAGAGAGTAGGGTCTAGAAACCAGTCAAGAAGTAATACATTCAATTCATGGCGATAGAGCAGTAATCTGACAGAAGTATCTCGTCCCTGAATACAAGACCAGACTTTCAAGTCCAAGGTCATTAATATGTCTTGCGAGAGCAGTAAAAACTAAAATAACAGAACCTAAGGGGGGAAACAAAGTACACACACACACACACGCACACACACACACACACACACACACACACACACACACACACAAAAAACAAAAAAACGATAGGGTACTATTTAAGCTTCTGGAAAATGCATTTTGTGCGGTTTATCAGCATTTTTGAAGGACTTGGTTTTGCCTTTTTACCCCAATGCATTTCAATAGATGGATGATTGTGGATTTTCACTAGTTGTGGACCGGTGCGGTCCCTATCCCCCACAAGCAGTGGAGCTTCAATGTACTGTATTTGCAAAACAAAGTTTATCTTTTGAACCTTAAATATATTGTCTTTGTTGCGTATTCAATTGATTATAGATAGGCAAGGCTACTGTTTTGTATTCAACGCAATAACTCCACTGGGATTGGGATTTATACAAATAGGATAAATGCATTATGTACATATATCACCCATATATACACATGTCATTCTATAAGCCTGTTCACCTTCACCAGTACCCTCTGTTTAGCATTAGAGATGAATTCCATAGCAATTCAAAGTTGTGTCGTGGCAGAAGTCCTAACAACATTTGCAATTTGTATGAGAAACAACAAAAACAAATCAAACCCCAAGGTAAACTCTTACATGCCTAGTAACACTGAAATTGGAAGTATAATTTAACAGCCAGACAGCAGTGTATTTTTAATGATTCAATCATTTCACCTATTTTTGGGAAGCCATTTTCAAATTATCTATTTATAGTAATTGTCTTTCATGCATAGCCCTCTGGGGCTTTTGCCTGATTAAAAAAATGAGTCATTTAATCAGTGGCAAAATACAAGAACAAAAGATCCAAAACATTGAGTTGAGTGCAAGTAAAAAAAATAAAAAAAAAAGGCAACACACATACACATGCACGCACACACACTTACACACACTGACCCACACAGTCACACACAAGGCCATAAGTAGACTGTGTTCTTATTGTACAATTGGGAAGGATAACCATGTTTGGCATTGTTTGGTTTTTAAACACCTATTCATGTTTTCCATGCATTCATTGACAATCATATAACAAGTGGTCATTATCGATACTGTACTAACCTCCTTTGTAACGCCATCTGTGAGCGGTGCCCAGGAGAGTCTATAGACGATAATATCATCTGCTGAGTGATCCCAGCTAACCTGAAATCCATCTGATCTGACATCACTGGAACGAAGATGTAAGGGACCTGGAACTGGAGCTGTGAGATAAAGTTCAAGTTTAATGTATGATATAATAAAATGCAAAGATAAACTTTGGCTGGCAATCAGTCCAAGTTGTATCCCTCCTCTCTTACAAAGTCCGCTGGAGTAGATTGCATCTCACCTGTGACCATGATGAGAGCAAACGCTAGATAAAATAGATGGATGGATGAATGTTAAAAAAAAAAAAAAACATAAATCATGTAACTAACAATAATATGCTGGTAAGAGCTCCCCATCATAAAGAACCTTTGAGGCCTTTGCTTCATTAAACCGTGTGATAAGGAAAAAACATTCTCAAATGAGGAGTTGAGTGGTTTCTTGCCAGAGGTCCATTCTTTCCAGTGACTCAGCAGCGAAGCCCTGTTGCTTGTTGCTTAAAGGGATATTCTGACCAATCAATAACCGTTAGTATGATTGAATAGTCAGGGACAGGGAAATGACCTTTTAATGGGCCTGGGCTATTATGCTGAGGTGTAAATGAGGTGGGCATACTGCCAATGTAACAGAGGAAGCAGTAGGGGCAATAAAATTCGACACTGTTTGGCAATGTGAGAAAAATGGCTCACCTTTGAACGCTATTGATACACCCTTTCACGGAAACTAAGAATAAATTGCCATCGGTAGAGATCGCTTTGGGGAATGAAATGCAATCAATTTAGAAGATAATGTTAGGGGAACATTTATTTACTTCTTACTGGAGGTTGGCACTGGAAGTTTTATCTGTCTCCATTGGTTAACACTCAGGCAACTCAATATGATCCCAATAATTTAGACAATTTAATCTTCGAAACTACGATTCTACTTGCATGCAGCAGGACAGCAGAAAATTCAACATTCTATAAGAAATTTCAAAGAACCCCTTTCTCCATTGGATCAAGCAGTCCCATATGATCCTAAAGACATTTTTTAAAATTGGTACTTCTGTCTCTATTGATAGTGATATCTCTCCCCATTGTTTAAAGTTCACACATCACAGTATGATATCAATAATAAAGACAATTTTAATAACCTTAACTACTTAATCCCAATGCGCAGGACAGCAGAAAATCCAATATAGCCAAATTTTGAAGGTCGATCAATCAGTCCCTACAGACGTACTTTAAAATTGCTTATGAATTTAATCCAAACTATGTAGAAGCTGTTATACCAGCAAAGAGAACGATTATGTACTCCATCTCTTCAGTCCTTCAATTGCTATAAGTGAAAAACATCAATGTACCAATGCTTTTCACATGTTATATCCCTACTATGCTACTTTGTGCTAAGCGAGATTTGTTTAAAACTAATGAAGTACAAGCGTTGCGAGGATTGTCTTGTATTGCATCACTGTTGAAGCTATAAGGACTATAGGAGCCGCTGCCCAAAAAATCAAAATAAATATTGAAGAAAAAACAAAAACAACCACAAAAATGCCCATCTTGATGAAAGACATCTTGATTCAGTCCTGCAACAAAAGGGACTTACTAGTCGTGAATCCATCAGTGAGTGGTTCCGATTGGTCTTCATCATACAGAGCAAATAGAGCTACTGAGTACTCCATTAGTGATGTCAGTCCACTGAGGTCATACGAGCTCACGGGCCCAACTTCCACCTGAAAGACACACACAATTTGATTGAATTTTAAGTGCTTCTTCCGTTTGCATACGGGGTGATTTTTTTTTTCCCTGAGAGGAATTGAAAAATATAACAGGAAGGGATGTGCTGCTTACATATATAATTTGTACCAGTATTGAAGTACAGTCAGCCCCCAGCTTACGAGCATCCTGATTTGCGAACAATTCGCCTTACGAGCGTGGATCAGGGAGAATTTTGTCCTCCGCTTACGAGCAAACCTCTCGTCTTGCGAGCATTCCGACTAATCATCCATTGAGTTGTAGAAATGTTCTCGCCTAACTGCGTCAATATATTCAGCAGTTGCGTCATCTATAATCATCAACAGGTACTTATGGCGGTGACGTGAACGCTATTGGTCTTACAATCTCACACTGACTGTCTCACTCACGGTGTCTAAATATATTACCATTTAAGTGTAGTGTTTGTACAGCTAAAGGGAAAAACAGCTGACATGAAATTAAATGTGCCGATTGCAGGACAAAGAATTGTCATTGGTTTAAATGTGTGTTTTTTTTTAATTAATTGTCAATACATTCCAACCGTTTAAAAAAAAGTGCGAATAATTATCAGTCAGTCAAGGAGACGCCAATATGCTATTGGTCGATTAAGGTCACCCGGTCTCACTCACGGAGATGCTATTGGCCGGCGTCACACGTCAATCACAGAAATGCCGATATGCTATTGGCCGAACGCCTTTATCTAGCTTGATGGGACAGGATGGAAGGAAGTAGACAAAATGAGTGAAAAACGGAATGTTTTGAAGACTTTGCAAACTTTATCTGTTAGACATAGCTTCTAAAATTACTAGCAGCGGTAAAGGAAGAAATAAGAGGATGATGTTTTAGTATCTCCGTGATTTGCACCATGACTGAAAAAGTTACTGTAACACTGTAAGAACAATAGCCTATAAGCTTTGCCGTATTTACTCAAGAGGTTAATCTCTGCACCCTGTAACGGCTGGTATTACAGTGCCATATAACGGTTACTCAACAATACTGCATGTCATGTAAGTCGGCGACCTCCCGACATGCTTTGGGACAGCGCCAATCTTGCAATTCTGTGAGTTGTAACCAACGATGAACTGACGCTCGAACAAGCAACAAGTGTGGTGCCTAGTAAAGACAACACACATAACCTCCCCTCCGCCTCCACCCAGCTCATTTCACGTCGGGAAAAACAGCTGACATGAAATTAAGTGTGCCGATTGCAGGACAAAAAATCGTCACAGGTTTAAATGTGTTTATCAATAAGATGTCAATACATTCCAACCGTTTAAAAAAAAAGTGCGAATAATTATCAGTCAGTCAAGGAGACGCCAATATGCTATTGGTCGATTAAGGTCACCCGGTCTCACTCACGGAGATGCTATTGGCCGGCGTCACACGTCAATCACAGAAGTGCCGATATGCTATTGGCCGAACGCCTTTATCTAGCTTGATGGCACAGCTGGTTGGGATGGAAGGAAGTAGAGAAAACCCTGACTGAAAAAGTTACTTTGACACTGTAAGACCAATAGCATATCTGATTTACCGTATTGACTTCGAGCATTCATCTCTGCTCATCTCTGCTTATCCCAGCACAAGTCACGTCTTTCCAAAGGTAAAAGTCGTATTTCCTTTGTATTTGTTATTTAATGCAACTGAACAGTAGATTATGTCACTTAATATTAATGTATGTATACAGCGTGATGATTTTACCTAAGGCTTCTGCGCGCGTAGCACACCATTCACGAATTAACATGGGTTTGGATTGCCCGCTATACGAGCAATTCGAGATACGAGCGTAGCCGCTGAACGGATTAAGTTCGTAACCCGGGGGCCCACTGTATTTGAATTGTATTTATTTGGTTATTGCAAGAATGGTCTGCTTGTAAAATAACATTTTGTCTCAGTCAGCAAGCAAATAAAACCCACATTTGAAACACACACCTCCTCAGTGACACGCCCATCTGACTTGACCCACGTGACACGATAACCGGTTACTCCTTTGGCCGGCGGGTCCCAGCTGATACGTGCCGAGTTGTGGGTGATGTCAGAAAACTGGAGGTTACTGGGCGCACGAAGTGGTACTTAACCAGAGAGAGAGTGATAGTGGCAAAGTTAAATCGTCGAGCTGACAACACTTACATATACTTGACCGAGAACACCAAGCACAAGCTAATGAGCTCCCATAAGGTCTCAAAATATATGCCTTTAAGATAGGCTGTGCAACACTTACAAGTCGTTTCCTGGTTTGTAATGGGTTCGCTGGCCTCCTCTCCATACATAGCATAAACAGTGATAGTGTACTCAGTGTGGGGGATCAGGCCATCCAGCTCCAGCTCATTTACTGCTTCTGACACTTTGACCTGCGGACAATAAGCCATGCATTTCAACAATAAACAAAACAATGGTTTGTTTTTGGTCAATAGCCGATTTTAGCAAGGAATCCAAAAAAATGGTGTCGCCTCTAAGGCTGAAACGAGTCCGAGTAATTGGAGTATCACCGTTAAGAAAAATGATTGTGGCATTTTTTTATGCCCCGTAATCCTTCCTTTTAGTGTATACTGTAGAGTAAAGTGAAAAAAATATACATAGTGAAAAAGCAGGTCAAGGCAATGGCAGCAACAATTGTTAATGCATTAAGGTAAAACATAATGGAAACATGTTGAGAAGGCCATCTTAAATAGAGACTTTTGATAGCAAACAATAGAGTGATGGTATGGACATGGGTGCTTTGGCACACTTTTGTTTTGAAGATGCTCCCGGCAGCGTCTCGCGACATGACTGGTCTTTTTCCTGCGAGTGTTCCTCTCAACTACCAATGCCAATGTTTTTCTGAAATCAGGTTCAATCGCCAAGTCAGGGCACTAGCAAATAATTCAATTATGCCGATAGTGACAATATTATACAGCACCTGTTGCCAGTGTTAACCGGTGGCTCAGACTCGTACATAAATTAGCCGCTAGCTGGTGCTCCATATAAGCTGTTGTGAAAGACATAAAGGACTCTACATTGGCCAATTTGAAGCTGACTGTCTGAAAAAGTTGCCATTCTTAATGATCACGCGTTAGAAAAAAAATATGCCACCGCAAATGTGGCATTTTAGCTGGTAAATTCATATCTTAGACCAAAATTCTTGGGGAAATATTTGTCTTAAATCTAATGTGACGAGAGAGGAAAGTAGAGTGCTGCTAAGTTAAGTTTGAATTTAAGTTTGGTCTCCTGTGTTTACAATTGCTTTTTACCAAGCAAAAACATATTTTCAGTTTTATACATTGCAATTTATATCATTTTTTTATTTATTTGGAATACTCTATATTCAATGTAAATTTTCAGTAGGCTAAACCTGATATTCAAATTTTCTGTAAGCTATCCAAATCCCAAAATTACACTAACGCGACAGCCCGATAATTGCTTCAAATCGATTTTAAACTGTACCTCCTTCTCAGCCAAGTCGCCATCATCAGTAAGCGGCGCATAAAGCACCATGTAGCCGGATGCTCCCTTCACCCTGTCCCATCTTGCTTTAATGCTGTTGTGAGTCACATCTAACAGCTGGAGGCCTGTCACTGTGGGAAGAGCCACTGCATATACACAAGACCACACACAGTGAAACAGTCAGAACCAGAATAGTGGCAAATATTAAAAATCTAATCTTTGGTAGGAGTGAGTTGCAGCCAAACAACTTCATTTTGCACTAATGGAAAAGCAATTCACTTTTAATGACTCACAGAAAGAATGACCA
Source organism: Hippichthys cyanospilos (assembly GCF_059441005.1). Taxonomy (NCBI): domain Eukaryota; kingdom Metazoa; phylum Chordata; class Actinopteri; order Syngnathiformes; family Syngnathidae; genus Hippichthys; species Hippichthys cyanospilos. The sequence goes on from NC_142371.1 coordinate 5,032,925, forward strand.
CAATAAAAGGTGTGTCATTAGAAAAAGCATGACCGGGCATCGAAAACATAACAATGTAAGAGTTGCCAGGCTTTATTTGTATGTCTCCATTAGTGGACTCCCGATATGCATAATATGCCCTGTATGAATGGCAAATGAACTCTCTTGTTATGGGGAGATTTAATAAAGATTGACCAAAAAAATAAACATCAAACTAATGTATCCTGGAAATACATCGGGCTCAACGTCTGCATTTTGCATGGTCGAACCACAAATTCATGTCAATGTATCAAGAAAACAACAGTGAAATGGTGAATTTCTGAAGTTACGTTTGGGATGTCACAAGTTTGCACAAACACTTACGGGTTGTTTCGTATCCTTTCAATGGTTCACTGGCCTCGTTTTCATTCACAGCAAACACAGACAGCTGGTATTCGGTCTGTGAGTTGAGATGCTGCAACACCACAGAGGTGTCACGTCCGTCGACAACAGCCTGGGGTGCATGAAGAGGGTGCGAAGAGAAATAGATGAGATTGGGGAGCAGATGGTTGAAAAGTGGGGAAATGAATGTTAGTACATGAAAATACAACAATGGAACAGAGTGATGTGAAAATGAAAAGGAAAAAGGAAAACTGACAAAAGAAATTCAGTGTGATGCAGGTCTTGGAGTAGGTGTCAGCCATTTTGAACTAAAAGACCATATGAAATGTGTGCTACAGTAATCATTCCCCCATTCTTTAAAAATAGAGAGCATTTTTCTTTCTTGCACTAAAGCCTGCATTTTTTCCCCCTTCAAGCAAATAAACAATATTAGCCAAATTTCATCTTAAATTGAAAAGGTACTAAAACATGACTTCAAGTTGGTTCCGCCCATTAGCAGCTTGGATTCATTTGAAACTTCAATTGTATATAGAGTTCAGATTGTAAGTATTTCATCTGAAAAGTGCTTGACAGAAGTGAGGATGAAGAGGCTCTCTTCTTCCACATCAAATTCATTCAATATACTTTTCTTCTAACTGTGCTGTGATACATTTAGGCCTTGGAGAATATTGCCAATAACTGAAAAATGATTGATTAAATAACTGACAAGAGTAAATATAGTTAACACTAAAACTATCTTGACAGAATTTGTTTTGATAACACAAAAAAAACCCTTCACCTCATGTGGTTGTCCTCCATGAACAGGGAAATAAACCACTCTGTATTTTCCGACACTTCCGGAGGAGTGGCGCCATGTAACTCGAAAGCTCCTGGCAGTGACCTCTGATGTCACCAAGCCTGACGGTGGTCCGATTCTCTCTGGTGGCTGATCTAAAAGGGGAAAAAGGGGGAGATATTCAACACTGAGATAAGAGATCAGTGCATTCTAAAACAACATGAATAGATATGAGATAAGACATCTACTGTATTCTCTTTTCCTCTTATTTCTGGCTGTTTAGGCTCAATATTTTTAATGATTGAGTTAGAATTCATTCAAGGTGATTTGATTCATGTTTGATTCTCCCACCAGGCTGACTTAAAGTGTACATGTAGTGATGAGAAGGAAAAATATAATGTATCTGGTTTATCAAGACAAAGTCCACCCAAACGCGTTTTTTGTTTTGCTTTTGGGATGCCGTTACTTCTGTGCCCCCTGCTGGCAAGTATGGCTCTGTGCATGTTGATGTAGCAAATAGGTTTCCCGAGCTTGCTTTAGTACAACCAGCGAAAAAAAAAAAAAAGTGTTTGAATGCAGTTTTTCTTTATAAACCATACTTATTTCTCATTCTCACCACCACAGGTCGACTTGAACCGAACCAAAAGGTACATGCCTGGCTTGGTCTTGGATATTCAAATTCTAACCAGTGAGAGGCAGTCAAGCACAGATCGTGTCAATTGTGCTTGTTTAGAACACCAAATAGGAAATTATTAAAACACGTTGAAACTAACAGGCAGCTTCACTTTTAGGTTTACACATGGAATGTAGAAGTCCCATCTGTAAGTGACTTTCAGGACACTATTACATGTGTAACGTATTATAACCATATGTATGAGGGAGTTTGTTGACCTTAAATGGTAATCACCAATGAGCTAATGCTAATTGTGATTAACTAATATTTATTATAGAATATTTATTCTATTTATTTTTCATATTTATTTAATGTGCAAAAATTATGGAGAATCACTCACTTTTTTTGGGACGCAAGCTTTACAATGACAATTGAAAGAATGATACATTTTAAAAAGATGCAACAATGACAGTCCTTATTAAAAATGAATACAATGATAAATAATGATACATTTTTAAAAGTTAAGGAAAAAAATGCATGTGCAGATGAGAAAATGTGCAGGGCCCATTGTATATGAATTTGGCACACACACACACACACACACACACACACACACACACACACACACACACACACACACACACACACGCACACACGCACACACGCACACACACACGCACACACACACAGAGTGAAATATGTAATGGTTAAAATTTATTATCATTCTGATGATTTTAGCATACAGGAAGTTAAAAGAACAATTTTACTAAATATTTTTTGATATAAAAATGAGGTAGTATGGGCCTGTTGAAGTGTAGTTTCTTAAATGAATGAATTACTAAACGATATTTTAAGACCCTGAATTGATTTTCTGAAATAAATGAACGTTTCTGGTGCTTTTATGGTATTTCATTTAATTACAATGCCTGCATTTTCACTGATTTCAAATTGCACCACTGCTCCATGGTCCATGTAGTTCTTCCAGTCAGTTAGCCCGCAATTTGTTTAGTGTGTCAGTGTCCACTTACGTTCCTTAATGTCCTTGTCTTGCTGTTCCACTTGCTCACACACCGTTCTCGTCAATCCTTCCACAATGGAGCTCATAACATTAAAGTCAGCAACATTATATACATGAGAGTCATCTGGCTCTGAGGCAATAGAGCGCAGCTCATTTTCATCAGCATTCTTTACACCTGCAAAAGAAGAGGGAATACACGAGGGTATTTTGGTCTAATCTAACTGTGGGCACTTGCATCACGCTATAACAGGATAATTCACAACTCCTGTCATGTAGGTGTGTGTCCCATCTCACCAATTGCAAACAGCTCAACCCCAGCTTTTTGCAGGCTTTCTGCAGGCGGTATAACATCATCCTGAGACTTCCCATCTGTAATGAGGATCCCGATCTTAGGTACACCGACACGGGCACCAGACTCGGGCTTGAAACAGTTCTCCGAGATATAGGACAGTGCAAGCCCTGGGGAGAGACAAAGGATCCAGGAGGAAGATACATAAAAAGAGAGCGGAGGTAGAGGAATAAAAGAACGTAGACATATGGTTTATATAATGTCTAAATGAAAGGCATAGGAGCCCAATGAGAGGAGCAATGAATTTAAATTTTATTAGGGTAGTGGATAAAATAACAATGGCAAACAATAAAACAGTACCCGTGAGAGTGTTCCCTCCTTTGTAGGGAAGGTTCTTGACAGCATCGACGACAGCTTCTTTGGTTGTGAAAGCATTGAGGTGCCACTCTATCCTGGGGTCACCACTGTACTGAGCCAGGCCTGCAATCAGACGTAAACGCCCATAGAACAAATGCACATGGTAATTAAGATATTTCGACAGCCTTCAAATGACTAACGCAGTTGCATGACAGAAAGTTGAACGTTGCCGACATATAGTACCGTACCTATCCTGGTCTTGTCTATGCCGACGTCAAAGGCGTTGACCAGGTTTTCCAGGAACATGCGTACCAGCCTGAAGTTGAGGCGACCAATACTCCAAGAGCCGTCAACCAGGATCACGATGTCTGCTATGGACTCAGTGTGGCACACAAACTGTCCCGCTGAAAAGACAAGCAACAAACTAGATTTTAGAATAACATACATAAAAGCTCAAACCAAGGCTGCAAAGTTGTTCCAATGTGCATCTGAAAATCCTGCTATAAAAATTTTGAGCTACATGGTTATTCTGGTTTTACGCCAGTCTTAAAGGAGTCGTATCGTGGGAGTTCAACCTTTTGGAGATTTTAACCATGTTGCAATGCTGTTTTTTCACCTTAAACACCCTCACAGTAGTATTTCCCTCCATTGGTGCATTTCTAAGCATTCTTTGCTTATACTGTACTCTCAGCAGAGGACCCGCACGAGCAGATAAATATGACTTGAAAGAGGCCGGACGACGATAGCAAGACCTCATATTGCCTGTCCAAGAGTAAATACACGCCGACCTTATCCAGGTCTTTCAGTTATGTTTTGTTTCCATAGTTGAGGAGGAGAGGTTTTGGTCCATGTCGGCCAAGTGAACAGCAATGTTTTGTGTATTAGTTACAAAGATTTAATGTAGAATATGTCGAAGTGGCACAAATGTGTGTTTGGGTGCACATGGCCGGACAGTCAACATCAATAGTAAATAATCCAATCGCGGCCGGAACTGTTGTTATGAATACTGGTTTCCAATGGGACCGATTTAATTGGAGGAACAGCTACTAATTAGTGTGGCTTCATGCCATTATTTTGCATTTTAATGTCAGTAAAACACCTGTTTTGGCTCCTACATTCACTTCGAAGGGGTAGTCTCCACAGCGGATGATGGATGGTTGAATGTTTCGTGGCCAGGCAGCATTGAACGATGTTGCAAAGAGGGCAAGGCAGCCACACTGTCATAAGTACGGCATCAGTAAACAAGATGTTTGACTTCCTGGTTTGAAATATTGGTACTATAAAACTCATATTTAAACAGATTTAAAATTGCGTTGTGCCAAAAGTAATTTAAATGCATATATTTCACTGTGGAAAGTTTACAATATTACACGGGTCCTTTAATGCACAAAATAATTTGGCTCCACTGAAAGTTGACTTTTACAGACAACAGCTAACAGTGAAAATCGGTTCCCTGGTCTGCAAAATAAAATAATAATAGGCCATGTGCTAATTTTCTGATTATTTTATCTGATAATTTTCTTATCATTTAAAATAAGACCTTGGGCCTGACACTCTTTTAATCAAGTTGATGGCGGCAGATGAGTTGCAACTATACGAGGGGTGTAGGAAAAGTTTTAAGCATCGGTTATAAAGAAGGGTTGATGCATGCCGCAAACAAAATGTTCCTCTACACTGGGGTAAAAGCGCTCGGGTGCCATCGGAGCAAGTGTTCAGCCCTTGATGGGGACTGTGTGGAAAAATAAATGAAAAAAAAAATCTTTTAGTTTTTCCGATGCTTAAAACCTTTCCTAAACCCCTTGTAGGTGAATCTCTGGGGTCTATTGTTCTCAGTCTTAATTATGTAAAAATCCCCCCAAAATGGTCGGTATACACCATAGTAACTTGTATATCATTAGTGCTGTGTCAAAACCTCAGTCACATTTTATTAAATTTCTTATCTTTAAAAAAAGAAAAAGTACAATACTGTCAATTCACACGTGTGGGTGTTATTTTTACAATTTATTGACCAATCTACATTGTTGAAAATTGCTTGCTCATTTTCATGACACAATGCTAGTGGTTGGACAAACGTGCCATTTTTGTTGACTTTCAAAGAATGAGAAGTTTTATTTTTAATGAGGATTTTTTTTTACTTCACGCGAAGGTGACTTACCTGAAAATGACTGTTTACTGCATAATGGTCTAAACATAATAAGCTTTAGTTTTGTTCCCAGTGCAAGTCTAACAGAAAATAAATAAATAAATAATATAATCTGTGCATGCCTCCTTGATTGTTTGTCCACCCGTGAGTGATAATATTATGATAATGTTTCAGTAGGCTACATACCACGTAATATATCTTGGAAAAAGAAAGAGAAAAAAGAATTAGGATCAAATTATTTGTAAATGTATCTCAGTTTTTACCTTGACATTAACAAGCTAACGGTTTCATTTAGACCATGTGGAACAAACTGTTGACAAATTCAGCGTGGCTGTGATAAAAAAAAAAAGCAAAAAATATATATACTGTATATATATATATATATCAAAGAACAAGGCTGTATGAGGAGTATTTGATATGGTAATCATCTGAGACAATTTCATATTAAATCTGCCCGATGTTTTGAAAGATGAGCCACAATCACATATTCGATATACATTACTTGGGCAATCATGTGGCTATTGACTCACTCCCCTGCACACAAATAATGCACAGGAGGGGGGCAGCAAATCAAAGCCCTGCCTTGTGCTGCCACATAAATATGCACACAATGTTGTTGATGTCAGAGAGATTGGTCGGTTGCTACTGTGATTCGTGCTGATACATCTCATCGCTACACAACGCCTGCCTTGCAGACAACAGCCGGCTGGTCAAAGGTGCCTCTTCTTCCCCGTAGTTCCATCTGCCTTAGTTCTTTTCTTTTTTCACCACCAACACCTCTTCATCTCCCCCCTCGTCTAACACCTCCACTCCTTCCCATTGAAATGACACATCCAGAGGAATACTGGCTAAGACCTCATTTATGACATATGGCTCGAAAAATGAAGAAGGAATGAGACACAGCGAAAAGGCAACAAGTCCTCTTCAGTGGCTATATAAATTTGGTTCTCCTTTTCTCTAGACTGTAAAGAAATGCCAAGGTAGCTTCTTTGTCGGCCCACTCTCATTTGTTGAATGGATGGATGAATTAGATGGATGAACTTCTAGTTATGATGAAAAAGAGCTGCATTAGATAGAGGACTGTGCCAGTAAGTAAAAAGTTCTCCCTCATCAAAGCTATCCAAGCATATCCTTATGGTCCTTAATTTGCACATCTGGGTACAGTCAGGCTGGAACAGAAAAGTGACTCCCTCAAAAAGTTTACCAAAAAGTTAGGAGCTTAGAAATGATCAAAATTAATTGGGTAAAAAAAAAAAAAAAAAAAAAGACAACCTTAGGCATACTTAACTAACAGTGCTGAAAGTGAACCATCCCAGTGGGTTATAGGGGAAAAAAATAAAAGGACTCTTCTCCTTCAGGTTCAAGCATGTCAAGACTCAGCATTTAGTGCTAAACTGCCTTCGATACATCAGGTACTACACGGTTTTGCTGCGTGAACTATATTTGAACCTGATTTGGCATATACTGTAATCTCGTGATTGACAAAGCCACCGCTGTAACTGATCCTATTTCCATGCGAGTACAAAAATGGATGAGTATTATCCATAACTGGCAACTGTAAACATGGCTAAACTGACGGTCCACCTGGCGTTAGGTCTCAAACACAAAGCAGACAAATGCAGAAAAGTATGTGGCTCCCAGACAATCGGATTACCAAACTGGAGTGCTGAATTTTTTACTAAAACTGCGACAGCTGCAATAGTAGACCATGGTTGCCTGCCAGACTCCTCAAGCAGAGCTATAATACACACACGCACACACACACACACAGGTCATAAACAAACCCTCGAGCAAGATGGAGATACAGCATAAGTTGTTGGAGGTCAAAATACATGTACTGCTATCACATGTGTTCAGAATTTAAGATCACTTCAATTGCATACCATAGCTCAAAAATATTAAGTTCACTTAACCCATTTTTGAGTAAATTTTCACATTTAGATTATAAAACAAGTGAAAGGCAAAGTAACTGGGCATTCAAGTGGGCACAGCACGCTGACACACAGGTAGTCAAAGTGGAAGCAAAGCTATTCGGTAGATGGTACAGGAATATGGCAAAAGCAGCATTGCAGCCTGAAATGCAAAGCGAGCATTGTTACGTACTTGTATTTTCTTTCTAACTCCCAGTGTAAAGCCGCGGAGGACAAAACAGTAAAATTAACAATCTGGATTCATGTTACTGTATATTTTTAACAAAACCGTAGACCGGCAGAGGGGTAGGCCTCTGTTCCGTCTGTCAAGTTTTTGGCTGGTTTATTACAATGATTGCAAGTAGAGTATATGTACGTAGCCACAATTATATAAGGTGCTTGTAAATTTAATACTGTGCATGGCCAAATTTTAAGTCATGTGGCTGAAAAAAAGCGTTAAATGTGGCCAAAGAGGACTTACGAGTTAGGTTGGGTTCATACCATTTTTTTTCTAAACAATAAAATCATTTAAAGATATAAAATATTTTAAGAAAACATTTTTGTTGTTGTTGTATTTTTTGGCAGATCACACGCAAATTTCTTTAAGTCAATCTAAGGTTCAGAGGGCTATTTGAATGCTAAAAAAATTAAAAGCGGTAAACTTAAGTCTGTCCATTATATCTGTCCATTATAAATCCTTGCTTTATGTCGCTGGAACTAACCAGTGAAAAATTTCTCCTCAAAAATACAAAATTGCGAATTCACGTCACTATCTCAACCACGAAACGGTTTAATCTCGTAAACTGGGGGCCCACTGTATTTATTTTTTACATCACTTTTTTATTTTTTTAGGGTTTGCAGCAATTTCGAGCTTATCCCAGGTGACTATACCCAGGAGACTATAGGAAGACTATACCCAAGATCTCGTTGGCTTCAAGTGTGATTTTTCCGGTTTCCTTTTTCCCAACAGTTTTGCTTGAAAGGTGACATTTTTAAATGTGAAGTGAAACTCACCCAACTCTTAAAACTAACACTTAACATTTCTCACGCTTTTTTTCTATGTTGCTGTTTCCTGGCTCTATTTTCAAATTGCTTCTCACCACACAAGCTTGATTGATTGGTGACTTCTTTTTCACCAAGGATCAGACAGAATATGCTACAATTTCAGTCTCTCGCTTGTGGGGTTTTCTTTCCCACCCACCACTTATGACATTGCAGAAGCTAAAATTAATGTCAAGAACAGTGACAGTTATGCAGATAGAGTGATGGTCCCCACATGACGCAGGCATTTCACTCTTAATCAACTTTGGATTCCAGGGTAAAACTACTTTTAAAACAGCAATTCACTCCCACAACCATGATAATTTATTGCAAAGATAATCAAAATGTGCAGTCTTGATGTAAGATAAATCCAGAACGCAAAATGATAATGGGATATCACGCTGCCTTGCCGTTATGGCTGGCCAAAATTTACGGCAGCACAGTTGCAGACTGGTATCTCCCTCTCGTCATAAATCAGCTGGAAAACTCTCCAGCTTTCCTGTGACAGTGCAAAGAATATGTTGAACCCAATTCTTAAAAAGAACAGCTTCCTGTATGTGTTGGATAAAGCTTCCATCCAACTCAGTCTTTGTAGTCTTTTCTTTTTTCAACAATGTTGTGAATTGCAGTAAAAATTAAAAGAACATCACAACCTAAGTGAAGAATGCTCACAAAGGTTTTCTAAGGGAACTGAGACGGGGGCTCAAAAAGAAGATTTTCTTTCTTTTTTTTTTGTCGAGTTTATTAGATATGGCAACATGACGTCTGCCATTTTCTTAGTGATCCTCATCGCACCTCAATAAACTCCGCCACTTATTACTATTCATGCAGGAGTCTGTGGGCCTGCCACGGCAGAGTGCGATTCGTTGGGCGATACGCCATCATTTCAACGTTGCATTTTGACTGTTTGTCTCATTCCACGAGTGACCTTTCATGGCATCTTGAACTTTAATCGACTGCCTGGCTCACTGCAAAGATGTTCTGACACAACAGATGCTTTATGTAATGGCGCGATCCACCAAGAGGCTTTCCCTAAACCCGTCTCTCCTCTACCTTTGTCTGTTTGCTTTGCCTGTTCTCTCCATTCTGTTTGTCTTAACCTAATCTCTGTGCTTGGGTGCTCACATATTTGTTGAGCTGAGTAGGCTTCTATTTCGAAATTGGGCCTCCTCTTATCATATCTGGCTTTTATTCTTTAGTCCTATGCACATACTGAAAAAAAAAAGGTATGGCTGACTAAGTGGATCTAATAAATACGGCTTAATAATTGATTTTGCAAGTGGGGGAAATAGATTATAAACACACTGATTCACAATTACTTGTTTCCTGGTTTATACTTCACAAAATCAGGCTTATGTCTGAAAAGGAAAATTGCAATATTGATGTATTCTAATTATAAATTACATATAACACATGGAGGTAGCTAAAAACATTCACAAAGTTACAGCAAATACAGTAGAAATCCTTAGTTTTGAGAAAAATCCATGTAAAATTTTGGTACGCACATTTTTTTTAAATGGTGAGCATCGTCTACTAATCTCGTATTATCCTACACTTTGATTACAGTGTGAACCTTGTGGCTGCTGGGCAATGAAAGTTAAGACCTAAAGAAGGTTTTTGTTTTGTTTTTTGAAATCCCATAATGGACATTCCTGTCCAAAATTTGTATTTTTGTCAATAACCTCAAAACTAATCCCCGGGACATAAACCTGGTTTTATGAAACCGCCTCACCTTTATACCTTACACCCGTACTATAGTATGGGCCATAAACTATCCACAAGGGTTGGAGGTGTGCTGAGGCCTAGCCCAGGAGACTTTGGGTGATACTGTAGGGGCATACATTAGACTGGTCATCACCTACTTGCATCTCATCAAGAAAATGAGGAAGTAAAAAAAAAAAACAACTGCATTCACACTTTGTTGCACTTATCAATGCTTTATCATGTTTACAGTCACCACTACCCCACTCATAATACAACTATGCGTTATTGCTTGCTGCATTATTAACTTTTCTGACATTTTAGATTTGTGCCATTATGACAGATAATCAATGATAAGTAACTATTATTAACCAAGCCATGCTATACCCAGCCCATGCTTTTCAATACATTCTCAGGCCAGGTAAGTGAAAAATGTTTGTGTGTGCCACGAATCCTTCACACGCGTCAACACGCCAGTCAAATGTGTCTCAAACCCGGCTTTTTTTAATTCAAGACTATGCTCACTCCTCTCCGTTATAGTGGGCAACACCCACTCTAGATTCTAAACAACAGTGTGTGACAGCCATGGGAGAGCATCTTGATTTATCTGACTGGGACTGCATTATACAACCCCCAGTTTTATTGGTGATTACGCAGTACATAAATAAACAAGCAGTGTCTATCTTGGCATTGCACCAAATATAAGAGCAGAAAAAACACACAATTTCTTGTTTTCCCCATCCATCTATCCACTTTCAGGAAACACACTTAATTGGTCACCAGCGAAATGCAAGACACATTCATAACAACAATTCACAGTCACAAACCTACCTGCAGTGAATTTTAAGTTTTGACTTTTTTTTAATGTGGGAAAAGGCTGGCCAGAGTGCAGATTCAAACTCCCAACCTCCAAACTGTGAGGGCAATAGCTATATATAAGTGCTATAGTTGTTGTCACAACTGATAAAAATATGCATCATAATTGAAAAGATGATATTGGCAGTTAGGGGTAAATCTAAAATGTAAAAAAGAGTTTTTAGGGTAACAATGAACAAATATTTTAATAACTGATACAATCATCTGTGATTGTAGATTAATCTGATCAATATTTTTATTGATCTTTGATCATAAATCATTTACAGTGTTAATCTGATAAATAGGCAAAAATGCTGAGTGCTGTTTTCCAGCGTAAATGCAAATGTTTCAGATAATCAGTTTGTTCTCATGGAGGACAACAAAAGTTGGAGGGTATTTATTGATGAGAAGCTGAAAGATAGAGGGTATGAATTTTTATTTTCAGTTAGAAAAATCAAAGCACCGCTACTGTTCTGCTCTTGATTTCAGGTGATACAAATTTAGAGGGAGCCATATCCAGGCATGCTTTTTTCTTTTTTCAATCAATCAATCAATCAAATTTTATTTATATAGCCCTAAATCACCGAAGTCTCAAAGGGCTTCACAGAATGAAAAGAGGTCATACAGAGACATCTTTTCAATGTAAGGTACACAACAGCATCCCCTGTCAAAGCTCCCAGAAGGGGAAGGAAAAACTCAAAAACCCCAATTTGGGGAAAATCAGAAACCTCCAGAAGGGACCACAGGTGGGAGGAGCCCCCTTCCAGGCCCACAGGTTGAAGTGGATGCTGCATGTACCGAACACAGAAACAATATAAATTACAGAAAACATATTGTGCTATATAGTGCAGTGATGTCTTGACAGCAGGCAAAGCCATTGGGCAGGAACCATCCCGCAATTCCAGCCAGGTGGACCGCAGACGGCTAGACTCCTAACCCGTGATGGTCGACCAGCGCAGGACCCAATGGAGGCGGTCAAGTCAACCCTCACCATCTAGCTAGCCCCCTCTCCCGGCCGGAAGAGGGGGGCAGGAAAAAAGAAGAAGGCTGCAGACAGGCTAATTTAACTAAATGCTTTTGAGTATAGATGTGTTTTTAGTCGGGATTTAAAGATTTCTACCGAGGTGGCTGCGCGAACTTCCATAGGTAGGGCATTCCATAGTACTGGCGCGCGAATGGAAAATGCCCTTGATCCCGCAGACTTCTTTTTAGCCCGTGGGGTCGATAGCAAACCGGCATTTTGCGATCGAAGTTGTCGGGACGGAACATAAGGTGATACTAAGTCGACGAGATAGGAAGGAGCTAAACCGTGTAAAATTTTATAAGTAATTAACAACACCTTAAAATCACATCTCACGTGTATTGGAAGCCAATGCAGGTCAGCTAGAATCGGAGTAATATGATCAAACTTTCTCGTCCTTGTCAATAGTCTCGCCGCTGCATTCTGTACACACTGCAGGCTTTTAATGTGAGACATGGGAAGGCCAGAAAACAAAATGTTGCAATAGTCTAGGCGCGACGTAACAAATGCATGAATTAATGTTTCTGCATCGCTAAGAGAAAGAATAGGGCGAATTTTAGCTATATTGCGGAGGTGAAAAAACGCCGTTCTTGTCATGTTATTAATATGTGTTCGAAAGGAGAGAGTTGAGTCAAATATCACGCCGAGATTTTTTGCAGAACTACTTTGGGAAATAATACAGTTTTTTAGGTTCAGCGTGGTATTCTTAAGCAGGTGCTGATGATGAGCAGGGCCAATAAATAACATCTCAGTTTTATTAGGGTTGAGAAGCAGAAAAAAAAAAAAAAAAAAAAAAAAAAAAGCCTTGCCGGAAAATGCAATCAATTTCCAAATTAGCCATATCATTCCACCTAGCAAACTGTAACTAATTATACAACGACTGACACATTGCTGTGTCTCTTCCAAAACGTAATGTATTTAACCTGGCTTTCATCCCGAAGTCGATTTGCATCTGCAGGTAGTTTGTGTGACATCGCATCACAGGATTTCAATATTTCAGGTGCCACTATTTTCACCATTTTTTTTTTTTTCACACCAGGTGGAAAGGCGCACAAGGGTACAAAAATCGTAATAAATGACCTCTTTACTTTAACGGTCCTTGTCATCAGTGACCCACATACCACCAGAGAAGTCCCCAAAGTGCAGTGTCATACAATTAGCTTAACCTCGCAGCGAACCCTATTACTTAATTGAGGACAAGGACAAAAGTCTGGCAAGTGCACCCTCTCTCTACCCAGCATGCAAACCAAAGTGAGCGATGGTCGATGTTCTCCCGAGACTGTGAATCGACACCCAGCTTGTGCAAAGCCAACTCAGCGTTGAATAGAAACGATTCAGCTGTGGGCCATAGTGTAATGCAATTAATGACACATTGGCAAGATTGAATGTGCGGTGGGGGGGGGGTGCAAATGGCAGACGACATGAGATGAGTTTCCACCGTGAGGCCTTTTGCTGCCTCCTCGCTTGGCATTGAAGTTTATGTTCATTATTTTTCAATTCTCCTCCCTGCTTTTCCTGCTGCTCTTCATCGTGTCATATTTATACGGGCTCACCAGCTGTCATCATCATCATCATCATCACTCTACCCTCTTGTGAACTGGCAACATAAGCAGATGATTCAAATTATGTTGAAGCCTTCAATGACTTCAATGGGCTGCTGCCTGCCATAATAGTTCGCCAACATGGTGACATATTTTGGGACATAAACTTTTACCGTCTCTTTGCCACAACATGCAGATGGGAAATGCACAAACAAGAAATTGATTAAAACAATGACGGCAGAAATGTAAGCAACCAAGTGGAAGAAGAAGAAGCTGCTGCGCATGCATAACAATATTGCTGGCAGTATGCCATTTGATAGAACACTGCTGAAATTTGCACAGGACAAGATTAAAAAAAAGCTTGCTGAATTCTGCAAGCGGATAACCTTAGATGTCATCTTGTGGTGTGTTTCGCTTTCATTTACTGCCTCATTGAAAAGCACTAGAGACGGGTTTACACTGCATGGTTCAAATGATACGAGATGTTTTTCTTGCTGTCCAATTGTTTATTGCCGCCCAGTGTTGTCTGTCTGGCTTTTCAAATAAACTTACCACCAAATGAATCAAGTCAGTTTTTTTTTATAAAGAGGCAATTCACAACCCAAGTTATCTCGAGGCACTTCACATAAGAAAAGCATGTCCAACCACACTCCTCACAAATCAAACAACAAGCTGAACCCAACATTAGCAAGCACTTGGCAATTGAATGCTTGGGATCACTCACACAAACAGGGATCAAATTTAATGAGGTACACTTTACTTTTGGATTTTGGAACCGATAACTAATGTATATGCGAGTTTTACAAAAACAATACAACAATCTTGCCAATCATTTGAAGAGCTATCAAATCTATTTGAATGATTTATTTACTGTACAGCCGGCCACCACTGTTTGGGAGGGATTGGGAACTTCTCGGTCAAATATAGCCAAAATTTGCATATAGTTTATGCCCCACTGAAATGTATTGGGAAAGAATAACTTTAACTAATCCCCAAACGCTAAAAAAAATCATTCAATACACGGAACATAGTACAATACTAAATATACTAACACAATACTACAAAAAATTGCTGATGATTACATGCTGAGAAACCCTGTATCATTAAATTTGAGAGCACAGAATGTCTGAACAATGGTTCATTGAGCTTTAAAATATGACTTTACAACCAATCACAGATTTTATATGAAATAAAAAATATCTGATCCAGTTGATCAGATATGTGTAAAGCAGACATGTCCAAAGTCTTGCCCAGGAGCAGAATGCGGTTTGAGGTCACATTTTATCTGGCTTGCCTCCTCTGTCATAAAAACTAATCATTTCTGCCCCCCGCTTCATGTCTCTTAATTGCAACGCGCGTAGCTCCTCACCCCTTAAAATGTAGAATGGGACCTGGAAGTTGATTTCACGCTGTCATATTAAGGAGCGTCCCAATTGCCTTAAACAGGCATAGAGATGCAAAGTTAGATCATGGAGGTGCTTCCACAGGCTAGCTCAAATCTAAGATTATAATTTAAAATGAAGTTAACAGTAAAATATCATGTTTCAAAAGAACTCAAATGAAGATGACTAACACGCATTTGAATTGGTGGTCGGATGAAAAAATGAACATCAGCCAAAAATTTAGCAGCTAAATTGTGAGCCCAAAAGTTTTCACCCCATCCAAATCTGACCCATCTTTCCAACATTTCTGGACAACCCTGGTATAAAGCTGTCTGCTTCAACTGAGTAAATAAAGAGCGATAGGATACGAGGGTCTTTAAAAGGAATGAGGAAGCCGTGTGCATAACATTGATTGTATTGACAATAATAATTATTTGATTATTAATTGCAGTACTGCAACTCAATGAATAATCGCACGCCAAACCTACACCAACAGATGTAGTAGCAGTGTTGTTGTCCGTAGCACAGGATGCAAGAGCATCTGCTACAAGAGGGAAGTACAAAGTTCTAAATTAAAGGGCCATCAGGAGAGTGCAAAGTATCCTCCTTAGCAGAGGTAATTACAGAGCCAAAGAACTCACATAGAGTCACAAATAAAGGATGTCTGACACAGGGGTTTCTGTGAGGGAGGAAGCTTGCGAGGGTGATGCTGGAACATGACGCTCCCTTCCATCTTTCACTATCAGAACGTTCGATGTCAACAGAATCGCATTGGCCTTCGGTTCAACTTGACTACATGTGTCCCTTGGGTTCATTGCATGTGCCTGTGCATGTTTATGTGTGTGCTGGTCTTATGCTTCAGTGATGGTGCGAGGGGATCAAATTTTGCCCTTTATTGTTCATTTGAGAGTGTATGCACGAGGCTCTTATTGCTTTTAGTGTTCTGTAACAAGCTCGCATTTGTACTTAATCTTATTGTTGACTTGTTCATGGCTTTTTATGTTGTTAATATGTAGATTTGACTTACATTTGGATGAAGTGAAGTCATATAATTAACAACAAAAAGACCAAATGAGCATTTGTTGTGTATTAGGTTATATTTGATTTTTTTTAACCAGTAGCTAGGCTTCCTTCTAAGCAATGTCATCCCTCTCTATGAGAGCAAATGAGAGCAAATGAGCATTTGAGCATCTAATATTAGGTTGTATTAGAGTTTTTTTAACCAGTAGCTTGCAATGTCATCCCTCTCTATGACTCTGAAACCAATTCAACCAAGAGTGTATTAACAAAAGTATGTGACACAGTATTTGTTATAATTTGCAACCTCTAACCGAATCGTAGCAACTCTCAGTGCAACAAAGACCATTAAAGCTGATAGTGAAAGCGAAAAGATGTGTGTGCTTGTGCTGTCAAGAGATTCAAAAATGAATAATTAAGACATGTACTGTACTTTACTGATCTAATTAATCGCTTCTCATGCTTCCCTAAAAAACTCAGGGAAAAAAAAAACTTCAACCAGCTTTTGTTTTCCAAGAAACCCGGTGTTATTGTGGCAGATGAACAGATTTATATACAACAACAAAAATAAGCTTCAGTAATTAATTTTCTTTGACAGACTTTACCAGATGCAGTACCTGCTGCCATATTTGAGAATAGTCCCAAGTGCCAGTTGCAACCTTTTGTTTCAATCATTAGGAAGAGTTATGCTGTTTCTTTTATCAATGGCCAAATAATTTGAAAATAGCAAATAAAACATTGTCCAACCTGTCCATCACAGACTTGTTCAATCGTTGGATGTTCCAGTTTAGTTTAGCAAAAAGCTTTGTGAACACCTCAAGCACAAGAAGCTTGATGCATATAAACAAATCTAATAAACATACAGAAATCATAACGTTTGTTACATTGGATTAGTTAAATTGGATTAAAAACACTTTAACTATGACTTTAATGAATCGATTGTAATTATTTTGTTATTTTGACACCTCTGTTTTGTGCTTCTGTTCTCAAAATGTTAATAAAAGGTCATACTTTTATTGGAAACAAAATGTGGTTTCAAAGATCTGTCGTGACTTACGGTGCATGTAAAATTTTGGGCTCAACCGGAGATTAAAATCTGTTTAACTACTTGGAGGCTAATGAACAACATCTGTGACACACACACACATAAACATCACTGTTTGATCTGATGCCACACAGCTGTCCAAATAATCATCTATCAGCTATCATTTTTGAGGCAACATTGGTTAGGGCCAACTTCCAATAAAAATACATTACTGCCTAACACGAGTCTCACTAATGAATTTGTTCTTGCTTTGAAAAGTAAAACAAGCATCCTGTATGTAATGTGCTGTATGAGTAGTTAGAGAGATAGGATAAGAGGGTTTCTAAAAGGAATGAGGAAGTAGTGTGCATACGATTGATTGTCTGATAGTGTCAGACACCCAATCTTAGAAGGAAAAGCTATAGGAAGGAAGGGAGGAAAAATGCTCTGTAAAAGTAACAATATTGAAATAAAAAAATATGGTGACAGGCCAATACTGAAATGCTTAGACCTTTGTTCTGTGAGAATAATGTTTGTCTGTGAGTGTTTAAATTTACATCCTTTTGGCCCAGTAATTCATCAACCTTAACTTTGTTTTTCTCAGAGCAGATATTGACATGGACAGAGGTAGGGGTTGGGGGGAAGAGTCATTGATAGATTATTTAAATCCGGCATTTAAGTTGCAGACCTACACAGGAGCAGAGTTACGTGTTAGTTTCACTGAGGAGTAGAGGGCAGCTGTTGAAGAAAGTGCTTGCGCAAAGCATAAAACAGTAAAGTAGTTACAGTTGCCAAGAAAATGCTCTTGCCCATTCGACACGATAACATAGACTGTTTCAGGGTTATGAATGCAGATCTCGCACGGTGAAATTAATTAAAATGATATAATACTATACGCACAAACACCTGCCCGTGATAGAAGCCCTAATAAGTCACAAAGGAACATAAAAGAACACCTTTCATTCATCCAGAGTGTGACATTATCATCATCACCACAGTACACAAAAGCTCAGAGACACGCAAGGCATTCATTGACTACTGACGCACAGCGGCATACTATTATAAAGCCCAAGAGATGTGAAGCACAACACTAATGAAGGTCACCTTTGCTGCAGTGAGTGGTTGTGATAAAGCAGCGAGAAGGAAATTCAAATGTCTAATCTATCAACAGAGAGGAGAGGATGAGAAGATAGAACAGGGGCTGCAATTATTTGATGGTAAAGTTTTGTCTATTGAAAGAAATCTGTCATTAAAAAAAACTTTTTTGGGCAAGTTAAAAAAAAAAAAAGATCATATACAGTAATTATTTCCTGTCACTGTGGAAGGGGTGTATTGGTTGATCTATTCGTCTCGAACCATATCGGTTCGTATATCACCGTTTAGTGCATACAAATTGATGATGACTATGCAAGCTAATTGCACTATATGCACTCCAAGACACGTAGAAGTACACTTGCACTTAAATCAGTTTGCCAAACGGGAGTAAACAAATTACACAAGAACAAAACAACAATATACAAACAAGAGATTGAAGGCCCACAGACAGCGGGATATCCATGGATTGTGTTTTGGTTTGTCAGGCGCCATTGCCTGGGGAGAAATAAAAGTGGAGCTGCCAAGACATGCTATTGTTAGGTTAAGCTAACTGCTAACCACTCACACGCTGCTGTCGAGTCCTCTAAAGCCAGATCCTTAACACACAAAATCGGCGATGTGGGAAAACAACTAGCGGAAAATAGCTCTAAGTTGGGAATTGTTGCATTGATTAAATTGTGGAAACCTGGCTACATGCTCAGATTCCCCACACCTCATTGCAACAGTATTTGAGGGTAACCATGGAATAAAGTCAAGTTAGCTTTTATTTTCAGTCTTAACACAAACTGGCTTCATTGAAACTACATGAATGGTTCTGAGATGTTGCAATCCCTCTACAACCTATGATGAATTCCCTCCATGCAAAATGGAATCCCAATAATAACCCAGCCTAACGTGCAGAAGACTAACCAAGCTGCCAGAGTAAAATGAGGTTCTGTCCGTTTAACTTCTATCCATTCACACCACATGCTAGAATGAGCACTAAGTATTTTTCCAAAAATGACTTGTAGTTGTGTTTAAAACTTTCTGTTCTATTAGAAACAGCTACGAGCATTCCAAATCCCGCCATAATAAACTTTATAAGCACACAGAAAACATTCACAGAAAACACAGACAGAAAACTCATTGGAAGTAAAGAACTGCTCAAACCAGTTTTTTTTTTTTTTTTTTTAGCAAAATGCGACTTTTTTGTTGTTGTTTTCCATCTGTGTTTACATTGAAATGTTTTTTGTAATACACAATAAACAGTGAACCTTTACCACATTTAAAAATTAAGTCTGTTTGGGACGAAGCACAAATAAATCATTCCTGTCTCTTTCATTTCACTGTATTTCAATCTGTAGTGTATGACTAAGGCCGCCAGTTCAAATAAGATCTCAGTTTCAAGATGAAAAGCCAGACAGTCTTGTCTGGGCCGAGGTAGTTCAGGTTTATAGGAAACCACAAAGACGCAAGACCCTCCTTGACAAATACATCACTCAGCCCTGTGTGTACACAACTCTGAATGATTTACCAACAGAGTGTAAATAGGATTAGCATTTGATTTTTGTATTTCTGCAGTTTTCAAGAGGGGGGTTTTGTTGTCACCGGGAAGCACAAAGACTCAGCATGTAGGAAGAAATTCTCCATTATCCAGCTGGACATGGAAAGACCCTGGGCGCACATTTGTTTTGGCATTGAGTTGTAATAAGCTGCTGTTTTGAAATGACCCTGACAGCTGTTTGCGCTGCGCCATTTCATCGCCAGAATAAACACTTTTTTGTTTTATTCTTTTCATATGAGCATCACATTAACGCGCATGTGATGCCCGATCCACATTGCAACTTTGGGCGCATTCATCTTACCTCCGGAGATCTCGTTGACATCTTCGGGCAGAATCAATGAATTGGTCAGGTGCTGTGGCTCCGCATTGCCTCCTCCATCACCCTTGCCCAGCTCAACTGCTGCACATGGAAGAGAATAGACACGTCATATGAAGCACTGTTCTGTGAAACCCCACTACATTGGGGTTCATCCTCTATGCTATACGACTTAAGCAAACATTTTTTTTTGAATGATTACTGGCAAGTCAGATTTTAGAGTTATTGACACAAATTTTAATTAAGATGAGATACGCTGGTATGCTGTGGCAGCCCTGTCAACCAATGCCTACATGGCGGCCATGTTAGCAAGGATGACTTTCCCATCTAAGGCAATTCATAGATATTGAAATTAACTCGTAACTTCTTCATTTCTCAACCAATCCAAGGGCTTCATATACTGTAGGCTGCTGGCATGATAGATGTAAATGACTGTGCAGACTTTGATGCTGAAAGCCTGACACAGTTGTTGTTTGTTGATCACAATGTAGAAAACCATGCTGACTCATATGTACTGTTTCAGCCAACCAATTTGTCTCTTACACCAACATTTACAGAGAGAGATTTGTCTCAAATCAAATGTTCCTGGGTCAGAAAAGCACTGTGCTGCTTAGCCTATTATTCCATATTTTTTGAACTTTAAACTTCACCGGACTACAAACCACATTAAAAATATAACAGAAAATCTGTTTTAGTTATGTATAGGCTGCACCTGACTGTAAGGTACAGGTTGTAACATCAGATATTTACGCAGAAAGATTGTACATGGAAGTTTTAATTTCATGTTTTCATTTAAAATGTTGTTTTAAAACTGCCTTGTTACAGAAAATCCAAGCCTTCAACGCAGACTGAGCATGCTTAAAAATAAGAGCAGCACCAATACAACTTTAACACAATCTTATCATATCTGCACGCTTAGAAATAAGAGCAGCCCCAACATAGTTTCTATATAAAAACGATAGTCAGATTGTTGGAATACTGCACCAAAACAACAGTAACATGTCAGATTGAATTTGCTCATGAGAGGCCCCCTGGTGGAGACTTAAATAGCAGTTCAAATTCAAAATCAATAATTCGATAGCATCTTTTTCTGTCTCCCTTAGTTTACTGAGATATTGCCCTCTGGTGCCCCCCCCCCCCCCCCCCCCCCCAAAAAAAAAAAAATGGATCAGCGAGACAGATTTTGCTAAACAATACTTTATACTATTGCTAACGGGGTCTATTTCGCTTCAGTTTTCTATGCTAGTTCAACAAAAAGCAAATAGGAGTGACAACTAATCAGCTTACACGCTGTACAAGCAATAACTTAAGATCAGGCACCAATGAATACTTTAAATTGTGTGTCATGAGAAAACTATAATCACTGTGCTTTAGTAAGGTTAAATATGTTTTGGGTAAGGGGTAAAATTATATAGTCTCTCTATAGCACAGATTTTCACCTTTTGGTACTAAACAAACTGCATCCCCTGCAATAAATGGGGGTTCACTGGAATAAATTCATACAGCACCTTTCCTCCCAGAAGGTATCGTTTTATAGTGTTGCCTCATTCATCCACTCAAGCAGTAAAAATGAAGTAGGCTATATTGTCAAGGAAGGCAGTAAACAAGTCATTCACACTAATGAGACTATCAGCAGCAACTGTAGTACATCAGTGGATACCTAGGACTTCAAATAGAAATGGAATTTGAACCCCATAGTCATCTTCCAGTTGATAGCTATGTTAAGAATGACCATAATGGCAATACACAAGGTTCAAATGTATGACCGCACCTTTAAATCGGCCCAGCAGTGCTCTGCTCTGAGTACTTCCACTGACAGAAATTACATTGACAACGTAGTCCTTGGACGGGTCGTAGTCTGTTATCAACACTTTGCTGTCGCTTTTTGATATGATGATCTCCCTCTGATGACCACCTATCAGAGCCAGAGTACAAGAAAAAAAGGCCAGTGTTACATTTGTGGAAACTATATCAGTACAGGTTGTTGTATTCACTTACCTGGAGGAATATGTGATGCCCAGTATAAATTAGAACATAGTTCATTCCTGGACATTATTCATTTTCATGAAGCCAAGTCAAGTTTGGTGACTTCCTGTCACCAAAGTGTGACGCTCCAAGAATTGCGCCGCATGGTTCGAGTGTGACAATGTGAAGCTGTGCGTTTAGTTCACCCCATCAAGCCCCACTATCAGCCCACTTCAATTTTGACCCTGCAATCAATAAAGCCATCAAGAAGGTGTGTGCACGCTTTTGGCGGTCACCTATCACCGCAGTCTGATGGATAATGACGCCCTTAGGAGAATGGCAAGGGATAAGAAGAAGGTGAAGAAACAGCAGAGCTCAGCATCCAAACTAAAGCCAGCCAACTAAATACAGTATCACTGTTTTAATTGGATGGATTTATGTTGCTGCACACTTCCAAGCTGTTGAGCTATGTGAAACTTAAAGTGCAATATACATAATCACCTGCTCCTGTGTATGAATAACAATTTCATATTTCTTCTCCAGGCTTCGCTCGTGAGATTAAACATCTTAAGAGACCAACAAATTTCAACAGCATCTACATTACAAACAATGCATATTGACAATGTACATTGTACTATTCTACTATTTGACTTTAAATTTAGTAAATGTTAACGTGAATGTGAACGTGAATGTGTGCCAAATCCCTACAACTGATATGGTTTATTAGGACCATATCCAGAAGCAAAAAAACTGCGACCGCAGATAGGCCCTTTAATTGTACTTGATTTGTACCCACAGTTTGTTCCATCTAATTGGCCTATTCACATATGATATTGCGCAAAAAACACAGTGAAAAACACGCCTCCCGAGTTTGACACCGAGTGCGGTTTGAGCCTGTTTTCGTCTGATAACACAAAGCAAAGTAAAACATTTGCTTTTCTCCAAGAAAACTGAAGCACGGCAGTTGGAAAGAGAGTCTTTCAGTCAATTCACCTGTTGAAAACAGCCTACTCAACCTAATGTCATTTTGCTTTACCTATGTTTTAAATATTTATTTATTTGTGTGTTTGTTTGTTTATTAAATTCCACTTTTTATTGTTGTTTTAATGCAATGTAGAATATTGTGTTGTGTTCTGGAGTGCCATGAAAGGCACCTTAAAAATGCATTATTATCATTATTACTATTATTATCATTACTATCATTGTTGTTGATAATGGAATTTGTCAGAACACAGGCTTTGGTTCCTGATTGCAGGAGGTGCGAATAAGACTGTCAGAAAACGACCAATCGTTACCAAATTTCACATGGACTTCAAATGTTAACATAGATCTCAAATTTTGAAATTTATGGACATAAGCACTTCCCTCATTGCGCGACAATAACTTGTCCTTGGAGAGGAAGATGACATTATATTCATTCGTTTATTATTTACGTTCGTTAAACCAAAATATCGTGCATATCTCATGTTGTGCATGTGATTATTTATGATGACTTGTCACCATTTTCCTACATTAAATAAGTGTGCTTTTTTCTTTTTCGGACAGAGGTTTTTAGAGCATCTTGTAATGTGAGGTTCAGCTGAGAAGAGCTACTCGTAAACCAGCTTTGAGCTGGTGTGATTGGTTTCTCCACAACCGCCTTTTGCAATTTATGGCAGTGTCACTAAATTAGACATTGTTTATTAATGAAACTCATTTGCATATAGGAAGGCAAATTCTCCGCCAAATATGTGCATATAAGATCATTTAGAAAAGCGCAACATGACCGGCACACAGTGCAGTTAAAGACACATTTCACCATCTGCTCCTGCTTTATGAATTAGACACTATCTGTTTGCTCAATTTTTACCAGGTTGCGCCATGCCAAGGCTGCACAATTCTTTAGTGAATTTGGAGAAACCTGAGTGAACCCTGTCTTCTTCAAATTAATACTTGAATTTTTATTATGCATTTTATGATAGTTGATATGAAGATGCTAGACATGAATTTGTCACTTTTGTCATTAGGATCATGTATTTATCACATTTGTCATACCGGATCCCATATTTACTGTTGTGAGTGACTCATTGATCTTTCAGTTGCCAGTCAGTTTCTACGGTTCTTTAGTTTGCTTTGAAATATCGGAAAATCAAACTAAGCTCTTGGTTTTTAGTGATTGTTGGCAAACTGCCACGTGAATCTATCTTTCTAATTTTTAGTCTGGTTTCTGAGTCTGATTCTCAGAGTAATTCCGAATCTGGTTTCAGAGTCTGGTCTTTCGAGGCCGTTGTGGTCATGTTGCATTTCTGCAAACAATGACTTTTCTTTTCTTCTTCTGTGTCCTGTCTACTTCTGAGTGCTAAATTCTGCTCCTCTCATAAAAATGAAGCTTTTCTGTTTTAATCTGAGCATATGAAATGAAAGGGAGGTCAAAGGAGAACCTGGAAAGCAGATAGATTGTGACTGGATACATTTGCATGGAGAGCTTAACTATCTTGAGAGTGTGTGATACGGAAAGGACACAGTGGAGGGCCAACATTTTTACTGCATATGCTGAGTGCCAAGGAACCACTGCAGCACTTCTACTCCTCCCAGAGAGGGAGCGGCCGTAAATTTGATTTTTTTATTCTCTTCTACGCCGTTAAACACAGCACGAAATTGTCAGACACGGCTTCCCTCACCATAGCTTGTTTGCGGGGGAGTCCATTTTATGTTACAACCTGCTTATTCAGACCTCCTTCTTCTCTTTTACAACGGCTGCACACGAAAGAATTATCTTCAGGGTTTCGACGCCGCATTAATACAGAACAATTGTGAGGTAGGCAGCATGGTCAGGGACTTTATGTGACAAAGATGTATGGCCGTGAAGGTAGAGACGCTGTGATTACAAGAAACATCAATGGCAATTAGCTTGATCGGTGAATGTATTATACAAGTGCAGATCAGATGAGGTCATTTCAGACATTTTAACACTCTTCACTTCTTTACAATAGGCAGGATGAAATGCTGGATGTTTGCCTCGCATCGATTGTCAGCTTGAGCATCATAACTCATTAAAGGGTGCTACTTGCCTAACACTTTCAACCTGCCGACATGGAGTTGTAATGAACTTTTTCTCATCTCCAATTTAGCAAAGATGGAAGATAATCTTGTTGAGTGTAGACCCTTGGAGGAGATGTTATGAGACATAACATAAATCATAATTCCCTGAATATGAGACACACTTTTTTCCCCAAAAATGAAGGGCAAAAGTATGAGCGTGTCCTATAAACGGTAACTTAAAAATCAGAATGCTCCGTCAACCACGTAAGCCGAGTTAGGACGTACGAATGCGCATTTCAATATGGATGTAGTCTTACTTACGGCAATTACAATAATGGAACAAGCTAGTGGGCGGAAATCAGTTAGCTGTTAGCAATTAGTGTCAGTTTGGGCTAACAGCAACTCGTGTTAGCCGAGTTTGTTACCATATTATTTTCAATATAAGAAGCGAACAGACTGAACCAATGTCCGAGTCCATCCTTGTTCACACAGAGAGACATTAAAGTAGATATCAGTTGGAAACCATGAAACTGTGAGAAAGTTTGATGCTAATGAATGTGTCCAGAAACTGAACAGATTGGTGCGATAGAAAAGCTAGGTAAATACTGATTTTATGACAATTAATCAATGACTTGCAGATATAAATACAAAGAAAATATGAAGGAATTACAAAGATGAAATTTATACTGTGTTAAGAATTCTTAAGTCGATATCTTATCGCGAAATGTGTGCTTTTAATTTGGAAGGATGTGCTGTATTTTAATTTGCACTTTTACAGTACATACGCCGTTTTCATTCAGCCTTTAGAGGCGCTGTAATCAATGACGTGAGCGTGCATTTCAATTTATTCCAATTGTTATTGATGGTTTGCATTGCTGTCCGTGTTTTATCGTTGTTATTGCCAAACTGTTTGTGCGTCCTACACACAGTACGCTAGAAAATAGCAGAATTTGACCCTAAAATTAGGGGTGCGTTCCATACACAGGTGCATCCTAGGTTTGGGGAATTATGGTATTACATAATTGTTCCTAAAACAAAGAAAATTCAAGTCATTACTTTGACCCTCTTCATTGAGTCGGCACCAGTTGGCAGAGCACATTTTTTCCCCGTATGTGATTGTTCAGAGAGTTGTAATTATTTTTGTAAGTAAAAAAAATGCTTTAGGACAAATCCGTCTTACCTGGTATACTGTTGTAGAGGAACAAGTAGCTATCAAAGTCGCCTTTGGGCTCCTTCCATGAGACAAGCAAGTTGTTTGGTTTCAGCACTTTGAAACGCAGCCTCCTCGGAGGTGGAACTGAAGGAACACATTATGATCAACACTTCTGTCATGGGAAATTAGTCATGAGTCGATTAATCAAAAGTATATTAATTAAAATGATCCTAGTCAGGAGGGACACAAGTAAGAAGAAGGAAATATTTCCTCCCTCCTTACTCCGATAATATGTAAAGCATTTGGCAATGAGCCTTTTGTGAACACATTTTACATGCAATGAATCCCAGCACTCCCTAAATTTATTGCTAAAACAACATTCAGGACCCGTCCCACCCGACCCAAAGGCGGAGAGAGGCTCCCCTTTCATCCATCGGGGTAAACCCCAATGTACAGGCACTAAGCTGGGGGGCAAGAGGTATGCCCACTCCTGCGCCTCTCGCCATGAAAAACTCTAGTGGAAAAGAGTCCAACCCTCTTAAGAGGATTGGTACCAGAGCCCAAGCTGCGTGTGGAGGCGAGTCCGACTATATCTGGTCGGAACTTCTCAACCTCGCACACCAGCTCAGGCTCCTTCCCATCTAGAGGGATGACATTCCATGTCTCTAGAGCCTGCTTCTGCAGCCGGGGATCGGACCGGCACGGTCCCCGCCCTTGGCTGCCGCTCACCTCGCACTGCACACGACCCCTGTGAGCCTTCCTGCAGGTGTTGAGCCCATGGAAAGCACAAGTTTTTACCGTTTTCTCAAGTTCTGACTTTTTATAAATTTCCAACATTAAACACACATACAATATTGATATCAGACAACTATAACATCTCAACTGAACCTAAAACACTTTTTCACTCAAGAGACTGATGAGTGGAACTATGAATTCTGCTCTTTACGAGAAAATCCTGAGCTGGAACGATCAGTCTTCAGTTTATAAACTCAAGCTGTACAGCACTTGAATTCGGCCTCTAACGTCCTGACTTGAATGCAATTGAAATGCTGCGGCATGACCTTAAAAAGGTTGTTCATGCTCAAAAGCTTTCCATCCATCCATCCATTTTCTATAGCCGCTTATCCTCAAAGGCTTGGGTCACAGGCTTGCTGGTGCCTATTCCAGCTGCCTACACCAAGCTGGTTGCCAGACAATTGCAGGGCACACAGAGACAAACAACCATTCACACTCATAATCACACCTAAGGGTAATTGAAAGTGTCCAATACACCTGCCATGAATGTTTTCGAATGTGGGAGGAAGCCGGAGTGACCGCGGGCTTGGGGAGAACATGCAAACTCCACACAGGAAGGTCGGAGTGAGCTGGAATCAAATTCAGAACTGGGGACTGTGAGGCCAACGTGCTAACCACTCTTCCACTGAGCCATTCCAGTGTTGTTAAATTAGAACAATTGTGCAAGGAAGAGTGTACCGAAAAATCTCTACACAAGATTTGAATGACTCATTGCCAGGTATAAAAAAAAAAAAAAATGACTTGAGTTCAGGTGTACTAGCTGAAGATGGCCAAACAAGCTATGAGATTGAGGCCAATAATCGTTTTTCACATATTGCCAGGTGGCCTTGGACGTCTATATGAATATTGCAATCATTTATTTAGATTGGCAATGTTTATTTAGATTATTATAATCTGAAATTTAAATCATTTGATGATTTTAAATGTTAGTAGCGAATCTATAGCTGAAACTATAGCTGGAAACACTGTTTTGGTTTGTTGTTCTTCTAAGGCTCTTTCCTTGATACCCGTGTTATTTGATTATGGTATGGAGACACAATGCAGTACAGAAGTCTTCATGCATCTATCAAATAATCCAAATGCATTGTGCAAAACTATATAATTACACCTCACCACAATAAGACCCTATGAATAATTCACCGCCACTGGGAACATTATAACTCTGGTAGCGTTTGGTGTGTGCTTGATAGTGTTTGAATGGAGTTGGCAGGAGATTAATAACGAGACCTTCCCTTTGCATGTCAAAGAACACACCCGTACACGCGCTGAATTATAATTAACAAATGTAAAAATTGAAGGAGACAGCTATAATGCTGAATGTGTGCCAAGGTCTGTACATCGAGGTAATCCAAGAGACCGTAACTGTGATTAATGAATATGGATATAATATAGATAATAGCAGTGGATGCCGACTGAAATTGAGGGTTTCTCATTTAAACTCTTCTTCACAGGTCAGCACATCTGCCACATACAAAATATGCAGAATATTCAAGCTCTACATTTCACTCTCTTTTGTTTGTTTAATTTCCAAGATGCTTTTGGGCATTTTGAAGGGAAAAGTGCTGAATCATAGCCATTTTGAATAATACAGTGGCTATATTCAAACAAGCAATGGTTCTCAAGCTTGTATCAATGACATAGCTCCTGTGAAATATTTTTTTCAGCCAAGTACACCTCAATGGGTGCGAAACATTTTTGGCATACAACATTTTGCAAAGGAGTCATTATAACACAATTTAGCAATTCGTGGCTTGATGTTCACATTAATTTTCTCTTACTTCGAAAAGAAAACTATACTGTTTCAATCGTGGTATAAAAATCAATAAATTACATTTGCTGATACATGCAGAAACTCTGTTAAAATCTCACATCCATCCTGCCGTGCCTTGACATAACCCCCCTTTGAGAACCACTGCACGAATGAACAGTATGCTATATGTTTTGTATACTATATACCTGTAACCCAGCCATATATTTTCCAAACAAGTGCCATTTATAGCGGCTTCCCTTTGCTCACCACCGAGCTTTGCATAAAACTCATGCTAGGCAGTGAAATTAAAGACCATTCTCAAAGTAGTAAATTAATGACTTACTCAGCAACAACAGTTTTTGCACCGGAAAATAGTCTGAGGCGTTGAAGCCTTCTTGAAGGGCCTTGCATATAAACACATTCCCATTGTTTTGGCAAATGAAAGGAATCCAATCAAAGACAATATCGAGTACATTTTCTTGCAGCATGGCGCTGTGAATTCCATTCAAAGGCATTTCAACAAGAGGCTAATTAGCGTAATCTTAAACTAAGTGGGAGGTGTGAGCCAGAAAAGAATCATTACTGGTGGTCATTACATTCCTGGCGGATATATAAATGTTTACTTTCCAAGGCCTCTGCCCCGTGGCTTTTAAAAATGAGTTTACAGATTTACAGTAGTTCATTTTATACCTTAAAATATTACCTTCTGCTCAAACCTTTATTGTCTTGAAGCTTTCATGCTTTGGTCACAGAATGAAAATAGGAATACCATCCGCTAGGATTGAAAGCGAAACACCGGCACATGGACCACAAACAAGCAGGCTGTTCATTCAGTGTAGTGGCCAGATTAGGTAGTACACAACTGGAATGATGAAATCCTCTGTCACACTTGGGTTACTTCGAAGATCCCATTGTGCTGCACTTCTTTTCACCTCGCAATATAACAATGTCCGGCCTGGTGAATGACTGGTAACCAGCCCATGGCATACAGTTTACGTAAGGCTCAAGGCATATGGTAAGTGTTTAGGCTTACGTGCCGTAATTATTTTATTAGTAGGGACGGTTTTTATTGTGGATTACTTCCAGCATTTGTTCAACCAGGAGAGACAAACAGGACATAGTAGACTGACTCAGAGTCTTGAGAAACTAAAGTGACACAATTTACCCATCCAATTGATAATTTAGGGAACATTATTGTGGCTCACTGTCCATTTGCTGACAATCCTTGCCAAGACAAATAAACAAACAAAAAAAAACGTAATTTATACAATATTCCATTCACCTTATGCTCCCATCAAGTGAAGTTATTTTTTTTAAGTAAGCCCATGGATGCGGCTAATCGTTTAAATCATTATTGCTGGGCAAAACTTGAAAGTTATCATTTACTGAAGTTACAGTTAGCCATGCGAGGAAGTTATTAGCAGGAAAAACAAGCTGGAGTTGATCATATGGATATAATATTACATACACTAACAAAATTGATTGCATATTTTTGGAGTTTGGAAAACATATTTTTCCTCAGACCTGGAACACATCAGAGATCATTCCACAACCTAAGACAGAAATTGACACTCGTCATGCGATAGAAACAGTATAATTGAATTTCACTGTAGCTTTTGATATTTGTGTTCAGACACGTTTGTTCTATGAATTTCAATGCCATGGTTTTACAAAGAATATAAATTGATGATCAGACAGCTATTTATCAAACAGGAAACTTATTTAATGGAAGTTTGTTTGGAGGTCATAATAATTATGGTTATCTTGAGTTGCAGTTGGGGGGTTCAACCAGATTGCATTGGTGCCCCCCACTTCCCCAGTGACAGGATATGGTATCTGAACCTTTTTGGCATTGCATTTTGGCGTAAAATCATCATATGTGAGTGCAAAATCTACCAGAGGAAAAAAAATGTGTCTACTGGAACTAAAAACACCCAGATATGTATAGGTTTTTTTTATCATTTTAATTTATTTTGATGATAACATGCAAACAGTGTCAGAAGGGGGAGGAATAAGTAACTGAACCTTCACATTTAACAGTTGGTTGCTCCCCCAGTGGCAGCAATAACTTCAACCAAACACTCCCTAAAGTTGCAGATCAGTTTGACACATTGATCAGGATTAATCTTGGACCATTCCTTTTTTCAAAATTGCTGCAGTTCAGTCAAACTCTTTGGACGTGCGGCCTGAATCATTGTGATGCAGCCATGCCACAGCATCTCAATGGAGTTGGTCAGGATTTTTATTTGGCCACTCTCTAATGTGTATTTTGTTCTTCTGCAACCATTCTGAAGTTCTTGTATTTTGGATCATTGTTGTATTGCAGCATACATCCCCTCTTCAGCTTCTACTCTCCAATGGGCTCACATATTCCTACAAAACACTTTGATTAACCTTTGAATTTGTGTTTCTATAAATGATAGCTCATTGTCCAGGCCCTGAGGCAGCAAAACAGGCCCAAACCAAGCCGCTCTCTCTACCTGCATCATTTTCCATCAGTTTTCCTCCACACATGACATTGTATGTTCCTCCTAAATAGTTCAACTTTAGTTTCATCAATCCACATAATATTTTGCTAAAGGGTTCCCTAGAGTATCTCAGTGCCTATCAGCAAAACTTAAATGTGCAGTAATGTTTTTTTGTTTTTTGACGGCAGAATGTGTAATCCATCCACGAGCACCCTTCCTTTCCAGTGTTTTACATAAAGTTGATGTATTTACAGCAAAATTGGACTGTGGCAATGATTTCTGTAAGTCTTTAGCAGACACTCTTGGGGTCTTGTTTTGTCTTGATTATTCTGCGTTGAACTGTTGGCATCCTTTTTGATTGAAGGCCAATCCTTCAGGGCGGAGTGACGGTGCCAAACTCTCTCCATTTGAAGATAATTTCTCTAACTGTGGTTTGATGAACATCCAGACCTTTAGACATGGCTTTTCAATTCTTGATCACTGGTTTTTAGGGCGCTCTTTTGAGCAAGGCGTGATGCACTTAACAGTGTCTGCTTTTAACCGGGTGTTTCATCAAGAGATAATTCTTAGCCGATCTGTGTTTACAGTGGGCAGAGAAGCTTTGAGCGATTCCTCAGTGGTTGGACACACCCTAACTTAAATTATTTGGAATAAACAACAAAATCAACATGAATTGGTCTCAACCTCTATTTATTCCTCTTCTGTTTTTCCATTGTTGGCATGTTACTCTCATTAAAAACACGAAAACCTTAAGGTGTTTGGTTGGTTTTAGATAGAGCCTTAGTTTATGATAGTGTATGATTTTAGAAAATATGAGGTCACATTTAATAGTGATTTTATGCAGAAATGTGACAAATTCCAAAAGGTCCAAATACGTTTTCATGCCACTGTGTGCAGACGATTTAACAAACTACACTGTTAGTAGTCTATGATCATGATAGTTGTAAGGCATATTTTTTTTCATGTGGTTTTCGAATAGTGTATTGTACAGTTAAGGTTAATGTGGAATTTCAGGAAGAATAGTGTTGACAACTGTCTGAGATCATGGAGAGCCTAAAAAAAAATGAAAATAAAAATCAAAAGGCTCCATTAATAACAAAAGGGCCCACATTGGTGGGTCCACTTCACATCACACCCATAACTCCATTCGTTCCAGAGTGCTTGGAGATCGTGACAAGCTGGATTCCACTCGACAGACATTGAATGGTGAGGAGCTGCCTCTTGATTGGCTTTGGCTAAATGAGCATTATTTAAATTCAAAGCAGGTACTTCCACCTCATTCTGCCTTTTGTTTATGAATTAATGCTTTCACCTCAGTGGCTTCACTCACGAGTTCATTATAGCTGGAATCATCATTGGCCACCACAAAGTCACTCACACTTACTGTCTGCCCTCTAACCACACACATTCAACTGCACAAATGCATACATTGATTATTGCAGACACACACACTTGATGTCGTATTTCGACCTGCACCACGTTAATTAGATAAGCAACACAATCAATTGAAATAAATGAGTATTCACACAGAAGCTGGGCACATGTAGGGAGTGTACACACACTTTAAGTAGCTTGATTGAGTAGCTGGACTATAATACAAACACTGGATTATCAAAAATTTGAAAATGTGGAAAACAACAAAACTCACTCCTATTAATCTGCTGCCTGCACAGCTGCAACGCAAAAATATTTCTACTTGCACCCTCTGGGGGCCGAGTAGGGAACAAAATTAATACATTTCATTTCTCCTTAGCAAGTATTTCATGCTATGTTGTGGACTTTGGTTTGAAAAAACAGATTTACAGCACACAAATTCACAGTTGTACTGCCCACTGAACAAAAGAAGCAAAACATAATATAGTATGCAATGCATTCTAAATGTAGTATTTCATTTAAAATTTGCACCAAAGGAAGAGTCAGTGTTTTATGTTTTCACCTGAGTGGATGGTTATTAAAAATAATACTATGTTAGGTATATTAATTAGGGGTGTCAAAAATATTGTGATTGAACGCAGTCATAGTTGACCATGTTTTTTTAATCTTGTTAATCTTTTTCTCAATCCGTAATTTCCTGCTTTCCGAATACTGATTGAATCCATTTGTATGTATCCAGGAAACAAAGGTCAATCACTCCCTGAAGTGGACACTGATTGGATGTCAATGTGTTTGGCATAAACTGATAAGCTTAAAAACATCTCGACATCGCCTGCCATAAAAGATTATTCATATGCATTCTTTGGAAGAAGGAGCTTGCTTACCACAGAAGCAGCTCAAATTTAGTCTACCAAATAAATGCAAAGCACCCAAGCTGTGACAGCAGCCACGGCTAATGATAGAAACAAAGTTACAATTGGAGGGAACCTTAGCAACGTTTTTTGATAAACTAATCGAGAACACACTGTGCTTGAGCAAGTCTGTGACGGACTGGATGAACTATGTTTTATTTTAATACTTTTTTCTAATTATTGGCAATTGACAAAAACAAAACAAAACAACAGTAACATTCCTCCTGAGGGTCAAAACTAAGGGTCGCAGCTTGTAGTTGGGAGTAGTCTCAATTACAGCAGAAGATAAATTATTATGCTACATGGCACAATGTATCTAAATAAAGAACAAAATGGTTGAAGGTTCGATGAGATTAAAAGGAGATTGAATAGATCAGTTGCATACGTCAATTCAGCTCTCTTTTAAACCTGGTGACTGCACTAATATATTGTATTTTCATAGAGTAAATTAGATGCTGGCTAACAAACAAACAAAAATACATCAAATTTTGTCAAGCCTGTCACATTTTTGAATTGTATGGTGTAATTATTTATGTTTTCCTTTTTTTATTGTGTGTGGATGGAATTCTTTTTTGGTCTGCTCAGTTGGAATCCTAGCTCATTTTGCAGTCAATAGGTCTTTCTTTACCCTTTGGTATACTGGAGGTCCTCAAGTTATCGTGACGTTATGTGTTATATACACAAATACTCTCCATGGCTAAAACACACAAATCCCCCCTCTAAAACCCCAGCTGAGCTGATGTTGTTGCTTCGAGGGACATTCATGGCTTTCCTCTGCCCCCTAATGAAGAGACTGGATAGGGGTCACCCCTGTGATGCTGTAACTTAGAGGCAACAAATCCCAGTCTAATTTATACTGCCACACTTTGGTCACACTTTTTGTTTATTTCTGCCTTAAATGAAATAAATCACTCTATGCGGTACAATAGCTGCTGCAAATTGGAATGAAATGATGAGAGAGAGAGGGAAGCAGACAAAAAAAAAAACGGAGAAAAGAGAATCGGCGTTAGAGTGAGAGGAAATGGTGCGAGCAAAGAGGGAGGTCTAAATTAAGTGTTGGGGGAAAAACGGGAAGAAAAAAATGCCCTGCTTTCATTTCAAAGCAATTGCCATTTAATAAGAAAGTCTGCTTGTAAACAAATCAACTAAACACAAGGAAATGCCACACCCAACAAGATTTAGACAACCTGTAGAAATCCAACAACAAACATTCATTATTTAAGGATCTAATTCCCCTTGAAAGTTGCCTGTATACTAATGTGCAAGACGATCAATAAAAGGATTACTCAACAGGTAGATCATTGATCCCTGCCAAGAACTTCTGAGTGATTGAAGAATCTTTGCTGGATGTCAGGGCAAGTCTTTCTTTGCACATTCCCACATTGTATACAGTTAAGGCCAGATGTCAATGGCAGTTTTTATTATTTCTGCCTTTGCATAGCACTGCTCTGGATTTAAATTAAAATAATGACGTGACTGAATTATACATTTTCAGCTTTCGGTAACAAAATGGAGGCAGCACTTCATCATCAAGTTGCTCATTACACTCATCAATTTGTCGGATCTGTGTATGCGGCACATGCAGTGAAACAATTCAATTTGGACAAGGACAGCTAACAATAGATTCCCTTTTGGTTCAATTTCACACTTGAATTGTGGGCAGGCACTTTGGAAAACAGCTATTTGTAAACAAGCAATTAAAAAGGAAGTTTTCCACATTGACACCTTTATATTAAAACGCCTTAATGTATTGAACGAGTGAAATGGAATATTATTGGGTGGCAAATGCAGTTAGTTGCTTGATTAATTAGTTGATCAATTAAACATTCTTTATAAAAACGCAGCACGTGACGTGTTGGTTGGAGGATTCACCGTAGATCTCACAAAATACATACATTGCCAGTGGAAGTTGGGGATGACTTCAGTCAGTCACTGACTACAAAGAATATTCATTGTCTGACCCCACAGATTTGTGGTGCGCACCCGAGCATTTGTATGTTCACCGATTTTTTTTTAATAGCATTTAATGAAAAAAAAATCAGGGGATTTTGATTTGATTTCACTTTGCGGGAATACAGCGTCTATATTTGACTTGATTTTCTTGCTTGTAATCGTAGGGCAAATCTATCATCCGACTGTAGCCTCTGCCCACATCCCACATTTCAGAATTACGTTGTTACTTCCTGAGGCTTTTTTTGTATCACACTAGAAATCAAAGTAAATATTCAGTTGAAAAAATTTTCTATTGATTTTGATCTTGTGCCTATCATGATAAATACTCAGCCCAACGTCAAATCAATCCACACGCAAATAGGTTTGAGAACATTTCAAGCATCATCAATCTGCCCTATAAGTTAAACATGTCGTGCTACGTTCATCGAAAACAGGGACAAATGAACATGGTCATTAATATACGTACAGTATATCACTTTTTTGTCGGCACAATTTCACGATGGGACCCACTGTGATTGCATCCGGTTTGCTGTGGAGCAGTTGATTGCAAGGTATACTAGAGCGTTACATATGTTGTGCAGCGCATCAGCGCAGCCCGAAGCATGCATTTACTAAAAAAACACTCTGTAGCATGGCAACATCTGCAGCCAGGTGGCAAGCGGCGCTGTGACACGGAGCTGAAACGCTACCCGGATAGAGATGATAGCATCAGTGTGCATATGGTGTCATCTGATTGGACTGAGCCTTTCCATCAGTGATAATGGGGGGAGGAGTGAAGAAAGTTTACGGTGATGGAGCCCAGAAAGCACAGAAGGCTGAGAGGGGATGGGAGAAGCAGGAAAGTGGTTTTAAGTGGAGAAAAGGACTACAAGAAGAGAACTTACCTTGATCCTGTGCTTTACTGGGGAAATGTGAAATGACAGCAAGTAACACCAGCGGAGCCCACAGACAACCCTGCGAAAACATCCTCAAAAGCAGCGACACGGACCTGGAAGAAGATGAAAAGAAGCTGAGCAAATGACGAAAAGCTGATTGAGACAAGACACCCAGTGACAGACTTAAGGAATGCCATTCAGCTGCGGGGAGGCTCCAGGGGTCAGGACGACCCACCTTGCAACCCTGCCCCCAACGAGCCCCCAAGGGGCTGATCCGGAATCAGTTAGCCCCATTTATCGTCCGCTCGGAGACAATTACACGGCAGTTGTCGGGCAGTCTAGACTGACCACAGAGCAGTCGCTCAGCTTCACGCCCACACGGAGGAGGCTGAAACAGTGGAGGACTTTGTTGGCAGGAAAGAGAAATGAAGAGAAGAGAAATGTAAAAGAAAAGAGTCAAGAGAAGAGGAGAGTTTGATTTTTTGAGAAGAGAGATGAGAACCGAACAGGAGAGAAGATGATCTTTGACCTTCAATCACAAACTTTGGGTTCTGTTACGAAGAAGGGAAGATATTATTTCACATGAAAAATTGATGATTTTTTTTTTTTTTTTAGCCATCTGGTCTGTCACCCAAAAAGAAACGACAATTCCGTTTGACTGTTACACCTACTAGAAATTAAATAAGTGATTATTATTAAACAGCACGCATACCTTCCAACATAACTCTCACGAAACAAAATTATAAAACAGGCCACCAATTTAGATCACGGAAAAAAAAACTTTCAACGTTAGCACTTGTGTCAAGTCATAAAATGTAATGTAAGTTATGCATGGTCATCTTTCACTTGTTTCAGTAGTTGGGGGAAGTCTGTTTACAGTTAGGTAGGTTATTGCTCATGGATGTGGATGTGGACCCAAATCCAAGTAGTTAAGAAATGTTAAAAAATAAATGTATTTATTTTCAAAAAGAACAAAGAAGCTTCTCAAAATGTCAAAACCATACAATTACCAAATTAAGGGTAAGAGAAAAAAAAACACAAAAATAATACTTAAAGATAAGAGTTGGCTAGACTTACTGCCAACAAACATCATACCTCATTTACAACACAAATGATTTTATCATTTTGAATTAAAATTGGGAAATGAAAACATATTGATTGAATTGATTTGGATCATTTGAGGTTTGAATGAGCACTGAAATATGCTTGATTATAAGTCTCTTGACAGCAACTCAACATCTGAAGGTCATCTTCCTTTATATTTAAGAAGCTAGACTTTAATTATTACCTATTCTAGAGCAATTCATTCAACCATGTGGTAAACATATAATAGTGTACTTCCTCTAGAAATAAACATTTTTTCTTGTACAATAAAAACATTTAAACACACATTTTGCCTTTTGCTGTCAAACAAAAAATACATCACACATGCTCAGGGTTAAACATGAGTGTCACATGACCAAACCCAGAAAAGAAATGGACTCTGAGTGGATGTTACCCTCAATGGAGCACACTGGGGCAAATGTTTCAGCCGACAGCAAGTGGCAAATGTGTTTGTAAAGGTATTAATTGTACACGAAAATGATTTTAGTGAGTCAAATTACTTGAAGACAATACATGAACTTTTTACTTCTGAAAATATAGCTAAATAAATTCCGTACCACTTTAAAATGCATTTTGCCACTTGATGAGCCCTGAGCACATGCGATGCTATTTTCAATCTATATTTCAATGTAATTAACCACTGCTGAAAATGGCTAAATAAAAAGGATATCCCTTTAACACTTTATTGAGGAGGTCTAACGTAAGGGTGCGGGTGACAAATTAAGAAAGGGGGGAAAGTGGAGGACTGACATGATCCGAGTTTGATTGGCAGCTCAAATAGGGAAAAAACAGTGTGAGTGCCACTGTCCATTTTCCCCCCACGTTCCTCCTCTCACCTCCTGATTGATGCTCATTATTACACACGCAAGAGGAGGGCTGAGGAATCTTTCTCACCTGGGGACACCCGCTCTCCTGCAGCTCGATGAATAAAACAGCACTTGTAACAAAGTTGTGTCAAGATTGGATTATGGCATGTGGAGCTCACCCGTGCCTTTAAGAATATGCCCAACAGCTGCAAGTATTTCAAGATAGGAACATGTTTGGAGTACACAGTTCCCACTTTCGGACTTTTAGTATGTTATTTTCTTTGCAGCAAATTACTGTTGGTTACTACCTGCAGCCCCGCGCACCTGAGCCCGTCTCTCACTGTCACGCACATGCACGCACATTGAATGAAATCGCATTTCATACCTCTCCAGTCATATATTCAGAGCGTCCCCTTTTCTCCTCCAAAAAATGAAATCCAAAACGACCGCTGCCGCGTCCCGAAAGAATTCTTCTCCGTCTCCTTCTCCTCGTGTCACACCTCTTCGGGTTCGCTCGCTCGGTCGGAAGTGGATGACTGGGTTTTTCTCTCCTCGTTATTCAGTCATCCCTCCCTCCGGCTAATCCTTCCTGTCCCAGCCCTCACTACGTCTCATCACACACACGCATACGCGCGTAGACGCACACACCGCCACGCAGTGCAGCTGCGCAAAAGAACCCGGGCTCATCCTGCAGGGTGCACTCGGGATGCAGCGGCTTTCCGGGGTCACCGTTCGACCCCATGGCACGGATCACATTCGGAATCTGTGTTCGGAATTTAGGTTAGGCTACTGCATTCTATTATTTGCGAGTCGAGCAAGGGAATACTGATTGGAATTTTAAAGACATCTCCGTGTTAAAATAGGATAGCTGATATGTACGGTTGGTTGTGCATATTTAATTCAACTGCGGTCCACGGGCAAACGTGCATCATTTATTTTATTAAAACCTTCATGTAACCAATAATACGAACGAAATCAGTTTCAGAGCAGTTGTTCACCCTGGATTTGTGTTTGTCTGTATTTTTCGAAAACGGTCACTGCAAAATTGCGTTGAAGTCAAAGAAGTTATGAATTATTGACTTGCCAAATGTCCTAATACAACTATCTAATTTACAATACTTTTTGGAGGTGGATTTTTTTGTATCCTTGAAAAAAAACTTTTCTGTAAAAATGATTATATTAATAATAATAAAACGAATAAACGCCACAAAAAAGACAAAAAATATATGACAAACTTTCAAAAACTCCATATTTAGTAAAATTTTTAGATTGAAAACATTCTATGTGTTGCCAATTCTAATGTGATGTGTTGAAAGCCCCCCAAAACATTGTGTGTGTATACAGACACAGACAGACAGACAGACAGACAGACAGACAGACAGACAGACAGACAGACAGACAGACAGACAGACAGACAGACAGACAGACAGACAGACAGACAGACAGACAGATAGATAGATAGATAGATAGATAGATAGATAGATAGATAGATAGATAGATAGATAGATAGATAGATAGATAGATAGATAGATAGAATATTGTAATGTAACTAATTACTTTGAAATGACAGTAATAAGTATTAAATAACGCATGATAGTTTTGAAGTAACTTGCCCAACACTGATTAAGGTGCTTAGATTTTACAGTAGGCCAATTGATGGGACAGTTGTTAGCTTCACAGTTCAGGGACAGGAGTTCAAATCCAGCTTGCTCCAGACCTTCCTGTATGGAGTTTGCATGTTCTCCCCGAGCCCGCGTGAGTTTTCTCCTGACAATCCGGCTTCCTCCAACACTTCAAAAACATGGATGGCAGGTGTATTGGACACACTAAATTGTCCTTAGATGTGATTGGGTGCGTGAATGGTTGTTCGTCTCTGTGTGCACTGCAGTTGGCTGGCAATCAGTTGCCGCACAAAGTCAGCTGGGACAGGCACCAGCAGGCCTGCCACCCTTGTGAAGACAAGCTGCTATAGAAAAACGATGGTTTGAGATTCTAGTTTGTAAATGATATGCTAGCTTTGGGTTCTAGGTTTTAAAAACACTGTGAAATTTAAAAAAAAGTCTTTTTCAGGCAGAAGCTAGAAAAGTACAAAATGTCTTCTTTTTAAGCACTCGATGTTTTGTGCGGTTTCCCCTCAGGCTTGAAGGAGTCATGGGAAAACCTTGAGGCTGTCTGGTCAAATGTCCCTCTGGATGGATTGAAAGCCCAAATAGCTACATGCATGCCAGGTGTGTCCCTGAGGCATCACATGCACAGTCGCGCACACACTCATTCATGCCTCAGTCAAACAAGTGTCCAAAGGTCATAAACTCTGTAATAAAGTGGGAGAGGTTGGTCTTCCTTCTTGTCCCCTTCAACCAGTGGTCCGCACTTCCTTAGCTGTTGTCTGCATTCATACGGCAAACATAATAAGTGACAAAATTACCTAAATCCGTGCTTTATAAAATATATATTTATATTCAATTAAATCAAAATTGCTGGCACTTTGGACCTCCAAAACATTATAAAACAGGGGTGTCCAAACTTTTTCTTCCAAGGCCCACATACAAAAACATTGAAGGCTAATAGGTTGGGATTTTACAATATTTTTGGTTTGTGGAGACCCTGTAATCCCCAATAAAATATCAACCCTGCACTGAAGTCAACGTTCAGAACAAACACAGGAACATTTTTAAAGCAGTTACTTGAGATTCATTTATTTGATATGTTCACATTCTGAAACTTGACACAGAGCAGAAAGGAGATGATACCATTTTTTAAAATATCATATAAAATAATATAATATAATATAATATAATATAATATAATATAATATATAATATAAGCTGTTATTTGAACACCCCTTGTGTAGAAAGTGTTATATAAGTGTACTCCACTTTAGACTTGTCATACATTATTAAAAATAATATTAATAATAACCACACATGTGGAATGACCAATAGCAGAAATTTAAAAACAATACAAAATCTACCAAATTGTGACTTACACTGTAAAAAAGGGTAAAGTAACAGACAAGAAGTTTACAAGAAAATACCGTAATTTCAAAATGTAAAAAAATAAAATAAATAAACAATAAATCACTGTAACTGTAAAAAGATGCCACAATATAATTCCGTTATTTTACAGATTTACTACAATAAACCTTAATTTATTGTTAAAGTATGTCAACAAATAAACTGTATTTCACAAATTTTTGTCGCTTATTTAAGGGTAAACACTAATATTAAACTTCAAAACAAGACAAAAAAAATTGGAAATTTCATTTAAAATAAATATGCATGACTAATATTTTCATAGAAAATAGCAAAAAAAATCTTTAAATTCATTCATTTAGAAAGTTTGTTCCTGCCTGTTTTTTCTCAAAGCTTGCTACATATGTTTTGTGGCGATTTTTAGACATTCAAGCCATACATAAATGTCAAAGGTCACCTGCATCGTATATTAAAAGGTGTGTGCATTCAAAACGAAATGACAACAATGCGACATGCCATTGGAGTGCGCGCTGCATGTGAAATCCTTGGTTCTCGAGAAGAATTAGATGGCACGTTATCGGTTGGTTTGACTTAATGCTTAGTAAGATCAACAACGACAGCTGGCAATTCAACTTTGGCCAACAGACACTTCCAGCGGACAGCGACTAATGTCGAGGCTGAACAACGGTAGAAGGTGAGTATCAAACTGAAGCTGAGTAGCCTTAGCTTTATTTTCCTCCGTGCTGCTAAATTCGGCACTAGGAATCCAATCCATTTAGATGGAATGATAGCATGATGACAAAGCACGACCGGCGACGTCGTCAGCCCGATGCAATTTGTATTGAGCCAGTTAGCATGCCATATAACAGTGAGTCATTTCTAAAATTGATGTTATTAAAGACATAAAATCTAAATTTAAAACATAAAATAAAAACATATCCTATAACTACAATGGACTCCGTCTTACGAGATGAATCCATTCTGCGGTTGGGCTCATAAGGCGAATTCACCATATGGCGGGCAATACAAACCTATGTGAAATAGCTAATGCATTTAGAACCCCAGGTAAAAAAATCTAAATTGTACATACATATTAAAAATTGGTACCAAAATAGTATAGTAAGTGCTACGTATATATAATAAACATGTATACAATCAGAAAACCATAAATAAAAAATATAGAAAGGATTTATTTACCTTTGAGTGGCACTTATTATGTCCATATTCCCTTGTAAGAGTAGCCTAGGCTAGGCTAGCTTCGTATTTTTTGATTATCTCCAGCTTGGTTTCCATATAAATTATCTTCTTACTTCTTGCTTTAACATCACTAGCAATCTTTGGACCTATGGCTAACCCCTTCAACTTTGAATCAAGCAGTAAAATGCACTATAAATATGGTTCTGTAACCACTCGCGATAGAACAAAGCTTTACCATTCCGCCGTTTTGAAACGAGTGAGGTCGACCAATAGCAGACCAGTATCTCTGTCATGTGACAGCAACAGAAAGCAAGTGCAATTACCTAAAAACGCCGGCAGATGGAGACAAAACCACACAAATACAGCCAACCCTTTTGGGGCATGACAGTTGTTTCTGTCGCAAAGCGAGGAAAATACCGTAAAGAGGGGACAAACTCAGTATTCCACATCGCAACATGAAAAAAACGTAAGCCAGTGGACCCAGGGGTCCACTGAATACATGCAGGATAGCGGCTCTCTGGGACCAGAGTTGTCTACCCCTGACCTATTGAAACAATTATGAGGAGGTGAAGAAACTGTAGGTAAATACAAAATGTCATGGGTTGTTATTGTGAAATATTGTTCAGACCGTCTTATTCTTACTCATTGTTGTGAGATATTGGTCGAGTAGTAGTTTGTTGTAACGCTGTTTGGACAAGACATCAAGTCTATGCGAACTTCCGAGTGCATGAATACCCAGCAGCTAACGAATCAACTTTTGAAGTTTTTAGACACCACTAGGTAAGGCATCACTACTCAATTGCATAATCACTGCACAAATGCTGAAATGATTAGCAAGCTTTATCTTCACTTTTGCTAACCTTTGTGCAAATATATGAAAAAATTAGCTTTCAGTGCACTCCACTGCTGAAGTTTTTTGTTTTTCTTTCATTTGACAGGTGCATGTTCAAGATGAATCCAGAAAATAGATCAAACATGGAACGGAAAGCCAACAAAAAACAAGTTGCAGTCAGTCCCAAGATGATCCCATGCTGACTGTTGAAAATGGGGACTACAAATGGAGAAGCTACATATTATATTGTACACTATAGTATTTTTATGATATCATTTATATTAATATTCATTTCCTTTCTTTTATTTTTCTTTTTTTTAGTTTTTTCTTTCATTTCCTTTTCAGTTGAATCTTATTTTTGTTCTAGTCATTTTAATGTAAATTCACTGCTCCATTGTCAATTTAATAAAAATGAGAATGAAAAAAATGTTTTGTCTTATTCTGATTAATTATGTCATTGAGTTTTTGACATGTTTTGAAAAATTTATCACGTTATTTTGTGTGTCATCTGTGATATTATCTCAAGAATTATACAACCCCATTCCATTAAATAATGTAATGAAAACCACCTAATAACAGAATGTTTCTGTAAATGTAAGCATTATTCCTCATAATAGAATGTTCACCATATTTAGAAGTTATTTAATAGTTTTTAAATGTGAAAGTGTTGTTAAATGTTAAAGTAACATGAACATGTTTGACTATAGGAAACATTTTTATGAGAAAGTAAATTTCTGTTACTTTACAGTATTTTGGCACCTCAGCTGCCAGAAGATTACTTTACTGTTTTTTAGAGCGCACCTAAACGTTTCAGTATGTTGGGTGATAACATCTTTTTAGTCTATCCCACTGAACTGATAAATTTCCCATTAAATGAAGCACATTTCAAAATATCAAGTTTATACTTTAGTCTATTTGTCACTTCATCTATGAATCCTGGATGCCTGGGACACATTGTTGCCTCTTCAGGTCCAATTTTGTCCATCCAGACGCCCATTTTCTTAGCCGCTGATCCTCATTAGGATCGTGGGCGTTCTGGAGCCGATCCCTGTTGTCTTGGAGCAGTAGGCGGGAGACACCCTGAACTGGTCAGCCAATTGCAGGGCACAGAGACGAATGACCATTCAAATTCACCTGAGGGCAAACTGAACTATGAGATGAACGTGCTAACTTCTCTGCAGAGATTAGGTTAGAGGTTAGAACACAGTAATTAAACTTTTTTTAATCTCTATGATTGAACGTATACGTTTATAGTGCTAATAATTGACATTGATTCAAATAAAGGAACAAATCAAAGTCGCAGAAAATCCCATACCCATTACAATCAGACTGCAGACTAGGAACCATGCCTATATTGATTACATTTGGTTTATAATTTATAAACAAAACAAAGCGGAAACTAG
Source organism: Hippichthys cyanospilos (assembly GCF_059441005.1). NCBI lineage: Eukaryota > Metazoa > Chordata > Actinopteri > Syngnathiformes > Syngnathidae > Hippichthys > Hippichthys cyanospilos. Next base: position 5,077,505 of record NC_142371.1, read on the forward strand.
GGGAATGCAAAGGGGTCACGTCAAAGTGTAGCAAAGGCACAGAAAAACAATTTGCTAGTCAAACAATTGGTGCTTTGCATATAAAATAAATTTAGGTTAATATTGTGCGTCGCAGCTTCAGATGACTTCTGTTTGAAAGCTTCTCTGTTCACAGAAAATGCCCTATGAATGAACGGTTCCTTTTCAATTCCCTGTTTTGTATTTTTCCCTCATATTTCCAGTTTCCTCTTGTTTTGTTATTTTTGTCTCACCTCTGCACCCTCCTTATGTCTACCGCTTCAATGTCACCGTCCTCCCCATCCAGAGGCTCTGATGAATAAAATCATCAGTCACATGGTAGGCAGAGTTGAGCGTGGGGTCATTCCGCTCGGTGCCATATGGTCCATCTGTGATGTTCAGAAAAGTTTGTGATCCCTGCATTACTTTACAACAACTTCCTTATCCGCTTTATGATAGAATTACACACTTAAGTCACCATTGGTGTACTCCAAAAGATATCATGACAGGATTCATCGTGTGATGATCTCATAATGAAGAGAGTATTTGTGAGTCAGCGATAGAAAAGGATGACAAATTGTGACAATTACATTTTCCTTGAGTCCAAAAAGCTTTAGAGAGTGTTCTTTCTTCAAAGTAATTGCAACTTGCTGAAGAGATAAGCTTCTTCACTCACTATTTCCTCATTTACCGCTGTCGCGAGTGATAAATTATCACTCTGCTGCAATTTAGCACTCCCTGGGCATACGTGTATCGTATTTTCCTGTAAAGTGAAAATAAATGTCAATTTGATATATCACACAGAAATGTTCTTAACAACACAGCCAAATTTGAATGATTAAACAAGAATATAAAATGTGGTTTCAAACAATCGCAATCTTTGGATGTTTTCTGAAATGACCTTCAAAATCTTCAAACATGTACAATATTGTTAGAAACAAATTTCTGAGTTCTTTACACAGGCTGTTCAACTGCAGGGAACCTTGCTTTCTTTTATTATAAGGACATTTATTAGTCTGTGAAAGACAGTTTCTTGATGGTTTTCATCTAACTGGAGTGGAACAGTCAGCACTGTTTATCCATTTTGGCCAAAAATAACCAATGGGATTATTATAAGTACAGTATGTTTATTTTTAACCAAGGCACACTTTTGGAAGCAATGGGATAGATTTAATCACAAAGTATTTTCAGGCTTGTTTATTTTTGGAAGTTTCTTACACTCTTTTTGTTGGGTTAGTTTCCCAAACAGGATGAGGAGCGCCAGTGTAGGGCAATTATCACATCTGCGCAGTGGTGCATGATAGGCCACGGAGGGACTTTCACTTTCTTTGAATCTACTTCCTAGGTTTCTCCCAAGCATTCATCTGTTTGTTAAAGGGGAGATCAACCCTCAAAATGTTTATATAATAGATGGAATGATATAATATGTTCTATTTGGCCCCACTAGTGTAAACACAGAATTGCTATTACTATTAGATTTGTAGAATATGAATTAAGTTACAAAATCGCAGTCAATTTGCCATTTGCTGCAAGGTGCAGACTTGAGAAGGCATCCCAGTAGCCCAGGGCCACTGCCTATTGTGTTTTTAAAGGTATTCATTGTACATTCAAAATAATGGTTATCAAATTAATACTATACAAAATATTAACATTTTTTAAATATGAAAATGGCTGGCTGAATGATGAATATATATATATATATATATATATATATATATATATATATATATATATATATATATATATATATATATATATATTTTTTTTTTTTTTTTTTTTTTTTTTTTAACTTACCCTAAACAGGATTATACAGAATATACTTCAATTTCTACAATGTTGTGGAGTGTTTGGGTCTGACCAAGGAAGCTAAATATTTTAGATTTGATACAGATATAGGTGATTTAGGATTTTAACTTTGAAAAACAAAGTGGGATAACACTATTTTTTGTTTTGTTTGCAAAAAATAAAATTAAAAAAAAGCTAATTCATGGTCATCTATGATGTACAATTTGGTCCAATATAAAAAAAAATGTTAAAATGTTTGACAATGCAGGCGCAGTTGGATTGTATAAACTGAATTGTTCAACCTTAGTGGATATTTTTCCACATCCATCCTACAGCATGTTGCCAGAAATCTTCACAGCTTGACTAATATTTGTGAGTGCGTCTGTAAGCAAGGTATTAATACGAGAGGGATGAGAGTTTGGGATTCGCTACACATGCTGTTGGGAATTTGCGGCCAAGGAGTTCAATCTTCATCCCTTCAGATGGATGGATTTCAGCTTCATGGTCAGTGATTTATGTTGGTGGCTTTTGGCAAACTCCCAGGGGGCTGTCATGTGGGCTTCACTGAGAAATACCTTCCATCTGGTCACTCCGCCATGAAATGCTGCTGCACTGACTCTTGTCCTTCACTAACGTCCCTTCATGTGAATGATGGAACTTTGGTGGCTCTTGTGGTTCAAATACTACCCAGGGCACCGCACTGATCAATGGTAACATCTATGGACATGCATATACACGTGCGCACACACTCAGTTGCAGTGTTAATAACAAGCAACAGGTTAATATGAGGGCCTGAAGTGACCGCAGCCTTGTGATTACTGTGACTGGTTATTAGTCACTTTGTCATCTGCAGCATACACTGTCATTCCCTGAGCGCTGCCCACTTGAGGTCATATGTTGGATGATCCCACTGGGAATTGTGATGGTGGAGACATGTTTGGTCATGACAACACATATAATATTGACTTTCACGTGTTTTGGTGTAACAGGTTAGGTGAGAATGTTATCTTTTATTTTGTTTGGCTTTGGACTGAAACATCTTAGCCAGGAGACAATCCAAGACATTTTGTCTTGTGGGTCCAGCTATTGATCTAACCATGAGACACATAGTATGTCGATAATTTACTACAGCAACACACAGTTTAAAATGGGATAGGGATGAAGGTGTTCAAACGAAAACAGAAAATGGCATGGCCGAAAACCGAAACATCGATAAAACAAAAATGTTTCAAAACCTCGCCTCACGTCTTTGGAAACGGACTATAAGATCGCAAGCGGTGTCATGCGCGGGTCTGTAAGTGATTATGAAAATGAAATAAAATTGCTTACTGGGGCTTTGAACATTATTATGGTTAAGTGCTTTAAAGCCTGTTTAAAGGTGACTCATTTAATTCTTTCAGGGCCATTGACGAGAATTTCCATCATGTAAAATACTTAGGTTGTGTGCCAGTGACAAGAATTCTTATCAAATATTCATGTGTTTTTTTTTTTAAGGTATAGCTAGATAACACTCGTGGCCAGCGCTCCCCTAAATATTTTGCCAATCGAGCGCTGTTGTAATGTAGTAGTATACATATGCAAACTTTTATTTTGCCGTCAAAAACACATCTTCACTGTTTTTGTTCATGTTTTATTGAAGGGAAGAACTTGAGAAGTTTTGGATGCTACTAAAAAAAAAAATACTCGAGTCAAAGTCACTGTTGTACAGAACACATCTTTTCACAAAAATGCTAATTTTCTCCTTTTGCCCAAAATATCTTGGTGTCACTCAAATGACCCATTTTCAAACAATGATTACTAAAGAACGGAATGTCAACATTGTCATACAATATTCTGTCTGCCTTGAAAGGTACATCAAAATGCTTGAAATTGGCTGGCACTCTCGGGGTTGCCTTTTCAGAAAACGCTTGGCACTGAAAGAGTTCATGTGCTCCAGGTTTACTGTGGCAAATACTTTTATAATTACATATTAAAAAGGCAGGTTTGTTTTTATTTTGATTAAGTGACTGGATGGATCATTCATCAAGTAAAATCTCATTGCAAGTAGGTAAAATCCATCCATCCAAAGCCCACATCATTTAGTCATTGGCAAGTATTAACATTTAATGCATGGAGTGACTTTTTGTCTGAGTTTGAATGCACCGCATACATACACATACATAGTTAGCAACTAGCGCCAACGCTGCAGACTTCATACGACGCCAACGTAATTCATGAGCTGTTTCTTAAAGTCCTTAATCAGCGACTGAATATGCTTTTTTGTTGTGGTTGTGTGTTGATGTTGGTTGCTCTGTGATGTGACGGCAATAAAAACTAAGTCGCGAGGACTCAAGCTAGCCAATCTGCTAACACAGTTACGAAGAACAACAGCTATTGCATTGTCGTTTATGTATTATTTGCTATGTTTATTATGAAGTAGGCCTTTTCAATATGCAGTTGGCATGTGATGTGAGGCGGTTCGTGTTCCACGCAAGATCATTTTTGGCTCGCACGAGAAAGAAGTGGAATCTCGACAGTGCTCTCTGCTCAACCCATCGAAAAGCAGTAATTGCCTGGGAAGCAAAGCCCCTCTCCTTGTCATGTGAGTTCATCAAAAATTCATTGACACATTTCTGGTTTTTGGGTCTTCACAACATTTGTTTTCAGACATATTGTTTCGGCAAAAACAAAATGGCTAAAAATTTTCAGTGTCTGGAAATTCAGTTCCTCCCTAGAATGGGAAAAATATGATTGACAAATGCATGGATGATCTATGACCTACAAATATCGACATTATAATCATTTGCATCCAGTCACTGAATTCTTCATGATAGCTTCATCTAGGTCCATCTCAAATCATCCAACCAAATCCTAACACTGCTGATTGTAAATAATGCACAGGTGCCCTGGCAGCAAAAAGCATTGGGCTATATTTCAAATCATTTGGAAGACTCGTCTGCAAATATGCCATGCTGCTGAATAAACTGGCAGCAAACTTTAGTTTCGACTACAGCTACAAGAGCCAGTGGTACATTTTGCATTGGCTTTTATTCATATCAAAATCTGTCCAACTGTAGCATCAGTAGAAGATCGAAACATATCTTGAATGGACTGAGTAATCAATGGTCTCAAACTCACGTAAACCCAACACTGCCAATAACCTCTTTTCCACTGCCCGCTAAAGCCTGGATTTATCCACCTTAGTTAAATGACACTGTTCTGTATAAACGCATGTGACACCTATTGCCAAAATTCCGCCTTTGGCAATGGTACCAGAGCCACAACAGAGGGAGTATTGCACTGGGCATAAAGTCGAGTAACTACATAGCAGCAATCAAGCCAAATTAGAACATGTTCTCTCCCTTATGATCAAAGTCGGCAAAGGTCTGAGGCTCACATATCCGAACTGAGTATTGTGTTGTTTGGGTGAGGTTGAGAGTGTTTTGTTCTCCCAATCTGCTCAGAAATCAACAATGTTAAACCTGTTCATTTTGAATCTTACATCCTTATTTGTGGTCAACACTCAAATTGGTCAATGACAGTCTTTAGCAACATTAAAGAATCTGACGAATTTGAGAACAAGGAATGGACAATTCTGAAATTGGACTGGATTGTTGGCATGTAAAGAAATGCCATTATGTGAATTATAATACCCGATTGTGATGAAACCATTGTCCTTGCAAAAAGAAATGTAAACTTCAACATTAAACTTTAAACAACTTGGATGCTGGTACTGATGTGATCTGTATTTGTGTGAACGCAGAGAAAAATACACTAAACTAATATTTTAAGCCAGCATGACTACAACAGATGACTACAACAAGGTTTTGAGTGATGCAATGCAACAGCTTCCATTAACGTGTTTGGGTGAGGTTCCAAAAAAATTTTAAAAACTGTTTGTCTTTAACAAAAAATTTAAAATATATCAATTTTCCTTGAATGCGAACAAAATTTGAACGTTTTTAATCAGCTAATTTAACTATATTATACTGAAATAAATCCAACAAATTGATCAGCAACTAACTCTGGATCACAATAATTAAAACATGTTAACCAACCTTCTGAAGTCCTTTGTAGTCCCCATCTGCCTTTGCAATTGTTGTAAAAAGCACTGCTGTACTTTTTAGGAATATAGGTACTATCAAACCTGTCTAGTTCACTCATAATGTCCTTTTCATCAAAGTGATACAGTATTTGAATCCACTTGTTGACTGAAACCCCTCACCTGCTACTAGCATGGCTGCATACGATTACGAGCTCCGTCACGTGACATCCGGAGTCCGTGACAATGAGAGCACTGCTACTTATAGAAGTATTACTGCAGTTGAATTTATCTGGTTTAGGAAAAATAAATAAATGAGTGAAAAGGACAACGAATTGGGGTCACCTAACATTCAAAGAGATGTTGAGCAGGTGGCATTTGTGCTTGCCCGGAGCCTGTGCCGCAGATAGAATGAGAAGTGGACACTCACCAATCAGTCACAGGGCACATCAAAACGAGATTTTCTGAATGACACTGCCATCTGCTGGTAGCTTTTTGCTACTGCGGTTCACGCCTTCCATTTTGTGCGATTTAATATTGTATAGGGTTCTTTAATGAGGTAAATGTCTCATGGGTGCAACATCATGTTAATACAATGTGAAAGTCATCATTTACTACGTTTGAACGATATATCAATGTCACTAAAGTCAACACAAGATTATATGTGGACAGCACTGCGGCTACTAAATCAATAACCGATGTTTAGAACACGGATTTTCTGATTTTGATCAAATGCAACTGTATTTTACTTTTGATGGAAGAAGTGAGTGGTGAAAGGAGCAAAATATGACTATCCCAGTTACACCAGAATGAGTTTATTTAATCTTTAAACATCTTATTGTAACCCAGCTAAATTTTTCCATTTACTGTAGCTACAGTTCATTCATTAAAACAGATAGAGCTTTGATATTTAGTTTAAAATCAGAAGTGTCATTCTCTGACAGCAAAAATAAGCAGTAACTACTGAATATATCAGTCCCTTTAGTAGATGCAATCAAAAATATAATTGTCATCAGGATATTCTAGAAGAAATATGTTTGCCCTAGTGTGAGTTAAAACACTGATTGTCCTTTCAAATGAAGTACAGCAGCCACCACAGCATGAACAGATTTGTATGCAACGCTGCAACGTGATGAGTAGCAAAAACAACACATTAAGGCAAATTATTCCAATTTCTCATTGATGAATAATTTAAAGTAAGGATATTTTCATTCTTAATGATCAGTTTGAGTTAGAATGAAAACTATGTAGATTTTTACAGGCATCGCTTTAAAACTGAAGGTGAAGTTTTAGTCATAATAATAATCGAATATAAACATACATGTTCACCACGCATATCAGGTGTGAGTTGATGTCAACCTTAGATAACTTCATTTACTCAATTTGTTTTCATATTACAGGTAGCGTAAAAAGTACCTCAATTTCACCGCAACTACAACAAAGCAATTGTATTATGTAAAGAAATTGTAATGGATGACATTGACAACTCGTGTGCGTGAGAATTAACGACACAACAAACAATTGAATGCACTTTGTCTATAGAATTGCCTTTGAAGGAAAGAAGACCTAACAAAGTCGCAAAGACTTGTACAACAAACATTTTTAGTGGCTTCAAGTAGCTTTGCTTATAGTTGATAAATAACCACTTCGGGATAAATGATCTTCTTCAATAAACAATGTCAAATGATGAGAATTAAGAATGGAATACTTACACTCTATTAGGTACACCTGAGCTAATACAAATAAAAGACTTCTTTCTGCCTTTACACAAAAAATAATGATCATTTCTGTGTCATGATCAAAGAGGTAATGATACAAGGCGGCATGGCAAAGTCTCTCTCAATCTTTCTCTATGTGTGTGTGCGCAGTCAAGTTCAAATGTGTAAAAGCTCAACTTAAATTCATCACAAAAAATGTTTCAAAGACTTGGAATAGCTTGATGAGAGCCTCTAATTTCCTGCTTTACCTTTAAAATGTAACTGTTAAAAATAACTACCTATTATGCCTCATTATCGCACTAATTTTTTTTCATTGACAGTTATCAAAGTTTCTCACTTACAGGTTTAATTCTGCATCAGCAGCAAACCTTAGCAGCATTTCGGAGGCCCTGTGAAAGTAATTTGAGCTTGTGTTGCTCTGACATGGTGCGCCTAAGATGTACAACGAAAGTCCATCTTTGTGTGAGTGACAGCCTTTGCCTTAATTATATATATATATATATATATATATATATATATATATATATATATGCTGTGTGTGATTGCACAGAGAGACAATGTTAACACGGAATACACCAAGGAAGATCATATTCAATTTCTTTAAATGCTACACCTCATTACATCTATAAGGTTATACAATACCTAATAGTCTGTCACAATACTTATTTATAAAATTGAAAGGTGAGTATTTCATTTTTTCGGCCAGTATACTGCATTGTGAACATATTAGCGATGCAGCAACATTCTAAGAAAAAGCATGCGTTCTAGTTAAGTGCTTCACGTCGAAAAAAAGTTCCCCTTTAATTGCCGATACATTCAGTTGTGCCGTTACCCTCATGAACCAATGTGGATCAGGGTGACATATTACGTTACACATTTGTCATAAACCCACCCAATGATCTCCAGAAATAGTCTGCCACATGTAATTTCGCACAAAATATTAAAAATTTAATTTGTAATTTTACATAATTAAATAGATTACAACAGTTTGGGTTGCTTATTCGTTCGAGTCTTTGCATACTTTGATGCTTGCATTACATGTATTTGTGCAAATACAAATTTTAAAAATTCAATTTAATCCACACGTTTGTTTGCCGTGATTGTCAATTTTTGGGAGGCTTGTATCTATTTTTACCAAGCTGGAGTAAAAGGCCATTAAAAGTAGGATTTTCGTGTTGTAATTTAAAAAGGAAAGCATTAACCAGTGTGCTTTAAAAACTGTTTCTAACGTAACAGAGTGAAAAGTTTTAGAATATTAGAAAGAATTCCTGTTAAAGCTTATAGTGGTAGCGCTGATCCCACATCAGCCTACATAAATGATTTGAACCCTCATTTTAAGAAAGCATAGCTTATTTCATTCAACACCATACATGTACACTGTACCTACATTCATTTTGGTATCTAAATCACACTGCCTTGTAAATTTTATCCAGTGTGTCTGGTTGCATTTTTTTTTTATGTATTTGTGTAGGTGTATTTTCGTGCCAGCAGAAGGCAGTGTTGCTCTCTCCAATGCTGCACCTGATGAATTGGAAACGCTCAGGGAAAAGGTCACTGTAGGTGCTAATTCTCTTCTTGTAGACGCAACTTGGCACTCATTTGTCACCAAATTGACACTTAAAGATTTGAATTGTCATTCCTCTGCATTTAAAAGTAGAGTAGGATCCAGAAGACAGCACAATTCTCACTTTTTGTGCGTGTGCTTCAAGATGCAGAGAACAAGAACAGGACAGCAGGTGCAATCGTTCCTCCGCTTTGTCCATCCGGGTGATTTCCACTGAACCTTTGGGAGGCCCTTCTACTCTAGTTCCAGTGACCATGCTCAAACAGTCATATCTCCTCCATAACTTCCATGACGATTGTCCTGGGGCCAGTCAGGATCAGGTTGCTCACCGTTCTGTAATCTTGTGCCAGCACGTTCAAGCCATTCACTGATACCACAAACTGACAAACCTAAAGACAAAGGAAGGTGAAACATGAATAATGACTGTAATTTTAATCATCATAAAAGCATATTTGCTGATTTCAAAATTGAGCAGCAGGCTGGATGGAGTATGTTTCAGTGGCCCAGCGGGAATTCAACAGAAGATCCATTTTCTCACTCTGGGACTGCCCTTAAGGTGAAAGCAACTGCCAAAATAATTCAATTGGATTTGGATGCAATTGCAGAACCCGCCTACTTGTTGATACGCTGTGCGTGACAAACAGAACAAGCTTAGTTCCATGCACTTTTTAGGAAAGTGCTTGACCTTTTCCAAACAGTTTCTGTTGGCTGTTTTCCAGATGGATATGAGAAAGAAACATTTTTAGTGAAACAAAAGCCATCTGGAGTGCCGGGCTGAAAAAGTAGATTATACTGCAGCAATTTTTTTGGGATGTTTTCAGCTTTTCATTTTTATCGAGTTTGCAAAGGGCAGATTTACTCATCAGACTAAATTGTTAAAGAAAAGTCCAACATATTTCAAAATTAGAGCCTCAAAACCTACTGTGAATGTTGCTGTGTATTTTTTGTGTTTGCTAAATCCTTTTATCCTCTTCCCACATCATGTGTGAGATGTGAAATTGGCATTAAGACAAAAGTGTACACAGATGACGAGAAGGACAGCTGCGTAAACAGAAGTCGCTTTTGGCCTCAACAAAGTGAATGCAGCCATAATGTGAGCTCCAAAAAAAATGAATAAAGTTGATCAATTTAGAGTTCAATCAAAATGTTAGAGGAATATACAACATTGACTGTTTAAAAACAAAGGCAGCTCAATAGATGTAAATGACTGCACAATTTGATGCTGACAGACACAGTTCCTGTTCCTACTGATCACTTTTAAAAAACCATGCTCAAGCAAATGTGTTATTTCAGCACACGGGGAAAACTTATGGGTAGAAATTCAGCTCAAAGAGAAAGGAATGTGCTGCTTGGCAAAGTTTGAATTTAAGTGAAGAAAACGTTTATCACCAAACAATTATCAAAGTTTAATGGTATAAATGAATGAATAAAAGTACTGTAACAAAATGTGTCTGGGGGAGTTCCACTGTTGGACTTCCAAGTTTTAATCCCGTAGTATAGATAAAGAGCTGTTGAAAAGTTCAATTTTTAGAAACAATTAATTATAAACACATGTTCCCACGAATGGCGTAACAAGTTAGCCTTAACAGTTTTGCCTGCCATAAAGTGCTGACTACAGTTAAAATACCCCATGAGAAACGCAATGATGACCGCATGCCAGCTGGCTCGCCTTCCTGATCATTAGCGAACCGCAACTGCGGCCAGTAAAAGTAGGGCTACGCTTGCAACATGATGTTACTTCTGCTCTTTAGGTTTTTGTAGGCTTCCATTTCACTCATTTCAAATAGTCATGGTTACCCTATTAAAGACGTTCAGTGGAATGGCATTGAATTTGTTTTGTACAATCAGCAGCTAATAAAATTGAATACACTTCCTGAGGTTTCAGGATAGGGTACAGCAAACAGAAAGGGGTAAGGACTGCACAAACAACAACAAAAAGCATGTGGTGGGTGCAAACCACTTAAGGCCATAAAGGGCTAAAAGAAAAAAAAAATACGTTTCTCAGGCACACCTGAACATATTTTCCTCTTATCACTGTTTATTCCCTCTGTTTGGTCTGTTCAAGCAGCCTTTTCAACTTTTTCTTAACAGCCCCCCCTCCTTAATTCCGGCCTCCTCTCATGGATGTGGGCTTGTTATTTTTGGCTGGGTGCCAATGGGCAAGGATAGCGGGTTAAAAAAAAAAGCCTCTCAAAGGAAGGACTAAGAAAATGTGTAGAACAAATAATGGACACATGCTGAGTTGCGCAAGAGCTTGTTCTCCCTTCTCAGGTGGTGAAGACTGATTTGAGGAATCTGAAAGCTTTAGTTTCTTGGTATTCATTGCTTGACATATAAGTGATCATGGTTTGCTAACCAAATAGTGTTTTGAAAGCAAATCTTTGTCTGGTTAACAATCATCAACTTTACCCTTGCAAAACTAGGACCACTCCAGCTCCTAAATGAGATTGAAGGTACAAACAAATGAATTGTGGCCTATTGCCCGTGTTTGCTGTAATTTAGTAAACAGTCACAACTAAACACAACTTTGAAAAGGGCCAAACAAACAATGAACACACCTTTTCCAGCAGAGGAAGAGAGGAAGGAAGGGAAAATGAGGGACACCAATGGAGTTTTTAATGGAGCTCACAGGAAAAAAAAAAGCTTAAAAGCAAACACGTTATTATATTGGACATTTATCTGGAAAAAAAATATGTAAAACACTTATTTAGTGTCAAGTTAATGTTTATTTGTAGCTAGAATTTTTTTAAAAAGTACAGTATATAAAGTTTAATGCTGCTTTTTTCATGTAGGGGGCTACCATATTTGGCCCACAAAAAAGTACGGAATATATACTATAACTATCATATCAATCCACCTATTTTTATCGCAAATGACTTCAGGCAGGAGGTGAAACCAGATTTATGTCTCAGAGATATGAATACAGTACATTCTAACTCTACACATAAGTCACTTCTAAATGATATCGAATACGTGGCACGAGATCAAAAATTTATGAAATTACAGCACTTTGATTGTTACCCCAGTTATGAGAAAAACGTGTTTAAGGTTTTGGCAAAATCATCTTTCTAATGTGTCATTTAAAAGATGACTTGCCTTTCGAAATGTGGCTTAACTGCCACAAACCTTTATCGTGGATATGCTACCCCAAATTCATTTGACCTCCTAAAGTACATTATTCATTTCAATTCATATTAGCATTTATTATTAATAACATAGCACTACAGGAATAACTTACAGTACACTCCAGAAAGTATGTCAGTCCATAGTAAATATGTATCAGGGACTCTCGCGAGGGCGCCTGTGGTGGCACTTTACAACGTGGCAATCCCTCCGAACATGATGTTCCTTACTGCTAATTATCCATCAATAAAATGAGTCATGTAAGGTGGAGCACCGGGAACATTTACACCCAGGTGATAACATGTTTAGACCACACGTGCTCTCTGGTTGGGGCAAAGTTATGAATGTTTTTGTTTTCATACATTTGATGTATTTATAGATCAGTTTCTGTGCAAATTGTGGACAATTAAGAAGATTTAGAGTCTTGTTTCTCAATTGTAAGTTAAAATAAGATCAAGAAATATGCTCTTAACTATGTCAAAATAATAGTAAATACATTGACAGAGTTTTGGACCCACCTTTTAATTGCAACTACTTTTTGTGAATATGTGAAATGTGTTATGAATAAAAATATGACCTGTGTTATGCATATAAAAGCAATTGCATCCTGATGGGTTTAAAAAGAAGTGCCACTCAAACGGTTTCATTTGTGATTCAAATAGTTAGCATTTAGGTCACAATGTCAGTCTATGTTCAGGCCAGTTATTGTTACATTATGATAACAACGTGCCTTATCAGCACCCTTGAACCATGACACACATTTCCTCTGCAACCAAATATGATCGTTAAAGCAGAAGTGGTTATTCACACTGTCCGTTTCCTCTTTTTTTTTTTTTTTGCTTCAAAATAAATTTGATTATTATTTTTATGAAATTATATTTTAGTCCGTGATGACAACAGAACCTCTTATCATGTATTCACCAATTGTCAAACTTTAAACTCTCATATAGTCCATTATGTGTTATTCTATATTACAGCTTAATGTAAGTTATGCATTTGCCTGTGAGGTGCAGCCAGCCTGCTGTTGGTTGTTTTCTCCTGCCAGGCAAATTCACAAATGCAGTCACGGTGCAATGCATTCCCAGCATTCCTTGCTGCCACTCTGCTTACAAAACATTGCGCCAGCTGTGGTGGCAGTGGTGAAGAATGACCCCACCTTCCTCTTGCAGTACTTTAGTCTAATTATGTGACGACATTTACCAATGTACCAAGTCTTTTGTTTCTTCGCTGACTTTTATTCTCTTAACTGTTAGGAACACACATCTGGACAATCAACGTGAGAAGTAAATAATTTAGTTCCATGGGAACTGATTTGATAGGGGGAACCCATGTTCGTGAGAGCGATGTATTGACACCATTTTGCATTTTAATATCAGTATAACGCCTGTTTTTGGCCATGTTATTCATGCTGTTGGAATAGTCACCATCAGTCGCGAGCCTCGTGATTATATATATATATATATATAAATATATATATATATATATATATATATATATATATATATATATATATATATATATATATATATATATATATATAAAATAAATATTAAATAGCCAAAAGTCCGATGTCGGAAACTTTAGACATTAACAGGATTGTTTTGATTTGTGCTTCAATGTCACAGTTCCTTCCATTGTGCCATGCATCCAGCGTGTCCAAAGGTGGTGTATAATGTCTTTACCTTCATGCCAGCAGCTGCTGCAGGTCCCCCAGGATCCACCGCTTGGATGTGACAGGGTTTGCTACCTCGCACAACAAAGCCCCAACCTACAGCATCGCCTACAATCTGGAGAGGGACAAATCAAATGTTGCAATGGTGGTAGTGTCATGTACATGCAGATGTTTTGTAATGTAATGATCACGCATTACCAAAGGACAAAGTACATTATAGTAAATGAATCGAAGTGTGTTGTTTTTGTGACTCTGCAATTACCTTGAGGGACTTCTGACCAGTTTTTGAATGTGTGGCAGTCGTGTTACAGCAGCATTATGTAAAAATTATGTAAAAATGTGTGTGTGACTTACAGTGAATGTCTTCTTAAGAAAAGGTCCTCCTGGAGTCTGGAGCTCCTCTGGACTCACGTGTCTCTTCAGAACTATCCAACCACAGAACATTTGATTATGTCATTAACTGATTCATGCCAGGGGCTGGAGTATATTATACACACACATACTCTGAGCAAATTATGTGCTTGTGTGTGTTCATGTGCATGTGTACCACAAGGGATATGTTTCCCATCCCCTTGACAACAATTTCTACTCACAGTAATGCACTCAAATCTGATCACTAAACAGCAAAATATTTAAAATGTGTCTTTTATATTGAGGTTGTAAATGTCCATTGAAGCTATGTGTCCAATGAATGGACACACAATGAACATCTGTTCACACTGGAATAGTTTTTAGAAGCAGCCTTTGTGCAGAACTTGTGTATTTTAACACTTTGAGTGGCGTTGACATGAAGAGGTGTCAGCAAGAACCATATCGAAGAGCACCATTTTTTTTATTTTTTTTTTCATGGAAACAGGCAGAATAAAGGTGTGGGAACTTCTGGTTTGATAAACAACCGGGAATTTTTTGAATGGCACTTATTATGGTTAGACAGAACGCTTGAAATCGTCTGGCAGATATTTTTTTTTTTTTAATGACTGGCTTTAACGAGTTAAATTGATATTAGCTAAGAAGAAAGTCAATACTGTAAAAATTCTGAATTTGAAGGTTGTATGGTTTAAAATTCAACCTTGAAGAAAAATTTTCAAAATTAGAGGGAGACCAAGTACCCTCAGAACCAAGTTTGTTTAGTCGGAAATAATCCATAGATTTTATGAAGCATAAATAAGTAATTAAACAAAGCGTAAGAAAACAAACGATCCCTGAGACAAATACTGCACACTCTGTTTTTTAATCTGATAACAGATTGATTATTGGAAAAATGAATAACTTGAACTTTTTAGTACCTCATCCACACAGAACCAGGCCGCTTCATCTGTTTTTAAAAAAAAAATGTGGCCCTTGAACTTTTTACCTATGTAAAAAAAAATGAAATAAATAATGATAAAAAAAACATGGCAACAATGTATTTGCATTACATGAGAAGACACTTTGAAATAAAGGTTGTATAATGGAACTTCATCACATTTTAAGTCAGAATTAATTTTCATGCAGTGCTTGTACAACATGGATGAAGTTTGGATGAAGGATGAAGTTTAAACTGTTCAGAGGTTTTTTTTTTTTTTAGTGTGCTGTTTCTGTGTATGCGTGTGAGGGTGTTCTTTTTCCTGTTTTTGTTGTGTTCCTGTAGTTGAGAGGTTTTGTGCCTACCAAGGGAACCTATCAAGGACACCTCAAACACAAACACACATGCAACCACACGCATACTCACATGAGCACACACACACACACATACAGTCCATTTGTGGACCCATTCTTAGGATTTTCATTTCATCACGAGTCACATGACATAACGAAGAAAAATGCCTTCGGTACCCATTCAGGAATATAGTTGTGGTCAAGCTAAGTGTAGCATTTTGGTAACACAGATTGCGTACGGCCTGCTCACCAGACTTTGGGTTGCACAGGATCGGTGGGCTGCTGCTAAGTGTGGGACTGCTGCTGTAGTAGCCGCTGCTGCCACAGCTACTGCTCATACTGCTACGGCGCACTCCAACTGCCATCTTTATCTCTTTAGTCGGACTCACTGGTGACACAACACACACACAAAGAGTGAGATCAGGGCATAATATTTGTAATAATGCATTTAATGGTTTAATTTTGACAATGATTTCGAGGATTGGATGCAGAAATATAACAACTACCACACATGGTCGCAGAGCACACAATCTATCTGCCTGTGTCCCGATTAAATTCAGCCGAATCAGTGCTTGCTGCACCAAGGTAGACATAGTCCAAACAGGTGTAAAGATCAGAAACACTGTGTGTGTGTGTGTGTGTGTGTGTGTGTGTGTGTATGTATATATATATATATATATATATATATATATATATATATATATATATATATATATATATATATATATATATATATATATATATATATATATATATATATATATATATATATATATTTGATATTTGATCTTTCTAGTGATCTAGGCATAATTTTCAAGTCCACAGGAGCAATAACATTGTTTGGATAATTTGTTTGGACAATTTGTGCAAAGTACTTTCTGTATGTTGTGTTGTTCAGCCTTCTCACTGATGTGTTAATGACGTGCTGACGACGCTATGGTCAAACACGACTGCACGCTAGTTAGTAGCGATTGAAGAGGAAGAGTTGAGCGGTTTGTTTACAGCCGCCCAAAGCATTTTAATTACATATCAGTATTACCAGCTAAATTAAATAAAATTAAGGCGGTGATGCATGCAAAGAAGTGTTTGTGCATAAGACTGTGTCTACAGTGCGAACTACCTGAGAGAAAGCTGGTGTTGCCTCCATCCGAGTTCTGCTTGCGAAGGCAAAAGGGGCTATCGTGGCTCTCGGGGATACCGCGACCCCGCTCGTGGAGAAGCTCCATCAACCGTCGCCTCCGCCGAAAGTTCATCCTGAACTGGAAGAGGAGGGGCCCGTCCACAAAGTGATGCTTGTTTGTGACTGGTTAAAGAAAGCCACATCACAATTTTAGAAAAGTGGATTACAGTTAAAAAGGCTTTCTGAAACATGTCACAATGGATTTTGATTAAAGTCAGATGATTTGGGACTAAAGAGCAAATTATCGAATCATCCGCAATATGAAACAGCACTGTAGGAATTCATGGCTCATTGTTTCTGTTGTAATATATCCCAAATGTGTTCTGTGGCATTGCTAATAGAAAAAAAAGGATTATTTATATACAGTATTTGCTACAAAGATAAACATATTTAAAAGATGAATTATTAATAATTTGGGATGAAGTTAGACTCCTGATTTTAAGTGATTGACTGAAAAGTATCAGGATACTCATCCATGCAGTATACTGTATCTTAACCAGAGGTGAGTTACACAAAACCTCACCAAATATTTTCATTTCAGACAAAGGAGAGCTGAGCACATGAGACAGGGCAGTCTCATGCAGCTTTGTGTATTGACATACGAAATGCTGATCTATCTCATGTTTACTTCCTCGATAGCGGGATACTCACACACGCATACACACACGCACAACAGGGCTGCTTTTGGCACGCTAGTCCTCAACCAACTGTACATGTCAAGTCACCCGATGAATGATAAATGAAAAGAATCAAGCTCCGATTATTTAATAAATGTATTTGTAAGCACAGTGGTTAACAGCCAAGACTCATGACACAGTGCTGCAGTGTGTGTGAGAGCTCACGATATAACAAATTCCAAGGCCCTGGAGATGCTAGGCTCTATTAAAGGGATACATCGAAGAGAAAGAGTCCTTTGTCTGTTCTCTTCAATCACTCTGCAAACTACTCACATGTAAAATACCAAGGACAATAATATCTAATAATGTCGTGTCTATGAGGCAACATTTCTACAAGCCATTTAGTATAAGTTGCGGAGGGGCAAAAATACTGCCATGTGACTCCACCTCAGTGAAGTCTCATTCAATCATGCACAACATCCGCATGAATCAAATTGAATGTCATGTGGAGGCCTGACTGAAATTCATTTAAGATTTGCTACAACTCCATGACATATACTGTGTATGCAGGTCATTTATAAGTATAGTACTCACCCATGACAGCTTCCATGGAATGTCATTTTTAGTTGCTATTCTGTTTTTATGTTCCGGCCCACTTTGATCTACTAATAGCAGTTTGTGCACAAAGAGTGACCAAAAATACCTGTTTACAAACGGCAAAGTCTTAATGAGTTAGCAAATATGAATGTTTGCCCTATAGCGTTGTGCAACAAAATACTTACTAAAGTTAAGGGTAGAATCTTTTTTTTTCTAGGACAAGTTCCCTCACTTCCATCTGCCAAAATGCTTTCTCCACACAGAAAGACCAAAGCCAAGATTCAAAAGCTGGTCCACAGAAATGTGAACTACCATACCACTATGTTACTCAGTTCCATTATTTTATTACTCAAATAAGTCATCGGGCAATTACTTTTCAACGGAAGTGAACCAACATTTTCGACCACACGCATTTTTGCTTCGATGATGTTCTCATGTTAATAATTGAGGATGTTTTTTTTTTTTTCCAGGCCATTACCACGAGTACCCAACTCGTAAAAAATTCAACATTTTCCACAATAGCCTGTGCTGTACTTGACTGTATACAATTTGGCGATGATCCAATCCAGGATTGCTCTGTCTTGAAGGTTTGTGCTCTATTGAGTATATTTCGGGTTTAAAGTGCACATATGCAATACTTTTTTTTTAATGGACAGGTTAAGCTTACAGTATAAGGAAGAGATATAAACAAATATATTGCAATGAACCAAAACTTAATAGGATTTAGT
The DNA here is from genome assembly GCF_059441005.1 of Hippichthys cyanospilos. Classification (NCBI taxonomy): domain Eukaryota; kingdom Metazoa; phylum Chordata; class Actinopteri; order Syngnathiformes; family Syngnathidae; genus Hippichthys; species Hippichthys cyanospilos. The sequence continues at coordinate 5,096,145 of NC_142371.1, forward strand.
AAGAAAGCCGTGAAAAAGGCATGGAGGCCTAAACAAGCTAAGTAAACGGAAAAAAAAACAACAAGGTGAAAATATACAAGTGGTCTGATTTAACTAAAGTCATCCCAAAAAGTTGAAAAGCAACAAGATTGGTAATGCAGATGGATAGTGGAGCTAGCCTCCGGCCCCCCTCACCATGCTGTATGATTCCGTGTTCAAGAAGTCGCCGTCCCAATTGCTCCGCCTCCTCCCTGGTCGCCATCTCCCCTTCCTGCAGGAGCCAGTCAATGAACTCGGAAGCGACCAACGTCCGCTCAAAGTTCCCGCCTTCCTCTTCCCTGCTCTGTATAATGCTGTTCTCTGTGTTCATCAACCTTGAGAGCATCAATAAACTTTAGTCAGTGGTCATTAAAGGAAAATCCACACAATGGTCATACAGCAAATGTATAAATTGGTTCTAGAATCATTTAGTCATTTTCGATGAGTTGAAAAGTGTATTCATTTTGTACATTACATGACAATTATTACAAGTACTCAGGAATTAAAGACACAACATAATAGCGGCACATTATGAGTATTTTTTTCCAAAGTTTGGAACACCAACCAGCGGCTCAGACACATTCCCAACTTTAAATTCGGAATTACTGGAAGCACTGGGGATTAAAAATGTTATTCTTTGCAACTCGCAAATCTTTTAAGCTGCTGGGGAATAATAACGCTATTTGTGCAGGTTCTGATATACCAGTGTCAGCTGGCTATAATAAAAAAAATGTTGATATGTAATATTTTGACAACGAAAGATGACCCATGTCTTTGTAAAAGATGAATAATCATGTTTTTTTTTTTTTTTTTTTTTTTTAAAGTAAGCTTAAACTCTTAGATCAAAACCGACAACATTAGTCATGTATGTAGGTTTGGGTGCAACGGACTGAAAGTATTATGAATACTGAAGTTGACGTTTGCAGAAGTGTAAAAGTGGAAAAACTCCAATTTATATCTTTTGTAGCATAGAGTAGCTGAGGTTTACAACAACAAAAATCTTGAAAGTATAGGACAGCAGTACACTGCAGTAAATATTAGAAAAAACACCACAATTTATTAGCTTGTAATAAAACTAAGTAACTCCTAAAAACAAAAACAAAAAAGCGCATGTGGAAGATAGAACTGCTGACTCTGTCCCTACCCTGCAGAAAAACGCACGTCAGTCAAAAACTGTCACAAAAACAATGAAGCATGGAGACACACTCTGTGTTAGTCACCTTTCAACCAGTGCATGTCCACACATGCACATCAGGAGTAGAACAAACTGTATTTTTCGCTTGAATGCTCATCTGCCACACACCAAATCCATCAACGTTACCGCATCCCGCAGCTGACTTGCATGTATTTTTAAAGCTCTAACCAACACGGAAGTGGAGACGACTCGTCTAGGAAGTAGTAGCCGCATTCACATTAGCTAAAAGCACCTCTGTTTTGTACCATTAAAAAAATAATCTATTAATGGAACAGTATGGTTACTTATCTGTGAAGCATTTCTCGCATAGGTGCCGCTAAACATGGACATAGAGGCATGATCAAGAAAATGATAGTCTTTACATGCAGAATGTTTGTTTGTTTCGGTGGAGTAGACAGTTTTAGTAAGGAAAAAAAAAATGAGTTTAAATTCAGCAGTTAACTATTTTGTGTCCATTAGCAGAAAAATAGCATGCATGCCTGCATTACTTTACTGTCTAGAAGTGCTTTCAATCAAAATATTAGTCTAGATTAGTGAGAAGATTATAACACATTCCATATTTGTGGGATTGGAACGCACTCAAAAGATAGGCGGCCATTTAAAGAATTATGAGACATCGTAGATATGCATCGATGATGATTGTTTTAAGTTGTTTTGATATCTGCAAAAGTTTCATTAACTGACTGTTGCCTTTTTGTTTTTACTGTAGTATGCGCCTTCTGACACCTGTCCCATTCATGGTGTGTTTTACTTATTGCTTGACTTGTATTACATACATGAAGTGCCTGCAGGTCATTGTGTACATGTGGTAACTAATAATGACTTAGCATGCGAGCTCCAGATATTGATGCCTCTGTTATGTTTCAAATTGATTTTGTTCTCTCTTGAAAAGCTCAACACCAACTGCTTTCAGAATCCTAATGGGGGAAATTAAACTAAATCACACATAGGTACATCAGCTGAGCAGCATACCAATTCTGGGAAAAGAAATTAGGAGTACTTTCTGTCCGCAGCATCCTCTCAGAGGGATTCATTAAAGGTGATCGTCAACACCTATCCTAGCTCATGTGTCAAAACAATTTGCTCCCGGCGGTACATTTAAGGAGCCTTTAGGTAGAGTCAACACATACATTGTTGAAATGTCATACAGTGATGGAGGAGGACTTTTGGTGGAGGAGGCTCGCATGCGTGTGCAAATTGTTGATGAAATGTTCCGTGAAAGGTGACTGTGTACACAGTCGTCATTCGGCCTGCTTAAAAATGTTAAGTCAACAGTTCATGTTAGCTCAACGAGGGAAGCGCAGCAGTTTCACCAACAGCGCCAGCTGTCTTATGCAAGTCAAACAGTATACATAGTGTATAGATTGGGATTATTCAAAAGCGAACAAAGCAAGCTGTCGTCTGCCGTGACCTCAATATTCACTGTGCGCTACTAAGTCTCGGCAAATAACCCGGTGCAGGGCTGCATATGAGTCGATGACTCTGAGAATCATGGTGCAAGATATATTTATGATTTATGGCACAAAGATGTATTTATTTCAGTCAAACTTCGCGGCGCGATGTGGATATTGATTTTGTCAAATACGATCAGCATTAAACAATATCATGTTCTAGCAATGTATTGATTGTTCAAAATTCATTACAGAGGGGAGTTAAGTAAGAGCAAAATGACAATCCCTGTATAGTAATTAGGGAGAATAAATAAATGATTGTAAGGACAACAAGTGTTCTGGTTGAAAGCGGTCCTCATGCTAAGGAACAACATAGGATCAACAGTAATGTGAGCAGAGGCAAAAAGTCTTTCTTTCCAAAATAAAACACTGAACTTAATCATTATCTAATCTCCGGTGGATTTTTTTAAAATTGCATTTCACCCGAGGTACTTAACATTACATTAAGTGAATTTTAATGAGAGCTTATTACATCTGTTTATCTGACTCAATTTAATCCCTCTAGGGAAATTACGGTAACTATTTACATGGGTGCGCTGCATGGTTTTGCTCCTGATATGAAACCGAGTCCACAAGGTAGAAAAAGAAGATGGCGCAGAAAACGTGAACCAAGTTAGTAAGCCTCGGTTAATGTTTGTGCGTTCTGGTTTGAGCTGCGCTCGATTACATAAATCTTTGAGGGTGGAGACGACAGATGTCTGCTTGGACTCTTATGCAACTGGTGTGTGCGCATTTGTTTGCGTGTTGTCTAGAAACAGGAAAACAGGGATTTTGTTTAGAGCGGAGCGAGTGTTAAGAGAGATAAAGAAGAAAGGGAGGCGCCGGTATGGTGTGGGGGTGTTGCTTAAGATGGTGTTGATACAACAACATGGAACGAACGAGACCTGCAGACCAACAAAATAGCTCAATTAGCGCTATTCCGCTATGCCCCGTTTGGACCAATACTCCTAATGGAACTCAACTAACCTCATTTTCACTACTCCCTGAAAAGCTTTTAGAATAATTGAGCTAAACTCAACATCAGACAAATTATGCTTGAGGAAATAGTCTTTAATGTATGAGAAATGTCAGAGAGTGCCATGGGTTTTAGCTACATACTTCTCATAGATCCTCTGCCCCCTCATAAAGACTTTAGCTTCATTGTCTAGTGGAAAGGTGCCGTCGTCCTTACGGAAGCGGTAGAACAACTTCATGTCTTTGAACTCCCGGTACTCGTCGCACACTGCAAACGCACAAACAGCACTTGTTCAGGTTTCAAAGTTGACTTCAAAATCTATTGTAGGACAAAAAAAACATGTAATAAGGAGACCATAAAAATGTTATCACAGTGGAAACTGTATATGTTGGGCAACAGTAGCTCTCTATAATAAAACATAAAAATGATTACCTTCATGCTCGGTTTAACCAGTCAAAAAATATTTAAAAAATGATGTATTCTTACCTTGCATTGGGGTCTGTTAATCATTATAACAGTAAATATTGTTGTGAAAATAAATCCTCAAGTAGCGTGGTTGCTAAACATGTGTTTTTGTGCAAAGGTTATCGGACACAAACAAGACAATACCATATGGTTCATGCTAACTAGTGCTGGTTGCTCATTTGAGCATACTTTCTGTGGTGAGTGAGCTTGGGTTTGCATTCTCTCATAGCGCGCTGACTTCTTTGCATGTTAGGTTAATAGAAGACTCAGTTAGAAATTTGTAGTGGGCTTGCATGTGATTGTGAATGGTTGTCTGTGTTTCAAATAAAATGTGTCTCTAAATTGTTGTCAACTGCTACAACATGTCTGGAAGAACATCTTGTGCTCCTCCACTGCTGTCCTTCATTGTAGTCTTCTGGCTATAATCAAGTTTGGCATGTTTATTGCAGACTCCTATAGTATTATTTTGAAGTGAAAAAAATGCCAAGCCAAGAAGAATAAAGCAGTGAATACTAAATGTTAGGGCCAACATCTCTTATGATGTTTTATTGAGTTTTTGTTATGTTAGCAAAGGTATATTAACTATTTCCTACTACAGTACGTTTTTCTGTCTTCATCCTGCTTAAATGAATCAGGGAGTGAATTGGAGCGAAATTTGCTGGAGGACATTAAGAATTACTCGTGTAGCTCAAAGAATAGTTAAGAAAATGTCAAGAAAGAAAGAAAGAAAGAAAGAAAGAAAGAAAGAAAGAAAGAAAGAAAGAAAGAAAGAAAGAAAGAAAGAAAGAAAGAAAGAAAGAAAGAAAGAAAGAAAAGTGGCACCGTGGTGGATGATGCTTTGGTCCAAGAGCTTCTGCATGATCTTGATGGCAGTCTCCCTTTCGGAGGCCTCCTTGTGTTCAATCAGCCAATCAACGATCTCCTTGCCAACAAAGCAGTTTGGATACGTGCGCAAGTGATGGCGTCGATCCTTAATGACCTTCCCTTCGTGGAGCCGCAACCTGGAAAACAACATACACTTCTGTTAAAATTGTGTTGTTTCGAATCATAGTCACATTTATTATTCTGCTTATTATTCCATTATCTCCATTGAAGTCGTTAATGTCATTTAATGCCAACTGTCTTCCAAGAAACGTGAAGTAAGGTGTCTTATGTTGCTTTTTGTTTCAGCGAATACAACCTCTTTATCCTGCAAATTCAGCAAATGACTACTTATTTATTTTTTACAATCTATAGAATGCCTCGAAACACTGCTGTGCATAATAATTTGGAGCAGTGCAACAAAAGTTGGTTTTATTTTTGAAAAAACAAACAAACAATACAGTGTTGTCATGATTGGGCGGTTTGATTAAAAAAAACATTCAAAGTTTCCTAACAGTGGATAACTTGGGAATTATGAATTCCAATTGCATAGTGTCTTGAAAGAAATCAGAGACAAACACTACTTTGTGTACCATGTTGAGAATGGTGCTACAGTTAATACTGCACAATGCGATCAATTAAGCGAGCTATTATATAATCCTCCGGCTTTCTCGCTATGATCTTCAGAAGTCATCCACCATATAAAGAAACCAGTCTGCTCCTCTTTTCTTTGTTCTGGTTTCACCTGCTCTAGGACACCTCTTGTTTAATTGAGTGAGCTCAGGGAGCTGACCAAAATCTCAGCCAAGCATCCTACTTTCCTTCCATGCCAAGTCTCAGTGCAGCTGGCTAACATCACGCAGAACTCATCATCCCTGTCCAAGTCTGCCCAGCAAGAGCAACACACACGTTGTCTGCCAACAGTCCAAATGAGCAAACAAGCTGAGCCCAAAAGACATCCGCCCACTGTGGTATCCTCTTTCTCTTTTCATTTAATTCGCTGCTAAATCACCCGGACAGAGATGAAGCGAGGTCGAGACATTTAAAGGAAAATCTAATGCACAGTAAATGTGCTCTTATAAGACTGCAAAGCACATTTCCATTGAAGATGAGCTCAGCTATGTTGCATTTAGAAATTGTGGTTTTCAAGAGTACACCGAGTGCTGCATATGCCACAGTTTCTCCGGATAGTGTTCCCATGCCCGACATGACCCCGCCCATTTCTGCAGACAGCTCATGCACTGGATGCCCACAGAGTGTTTCATATACGAAGGAAAACTCTCTCCTTCTTTGTGTTGCTGAGTAACAAATGGTCCTTTTGAAAAGGCTCCATTACATAAGAGCACTCGCAAATGTCAGCTAGTGGCCTCCCTCTAAGTCTTGCAAATAATGTACAGTATATATATGGCAGCCATTGGGAAAGGGACGAGATCTCACGAAATTAGAACGCTACCATTTTTTTTTCTTTTGGCCATTTTTTAGGACAATGGCAATGGAGTACGGAGGAGAATGTTTGTTAAATGACAGTAAACACATAAACGTGGTGACAGACACAAAGGTGCACGTTTTTGACACAAAAGCTTTTATTTTGAAATGTTCATGACGATGGCTGACAATGGCGTACAACCTGTTGCTACAAGAGAGTCACAAGTCGCGAGTAGAGACAAACATAATTTTGTTCTGAAATCACATTCAGGGTGCATACTGACAGCATTTAGCGCAGAATCTAAACATAAATTAGCTGCTAGCAAACAGCACTCAGGTGCTCCATATCCACTGGCATGAGCAGTTGGATTACCTTTGAAAGGCAGTTTAGGAGACGAAAATTATTTGCTTTGATGCAGACAGTTGCCCTTTATACTCTGGAACAAACTTTTGAACAAACCAGACTGACTCAAATGTGGTCAGTGATTCTGATGTTGCTTCATCTTGACCAGTTTTATGGACAGTTGTCCAAAACCCCAGTAGAATACGAAAAAATGTTGATTATCAAAACAATTATGAAAGTTATTCATTCATGAAGTGAAATCTCTTATTTGGTCTTGAGTTATTCACCAAGCAAATGTATTCACAAAAGATTGAGAAGAAGATAATCATAAAGAAGAAAACATTCTGTATTATTTGAATTACTTTCATATTCATTTTGTATTTGTCATTTTAATTATTTAATTATCAGGTAAGACCTAAAAAGAGAACTTTTATTTTATTTTATTTTTGGGGGGGGGCTTCAAAGTTAAAGATTAACAGTGCAGATTAAAAGTTATAAATGTAATCAAATTAACTTGGTTAACTCAGTTGTATTTTGTTCCTGTGGCAGGTGAACTTCTAACTTAAATAAATGGAGAGGAGAGCTGCCAGCACATAGACAGACAAGGATGGACGCTAGTTTTACTCTAAAAAGTTGCTTGACAGCTTATTGGGAGAAAAAAATGTGCACATTTCGAAGCTAAGTATAAACGTGTTATTAGTTCCTTGGAAATGCTGCTTGAGTGTGTTGCTGATGGGCAGAAATAAACCGAAAAGTGAGAAGTTCTCTTTCTGTTTCTCAGAGAAAAAAAATCTGTTCTGAGTCAGGTTTGTTAGTTTAGTTCAATAGTTTTATTTTACATGAAAGAATCACATTTTACTGTACATGAGGTAATCACATTAAAGGTTTGTTTTTGTTTGACTTTTGTTTTGAAATTTGTTTTGGATGACTTTTAGGTTGATTCCAAGATTTTATTCGAATAAATATATGTAATAAGCTTTGTAGAAAAGTTGTTGAACAATGTCATTAATCATGATTGATTATGGACAATTGGGATTAATAATTTTAAAATTGTTATTTAACAGCACTACATTCTTTTTCTAATACCCATTCAGAGGAGGCATACTTTGAATTTGGGATGCAAATTATATTAAAATTCAGCATCATGATAATTATAATATAAATAGTGAAAGAGGTGCAGTATGGAATGGTCTGCTTTAATCCAACTTTGAACGATCAGACTCAACCTTAAATTCACATCTGCATTCAATATTCACTTGCTAGGCAGCATTATAACACTAAATAAGTTCATGCAGTAAGAACATGCATCGAGCCATCTTGCTTTTCTGCATGAAAAAAAAAATCAATAAAGATATAATGTCTTTAGTTCCATGTTTAATGTTGCAACAATATTGATAACAAACTGGGTGATTGCCACATTTTGGGCAACAAGTGCTGATGTTAAAAAGTTATGTTGACAAGGTAAAATGTTTCTTGTGGCGTGGAAAGATATAGTCGCTCAGTGGCAAGTATGGCATCCCAACATGACAAATCACCCGCAGCACTACTATTTAACCATCTCGGAAATAATCTTAAGATGCTAAACTTGTCATGTTTCAGGTCTGGTGTTCAAAGTCAGAATTGACAGCGACAGAGCAAATATTGGTTTTCATGTGCTCTAGTTCTCCATCAGTTCAGACGATAAAAAGCCAAAGTATGGCGCGGAGGTCAATAAAGGAGGATGTCAATCATTACACTGCATGCTATTTCAACCTCCCACTCAGTGATAAGGTTTACACAGTACAGTTCAGTTCAGGCAGGCATAGAACAACAATGTCTGCATTTTTATTGTGAAAGGGCCTGAAGTGTAATAGCCCCTTTTCTTATAACTTCACAGTTATCCTGCCGTAGCTCTGTACACTGTGGTAATATACATCGCAGCTTCCGCTTTGTCTCTGTGCAGTGAATCCGGACTGTATAGCTGCATGATGCATGATTATGTCCAAAATAATAATCACGGTTATTTTGGTCAATATTGAAATCATGACTATTGATCATGTTTGGTCAAACATGTCTATTTATTGTATTTTTTTAACAAGCAGTATATCAACAAGGCCCCAAGGCTTGATACTCACAAGTAATAATAATGAAATAAAATCAATAAATGAACTAAATAATCATTCAAACAAATTCACCCAAGACATGGCAAAAACTTGGCACACAGGCAACACAGTTAACTTACTTGAGTACAAAGCAATGTAAAAAAGTTCCGGAAGGTGCGTGCTGCGGAAGATCTGGCCAAGGGGACGCCGCACAGTTGCCAAAATGACATCATTTGACGCGTGGATCTAGCATAAACCAGCCTTGCTGCCACTGTTCTCACAGCTGCTGCGAGATTTGCTCGCTTGCGATTTCCTCAGCTTAATGAAATCTTAACCTTGCATTTGCCTCCTAGTGGTACGATGGCAAAGTGCTTGATTTGACATATCTAGGTAGCCGGCTTTTTATATGTTAATATCACAGAGGATCATCTTAATTAATCGTGACAGCCAATATTGTGAGCGTGATTAAAATTTGATTAATTGTGCAGCCCTTCTTATACAGTAACTGTACTGTTATCCCTTCCTGTTTCCATCCCTTGGCTGCTGTGGGAAACACGAGGGCCGGAGATGACTTCGGTGTAACGGCCTTCAGATCGCAAACTAGGGTGGAGCCTGGAGCTTCGCAAACATGATAACAAGCAGAGTTTACACTCGAAATTCCAATTTATCACAAAAGGCAACAACTTTCCAAAGCTTACTTTCGTCCTCAACGCGGCTGAGTCAACCAAGCTCACATGTGATCTTCACTCAGAGAATGCTCCCATGTACTGTTGTCAACAGCTTGAATACGTCTGGCAAGGCATTCTGTCAATCAGATCAAGGGCACTCCTACAAGACACATGACTGCCTACCCGCGCGACTAGCGCCCAATGATGGCAGGAGTTGTAATCCACTACTGCCGTCACTCCCGTATTACTTTTATGATCACCGAATCACCGAAATACTTCCTGCTTCTGTGAAGATGAAGAAATTAAGTCAGCCCACAGCACATTGAACTTTCAGGCAGCGCGTTCCCTGTGTGGGACAAAGAGGTTTGCCGTACCAATTGATTTTTTGTTTTGTTTTTTGTTTTTTTAATGAAAATAAGTGGTCGCATTCAACTGTTGGGAGGTACATGAAGAAGCAAAAGAAAGCGAGTATTGTACTCGCTCAGGCAGTTGACTGGAGATGCATTCAATGACTGCTCACAGAGTAGGATATCTCAAACGGCAATTAAAATACTAATTCAATGCACCAAACAGCAGGGACTAGTCTGTGTGTGCACCACAGGGGGTATGAGGATACATTTTAATATATTTTTTTCATCACAAACCAAAATAAGAACAGCTACACATCAACTCAAGTTGCAGGGGATACAAACTTTACTATGTTGGCACAAAGACCAAGCAAAAAAAAAAAAAGAAGTGCATCGTGGAGCTTCCATTGACCCGCTTAGTATTGTTGAACTGTTGAATTTGTCAGAGATATGTCCTCTTGACAATTTCATTTTGTCATGTCCCAGTTTATATTTTTGAAAATCAGGTCTCCGTTCATCACAACCGTCTCAATCCCTCCCAAACTTCCTGAAAAGCACTCCATTGCTACACAAAGCAGGACTCTTTTGGATCACAAATTCACTTCGGATATGCAGAAACTCTGGCTCACAAACAAGCCAATCCACCACTCACTGACCCCAGTCACATGGCCGACTGGGCCGCGGACACTGACACACACTGCATACAAAGACACACACTGGTGCTTAGTGACAGCACACTGGAAACTTTGTGCTGACACAAGCCATTACTCTCGCGTGGCGATGAACGTCAGCGGCGTCACAGTAAATAAACCAAATTGAGAGAACAATTCGGTTGTATTTCAATAGGGAGGATGGGGGGTGGGGTGAAATTCCAGGCATTGGTGTCATGCGTTGAACTCTGAAACATTATTTCTTGCGCGATTCATAGAGCACCCATCCAAGGCTATGGGGCCCCTTACTTAACACTGAAAGGGTCAAAGGGGCAGCACATGTCAACAGTACCTAGCAATGCCAGTCCCTGATATGACATTATGAGGTTAGTAGGTTCATCGTGCCAGTACACAGCGTAAGTACAACAAGCCAGATCATTAGAATTCTGGACAGTGAGCATGTAGAGTCCAATAAACAAAAAGTGTTTCTTAGCGAGGACTGGTGAAAGAACATATATTATTAATTGCTAGGGCGGAAACGTGCGGCTAAAAATTACAGATGCACTATTAATGTTGGCCCAAGCAATAAATCTAAAGAGAAACGGCCAATCATGGCTCACTTGTTTTCTGAGTTTGATCATGAGATGTTCATAAGCTGTGCTACGATTGGTCATTACCTGAGTAACAGTGATGTCATTTTCAGACAATTGTGATTGATACAAATGAGTGGATTATGCTGCTTGTTTCGTATTACGCAAACCCAGTCTTAACTAAAATACTGCATTCAGAATAGTGGGGCCACCAATAGCATATTATTGTACAAAAAAATTCTGACTTGACTTTCCCTTTAAGTAAAAGCACTAATTTTGTTCAAGTGCAAAGATTATTGGCTATACAGTAGAAGGATTAAACTCATCTAATTGAGTAAAAAAGCAGACTGAAAAGTAAATACAAAAGTGACCATTTTAAAAAGTCACAAGTCTCATATTTTGATCTTAAAATGTAAGATATCGATACAGATATTCGGTTTGCAACTGGTTTTCTTGTAAGAAATGCTTAAGTACAGACGCCTGAAATATACCTAAATAGTAAATATTTGGACGCTTTCACTCTCCATCTATGGAAATTATAGGAATATAAAAAACTGTCTCATGTTGCATAGCTGCACCTCCTTCTGGGCATGTTTTTTTTTTCTTTTTATTACATGATGGATAATAAGATTAAACTGAAACCCGCTCTACCTGAGCTGCTCTCCGGTGACGAGCACCTCGGCCAGCCGCTCCAACTCCGCAGCCTTCTTCTGCATGCTGTTGGCGATCCCGTCCATCTCTCTGCCAACAACGAACATCAAGCGGTGCGGTTCGCATATAACAGTGCAGTAAAACACACACCTCCAAATTAACAAAGAGGTGATGAGATCATCACCATCCTCACGGTCATGTTATCAGGCAAAATTTGCATGATTCGCTCACCTTTCGAAAACCATGGAGAGCGATGTGCGTTGATCACTGATCCGTCTTTAAAAAAAAAAAAAAAAACACTCGGCGTTACTCCATCCCAGGAAGTGTGAGACACAATGCGAGCCACAACTGAGGGGTCACAATAAGCGGCGTGGAGGACGCTACATCACTGCGGACTTTGCCTCGAAAGCCTCCAACCGTGTGCACGCGCTCATTCCTGGTTCCGTGCACGCCGCCCTGGAAGGCCCCTCCGTCCTTGTCCTGTCCCTCCTTCCTCAATCTCCAGTGCGCACATGCAGCGTTGGGTATCCCGTTCGCGAAAAATGTTGCCCAAACTGACACACACCAGTGTAAACACACAAGATGCCTGATGCCTTGCACGCTTTTCTTCGCATACACACTCCCCGCATGGGGAGGATCAAGATGACGTCACGGGGGAGTTGACCATGAGGGCGGTGCTGCACAAATCGCGTGGATATGCTCGATTTCGATCTCGTTACACTCCGTTCAACGAGGAGTAATACTGTATGCTTGACTATTACAGCAGTTTGGTTGTTGTCTGCTTAGTTGCCATTCAGAAATACACGTGTACATACGTGTACATACGTACATACATACATACATACATACATACATAAGTGAAATGTAAAGCAGAATGAAGCGAAAGATAAATATGGAAAATCATCGATAGAGAACATTCTCTGTGTTGATTGTTTGACTGAGATATACAGTACAGTGTTTCCTTGATTATCGCAGGAGTTAGTTACCAGAAAGGCCTGCGGTTCCCGAAATCCGCGAATAGATTGATTTTTTTTTTGTTTGTTTGGTTCCTTTTTTTCCAAATGAAATTGTTTCTCTTGCACCAAAAAAAAAAAAAATAAATAAATATTTTTGTTTGGTCTGACTTAGGTGGAAAAATACCACAAAATAGCAACCGAGTCTGCAATTGATATTGTCATAAATGAAAATTCATGTAAAAGTTTGTTTTTTAACCTAATAAAATTGCTATATTTTGACTGATCTGTATCAAGTCGCAATAACCAAACTGCAATGTAGCGAAGGAACACTGTACTAATGTAAAAAAATTATACCTTTCAGTTAGGTCTACAGCACATTTTATTAAATATAATCACTCATCAACAAGTCAATGTTGTTTTTTTTTTGTTTGTTTGTTTTTAAAATCAGAAGCAACAAATGGCCTTGACACAAACTCCCGAAATTACTTCAGTTATGACAAAACGGCATATCAGGCAACCTCACAATTAGGTTACACTATAAACCAATCAGTATTGACAAGGCCTTGAATAATCAGACACCGGCATAAATGCGTATACACCCAAAAACACATACCTGAAAACACACAATTCCTTACAAATTATATTAGAAATTTCAACCTTCATAGGTGCCAAGTAAACATACTGCATTCTAAGTGCTTGACTGAGTGCATGTGACACAAACTATCTACTAAGCTATACCTATCATCTGCATTCTTGTTTACGTGATACAAAACATCATTTTTCAACTGTTTTTTTTTCCTTTGACTGCCTTTCACTTCATCTACAAGATAGTCTTATCGCATGATCATTTATTGATGAAATGCTCATTTTGGAAGACAAAGTTTAAATTTTGCCAAGACGTTGCCTATTCTACAGACCCAAGACCACATCGAGAGGATCATCATGACAAATGATCATGTCTTGCACAGATGATGTACAAATTGGACTGACCATCAATCAATCACAGGGCTGATACAGAGAAGCAGTCAGAGACTCACATTGAGGAGTAATTAAAGGTTCTCCAACTGATGTGTGTTTTTGGACTGTGAGGAAGCTGGAGGTAAACTAAGGGACAACTTTGAAACCAACTGCAGGTTTGAAGCCGAAATACATTGATTTGGGGCGCAGGTTAATTATAGGGTACCATTCACACTCACACCTATTTTCTTTATTGAACCTTGAACAATTAAGTGCAATTTTATCTTAACTTTACGTGCAATATATTTGAATTGATTTGTAATATAAGCACTTCTTTTATTTTTCTTTATTAAAGAGCAGTGATCATGTTGAACCAGTGCATAATTTCACAGGGGCTGATAAATATACAATTTAGGAATAAAACGTCTGTTTGTTTGTTTGTTTGTTTTTTGATGAATGCTTAGACTGACTATACTACTGTATTTTATTGTTGGATCATAATGACGATTCTTGGGGAGCTAAGTACATGTTAGGTGATGGTTGGAAGAAAAAGCTTGACAATCAATGATTACAAGTTGGCGCCCATTACAGACAAATTTGTTGTAGCAACAGTTGCTATGGGTCATGTAACCTATTTATCACCTTTGCCACGTTTATGTTTTTATCACTTTTATCATGTAGGGTTCTGTATCTACTGTTTTGATTGGTTTGTATCAGTTGCCATGCAGTTGTTATGGTCCTTCAGTTTGCTTTATTGTGTCATACAGGATTTATGTTTGACATAATTTATGCTTAGTTCCGTGACACGTTGATAGAAAGTCAAGCTGTCTTCCAAGTTTCCTTCAGTCTAATGTTTGAGTCTAGTTTGGCATTTTTTCTGATGCTACCTGTGCTTATGTTTGAATTTTGTGTGTAGATGGTAAATTTGGTGCTTTTGACACCATAGACTTTCAACTTTCCCTGTCTGTTTCTGGGTCTAAATTCTGCTCCTCACGTGACACAATTGCAAGGAACATTTAGAAAGAAAAACACACACACTCTATTACACGCTTATGGACAATTTAGAGTCTTCAATAAACCTGTATGTTTTTGGAATGTAGAAGGAAGCCGGTGAACCTAGAAAAAGAATCCACACAAGTGTGGGTAGAACATGCAAGGTCACAGCGAAGACCTGACCCAGAACCTTAATTACGTTTGTGAGGTAGACATTCTAAATAGTAGGCTACCATGTGGCCTGCATGAATCCAATTTAATCATCACTTGTGATAGAAATCCTCACAAAATGTATTGCATGTTAGAGTAGATGGTTGAAGGCAAAGCAGAGGAGTAAAAGCTGGCATTTTGCAAAGTGGCGGGTATAGCCCCACACTTTACTGCATTCAAATAAGGCTTTGGTTTACTGTTCGACTTCATTATAAGGACGTCGACTCATAAGGGTTCACGAATCCATGAAGTGAAATTTGCAAACAATCCTTAACCTACAAGAATTGTCATCACGCGCCACTGTGACAGTTCCCCAAAATGTCCACCAGGTGTCTCCCTCCACCCACAGTGGTGTTAATAGGAAGCGCTGCTGGCCAGGGAAGAGGAGCTGCCTGGCTCAATGTGCTTCAAGTGGCAGGTGTGGCAAAGAAGGTGGCCATTCAGAGGGAAACAGCGATGACCCTCCTCGTCATTCAGTTCCATTTTACAGTCCTGAAAGAAACAAGGATGAGGCAATATTACGAAGCAGTTTTTTTTTGTTTTTCTAGAAATGTTGCATATTTTCCTGATGAACATAAGGAACCGTAAATTACATTTCTAGCAGAGCGCAAGTAAAACGACTAGTGTCATGATGAGATATTGCATAGGAGCTCGGCTCGGCTCAGTGGTATATAATTACTGTCACGGCTGTAATTAAGATCAGCGATCATTATGATGTCTAATCATGAGCCATTTAGAAGGCCTGGCTTGAAGACCCAAAGTGTTAGCAGATAATCCACATTGCAGTCTCGGAGTGTGTTATTACTCACCTCGCAGTGATAGCATTCCACATGATAGTCTTTGTCCATGGAAACCACACGGACGGTCTCATCTGAGCCCTGCTGAGACATTGACACAACTGAAGGCCGTCTAACAAGAGGACACGATGGGAGCAGCATTCTTTTCTACTTCAGCCAGTCTATAGCCTCACTTTATGACCTTGGCGCTCAAATTGAAGTTTATTGTACCTTTTTCATCAAATATAACATTTATTTCAAGTTGCTCTTTCATATTTTTTTTTAACAACCATTGAAATTTGCTTCCAGCAAAGCCAGTGCTAACTTGAGACATTGTGTTGCTTTTGCCAACATGCCCTATTACTTTTCATTTTTTTCTCGTGCTGAAACTATGATATATATATTGGCCAAATGCCATGCCCTAAAAAAAAAGTACAATTCATCACTGCATTGACCAGACGGTGCTTAGTAAATTAAATACAGTATTATTCAAATACCCAACTCTGTCAAGGAAGATGGAAAATGATCAATCATGAATCATATCAAATCATAGATTAATCATAAAATTATTACTTTTGTTCATTTATCTATGCCAGTACAATGACAAGAACAACAAATACGGTGAATCCTTTTCCACTAGGTGGCAGAAGGCACAATTAACTTGCATATACCGTATATGTTTCCATTCATCATAAAACAGAATTTTAAAACTTCACGGCCAGTGCCAGTTTAAAAGCTACCAGTTTCTGTTTAAAAAACATCATGTATTTTCTATAAATATATTGTGTCATGTTTACCTCGGATGGAAGGATGGGTTGTTTGCAGGAGGCACATTTGGGAGCCAGGACCCTGGAAAAAAAAAAAGTATGAAAAAACACCTTAAATGGATTGGCTTTGCATGCATGATATCGCAAAACATGAGCCAATCTAACTAACAGAGCTTTCATTCAAGTCTCTCCCAGCCTTTTAAGTTGAGCCTCTGTGTTTTTCCTTTTCAGTCAGACGAGATTCCCAAACTAGATCTGAGTGAGCCGATGCCAGTTCTGCAGATGTCATGGCTCACCCTCAAATGTGATCCAGGAAGAATGATCAGACAGATAGAAAAAGTGTTCTACGTGAGCGCACGGTGGAAAACGGGAGTTAAAATTAACAAACGTCCTAGTGTGCACAGGCTAGACTATTGACCAGGGGTCAACTGTGCACCGAGACCGTAGCAAGAACACTTAGGGACTGTCAGACTCTGCTGAGCTGTACGTGTTGTCGAAAGCAGTCTGCCAACAGCTGGACGGACACGCAGCGCTGCTGTTGGGGTTGTGGGCGCCAATTTTTGGCAGCGTGATTTGTACAGCTCTGGGAATCACAACAGAGTAGCTTTATGGGTTAAACCTCAACAGTTGTCTTTTTTTCTTTTTCTAATTCCACAAAGATGATCTCTCCCACCACATATGCACTGAAATCATGGTGTACATACGGACACAACATTATGAAAGCTGTTTCAAGATGTTCTCTGACTTGTGAAATAATTATTATAATAAAAATAACAAGGGTGTCAAAACTGTTTACGAGTGTGTCTGTCTCATGGTTCTTTTTTTTCCTCACAGTAAATGGACTTTCACTTATATAGCGCTTTTCTATCTTAGGTACTCAAAGCACTTTACACTAACTAGTCATTTACCTACTGATGACGCAGCATCAGGAGCAACTGAGTCTTGCTCAAGGACACGTAGACATGGTCGTGATGGTCGGAGGATCGAACCCACGGCCTTTCGAGTGGGAGACGACCACTCTACCACCGAGCCATGTCGTCCCAGTGAACAGCAATGTTTTGAAGTCGGTGTTCATTAAAGGACCAAGCTAATATTGCTAACGCCAATTAGCATGCATTCTACTTGTAAAGTAGATCTTGGGGCAAATACTTTAAACACCCCTGATCTAACATTCCTTTTTTTCTGTATTCCATTGAAATAGATGTGTTTTGTAGTGAATAGAGTGGCAAGATAAGTGAGGGTGGTTGTAAAAAGATGACCCAAGCACTAAGTGAAACTACAAAGCAGCGACAACAGTTTTGTAGCAAATACAAAAAATTAAACGCTTGTGTCATCTCCGCTCTGTATTTGCCTGCCATCACATTTTTAATACAGCTTCAGGATATTTCCCTGCAGAGATCAAGATGGGGGACATGTGAGCGGAAAGCACGGTACCCACCTGTGGTAGTCTTTAACACAGTAGATCTTATTTTCAGTGTCCACGGTAAAGGGCACGCCGTCAAGACTCTCATTACAGATAACACAGCGGAAGCAGCCCGGGTGGTACGACCTCCCCAGTGCCTGCAGGATCTGGAGGGACAAAATTAGTCCAGGGACAAAATTAGTCCAGGATGTAGCACATTAATATTTGTATTTGCTTGTGCCATTTGCAGCATCATCCGGCTGCACTTACGGTAAATGCAAGACTTACCATGTCCATGATCAGGTGACCACATGCATTGCACTTGTCAGCTGACTGCTGGAACCCCGAGTACTTTAGCAAAATGAGACAAGACTGTCAGTTTTTCCAAGACGAAAGAGCAAAAGTGGTCAGCGTGGTTATTTTATTACGTCTGCATGGAATAGCTTTCCTTCTGGAAACGGTGTTTCTTAGAAAACACTTTCACAGTCAATGTGGCGTGCTTTCTTGGACTTGGCTTTTGTGAAATAATATTCAAATGTTTAGCCTTGTGGTGGAGGGCCAATGGGATTACTGACATAGATCAGCATACATTCTATTTACGCAGTGTGAATGGACAGTGTAGAATGCCTTATATTGATATTGTACAGGAGGTTTACAACAAAACTGGGAATTTGAAGAACTAAGCGCTTGGGAGTTATACGTGAATTGTGCAAATTTCTAACAATAATTCTTTAAAGCCAAAACATGACAAATGCACTCATCTCTATTGTAGCCAAAAAGTTATGCCAGCAATTTTCAACTGTATTAGCCAGCTAACAATCAAATCAGTATAATTATCTACAATTAGCTCTGTTAGTTTTACAGCACTGGTGTCAATACCTGCGATCACTCCCAACACCCTGTAAAATTAAACAGCTTCTCAAGTTACTGACCTCTTTACAACCCTTCAAAAGTCTAATTTTAAAATGACTCTGAGACTGATATATTAGGCTGGCATCTTTGAAAGGATCATTTGAGGTGAACCTTACCATTTATCAGTCTGTATGGCTGAAAGTCAATGAAGCTCATATTCGATCAGCTTTGCGTTCAATTGAATAGGCCCAGATAACTGATAACTGATAAATAAAAAGGCGCAGAGTAAACTGAGCAACTGTGGCGAAAAAATTCTTGGTTTTGTGCCTGGCGGAGCTATTGCTGCGAGTGCACTGAACTCACCAAAAAGTCTTCTTCACAAAAAACCCGTCCGCCGACATAGTAGAAAGCCTTCCCTCTCAGCCTTCGACCTGCAAACAGTCAGATCCGTTTACTTTGTTTCGATTTTTCATTCGAGCAGGGTCGACGGACAGAATGAAAGGCCCTAGCAGAAAACCTTGAAGCATCAAGTCTTACATAGAACAGCACTAAAAAGCAGGTGATTAATGACACTATGCAAAAGTAATGGGCCCTTTTGCAATATTCAGTGCACACTGCTGAACCTGCGGTCACTAAATCAAAAGGTATGTCAGGGTCTTTGATAATGTACTGTAGCTGGGGCACAGAGCAAGTTGCAAGCAGACGACATCTGGGTCCAACATGTGGGGAGGATAATCACGGAATCAAATTACTGGACAGGTGCAAGGAGAAAACAATCTGTTCCTTTGGAATGCAATGGACCAAAATGACCCGGTGTATTTTTTGTACTGTCTCCACATGCTGGCTGTCCTTTCTGTTTCTTTCAATACTTCTGCAGGCTCAATTTGACTAACACCAAAGCGTGTACACTGCCTTCAGATGGCTACTCCTGCGCGGGTCCCACAGGAAGAGCCAACATTCTTTACATTTTTTCACAAATGGAAGGTGTGGGAAATGGGGGGAAAGACCAGAGTAAGAAGGTGTTTATCTTGCACAGCCAATCAGCATTGGGCGAGACCCCTGATTTTTTGTATCTTTCATCTTAACCGAGACGATCTGGACAATTCTACCTACCCTTAATCAAATTTCTTCCATTTTCAGTTCCTGAGGGTATAACGCGCTGTCTTCCAAGTCTTTTGTAAACATAGCTTAAGACTCATTCCTCTCCTCATTCAGGCATTTTTTAAGCCAGTCAGTCTAAGCAGGAATGCTCTGTGCTTTGCGAAAGGATAACAGCTTTATTAAAGTCAAAAGGTAGGGCTAACCACTTGAAAAGAACCATACTGAACTGCGTGTTCATAAAAATGTTAATTAGATGACTGAATGAGCAAAACGCAAGGACATTTTCTCATTAAGGCCTTTTATGAATTCCCTTATGTAATCCTATTCAGGAATAAAAGCAATTTAGTAACCACCTTCTGAATGATTTTCCCATCCCACTTGAGCAGGGATCTGCAATTAAAAGTTACAAAGGGCCAGCCAGTAGAGGAGAATGTATTTAAGCTGAGCCTCAGAACATCTTAACGTATCTCAAGCCTTATTTTTCAGCCCAACCCATGAGTCTAATGTAAAAAATAAGGAATATACTGCGGTCCTAAGCTCTAGTGCCGAACGACACATGTTTTTGTTGGCTTTCACAGTAAAACAAAGAGGTGCAATGATTAATTAACAACTAAATGATTATCAAATTAATATACTGTGTATATTTAATAAGCAATTGATTTGAGCAGCAGTTCTCAAAAGGGGTACAAATACCCATACGTGGAGGCACGTCAGGGGTCGTCAGCTTTTAACAGGCTCTGCAGCTATCAGCAAATCTAATTCAATAATGTTAAGGCTGTGAAAAGAACATTAGAAACTCTAATGTAATTAATTTGAAACTGCTTTTCAAATTAAGACAAAATTAATTGAAACATTAGGCAAGTTAATCATTGAGCTAAGCTAAATCGAGTTTGTTGACCCCTTTGCAAATGTTGTGGCCTTAATAAGTTTCATTCAGATATGTATTATCATTAGTGGTGCAATTTTCTGGCAGACAAGATAGAAATAAAACAAAGGGTGTGAGGTGATTTCTCTTCTGTAGTTGCTGAATGAAATGCATCTAAAAATACCAATGCAAATGTATTTCCAAAGTTTAATCAATAAGACCGCATTCCTTATGATTTAATGATTTATAATCATTTATAATGGTTTGATTTTGTTACAATTCACACATTTGTTTGTAGTATTTTCTCTGCAAACAATTACTACTAAGTCAAGAAAAGCTGCCTGAATTTACTAAATGCAAATGGGTTAAACATAACCCAATAATGGGTCAAAAAATGAGCAACCCAAAAGTTGAATAGATTTGATCCAACTTTCTAAGCTATTTTGCATGTTTCCGCTTCTCTGTCACCTTGACAAACTGTGGCTCTCATCGACGAGACTTGTTACAAGCCAGCAAGCGTGAAAGTTGTCTCGGATCAAGATAAGATGGGATGTCAAACAAAAAGTCCTGTTTGCAGTAAACTGCATCCGCAATGCTGTCGGTACAACCACGAATACATACTGTACTGTGTAAACATGCATAGTCCTATGTATGTGGTAGGTGGGCTGGTCTCCTCTCTGTACTCTTGTTGTGCCCAGCTGAAATAACAGCAGCCAGTGTGCTCCTAGAGCCCAGCGTCCCGAGGCCCCCCGGGCCTGCATTCCTCCCCAGTTGAGATGCCTTTCCTGGGGGCACCTCACAACGAGTTTTCACATTGAGCAAGCTATGAGAGGTATGTGATGGATAAACTCTACTCAACCCTACTTTAGCCATCACCCAAACTTAAGCCCCCATAACACCTAGCTCGCTTTTTTCATCTCGTCTCAAATGCAAACAAGAACACACACACACACACACACACACACACACACACACACTCACACACACACACGCAAGGGTGTAAATGTAGATGTTAATCGTACACGCTGGGGTGTAGCCAACAAGGTCAAAATTGTTGCAGAATTAGAGGTCATTGTCGGGGGTGGGTCACCTCAGTGTCGCAAATACTTCACATACCCTCCATGGGGATTGAGATTTTAATTGGGTTTTGAAAAGGGGGCAAAGACTGTACACTGATGAATACCAAAAACTCTTTCTGAATCTGAAATGTACTTTGCATGCATGATAACTAAACTGTTAAACCCAAGTGAGAGTAATTTGGGGCAAATCACAGCCAAAAGATTGCACTCGTAACATGAGACAACTCAAAATAAGCCCCCATTCCACTTGCAAAACTAGTATCCTTTCAACAATGTACGGCACTATTTCAGTTTCCAGTCAAAAAGCCATCCATTTTTTAGAGGGCATCAACAATCCAAAACTACTGTACTACTTGAAGTTATAGTTGCTCTAATAATAGTGTCCACAAATGTTGAAACATTCATCCACAGTCATCTACAGTATATTTGATAGGATATATGATATGATATGCTATGATATATGATATGATATGATGCGTTTCAAATAAAACCTGTTGTTTTAAGTGCTTGTTTATAGAACAAACTTGTTATATGGATGGAACGGTCATAAGTTCGAACTAAACATGAATGTATGCATCTTTACTAAATAGCGTAGTCAAGCCATTAAAAATTGAGGGATTAATAAATTAGGTTATGTAAAAAATTCTGTAATAAATCTTTTTAGATGGCACAGTGAAAGAGGGGTTAGCACGTCAGCCTCATGGTTCAGAAATCCTGAGTTTAATTCGAGGTTGCGACGGCCTTCTTATGTGAAGTTTGCATGTCCTCGTGTGTTTTCTCCGGGCACTACTGCTTCCTCCCACATTCCCACATGCACAGAAGGTATATTGAACACTCTAAATTGTCTAAAGGTGTGATTGTGTGTGTTAAAGTTGATTGTGAGTGAATGGCGGTTCATTTTTGTGTGCCCTGCGATTGGCTGGCAACCAGTGCAAGGTGTCCCCTGCCTACTGCCCAAAGACGGTTCGGATAGAGGCACCAGCACACCAGCAACCACAGTGGGTAGTGAAGATAAGCGGCGATAAAAGATGGATGATCTAAAATCCTCAACCAGTTGTTTTTGTTTGTTTGTTTTTAAGATACATTGTGATATGGTATATCAAAAGCTTAATCTCCACCAACCAAAAAGTGGCTTCAATTTTCTTCAGCAGACCTTAACAGGTGAACTATAACCATTTACCTTCTGCCGCATTTGAGACTAGGTGGAGGAATGGTTTTGTTTTCTTTTGTTAATCACCAAATAATAAGAAAATAAAATGAAAAATAAAACATTGTCAGTCTTGCCCATCTCTGACTCACTCAGTTCTCCAGTTTAGTTTGGCAAAGCTGTGAGGCAGAGCTGTGCTATGGCTTGCATTCATTAGTTTTTGCTGCAGTTGCAGCTGGGCGCTTTGCATTTATGTGGTCGGATAAACTTGAGCTGCTTCTGTGATAAGCAAGCTCCTTTTTTACAAAGAATGCAAATCACTCTACCTTCATCAAATGAGCCGTTGAAGTTTTTTTTTTTTTTTAAGTTAAATTTACTTTTCATCGGACCGACAATTATCACATGCTCTTCCATTTACACGTCTTCCTTCTGACCTCCCAGCCACAAAAGAAAGCTATAATGTTATGTCAAACATAACAGCCAATGAGTGTTCAGTTCAGGGTGTGATTGAATTTTCTTTTCCAAACCCCAAAAACTGCATAAAAACAGATCCAATCCGCATTCAAAAAGAATAAAGTCAGAGATTAAAAATGAGATCAAACGTGAATAAAAAAACATAAGTCTTCAAATATGACGCCAATTAACTGATCGCAATTGATCTGTTAATCTGACACCCTTAGCAAAAACGTAGGAAGTGCAGGGGAAAATAATCAGTCATACATGAAAGACAGAACATAAAGTTGTTGTAAGGGTGCTGCTGAAAATAATGAGCTTCATATCAAATTGTACTTTAAGACTGTGACTGTGTTACTTGGGTCTTGAAAGCCCGGGCCACTCGGTGTTCATGGTAGGAGGCCGGTGTGCGCTATGGTCATATTAATTCTGTCTGTATGTGGAACTTTTCAAAAACACTACAAAACAAAAACTCTCATTTTTTTATTCGAGTGTTATTATGGCAGCTACTAGGCCGGTCTTCGTACAAGAATGATTTTGCAGATTTGCGTGCGTGACAATTGGTTTCCAAATTTGTATAATTTTATGAAAGGTCCATGTAAACGCAACGTTGTTGGCATGCGACTAGAAAACATCTTGCGGTTGAATTAATCTTACTCCAAAGCAGTATATGAGTTGATATTTCTAAAAAATGAGTAGACAGTTGAGGTTTGGACAAAAGTGTATGCCTTGGCAAAATGTGTCCACAAACATACAGATGACAAAGCACTTGAGTAAAGTTGATGTGTCCGGGACCACATTTGCTGTGATGACTCACACGATAAAAACGATGCTACAAAAAAGCTGCTGTGGCTTTCAATAAATGTGTTTGAGGCTTCGTTGACTCGATATACCAACCCTAGTAAGGGCAGTGCGTTGGAGTCATGTTTTTTTCTAAACAAAAGTCGTGAATTTTCTGCAGAACTGACACTAGCTTTTAAGTGACTAAGTCCATTGAACTTCCTGAGCTTGGGTGTTCTTATTCTAAGATGTGATTGTTCTTTTCTGTCCCATTTTGAGAATCATGTTTAATTTTATTTTACACAGGGCTGGCCATACAAAATGTATACAAAAATATAATGTAGTCATTTGATATTGTAGTGACAATAGTCCATCTATTTTGTGGATGAATTGATGAATAGGAAGTTTTAAAAGTTTTCATTTCCATCAGGTTTTTTTTAAACTAGGATTTTTACTCCCCTTTGACCTAGGAAGTCTGAGTTGAGTGGGAATAATTGGACCGTGACTTCACAAAATTCTATTAACCATTACCAGCCATCTTTGTTGTTGACATTCGCCTTAAACGCTTTGAGGTCAGAACTGCGACAAATCAAGTGGGATAAATCAGACTTCCCACTTCCTTGAATACAGCATTTGAGTCCGTGATCCAAGTTCAGCCCATTGTAAGTGCCTAAATGGACTCATTGCTGTTGTTGCTGTGACTATGTGAGGGCTCTTTATAGCAAACATTTATAGCTGCACCGGTAGATCTAATTAAAATTGCAAGAAATAAAAAGGATAAGGCCTTTTTATGCTAAATCAATGTTTTGATTTCACTTTCAATATACATCACATTATGGGAGGCCCTAACAGTTTGGTTTCAAAGTTAATGTAGAGAGTTTAAGCTGCATATTGATATACTGAGTGATGGTCGACTGATTGCCAAACAAACCCTGCCGAACATGTCTTGTGGGAACTTCCGGAGTGACTGGCACACCTGGTAACCAAACACCGGCAGTAAAGTATTGTAAAGAAATGATTATTACTATTCAGACCACAAAGGAAGGCATTAGTATCATTCAGGAGGTTCTCCAAAAAGGTGTGGTAATCGTTAACCTTTAGATGCGACTTGAGCCAAGAGGCGACGGTGTTCTGAATGGAACTCAAGGTGAAGGAACTTGATGTGTGTGTGTGTGTGCATGTGTGCGTACACTTACTGCAGGCGCTGCAGGTGAAGCAGTTGTCATGGTAGAGGCTACCCATTGCCTGACAAGCTTGGTTGGCTCCATACACGCCCTTGTTGCACTTAACGCAGACTCCTAAGAAATGAGAAAAATAGCCGAGACACGTTGAAACACTCGTACAATGATCTTTGAATATTCTGTAATATCTTTTAATACGACACGTACTGTTCTATGTAATTAGCAAGTTATTGGCAAGAACAAGTGTGAAGTCTCTGAGAGGAATTAAAACAGGCAAGCAACAAAGACTCAAGGGGAAGCATTCAATTTATAAGACAGGAAGCTACTTAGCCGATATAAAGAAATATATCTCATTCTGCTTATTTGATTTGGCTCAGAGGCCGAGAAGTCTGTTAATGAAACACTGATAAAAATCAAAGAGTGCCTTCTCTCAGAGGACGCACTGCTAGTGGCTGCGAATGGGACACATGTAGATATGCTTGCATCATTGTGCAAAGAAAATGAAAAATATTCAAATAGGAGACAGAAGTGCTTGAGGGCAAGCCAAGCACACAACATAACCTGTCTTTTGACTTTGGAGCTCTGTGTTGATCATATTAAAAAAAAAAACTTGATCCCAAACTACAGCTATGTGGGAGGTCTTGTAAATTTAAAAAAAAAAAAAAGTTTTCGTCTTGTTTCTTCCCTTGGTATACTTAGGTCTGTAATGAAAATTATGCAATGATAACAGCTGAAGTGACAAATCTCAACAGAAATCATGCTCACAATAGATGTGAAAATAAAAGAAGACCTCAGGGAGCGACCCACGTAAAATTGGCAGAAAATAATGCGGCTGGCAAAATCCTTGTCCCCGTACATCTGGTCACCCTATGCTAAATTTGTCCCGAATGCAAAAAATGTCCAATCCATAAAGATACTGTAACAATAGCAGAAAGTAAGAGCTCAATGTGTCTCTTGTACAAGCAGGCATGTGGTTATTTGTGAGCATGTGTTTTTATAGAAAAACTCCCTGGTGACTGGGCAGCCCATTGCAACCAAGCCTGGCCCTGGTCCTCATCTGACACACACAAAGAAACTTCTGTTTCCACTGCATCCAACACACATGACACGTCAGCCTCCTCTATAAAATGCACGCATTTAATACACTCATTGTCCAAACCAGCCATGGTATACCTAATATATATATATATATATATATATATATATATATATATATATATATATATATATATATATATATATATATATATATATATATACACACACACATACTGTGTATGTGTGTGTTAATCCAGCTCAGTATTTCTGAAGACTGCAACTGATGGGACTTGTCCTCAGGGACCCCATCGGCTCGAAAAAAAGATTTAGAGATAACAGAGGGATATTATTGGAGCGCAGAGGAATGTCGCTCTTATGTAAGCCATTTTGTTTACATCACAACAATGTACAGTTTCCTGACAACTAATTAGCTAAAGAAAAGGTCTCGATGTTAAAATGTTGAATGGAGATAGTCGGTGTATGAACCAACCCAGTACCACTACAGTATATCCTATACACCTTTTGACAGTAATTCAAGGTCATGTTTCCTTTGAGCAGATCTCGCAGCGATTTTAAAGCCCCCACGGGTACAAGCATGTCATAAAAGTACAGTCGCTGCTTTAATGCTAGTAACCTCTTCTCAGGTTGTGCCGCTGCATATGTATTTTTGGCCAGTGTCCCATGTTCCAAAACAGTGAGATTATTCATGGGACCGGCTGCTGGCTTCAAATGGGGAGGGGGAGCAAAACATTAACCCGAGACCACCTCCCCTTCTCTGCTCCTTGCTTACCTTTTGCAGCTGTCAAAGCCCTGGAAGGATGCAAGTGGAAGACGGCATTCCAAAAAGAAGCCCACTGTCCACATGGACTGCAGCAGATCTGGCATTATTTCTTATCCCTTACTTTAGTTAAATCTACATAGGTCCTTCAAATAAACTACATGTTTTGCCTAATCTAAATGTGTTAGAAAAACATACAGCATCACCGTGTACTGTACAATCTACATTTTGCCCTGCTAGGTTTACCACTCACCGACTGACCAGCAACAGCATGTTACAACTACTGTGTGAACAGCAACCACAAAAGATGTGAGCTCAGGTACTTCATGTTGCCTATAACCTATTCAAATGTTTGAAAAACAGCAGATATTTGTAAGAATTGAAAATGAAACTTCTAAATTGTGAAAAATCAAGCAGTCTTCCCTTTTCTCAAATTCTGTGGGCGTGACAGGTGAAGAATGTGTTTAAAACTAGGAGTGTCCCTCCCAAAAAATTGCTTCATATCACAATTGGGATTCTCATTTACTTCGACTCAGAATTAATTATGTCCAAAATCATGAATATGAATAAAAATTATGTGAAAAAATTGTGAAACTAATCCACTTCCTGTCAGGTCCCATACATACATCGGAGGTCAATTTTGTCATGATTTTACTACACAACCCATTGGAAAAGCCAGGTTTGCACGGCAGGACGCACAACAACAAAAGATGGAGGAAATACCCCATTGAAAGCAAAGATTCAAGCCCTTACAGTGTTTGGAAAATGTTGCAGACAGCAAAGCCAAGGTATGCTATACCCACAGGTGGGCATTCCAAGGGTGTCGACGGACCGCCAAACGACAAAAACATTTTAAAGATGACGGACTAAGAGCGACTGAACAGTAGATGTCAGTGTAATCATCACCACATGTGTCACCTGTCACCGTTAATGTTACTATCTCACCCCACCTAGTTAAATCTTCCAAATTTCTGAGAAATTTTCAAACTGCCATATGCTTGGAAGAATAGAAGTGTAAACACAGTCTAAATAGGCAGCAAGCACATACATATACATATATACACACAATTATATCTACCGGTACATATAATTTGTGTCAATGTTAATAATTTTGACAAATTATTATGATAGTATTGTTATGATTGCTAATTAATGAAGTTTCCAGGTAGGTAGGCAAAATGGAGTGCAGTATTTGGCTAAAACAGAAGCAGTGCTGTCAAGGTGAAGAGCGGGTGCTTTGAAGAAGAACGGCATGAGGAGCAAAGGCCTTCATGCATGCATACTTGGGATAAAACACAATTCCTCCAGGCAGCATTCTTCTGCTCAACACAAGAGTAACATGGATAAAGAGTTTGAGATTCTCTTATTCTTAAATTTGACTATTAGACACTGACAAAGTGAATAGAGTAAGTTTACCCAGGTTTATCAAGGTAGCTATGATACAGGGTGGTTTACAGAGTTTCTTTTTACCTCCTTGAGGCCTCCCAACGTTTTGTGGTCAACAGTTATATTAGCATAACCCTGCTAAGTAACAAACTCATCAATGAAAACAGTGGATAAAAACACACATTTGCCAGGCTGGAATATATTCATCAGACGCATGCCTGGGACGACATCACATTTACAGCCTCTGCAAAGACTCACCAGAAAAGAAGCCAAGAATCCCTGGGAAGCGTTCCACGCAACAGCAGGATGGGATAAATCAATCCTTCTTAACACAACAAAACACTCAACTAAACTGGTGCGTTCATGTGTGGGGAAGGTTGAAGGAATCTGGGAGATGCAACAACAGCATGACCCTTATCTCATTGTATGCACGGAGTTATTCATTCAATCTCTAATGTTTCAGCGTCATAACTACAGCCCGGGGATGATTTGCGGTCCACCATCTTTTTTTCAGAGACCCGGGCATAAATTAATGACAAGGATAGTGAGAGAAGAGAGGGTGTAAAGTATCCCCCCAAAATAAAGAGGTGCCGCTAGTACCAATAAATTAATTTATAAAATGCAGAGCTTGACGCAAAGATAATAAAAAAAAAACTATTTATGACCATTGCTATTCAAAACACTGTGGTGAAAAAAGAATTTGATTTCAGAAGCACAAATAGGTTCTGTGTGGGTGTCCAATTTAGGGAACTGTTTTAAAAATGGTCAGCCGACAACAATTTGCTCTTGTTCTGGTTCTGAATGTGGAGATGGGAGTGAGTTGCCGTTGAGTCAGTTTTTGAAATTCTTCAAGCATTTTGCCCCAACCCCTTTAACAGAAAGCGGTTCTGTGGCAGTTCATCAAATTAACTTGAGAATATAAAGAATGTGTATTTGCTTCCACTGATTATAGTGTGTTTAAAAAATTAGTCATCGAATTCTAAGGCAGCCCTTGCATCCTTCTATTTTTCTGTTTGAGGGCCCAAAAAGGTTTAGACACCCCAGATCTAAGTCATATGTTGCCAAAAAAAAAAACAACAACAACAAAAAAAAAAAAAAAGAGTATTGACCGGTACGTCCACGTTCGTCTCTTCGAAAGTGTTAAATGGCCTTCGTCTTCTTAGCTGGAGCACTCATTTCTAAACCGCCTCGCACTCCTTCTCCAGATAATTCTTTCCTGGCCTCATTTTCACAGTATTTCCAGCTGCAGTTATGTTAGTGTACGGATCACCGGATGGCTCAGGCAGTACTATTTTAGAGTCTTTCAGATTTACTGTATTCTTCTTGCACATCAAGAAACACCGTCCTCGCGTCTTCTCATTCTCTGGAGAAGACATACAACCCATTTTCCACAATGCTTTATGGATTCTTTCATGAATGATTTGGTTCTTTTGCAAAATGTGTGGAAAACGGCTTCTTTTACGGTCAGCCTACACATTAGTGTCGTTGCACAAGAGAATGACTCAGAAGACGAGCAGTGTCCTCGTGGAAAGTGTGGGACTGTGTGGTGATGTGGGAATAAGGAAAAAAAAAAGATATGCTACTTTAAAAAGCATTTCCTCTGGTGGGCTGCAAACAGCATTGGCTCTCCCACACATTTGTCATATTCACATGGCTCAGCGATTTGTGAGCCTTGTTGTGACAGTGACGTACGCCAGAACGTCTTCTCTTACACACCAGTAAGTGCACATGGGGGGACTCAAGAGTTACAACCGTGACTTTTTACCTTGAAATTCCTGCAGGCGAGAAAGCAAGGGTGAGTGTATGGAGTGTACGACAAGGGGGTGATGAACAGTTTCCAGCATATCATATCAGCTTGTGTCCACCATCGTGTCACTAAATAATATATGTTATTTCAACAACGCCTTAGCTGCAAACTATGTAGACCAAAATTAGCCAAATAAATTTCAAAAAATGGAAATGTAAATATCCAACAATAAATACAAAACAACAATAAACAAATACATTAAATTAAATAATAAAAATTAAATTAAAATTTCAACGGAACAACATAACATAAAAACAACAACGACATAAAAGGCAATATTTACAATACTTAATGAATAAATGTTGCTCTGGGATTAATGGATTAAGAATTCCAATTTATTACAAAAGGTAGCAGGATCCCAAAGCTTTCCATCTCTGTCAGCTGCAATTGCATGTGAACTTCAGTCGGAGTGAGGACGGGAGACTAGAATACGATTCTCAACTGACTGGCCAGGCAATCCGTCAATCAGCTCACGGGCACTCCAACAAGACACGGGCACTCCTAAAAGACATGTGATTGGCACACTGCATGACCATCGACCAATGAGGCCAGGAGTGAATTACAACTCCTGGGCAGGAGTGGATTACACTTCCTGCCCTCATTGGTTGATGGTCGCACTGGGAGCCAATCACGTGTCTTGTAGGAATGCCCATACTAATCCTCAGTCTCAAACTGCAGTTCACAAGCAATTGCGGCTGAAAGAGATGGACAAAAAAAGCTTTGGGATTTTGTTACCTTTTGTAATACATTGGAATTTCAAGTGTAAACTCTAACGCTTGTTATCATGTTTGGTCAGGTACAGGCTTCACTTTAGTTCGACATCAGAGTATCGTTAATCTGAGAGAAACTAGCACCCCCCATCAGGAAATGTAGGTCAACACCCTGTTGTGTTACACTAAAAAACCTGTTTTTAGCATATAGCCTACAATTACGTTCAAACATAGTCGAAAATACATTAGAATGCATTTTGGAAATTTGTCTGAATGCACTTGAAAATACGTGTGAATATACTTGTAAATATGTTCAAATGTATTTAAATACAGGGTGACTCAGTGGAGCAGTTTGACCCGAGATCAAATCCACCTCCAGCAAGCCTGCGACCCTCCTGAGCATAAGAGGCTCTAGAAAATGAATGGATAGGTGTATTTAAATACATTCAGACTTACGTCTAAGTAGGTTCAAATAGGTTTGCCGGTCAAAAATGTTTACTCCATATGGCAGCTCTATGATTCTGTACTCCATTGCAAACGGCTGGAGAGCACATGAGCACAAAAAAGCTTTAATTGAAGCAAACACATCTGCAGACTCTCCTATCTCACCAACTTACTGGATGATAGACAATCCTGCCTAGTGTCTTGTCAGCAGATTTCTCACTAGTTAATATAAGCACAAAAATCTATTCTGTCATCCTTAATATGGACTATGAGGAAGTCTAAATCAACAGTGTGACTCTTGGCTAAAAACAAACTTGATGACATTTGAGTTCAACTGGCAATTTGGTGGGGTAAACCCCGACATGGTTTGTGTTTCAACCACGGGGCTTGTAGGCCGCATGACGACGGACGTTAAACTGCATGATGCGGCGGCAAGTAACCGGGCAATGAATCAACAAAAAGAGTTAACTGTAAACAAAGAGCAACAGTAGATGTACAGCTTATGATTCAAGTGATTCAATTAAGAATTTAAATCAGATAGCTGATGGCATTTTTGTCATTTCTGGTCATACCAATCAGCAGTAGTTAAAGTCATCAACATGGTATCGCTTTTAGCATGCTTGGAAGCCTGAATCCAATTCTGAGCCAACCAAGACATAAATAACATTTCTTTGCAACATCACACTGTAACCAAAACGTCAATACTGGATGGAACATTACACACATAAGTTATTGATGTGGCCTTAAAATCTTGAGGCTCTCAGAATAACTTTGCCAGCAGTTTTGTTAAAGGAGGGAGGATCCGCAGTGAGTAGCTAATCGTTTCAAAGATCTTCAATTAAAAAAAAAATAGTCTGCTCTGATGTCTGCCCAACTAGATTTAAGCGATCAGTGACAGGGGTTTGCTGGGATACCCACCAAAGTTTACAAAGAGTTTACAAAGAAGAAAGGTCTGAAGTGACATGATTGATGGCAAGCATCATATTGTGTGAACAAGAAACCAAAAAAGCGTTCTAAACTTTGGGTGGGTGACGTTATCTTTGGAGAAAAAAATTAATTTACAGGATTAGAATTACTTTTGATACTTACCAAAGTAGTCAGCTTTTGGTGGAGAATTGATGTCCTTTTCCAGACGGTTAGTCAGCGCCTCCAACTTTACCTCGGCAGTTGTCGGGCCCTGTTCTGATGGCGGCTGCACAGGCTTAAAGGCAGATGCTTCAGCACCAGTGGCCTTGCCAAAGCTTGGTATCTGGCTCTGGTCTTGACTCTGGCTGAAGCTTTTGGAGACATTACCCGGGTTTATGGTGGCAGACGAAACCTGTATTTTGGTTTGGGGTGCTTCAGAGGACACCTGCGAGGACGCCACCACTGAGACATTCTGGCTGGGAGATGTTTTTGAAGTTGGAGAAGATGCTGAATAGTGAGCTGCAGACTGAAAGCTTGCTCCTCCTGTGAAGGCACTAAGAGGCAATGAAGGAATGAGATCCGGTTTTTCGTTGGAAAAACCTGGAGAAGGTGGACTCCTGTTGGAAGAGAGGGGGGCATCCGGTTTCTGCAGTGGTGGAGGATTGATTGTGTTTGGAGATGCAGACCGGCGCTGCAGCGGCGATGCAACACCGCTTTCGGACAAAGATTGGGGATTGGGGCACTCTCTTGATGAAGCCCACGAAGCCGGATGACGAGCGTGCATGGGCGCGCTGGGAAAATCGTTTCCTGGGCTGGCGGCAGGGGAGATGTTCTGGTACAAATGTAGGTCTGAGCGCTCCTTATTATCGTAATTGTTTCCGTAGCCATATGCCCTGCTGACTGCAGGCTCGGGCTGAATGCCTGCATGGTTCTTCTGAGTGTCAAACTGTGAAGAGTGGCCCCCAGATGAGAAAGGGCCAGACAAAATTGGAGGTTTAGCAGCAGCTTCACCTGACTGCCTGGAGATGTTGATGGGTGGTCTGTCTTTTGTGTAATAAGTATTGTTGAGACCCCCATTCATTCTTAAGGCCTGGTTGTTTCTTGCCATTTCCTCTTGGTGTTTCTGCATGTGGATTTTAGTCATTTTAGAAGCAAAAACTCTTCTGGTTTCCTCAAAATCTGGATTATTTCCTGCATCCCTCCTCGTCCGAAATAAACCATCTCTAGATGCTTCATACATGTTTAAGTCCTCTATAAACTTACTTGCCTCCAGTCCTAAATCCTCGTATTTATCCATTTTGGAAGCGGTGTGAGGTCGTCTAAAAAGTTTAAATAGGGTAAAACCTCCAGGAAAAAAGATTATATCTCCAGCGGTCGTGACGGGGAAAGAACTAATCCAGAGTCCGGTTCAAACTTTTCTCCGTTACACCCACACTTCTTGTTGCAGGGTTTGGTTCAGACTCCTCCTGGGAGCGTCTTTCCGTGCGTCAACTTTGTAGTGGACAAGCCGACGTCTGTCTGCTTTTCAACTTAGTCGATCCCGACTCTGATAGCCAGTGGGCACTGGCCCCCTCCTCTCCTCTCCCTCCTCCTCCTCTTTCCTCCCACCCGCCTCACTCGCTCTGGCGACTCATTCAAAACTTCGATTTCCTTACGCCGTCAACAAAAAGTCCACGAAAGTACTTTAAACAGCAGATAAGTTTTCGCCAAGTGGTTTGTTCGGCTGGAACGGACCGCCGTAGTCCGGGTCCCCGATCGTCGACGTTGTACGTGTCAGCCTGAGCTCAGCCGGTGGACGGTTAGGACTCACTGGAAACAAGGAGCGCATTGTTTTTTAAAGGCACAGTGCTGCTTTTTAATTGTAACCGCAACCACTGCAGCAGTCATGCGGTCACAGTAAATATAACCGAGAAGCGTATAACATTCACATAAGTGCATAAACATCAACGACGCGACTTTTTGAGGCAGATTTAAAGGGACACTGTATAAGATTTACCCCGTCGGGAAAAAGGAATAAATTGATTATAAATTTCAAAAAGTTGCAAATAATTGCGTTCTTGACGACCAACAGTATGTTTAAAATATAATCGTAGGTCTAGTTATCGTTAAATTATATTTCATGGGGGGGGTGTCACTTCTCCAGAGGCTACGAAGGTTTTTATAGCTACGGACAAATTGCAGCACATCCTGCTGTCCGCGATGAAACAATGTCAAATCTTACTCAGTGTACAGTAAAGCCATTTTCTATTTGATGACTTTCGGACTTCCAGCCCTTTCAGCCACACACACACGTATAAACACTGTAAAAATAATTTACAGTTGTTGAAATTTTATTTATATTTATATATCTTTTTCTTTTGTTCAATAAAAAAGGACGTTTAGGAATATTTATACAGTTTTTATAGTAATAAAGATTAAAGATTATTGTAATAATCTTATTTATAGTCAGTCAGGGTGTCGAGTGTGCGTGTGTGTGTGTATGTGGGGGGGGGGGGGGGGGGTTCTTTCCTTGGCAAAATATAATTGAGAAGCACTGCATTAATTCTAAACGCTCTTAATCAGCAACATCCCATATATGGACTGTTTATGTATACGTACATGGGCAATAAAGTGGTTTTATGCTGCATTATAAAACGGCATTAAATTACATTTGGTGATACCTGCAGAAACCCTAATATAAACTCAGTACCAACTGAAGTGGTATCACGTACTTAAAAAAAATAGCATTATAAAAGAATGCAAAAACAATTTGTAACAGTTTTTTTTGCTTTGTTTTTTTTGCAAAAATGTTATTTATAGGCAAACCGAAATAGTTGTGACACTTAAAAAACATTTTGATAACATATCAGTACATGTTACAGTACATACTACAGTACATATTCCTTGGTATTTCCCTCATAAAAAGTGCGTTTGGGGGCAATGATTTGTCACTGGGCAGCACATGGAGTTGTGGTTGGCATTTCTGCTTCACAGTTCCATGGTTTGAATTTTGGCTTCTATATGTCGAGTTTACATGTTCTCCACTCCAATACATGGGAGTCAAGTTAAGATTATAGGTATTATTTAAAATCAGTGGAGAGGTATAAGCAATGCCAAAAGCAGTAGGAATAAGGTCAGTTAAAATGTAACCGAAGTTCCTCGAGTTAATTTTCAAACGTTTCACTTCCATGATTTGACGGCAAAGCAACACCACAATCACTGTGCATGGGTGTGTTAGACTTGGTGGTTGAGGTGGGCTATTTACAGCCTCCTCTGTTATGGCTGAGTGATGTCACACACTCCAGCCTGTGACCCCTCTGCGTTGCATAGTGAACCTCATTGGTATATTAAGCCACCGTAATAGGCTTTAAATCCCAGATGATGTGACAAAGAGGTAGCGGGCTGTAGCTTTAATTAAAAACACAGCCTTTATAGGGCACCACATTCTTATAGGTTTGAGGGAAACAATCACTGTTATGCAACTTTGCCTTCAAGCAAGAAACATTCCTCCACATATGCTCGCCGCAGCACCTGTGGCTTGCAAATCTCCAGAAAAAGAAGTTTAAATGCAAATGTACGATACTCCTATTTGTCAAAAAGCTAATTATAGCTCATAAAACACACAGCCTCATACTTATAAGGACTATTTAAACTACTGACAGCATCAATATGCCTTATAAACATGCAAAATGTGATCAGAGTTCATTGACTGGAAAGACATTTTATATAGCAAATGTATTATCCATCCTTTATTTCCAGTGTCTTCCTCCATGGGAAGACTTTTGTATCTCATCATGGACGATTCCCACTGTACATCTCAAGTATAAAGCAGAACTATAACCGAATGAGTCACTGAGGTAGGTTCAGTGATTCCAGTCGTCATGGCAACTGCAGAGCTGACATTAAAAGTATAAAATTGACTCTGGGGGCTTTCAGTGACAAAATCAATTATTATAGGAAATGATTTAAAAGGCTCATTTTTAATGAACACAATATTATTCACATGTGTGTTGAGCTCATAGTGGGATATATTTCCTGATGCCCATTAAAATAGCTGTGGCAATTTTCAAAGAAAATTGGACCGTCAACTTCTTGTTCAGGGTGGATAATTACACATTTATTACAAATGTTAGTGGACGTGAAGTGTAAAACGGAAAAAAAGTGGGATAAGCATTTTGGAACTATAAAAGTGAGAATGCCAAACGTGAAACAAAATACCGATCAGAAATGTACAGTAATTCACCGTTCGGTTTCAGTGTGAAAATGTGCAACTTCCAGTGGCAACGTCAATATTTTTAGCACTCTCACCTACTGCAGCATGACAGCACTTAATTAAACGAGAGGAACATGACAATACAAAACAGCACAAAACCGCATTGACGCTTTGCTTCCTCCCGCATACAATTCCTGGTGTCCCTTCCTGTTATTCTCCCCTGTCTGCTTTTCCCGTCACCTGATGCTAACAGATAAAGCTCGGGAATATGAGGAAAGGTTCTCAGGATCAGTGAGGAATGTTCAATTTCAGTTCCCCTCTGCATATTTCAAATTGTCTATGACTTCCTTCACAAAAACCAGACCTCTGTAACAAAACCTGCTGAGATGGCATGATTTGAACAGTCAAGAGCAGAGCTCTTGAATCATAAAAATAGAAGCACTTCCTCATTCAGAAGCTGATGGATAGCGTCTTTCTTTAGTTACATACTGCACAATGTAGTGTTTGTGCAGGAAAGGAATTGTGTGCACAATGCGCATTCAGGCTTACTCACTCAGCCAATTGAAAACAAGCTATTGGGAGTACACAGGGAAAAATGTTTGTGCTGCTGGTGCATGTTTTCTGCAAGGAAAATGCTAATGGCCGCAGACTAGCATAAGAGCACTGACACGATTGATGAGTGACATTAAAGACTTCCGAGCGACCTTTTGGAGGAGTCTAAAAGGCCTTGTGTCCTAAAGCCTCAGGCTGAAAGAAAAGAGTCAGATATCAAGCGCCTCTGATAAGGTAGAATTGCATGTGACTGAGCAGACGATGAGGTGAGAGGAGAGGGCTGACGTGGTCACGCTGTCGAGGGGAATCCGAGTTATGATTGGAATCTTAAGTGGTATTTGGGTTCTTGTGGGACAGTCAGGGCTAAACAAAAAGGGGAGAAGATCCATGTTGAAGTTCAAGGTATGTTTGGGGCAAAGTTGAGAAAAAAAACAACAACAAAAAAACAAGCCATGATCCATTCTCATCACAAAATTTTGCCAACTTAATAGCCATTATTGCTTAGAACTATTGTCTGTATATTGTCTATGTAATACTTAAATTAAAAAATATATACAAATACTCTTTTTGTATTATTTCAATGGTAATAGCTTGATCAAACACTGATTCGTTCATCAAGACAATCCGAAACTATTTTAAGCATTAGTTCCTGCAAAGTAAATTGCCGTATGCTGTATTCCGGTATGCCAAAGGCGCATTGCCACATTATAATTACGGATATCGCCAGATCAGATGACCCTTATAACCTTGAAGCCACTTAAATGGATATTCACCTCTTCATACTAATTACACAGGGCAATTGAAAAGTAACTCTCTATTTTAAGACTTACAATTTGTAGGAAGTTTTCTCATTTTTTGTGTATGTTCCTAAATGTACGGCAATTAAATATATATGCCTATTGTCCTTGCAGATGATTTAGTTTGAAATTTGAAAGCCTAAAAAAGGGACTGGACATCTGACCCTAAAGGAATATGCCCAGCTTCTTCGACTGTCCTGTAGCGATGCGATTTGCATGACAATTCATGATCGCCTTAACATCAAAATGAAGAGGTCTTCTTTTAATGGTCCTCTAGAGTCTGTAAATTGAATAATGGGTCTCCAAACTTCGAAACATGCCGCTAGCCGGGCATGTTAGGGTCAGACACCCAGCCACTTATGTTGGCTTTCAAATTCCGAACAAAGTAATCGATCAGAATACAATAGCATACAATTTATTTACCATACACACAAAAAAAATGAGAGTAACATTACACCATATAAATATATTTATTTATATTTCTTTTTTTTATTTAAAATAGGGAGTTGGTCTAACCACGCTGTATACAGTAACTTGTTCCGGAATTGTGTATGTTTCTTTAATGCTTGTAATAGCAATAGTAAAAGTGAAGATACCTTGCAATTTTGGTTCAGATTTGAAGAAAAATTACATAGCTGCACAAGATTTGATGAGTGGACCACATCTGACGTCCGGTCCTTGAGTTTACCAACTGTGCTGTACATGTACTTTTGTTGTAAAAATATTTATTTTATTATCAAATGTTCTTTCTCTGAATGGACAACAAAGTATGTTTATCCAAAACCTCAGTCAGCCTGGTATGGTATCAGTGCCGTTTTGCTTATTTTATTTATTTGAGGTGGGGCAGGGACTGAAATAAAACCAATCTTTGCTACTGACAATCTTCCTCTGGAGAGGTACGAAAAATGCAGCCACAGTTCTATTCGGATATAAGATCACTAATAGTTTTATTTAAGAAAAATGCTTTTTGTGCAGTTAAAATAACCCCTTTGTCTTGTTTCATAAATATTGTTCAATGTTTTACATTAACATTTGAACATTGGAGGTGTTTGCTGTTGGTTGTGGAAGTGGAAAAATGAGATTGGCAGGTAAAGCCAGACAAATTGTGATGGGTACACCGTACTGATTGTGTCATTGAAGCACATATTTAAATTTAAATGAGCAGCAAACTTAGTATAATTTAAAACTCCATTGTAGCCTATTTGTATCACTTACAGTAAACTGTTAAGCAAGAACAGCCATGATTCACATTCATCTGCAGAAAAAAAAAACATGATGTTGTTAAAGATAAAAAGCAAAGGTTAACGTACCGGTAATAACATGTAACGTAATGAAGTGCACGGCGGTACACAGCAGTATCTTTTACCTACCCTTGCCAGATAATGCACCATGATACATAGATATGAATATTTTTCCACTCCTAAGACTAGTTTTCAATGTATAACAGTCTTTTTTGTCCCCACCGCTAAACAGTCAAAAAAGAAGAAAGTCAAACGTCATCCTCTGACTAGGAAATTGATGAGGGCAGTCCGGGGGGAAAGAATGGCTCTCTTGATGTGCAGCCCTCTGAGAAGCGTCTGTCCTAGGGGGCTCTCCATGACCAGCTTCTGCACCTGATCCAAATCTCTGGACACCAGGATAGGCACCGTCACTGTCCCGCAAACTTTGTTGTTAATCTGGGGGTGAGAATTGGAGAGACAAATCAACCCCAAGACTCCCATCTAGAATTTCCAGCTAAGCTCATTCTTTGGCATACAAATAAAAGTTTCTCTTCCCACATGCGGTGGACCCTTCCAACCTGTAGTTAGTGGTATATAGAGGAAGTGTGTCCAATGTTGTAGGTTTCGAAGCAAGTGTACACAATGAGTGGGAACATCAAGACTTCCTGTGTGTGTTGCCGTCTTTGGAAGCATTCGTCTGCGTGCGCGTGCATCTTGGAGGCCATTCGAGCATGGCGTCCCAAAGTATGTGATTAGAGGACGCAAGCAGCGGATGAGGAAGCCCACAAGCGAGAGCTCTTGTGAGTCAAATCATCACCAGCCGCCACTATGGGCTCAATCAAATGTATTTATTGCGCACAGAAGCACACGGGGAGATCCAATTGAAGTAAACAACCATAACATATACACGTCAAAAAGTATTATTTTACAGTAAATTAGAAACCATCTGTTCAAACATTGAAAGTTGGCTGGCATTTTTTTTTCTTGTCCTAAAGTAGAAGCACCACCAGTCAGCTGAGAATGCATTTTAGTATCACATGTATGTGTGCGTGTGAGAAGGAAAGAGCATTTGTAATTTATCAAGAGAGACAAATCAAAAGTCAGATTAAATACCACTTTCATCTTTCGTCACTTTGAAAGTTGCGACCCTTTTGTAAGCCGAATCAAAATGTGAACATGAAAGCCCCTGCGTTTGTGTTTAAAACAGCTAATCCATGTAATTTATTTTGGGGAATATTATTTCATTATTTGAGATAATCTTTTGAAACCCAGAGGAGGTTTTTGCAGAAAGTGTCTTTGACAGAAAAAAAAAAAAAAACACGGCTTCATAGAAAATGCCAAAATTCAAGGCCAAAAGCATTATTTGTGTCCATTTGGGAAAAAAAATAGCAAGTTGACAGGCAAAATCAGATGTAAAACATGCTTTTCCTTACTGATCTACTTGTCTATTTAGCTTCAAGTGTACTTGACATGCAGATGCATAAATGCGCACACTCTCAGACATGTACACACACAAGCTAATCATAGACTCTCTTTCAAATTACAGAGCGTGGATGTATTCATGGACTATGACTTTAACTTGGAAAGTTGAAGAGGTGGTGGATTAGAGGACAAATGTGTGTTCATGTGACATCAGCGTTGTATGTAAACAGAGTAACATATGCCAAAGAGAACCCCTTCATCTCACAATCATAAAGGACAATGAAGGGAGAGAAGGTTGGGCTGACATGCAAAATGAAAAATGTCTTGACCAATTCAAACCAGCCACATCAAGTTTGTCTGAGATGTGTGTCTGTCTGTGTGAGCCTACCCGCACAGAAATGTCCACAAAGTCGGGGGTCTCCAAGTATTCAGGATCCACAGTAGGCCAGGACTGTGACAGGACGTCTCCACCCCGCTGGAGAATGCCGCTGATAGGGTTGTTCACCCGGCAAAGACCTGAAAGGCAGAACAATAACACTGTGATATCACCTAATCACATGATGGTCACGATTAAATCTCATTTGTTTTCATTTCATGAATGCAGGGTGTCATTGGATTAATTTACGATGATCCAATCGGACTTTT
This sequence comes from Hippichthys cyanospilos, assembly GCF_059441005.1. Classification (NCBI taxonomy): domain Eukaryota; kingdom Metazoa; phylum Chordata; class Actinopteri; order Syngnathiformes; family Syngnathidae; genus Hippichthys; species Hippichthys cyanospilos. The sequence goes on from NC_142371.1 coordinate 5,137,261, forward strand.
CAGGATTATGATGACACATATATTCTCCAGTCTGTAAACTGGTCGAGCTGAGCACCACTACTGTAGTACTAATGCTTAAACTGGATATCACAAATATCATACATAATTCATACTTAAACAGATTTCCTAGCCATTCCCAGTACTTTTTAGAGGGTAACTTGAGCGCCCAAAAATTGAGGCACAGCACACCTAAAATTTGGGAACAAAAAAGACTTTAAAAAAAGTCAGTTTTAAACAAGCCTGACAAGTTTCTCATCATACAGTAATTGGCTGAAATGTAATGTTTTAACAACAAAAATTAAGCTCTGCCACCATGCCTCAAAAATGGTTTGTTGATAGTTGACAGAAAAAAATGCAGATTAATCCCCTTATTAATGTAAACATTTTTAATTAATAAAATAGCATTTGATTCCTTCAAATGCATTTCAATAGGCATCAATTTTATGCAGAGATTGACAATACAGGCCAGCCTGTTACCCACTCGCCGCAAATAGTAGAGCTCAACGGGAATTATATTGTTAAAAAAAATCCTTTGCATTTTACAGAATGCAATGGGTGACACAATTAATGAAGTTATAAGGGGATTAATCCTTGGCATATGTTTTGTTACTAGTAGTTGAATGGGTGTCAAATTCAATACATGTATGCTTAATTTAAGATGTATTTTATTTATTTTAATTTTTTTTAACAAACTATGACTTAAATTTGCGTAAAGTAGTGACATCCAAGTCAAGTCTGTTACTAGACATCATAGCCTGCTTATGTGTACCCAAAACATTTTTTTTTAGATCACACAACAGCAGAAAAGATGACCATACTGCAGGGAACTGCTGTAAATTATATTTTCTAAATGTGTACAAAAATGGTGTGAATGTATGTGCGCTGTCCACAATGATAGGATGTTGTCCTTGAAAGGGAGGTGGAGACTGCCACGTGAGAACCAAAGATGACGCACGGTCTTCCTTCCAACTGTTTGTTTTGAACATGGGGCCAAGCGATCACAGCAAGGCTTTTGTTAGAAGCACTAAATGCATTTTAGGTAAACTCGGCAATAGTATCAAATATTTGACGACGGTTGGTTACATCATTCTTGGCCATGAACTGGTATTAAGAGATGGAGCAGTGACAACACTTCCTCTTACTGCATGATGTACTAACTCTCGTTTTGTGCCATGACAGGAAAAACATGTCCTATAAATGTCAAATCAAGATTATTTTGAATCCTGTCAATCTCGTCAACTAATTAGTATAGCAGTAATATATATATATATATATATATATATATATATATATATATATATATATATATATATATATATATATATATATATATATATATATACTACATACATACATACATACATACATAGACACACACACATATTGACTAAGAAAAAAATGTTGGGTGATACTAATTTGTGGAGCTCCATATGCATGTGTGTTGGTTAATCATCAGGCTATTTACTGTTTTATTGAAATAATAAGCTTGTCTCTTTGGAGAAATGCTCTGTTCATGTTATTGTTCCCTTCTTAAGAGCCAACATCAAACTAGCAAAATGCTTTAATTATTTAGAGTCAGTATGATTGTGTATACACCCACCTGCCCAAAGTTCAGAAGCCAAGTGTGGTGCCATGGGTGCTGTCATCAGAATCAGCGCAGCCAGAGCCTCCTCAAACTCCACACTGTGCTGCACCACTCTCACATTAGCACTCTGGACACAAGCACACACAAAACGGTAGTTCGGGTGATGCTCACTGAACTCAGAAGTCAGTGCAATGTTCACTCACACTCAATGTATTGGAAAGTCCCATGAGACGAGAAATGGCCGCATTGAACAAGAAGCCTTCCGTAAAGTGAGATGTGACCTAAAACGAAAAATAACACCCATGGATAGATAAATAACAAATATGATGAACAGTTGATGACAATGTCAATAGTCAATGCTTTTCTGTTCCTGTTTTAAATTAGTCCCTTCATCAGGCATCCACTTGACGGAGGATTAGTGCTGCCGGTCGGTGAAGAGAACACAACATGCCCACAGGACGCACCTCCAAGCCTGTTATCACCAGCTGAGGACACTCAGCCGAGAGTCGCTCAATACAGTATTTCGCATCTTGGCCCGCAGGGAGGAGGTACCCCTTTGGGGAAGCATCTTAGAGAGGAAGAGGCTGATCACTGGGCTTTTTCCGAGGGGTGAATCAAAGCACAGCCTTGGCTTTGAGAGCTTAAGGCTAACAGGCCTGATGTCCTATAAAAGCTGCAGCCTTGGGGGGGGGGGCGGAGAAAGAAAATCCAACCTGGCAGGAATGGACATCTATTTATAAAGTGTGGGAGCGACCGAGTAGGTTTTAAATCAATTTCTAGCCAGCCCTCCTCTGCCCCTGTGCTCTGGGGGTTTCGGTTCAGAATGGATGATCGGGCTGCACTGGCATTTTACGATTGGCATATTAATCTTGTCATAGCATGTTAGCATGATAACTCATATTGTGGTGGACTCAAAGTCAAAACAGGCAAAGGAAACAGTGAGTGAGTGAATCATTTCTCTTGGCAAAGTAGGGTGGACATGAATGCTGACGCTTTGAAACCAGGCTAGCTACTGACCCCTACTGGTGACAACGGTTGCAATAGCTCAATATCACAATATCATCACTACCTCTTGAATTGCGTAATTCTTGTTCCCCCAGATCTTCTTTGACTCTGCCAGCTCGTTCTTTTTCAACAACGAAGCATTCGGGATGTCACCCAATTCCCGAGTATCTCGTAGCTTGGTCACAAGCTGCCACAGTCTGGATTGCCAGCGCAACACTCCTGGAAGAGCATCCTCTGGGGTGGGATTAATTCCAAACCACGATTACATTCATTTGATACAAAACAGTTGAGCCTGAAAAAAAAATCTAACATCTCACTTTTAAGATTCCAAAGAATGTCCTGTTCAGGTGGTGCGGCATAAAGGATGTAGAGTCGAATTGTGTCCACACCGTACTGCTGCATCACCTCTTGGGGGTCCAGACCATTGTGTTTAGATTTGCTCATTTTCTCCCATGTCACCTCCACGCTTCCGCCTCCTAATGCAACTGGCTCTTTTCCTAACAGAGGCAGAAAGAGGAAAAAGGTCAGTGACAGCTTGGCTCGGCCGTTCCTCCCCTGGAGATATTACCCTTCAATTACTTATCACACTGAGCTAAAAAAATTAAATCTTTTAGATATTTCAGGCAATTGCAACTCCATTGGACATTATGATGTATGCTCACACCGAGCCACAGATCTCCATTTGCACACAAAATATTTGTTGGATATTAACTTGTTAATATACTGTATACCACAAACGTAGTTTGTAATTAACCACAAAAAGACGAATAATTTAATGAACTCAACAACTAATAAAAGAAAGAATAAAAGATGTGCAAACGCATTCTTCTAAGTATTGACACTGACTAAATTCTTGACAAGCAGATCTATTGAGAGTGCCGTTGCTGATATATAAGACCTTCCTTCTCTGTAAGGCACTATTGTGAGATTTTATCCTTGGACTTTAGAAATGATTCAAGCAATGAACATTGCACCAAACAACAACAACAAAGAAAAAATACTGCTATCACTGTATCTTTGCTGCCTGTAAGCTCATATCCGAGCAGCGTTTGTCTGAAAAGATTACATTTAAGTCATTTTCTCTATGTGCCAGATTCGTTCCACATGTACCTGTGAAGTCTACTTCTTCTTTCTTTAGATACTGGCCACTGTCTGCTCGTCGGAAAGTCTGCCCTTTAATCAGACCCTGGACAAGTAGCTTTTTGAAAGGCTCCCTGTAAAAACACATTGATGAGGCATTCATGTTCTGACAAATTTTGTGCAGACCAACGGCGCTAACATCAAGGAAGCTTACCTGTGCGCCACAAGCCCCTGGTCTTTGCAGAAGTGACAGAGGAAGCGTGCGTAGTACAAATGCATGACGGCATGCTCCTTTCCTCCAATGTACACATCCACAGGTAGCCAGTGATCCGCTAGGGGGCGCTCAAAAGGCCTAAAAAGGATGATCAGATTCAGAGATACGGGTAAAAAAAAAAATCTTTGTGGATATTACAATCAAGCCAGTTGCATAAGGTACATAAGCAGCATGAAATTTGGAGATGGAGATATCTAAATGTTAAGGATGAGACCAGACACAAATCCCACAAGACGAGATGTCTCATGAGATTGAGTCCACAATGACAGGACAAGATTTTTGAAAAATGTGAAATATCATGCCTAACAACTTTTACAGTTTTCTAAATGTTGTCGTTTTACAAAGCAGACAACAACAAAATCAACACTCTTATGTGCAAATGTAAACACAAAAGAAGAGCCAAGCTCATTTTTTCAACTACAGCTAAGCTACATTATTTCATAATACTGAATAGGTTAACAAACTGCATACAGCTCTTGTTAGCTGCAGTGTAGGGCCTATTATTTATTTATTCATTTATTTATTCCTGCACACTTTTGTCTTATCTGCAAATATTGTGATTTTACAAATCTTCAACTGGAAAACAAAAATATTGCCACAGGTGATTCGAACATAATCAGAGCATTTTGTTTGTATACTGTATATAAAATTAAAATTAAATTGTTGGGAAAAAAATATAAACACAGAAAACCAAATAACACATTGTCATTTGATTATGAATGACCAACCTTTTTCATAATCAACATTATTTTTTACAGTTGAATATATACTGGGACTGTAAATATCTCTCTCAGGGTACATTTTGATCGAGACAAAATCACAAAAGAAGCACAGGACACTATTTGAGTCAGTTTGTTCAAAAGTGATCAGTTCAAACGGCAATTCTCAGCATTAAAGTGCTCAGTCATTTTATTCTATAAAGTGCCTTTGAAAACGAATCTGATTGCTTTCACCAGAATATATAGCACTTGAGCACTGCTAGCTAGCAGCTAATTTTTGTTAAAGGCTGCGCGAAATGCTGGCAATAGGCACCAGACAATAAAACACCCAGAATTGATGATTGAATATGATTTCAGAACAACGTTGTGTTATTTTTATGGAGTCGCGAATTAGGACTCTCTCAACCGCAATAGTTTGTGCAGTAATAGTCAGCCATTGTCGCGACATGCCTAACGGAAAAACGTCAAAATAAAAGCTGTGTCAAAATACACACTATCATGCCTATATTCGGTGAGGTAATATTAACTTTTAAAGCATAGGTGTCGAACTCCAGTCCTCGAGGGCCGGCATCCTGCATGTTTTCCAGTTTTCTTTCCCCAACACACCTGATTCAAATGATTAGCTCATTAGCAGGCTCTGCAAGATCTTTAAAATGATCCCAATCATTTGAATCAGGTGTTTTTGAAGGAAAGGGTTTGAAAATATGTAGGATACCGGCCCTCGAGGACTGGAGTTCGACACCTGTGTTTTAAAGTCTCACGCAGTGTGTTATACTGCCAGACTAACAGGCAGTGCATTCTCCAGTGTACTCCATTACAAAAAAAAAAATCTCATGTTCTAGAGACATTCCAATCTCGCAAGAGCTTGTTGCACGAGATCTTATCCCATCCCTAATAAATGTAGCCATGTTATTTATTCTTGTCAGAGAAACTTCTATCTAACATGAAGTTGCTGTTTGCTTCTGCGCACTATTTCGAAGACTATTTGAAATACACTCTGGTATATAGACTGTGACATTTAATCATTATGGTCATACTTAAAGTGTCTAAACTGCATTAAAAACATTTTAATCTCTAACTTTCTGCTTTCTGTGTGCTGATTAGATCCATTTTGATGTATCGAGATTTTTGTGCTTGGGAGTTGTTGGGGGTTGAAAAACATAGGCCAATCAGACCCTAGAGTGGACACTGACTGTCTGTGTTTAGCCTAGCCTGATAGACTCCTGTTGTGGGTGGGAAGAGAAGTCCAGGAACAGAAGGAAAATGTGACAATGGAAAAGCATATGAGTTGTTGTTGAAACACTTGGAAATGTAACTGTTAAAATGCTCCAGATGGCACTTTTGATAAAGGTACGGTGATATTTAATTCTTTGTAAGAAGGAGTTATCACAGAAGTTTAGCCTACAACATAAATGCAAAGCACCCAGCTGCGGTTTGCAGATACAGCTAAAGAGCAACACAGACGCAATGTAGCGAGCGATAGCAAAGCTCTTTCCCAAACTACACTCGAAAACACACTGCGTTTCAGCAAGTTTGCGATGGACAGAATGAACATTTTTTTTAAAAAACAGCACCATTCCTTCTGATGTTTGCAGCCAACACTTGGGACAAAAATCTCAAATATAGAAGGTAAATGGTTCAATGGTGTTAAAGTCGGTTAAAAGATGGCAGAAGCCAATTTTTGCTGTTGCCTATCTTTTGACCTGCCACAATAAAACAACATATCAAAAAAAAAAAAAAAAAAAACTTCTACGTTGAAGTTTTAGGTGGAATTAAAGAGTATTATTAATTAATCGATTAATTACATATTTTAAAGCCTTCCTTTTTTATTTCTTGATGGTACGAGGTACATCACAGTGACTTTTTTTCCCACAGTTAGAGAAGTTGAGTTAGCGCTATTCTAAAAATAACCTTACGATCATGATTTTGTGCTATTAAAATTGTAACAATATCATTGTTGTCATGTTAGGTTATCAATTACGGCACATCATCAAAAAACATTCTTTTTTTTTTTCCTCCCATGGTCAGCTGACCAAAGCATTGTAAACTATGCTATTGACTATGACATTGATTTGATACAAAGAAAACTTTGTGAATGCTAAATATGCTAAAAACACATGAATTGGGAAGGAGGCAAATATTTTTTCACAGCTCTGTACACTCTTTCAAAATACGTATCCATCAATGGAAAATTGTTTTTCATCCTAGCTTTGATGACTCTTCCACCACCCTTCTTAATAGCAAAAAGTAGTTGTGGAGAACGATATGAGATGATGGTGCAGGTGAGGTCTGCATGTGGCCAGCTTTACAGGTTGGTCAGCAGAGCGCTATCTCCAGCATGTGTCACACATGGTTCTGGTAATTACCCTCCTCCACACCTCTCTGCCTCTCGTCTCTGGCGACTGGTGTCTGGTGATAATTGAACCATGGGATGAAGTTATGAACTCGCAAAGGCTGAAAATAATTTGGCCTGTGAGTTGGCATTAGGCCAACGCTCAACTAATACATCACAACACACACTTCTATTTCCTCCCTTCTCCTGCTTGCTTCTCTCAGCATGCCCGGCGTCCTACTTTTCATCACTTCCGTGCACATAAGACTCAGCAGGCCACGGCAATACACAAATAGTGTAATTGCTTTTTCTGTTGTGCCATAATCTGTGCTGCGAAAAAAAAAAAAAGTGATGGGATGGGATGGGATAGGAAGTCCCCCGCACACTCTTTTTAAAGCAGCTTTAACGCTCGATGAAGAAGCTGGGGAAAAAAAATCTGTTTTGTTAAGCTTAGGGTATCACCAACATCCCAGCAAGTGGCAACCAGTGCTTCATAATCCCTATGGACATGGAGTTTGACTCTCTATGGATCTGTGTGAGCATGCATATGTGTGTTGAGTTTGAATGCAGATGTGTGTGTGTGTAAGTGGGTGGGGGAATATTCACACAAGCTATAATATGCATGCTTGAAATAGCTAAGTGGGAGAGTGGGTGATATTAGACAATCATGTGTGTCAGGATACTCTCATGTGCATATAATTATTTTAGATGTCCCTGCATCCTTTTTTTTTTTAAATAAATGATCCCCTACTGTGATATACCGGTAATCAAAGATGTCTATCATTACATCTGAGCCCATGGGGAACATATGCATTGAACTATACAATTATTATTGAGATTGAAGTAGTGTACAAATGCAATGAATCTCACTACTGATTTTAAAAAGGGGTAACTTTTAACGTTCAACACAACAATCCAAAGTGGGGCATTCATCATGTGGAGTTTTACTGAAGCAGTGGTGGATATTTAATTATAAAACCAAGTGATAGTTGAAGAAGTTTTTTCCCCCCATTCATAACTATTACCCTTTTAACTCTTTGACAATACTTAGGGGCACATACATGCAGATAAGCCGCTCTGGACAATAAGCCGCAGGGCTCAAATCACGAGGTCGCGGCTTATACAGTAGTCCGAAAAGTACGGTATATTTAAAAGATTCTGTTGGTCATTAAGAACACAACAGGGCTAATTGGGATCAGGCCAGTGTGCAGAGCAAATATCTACGTATAATTCCCAATAATTGTTTTTGAGATATCATGATTTTACCTGTCTGGAGTGTTGGAGGAAAGGTTTTCATCCATGCGGCCCCTGAACCGAAATGAATTTGACACCACTGGTCTAGCGGGATGCATTAAAAATCTGTGTGATCATTTGTATCTTCATTGAATAATTTTGACATAAGTGGCGACTGCCATGTGAAAAGTATCTTAAAAACTGTGACAAGTGAAACAAAAATGCACTTTGACATTCATTCAGGAGTAGGCAATAAAAGAATACTGTCAGGTCACAGGAGAAGACTGTCCATACCTGTCTGTGTTATGAGGGTCGAGGTAACGAAAGTAATACCAGGCTGAGTCTACAAATGTGTCCATGGTGTCAGTCTCCCTTTTTGCTGGGCCATTACATCTGAAACAAAAGCCACAAAAAGTTGCACAGCATCAATATTAAGAAATTCAACAAATAGTCATCCCTTGTTTGTATGCCTACAGAAATGGCATCTGTAGGGGATATTTATATCTGATAGTTGCGCAAGTGTGACAGTGCTTCCATCTGGCAGTGGAGGTCAAGCCTCTGTAGACAAGCACAGTTGAAAGCAAACTGGCATGAAACATTGGTACCATGCCCTGACAAGCAAGCTGTGCTAACAGGGGAATGATCACGTATTTGTGTTGGAAATGTCACCTTGTGCCCCGTTTTACCCAAGCCAAACCGTATTTGCTTCGTGATGTGAATCTAAAATGAACATTTTGCCAGAGAAAGGGAGAAGATTTAAAAAGAGACAGGAAAACAGTTGCATCACCCTGTTTACATTCATTTCAATCAGGAAGTGGAACAGTGAAGTCATCTGCTTACCACTTCATAATGAGTCTCGGTAGAATTTAAAAATCTCCCAGACTGCGCAAAAAAAAATAAATAAAAGCATACACAAACAGATGCAGCAGCTCTTAGTTTTCTTCATGTATTTTCCTGGATGATATGTCTAGTCTTGATTCTTTGATTTTTGTTCAACATTTTACTCAAACAAATTCACTTGTGTCACACAAATGCAAAAACCCTCAGCCATCCACCACATAACAAGGCAGTGGTGGTGAAATAAGACCATGACGTTGCCTAGCAACAATAGTAAGGCGTAACAAGGTTAAGATTTGGGAACCAGGTGTTATTCGCGAAAATAAAGAGAGAGAAGCCATGCCAAGGCTATCATCATCAAATAAAAAAAAAATAGGGACAGACGCAAAGACATAAGAAAAGTTTTGCGAGTGTAGCAGATTTGGCACATATTTCCCCTCCCACCAGCCTAGATAATCAGAGGCCAGAATGTGGTGACTGGACAGACAGCTGGTACAGACTTCTAAAGCCTAGATGACACACAATAGTGATCCTGCTTCACGCCACAAAAAAAAAAATTCGAGCTGATTTAGTTCATCCATCCATCCATCCATTTTCCAGAGCCGCTATCTTCACAAGGATGAAATTCAGTCCACAGGAAAAGGAATCCTTTGTCAAATGTACAAAGTGTGGTGTGTTTTATTTATAACTTAGTTGAAGGAAAAGACTCACAGTCAAAATGTTTGAAAACAGACAAAGACAGCGAGTGAGCACCCCGCTGGACTGTGAGTCTCCATCTGTTCAATCCTCATCTGTCAAAGTGTGACCAACGGTTTACCTGGGAATTTGTGTCACAACAAAAACAGCTTCTGGCCAAGCTAAGCCGAGCCAGAGTTCAGTTAGCAGAGCTGCAGATAGTTCACGACGGAATGAGCGCACAGGATATGACTTCCTCAAGGACAGATGAAGTTCCATCCCAGCCGCCCAGCTCTCATCACTGCGTTCTTCTGCTTTAATTGGACATACTCGACAAGTGAAGGGAACAAATTTCCACCGGCACTGAACAACAGCAGGGAGATGGAGAGTGAGACGATAACGGCGTCTTCGCGATTACGCCCATCAATCAATTCTGATGGGAGGAATTCTTGTGGCTGTGTGGAAGTGTGCTAACACAATCTGATGACTTGTGCCATCTACAAGTGAGTGAACCATTGTTGTTAATCAATAAGGTGCCAGGGTGGTGATTAGTTTTATTGAGCTACAAACTCCCATCTCAGCGGCATCAGTGTATTTGCAATTTTGTGTTTTTCAAACATGGAATTCACTCACAGCCAATAGGTGCGCTCACACATGTAAAATTTCACTCAGGGCCTTTTGGTTGCATTAGGTAAACGACATCATTATGATCGTCTCGTGCGTCTCTTATCTTAGACACACTTTATTACAAAGCCCAATCAGAAACAAACACATAATGATTGCGCAATTTGTAGGCTTCCACTTGAAGCTTCATCTGCGCATAAGGGAGCCGCTACTCCTCACATTATCAGGAGAAAATACAGCAACTTTTTCCTTTTCCCATTCTGCAAACAAAATCATGGACACTCTCACTTTCCGCAAGGTTCCATCAAAAGCAAGTAACATTCTCCATCTACCCTTTCCGCCTTCAATTTGCAACATGACACATTTGAGCAAAGCCACTGCATCCGATAATGTGATTCTACTCAAACGGGTTGTGGTTATTCAAAGGCTGCTTGTTTTGCTATCTTGCCTGCTTGAACGTCAGCAAGGTCTGGAGAGTCTTGATCTGACTCTCTGAAAAGACTTCAAGGGTGAGAAACCGCTGTGAAGCTTAAACAGGTAGCAGCAATTAAAAAATACTGACAGCTACAATATACATACATATATATATATTTTTTTTTCTGGTAGATCTTTCCCATTTGGTGCACATCCTATTGCTATTCTAATAAGAGCTTGTCAAAAATCAAATAATTATCTTACATGTTCAATACCATCAGCAAAGTCAATATTTTGTAATTCGCAACTTAGTGCTTTTCATGAGCTTCTATAAACTGCTTAACTGCAACATATGTGGAAACTCAATCCCAGAATGTAAAAAAATAGCCTCATTCATTCAGTCCTAAAGAATAAGTCTTTTTGCTAGGGGTTGGCCCCCCAGAAAAAATAAACAAATTCCCATAAGAACTGGAATTCTTGTTTACTACAATTTAAAAATCGATATTAAATTTAAAAAGAAATCGATCTGCTTCCTGTCGGCTCCTGTACAACATCGTAGGCATACAGTGCCATGACGTCACTATGCAGCCAGTTCTGGAAAGTCAAGCCAAAGCAGCAGAAACACAAAAAACACACAAAAACAAACAATGGAGGAATATCAACTGCTATGTGCTCATTGATTGAGCTAACCAGGAACAAATAATCATGCACAATAGAAAACAAATGCAGTAGAACTCCTCTACAACTAAATCATGTTTGCTACCGGAATTTTCACAACAGGGGACTTTTCACGATTGTAAATCCATGTCTTGGACGTAAACATAAAAAAGGTGGTGTGCTGTCTAAAATCTGAAATGAAATCGCCAAATCTACAATAAGCATTCATTTTCATACTTACATCAATTTCTTACATGATGTCTTTAACTTTGCTTCATCCATCTTTCATCTTTATTACTTTTATCCTGTCTTCAAGTGTCAAGCTTCAAGTGTCTTCACGTCTGCAAGCTCCATGTGACTCCACGTGTCAAAATGACGTTCTTTCAGCGACCAATCCCCTCCCCGTGGAGTCCACACGGGCCAGAATTTCCGCAATGCGTGTCTTCCAGAATTTCTTTTATGAGCGGAAAACATGGCAGACGAACTATTGCTTATGGAAGTTTGCCGGAACAAACACCTTTATGATTCGTCTGAAAAAGAATACCGTAATCTAAATACCGTAAACAACTCCTGGCGAGCACCACGTTGGGGAGAGATGAGGGGTCTACTGAAAAACATTTGGAAGAATTTTGATGGTTTGATAATAATTATATAATAATTAGGGAACAAAAGTAATCAATGTAAGTCCTATAGCAATTAATTATTGTATGTACAAAGATACTCAATTACTTTAGATACAAGATTATTATAGAAATTAATTACTTTAGGTTACTCATGTAATAAAATAACTTCAGTAAATCAACTACTTTATTGCTTAATTGCCTAAAGTAAATGACTACTTAACTACTTTATTAGATTCATTTAGTGATACATTTGTGAAGTCAATTGTGGACACATTTAGCCAAACACTTGGGGGAAAAAAGTGACAGAAAAAAAAAAATCAATAAATGCTAGGAATTGAATGTCCTTAGATTATTAGAAAACATAAAAAAAAACATCTTTAGGACTGAATGAGTTAATAAACAAAGAATAAACCTTAAATGAAGCAATGAGGTGCAAACTTGATTTGACATACCTACAGTACGATTGCATGAAATACTACACTGGCTGCAAATGTCTGTGCGCATAATTATTTAAGCAAAATGTTTTTTTTACATATCTTTGAGAGCAATTAGCTGTCTTTGCATAAATAACTCGCATCTACTATCATTTAATGAGTTAGTTAATTGTGAGCAGTGCACCTTGCAGCTGGAGAACTTGACCTCCGTGTTGCTCAAAAACACATTACGTTAGCAAGCAATGATCTCAGCTAATGAGCTACAGCTGACTAGCAGAGGTGGCCGTTTACATTACTTATTGCATCTATTACAACCAACGCATCGCATTTGCATGCTCCAGTCTGTGGTCACACTGCACTGTTCAAAATAAAACTAGACTCTGTTTTCCCCCAAATTATCAGATTTAATAAATGCGTAATTATAATAATGGATCCAAAAAAATCTTACCGTGGACATTTGCAATTGACCCAATCATGGGCAGCCTCCAGAGGCGACCCCCCCTTTCCAGTGAGGGACGGCAGCTTTGGCAAGGTTACTGGTAAATCCTCCTCGGGGACAGTAACTGTGCCACAAGACCCACAATGCACAACAGGAATGGGTGTGCCCCAGTAACGCTGTCTTGATATCAACCAGTCCCTGAGTTTTGAGCTGGTCAGGTGGCCCCCCACTTTCAGCTCCCTGGCCTGCTGGGTAATGGACTCAAAAGCATGTTTCCTGGTGAGTCCTGAGAACTGTGATATACACATAAAGGAAGGAGGAGAAAGATTACGTTGATATTGTTTGTGTACGTGGCAGAGCGATAAAATGAAAATGGCATCATTACTGAGCTTGTCATCACCTTATCAGAATTAATGACAATTTCAGTCCCATCTTCATGGCTCTTGAGAACATTGATCCATGTTAAATTCAGCGTTTTGGCCACAGACAAATGCTCTTCACTACAGTCCGGTAAGGCTAGTAAACACAGGTGCAGCGGAACACATGAAAAATAAAGACACCACAAAGGCATGCTTGCACAAAGGCAAACAGTGAGTACAGTTCTCTTGAGAATGCCCGACAAGGCTCCCTGCGTTTAATGTTAAGTATTACTGTGACGCGACTAATTGTTAGCAATCCCTTGGAGTCCATCGCCACATGAGACAAACAACCCATAGCTCATGGACTCATATGCAACCCGCGATACTGGATACAACAAACATGCACTTTTATTATGTTGAGAAAAATCGCTTTTAATGGCAAACTATGGCTGAATTTATTGTTGTTTGCATTTACCTACATATTAAAAAAATAAAAATTTTAGTTGAATGTACAATCGTAGCAAACTTACCAACCACAGTGTCTAGATAGCCATCAAATGCCTCTTTCTGAGATATGACCAGAGGAACCTCGTGACCGGTGAACAGGTTGACAGCTGTGACTCCTGTCAAGGAGTCTGCAAATAAGAGGGCAAGAGTTGAAAACATAGCAACTTTGCTTTCCCTGACGGCTAATTAGCACTTTCAATCAAAAGAGTTTTTTGAGGGAATCCAATCATAAACCTACAAGTTTAATTTTTTTTTTCAGATATATAAAGTAAATGTCAAGAAATAAGAATTTGAAATAAGCACATTATGTGACCTTATTCCTCAGTTCGACAGTAATCGCAAGCACGCCAATGGCACTTTTTAACAGTTTGGCAAAGGAGAATTTTGTCGGTGTCTAAAAAATTGTACAGAAATCATAAATAAGGAATCGGAACTTATATACACTCATTTTTACTCACATTCAACTGTACTAAATTATTACAAAAATAAAAAATATATGTTTTTAGTTTTGGGGGGGTTGTGCATGGAGGGGTTGATAACTCAATCGTTCAATAGAATAAATAATTGGATAATCAATTTTAAAGAGATACTGACAACCTTAATTGTATGTCTTCATTTTGTTACGTTTCATATGAATGCGCTTTGTTATTAGTGATGCAACTTGCTAGCAGATGAGCCAAAAATAAAACAGATGAGGTTGCACAATCTTCTGGAGTTGCTGAATAAAATACACCTAGAGACACCATGACAAATTTAGTTTCACAATTTGGTAAATCAAGACTGTAAGACTGTATGACTGGAACAGGTAAATAGTAAAAGAAAAAAAAATCTCAGATTTCATCATTGAAGAAGGTTGAGAACCACTTTTCTACCGGATGCTAAGAGAACCCAGTTGCCAACTGCCAAGGGCCTTATGTATTCAGAGTTATAAATAACATCTACATTTACATAAGCCCACCCCAAAAAAAAACAACAAAATGGCTAAGTACTGTTTACACTTATGCGCACCTCTGCCTGGTTGCAAGGATTTCTCCAGCACAGAGCGGACCGAGCTGCTTCCATGCAGCAGTCTGTGGGAGGGCAGGATGGCCAGGTACGCAGCACCAAACACCGCCTCCGGGGAAGAGGTGTATGCCGACAGCCGCTCTCCTGTCTCTTCTCCACTCACCTGGGAAATGAGAGGACATCAACATGTAAACATCCATCCTTTTTTTTAATTAGCCGAATTTAACAAGGGGTCGGTGTGACGTTTGATTACAGTATAGTAATCTAATTGTTTAAACAAGAGCTACAAGACTTGTTAACATTTAGTATTAACACGTCATTTCAATACTTCCTGAGTCTTGATAAAAATACAAGAAAGCAGGGCATCACACAATCTTAAAAACAGCAAGCAGCAGGTTAGTTAGAAGGAGATGAAACAGCATGGCTGAAGAGGACAAGCACAGAGAAGTGCTTCGTGAAAAAAAGGTCAAGAGTTCCAAAGGAAGCAAGAATGATGAATGAATAAATAACAAGCAGAGACCCACCTTGAGTTTGAAATCAAAATAGCAGCCAGTGCACTCTCCAATCCAATTTGCCTGCATGGCTTTGACCCCGTACCACTCTGGAAGGTCTGACAAGCTGTCCAGAAGAGGCTGGGGTGGAAAGTAAAAAATAAAAAAACAACAAGAAAGAAGAAACAGACCGTGAGACACAGTTAGATGCAACATTACTGTTTTGCAAATGCTCACGAGAGATTTGTGTACCAAACAACCGTTAGCTTTCAAAAAGATCAACCTGTTTCACTCGACTTTTTCTGACCTGGCTGTAAAATACAAAGCAGAACAAGCAGTTTATTCTGCATGATGAAAAGAAAGGAACCTATGCATATCAACCAAGTCAGAGTCAAAATGTCACAGCTGGGCAAAGGCCTGTGTTGTTATACCCCTCTATTTTCCTTTCAGGCTGTCATAATCTATTAACCACAAGCACTCGAACTGTGCCACTCACCATTCATTTCCACAACGATATTAAAATGTGAAACCATACACAATGGCTGTGGTCATCATTTTCATGATAGCAGGACAAAAACTAAAACCGGAAATTATATCAGGGTCTGGGAAAAGAAGCAGGGGAAAAAACATGTGTGCTACAGAACTGTGATGGGCAAGGGCTGTCTCCATGGCAACAAATAAAAGCTTCAAGTAGTGCTGGTTATTGGGTCTTGAAAGTGTATTGCGATATATTGCGATACAGCAAAGATGTATTGCGATACATATCGCGATATATTGGACAATGTTTCTATGGCATATAAATTAAAATGACTGACAAAAAATGAAGGAAATAATTAGACAAATACTATTCATTGTTTTTCAGACGCCACACATCATTGACATCTCTGAGCACCCATTAAACATGTTTTCATTTTAAAAATGCTGTCCACTGTGTCCATTATGTCCCCAGAAGTTGGGAATACGCTTTTAGATGCCATTCATGTGGCAGGAATACACAGGTAGCACTTTGCCACAAGTTCCAGCACAGGATATTGGTGACAGTGGTCTTCAACCGTAAAATGAAACAGATCTGTGATGTCACTCGCGTTGGTGAAAAAAATATGACAAAAACCAAGAAGAAATCTATTGCGATTGATCAAATACGGTTAAAATTCAACATATGGTCGTTTCTGTACAGTTTTTCCCCTTTATAACACAAATATTACTTAGCATATAAAAGAATACAAAACAAAACAACAACAAAAAATCTTGAAATCTCAAAATTCCCCATTTGAATTAAACGCAACTTGAGATTCTACCGCTCGTTAATATGACTGCTCGGATATTATTGCACTTCTCGGGAACATATTCAACAGCTTACTTCAGACAACTTGAATGAAGGAATTGTTATCTTTGTATCATAAATATTATTGTTGTTTGTTCTGTGGCCGTAGACAGGGGACACGGGTGAAGTCTCTCTCCAGGACTGGAGTTGCCCTCCGGCATAGACGGCCCTCACACGCTGGCTCGAATTGAAGCCCGCAGCCGACAAAATGGGCAGGGTCCACATTAGCTGTCACTTTTATTGCATTTAGATACAACACAGCAATCTACCGGTGTGCAACAACTTTCTCTCCTTCGCACACACACACACACACACACACACACACACACACACACACACACACACACACACACACACACGCACACTCTCTCTCTCTCTCTCTCTCTGTCGCTCGACCAATGTCTCGCTTTCCAGTCACACCATACAAGCAACACTATTGTAAAATTTAATGTGGTGGTTTTGAAGCACTTGGAATGATTTATATGTAAAACATGATTCATAATTTGACACAAAAAAAAAATCATGATACAAAAGCCATTCTGGAGTGGACTGATATAAAAACTGAAATATTACAAAAATAAGGCGTTTCAAAACCGATACGAGATATATTGGAAAATGAATGTCGTAGTACAATATGTGTATTGCGTCACTTCGTATTGCAATATAACGCTAATATCACCCAACCCTAGCTTCAAGACAAGCACCATACAAAAAGAAAAGCAAAGCCTGTGTAAGTTTAAGTAAGGAAACAGTACAAAAGATGTGTCACCTGATTAAGGTTTTGATTCATCAATTTTTTTTAACAATTTGCACACATTCATTTATCTAATCGTGTCAGGTAGAATGAAATAAGGGTGATAGTAGTCCTAATACTACTATATAACTATATTATAGCCTATACAGTATGAAAGTATTCAGCCAGTACAGGGCGACATGGCCAAAAAAATAGAATGCAAACATTTTGTCCAGTCTTTTGTGTCTTTTGTTCATCTTGCAACTTTAAATTGAGTAATAATGTGAACAAATATTTATTTTAAGGTTTTATGTGTTAAAAAATAAATTTTGTGCAAACTGTTGACGGCAGTAATAAAAACTGATTTTAAATCAGTTTTGGAGCAAACCGTAACAATCATAGTTTGACCAAAAATTAACTTGTCGTTGCTTGTGTATTCCTTGTTTAAATGCCACAAATAAGTAGTCAGTGACTATTCCAACAAATCTTGTTAACCAGAGGTTCTCAAATGGCGCTATGTGTACCCCTAAGGGCACATGTAGGTAGTTCATCTGGTATGAGAGTTTTCTGCGAGATTTCTGCTGGTATCAGCAAACCCAATTTAACGCTAATGCAATGACAGGAACAGAATGTTTACTTTTTCTTTTCAAATTCATAGAAAACTAATTGGAACTTGAAACAAGTCATTGCTGGATTGATTTGGAATGATTCGTTTGCAAATTATTGTATGTCTTCATTTTGTTATGTTTTATACGGATGCACATTGTCATTAGTGACATTGAAAAGCCAGAAATAAAACAGATGTTACACAAACCATCCAGTTGAAGTTGCTGAATAATATAAATATAATAATATGATGACAAATGTTGTTTCAAACATTAATCAATTGCTCATGGATGGCGCATCTCTGTTTAAGGTCTGTTAAAAAAAAAAAAAAAAAACTTTTGACAGGGGTACATAATTTTTAAAAATGGTTTAGAATCACTATTGTAAACAGCCATCTAGCAATTCCACAACTTGTGCAAAACCTTGATTTCAATTTTTTACACATTTTGAAATAATTAAATATAAAAATGTCAAATTAATTGAATTAAGTTCATCGCCAGCCTTAATTTAAACCATAAATACATTAGACTGAGAAAATGTGAACATGTGACATGTTACTACAAACAGACTGGGGTTCACTGTTAGTGAAGTAAAAAACAAAAAAAACACCTCGATGGGCAACTTAGTAGCATATCCAAGCAATCAGAGAACGATACGGTCATATGATATTATACAATCAGAGAGATGCCCTTTCCTCGTCACTATGCAAAAGAGAGAAATAAAGGAAAGTAACAGTGTTTGTACTGTACATCATGACATTTCAGCATGTGAGTGGCCTAGGCCATGACATCAGAGCGATCTAATTCCTCATTCAGTAAGATCTTTGCTGGCTACGGCACCGCAGCAGGGCAGAATAATTGATTCAACATAATATTCTAGTTGAAAGAAAAAACAGTACAGTATTATGGAAGTGAAGAACATTTTTTCTTGCGTTTGTGTAAAACCTGCAAATGATGTGTATCTAACTGCAATATGTAGGAGCAGAAGATTAAAATTGTGATTTTTGATAAGACCATAGCATTGTTAACTGACCTTTATTGCGCTCAGGCACTTTTATATTTGAAAAAATTCACAGCACACCAAACAAAAATGTCACTGAAAATATGATGAACACTATATACTTTATATACAACACATGCCTACTGATGATCACACCTCGATTTTGTACTCAGTGTGATAACATCTCGATTTTGTACTCAGTGTGATATGTGATTAAAGCTGCTACCTGCAGGAAATATAAAATAATCACAAAAGCATACCTTCTGCTATTTATTGAAAATGCTTTTGTTTTGTTTTCCTTACAATGTTTGCCTAATTGCTAGTAAAAAAATAAATAAATAAATACGATTTGCTGTGCTTTGAATGAGAGGTGTGAATTATGACAAAAAAAACAAAAAACAAAAAAAAAACATGTATATTTAAGGATACAAAGGAATGGTATGGATTTATGTGTAATAAATAATGACAGCAGTGTTACTTGAGTACAACTGTGATAAATGGTTGGAGTACATGAAGGTAATCAATCAGCAAATATATATTTGGCTGATTGGTTTTGGCCAATGTTGAAGGGCCATAATAAGCCGATTAATTGGTCGGGCGGGCCCTAATGCCTGTCATTACAATATACGTTGCTGGCATACAGTAGAAACGCAATGGACAAAGAATGGACCATTTTCCTACAAATTAAGTAAAACACTAATAATAATGAAGTTGAATAATGAATAATAATGAGTGGTCATTCCCAAAATGAATTGCGGTCGACAGTGCATGACGAGCAAGATGTGTGTGATTATGAAACATTTTGAAATTTCACATTTTGCGTCAAAATAATCAATCTTGGTAATGATTGTTGTCATCTGAAATCATCTCGGAAAAAAACATTAGTTACAAGACACACTTCAGCATGAGGTAGAGCGCAGCATAAATATAATCTGAAATGAATGTCTTGCAGACATCATGAGCAGGCAAGTGGGGGGAAATGAGCACTGAGGAAATCACGGGCGCGTTTGGCATGCTCCATTTTGCCAAAGCCCTCCTGCCTCTCCATCTGTCTCTCTCACTTCTGTTTTTTTCACACCTTCTTCTTCCTTCCTTTCTTTCCACTTCTCCATTCGTCAGTGAAAATTACAAATGAGCGAACACATTGTCACAGTAGGCTGCCCCCACCTCCACTCATACCTCTGACATGGACCAGCATGAGCAACTTCAGTGTTGTCGCTAACAACCATTTAAGGTTTGAATAAGGAAATGATTGCTTTGATGGGACACGTTAACGGACAAATGGCTTTTACAAGGCCTTGGATGAATACATGTTCTTTACACTTAGATGAGAGAACTGTGTGTACGGACTGCACCGTCACATTGACTGGTCACCATACCACCTTCATCAAAAGTGTGAAACACACATTGCCTGTCACTCACGGCTTATTGCTGGCACTGGTGGGTGCCAAGTCATTTGTGCAGTTTTTTTGTTTTGTTTTTTTGGACAGTCTGGAGTGACAACTATATTCTCATGAACAAAACTGCATTGCAAAGATGTAAACATTGTAATTATCTCAAGACTGATTCCGACCATAATCACCATTTTTTCACTGTGAAAAAGGGTTAACTCGAACTTATTTAATGGATTCATACTTTTTTTACTATGCTGTAAAAAACACTGGACATGAGCTAAATTCCTAACAGCAAATGTATATTTTTTCAAGGAGGCCGATAACCCCTATTTTGAGCCAGTATTATAACAGTATAATGGAAAGTATTCACATAAGGGCATCAAAATACCAAATTTTTCAGACTATAAGGCGCGACTTTTTCCTCATGTTTTGAATCCTATGGCTGATAGTTCAGGGCGGCTTATCTGTGTATGTTTTTTGTTGTTGTCTTTTTTGCTAGCCACCAGCAAGCAAATTTGTGTAATAACTGTTTTTAGACTGTATGTCTGGTGAACAACTTAAAACACACAAAGTTGATTTATTTATTTATTTTTAAATTCATTTTTGACATTTGCTTTAAAAAAAAAAGTAAAACGTTCAGGGAGTCCTCTGAACAACAAACATCCCAGGGTCATTAGCATGTCTTAATAGGTTATATTAAAACTTAAACAATAACCTCCTATAGCTTACTACAGTAAATCGACTTCTCTCGCTGAACCTTTATATCTATTGATGATTTTTTTCCCCTTTGGTTAAGCTGTCCAAAATAACTGAAATGTGAAAATTTAGCTTAGCTTTATTTTTCAAGTAATTTCCAACAAAAACAAAATGTGTAGTCTCTAATGCTCCGACAGTGAGAATCTCTTAGAAAAGTATGTAAACTGAAGTAAAGTAAACTGAAAATTGACATTAATAGGTTGCTGAAGTCAACACAGTTTTACATTTATTTATTATTGTCCATCAGATATTTTTTTTAAACTGTTGCAAATGTTCATCAAAATGTCAAATGTGGGCACAGATAATCACCCGAGCAGGTAATAAGTCTATCCCTAATTTTAACAACCCTGATTGCTCATGGCCAATCACTGTGACTTTACCCGAAAGATCCACGCGCAGAATTCACTAACTGTACCTTGCCGTAGTGTGTGGTCTTGATGAACCACTGTGTAAGGAACTTCTGCTCCACCAGAGTGCCAGACCTCCAAGAGCGACCATTTTCATCCACCTGCTCATCAGCCAGTACTGTTTGATCAACGGGGTCCCAGTTCACCACTCCCTGAATAGTGCATGTGCACACGCACGTACACGCACACACACACACACGCACGTACACGCACGCACACACACACACACACGTTGTTCACGAAGAATGAAAGCAGTGATTAGGAAGGCGCTTCAGTTGAAAGAAACACAGCGCAGGCTTTATTTAAAGGTTGTCACACTTCATTACACATTATCAAAGGCTTTCTACAGAAGACCTATAAAATCATCTACTGTATGTCATTGTGAAAGCCTGACTAAAGCAATCATAATCCTTCCAAAAGAAACTTAGAGTACAGACTTTGATGGAAAGTCTCGTCCTACCTCTTTCTGATAAGCCAGCCCAGCTTTGAAGAGTTTAATAAAAAGATACTGTGTCCACTTGTAGTAGTCAGGAAGGCAAGTAGTCACCTCCTGTCAAGGAAAAATGGTGGTCAGGTCAGCAATGAGGGTAAGGGAAAAATAAGTGTTGACTGTTGTGCAGGTCGCGATCCTACATACAGACCCGATCCCAGTTAAAGCAAAGGCCAAGGCTGTCCAACTGCTCACGCATTGACTTGATGTTCCTGTGGAAAGGCAAGCGAGTCAGAGGGTTTAAGCTGTTGAAGCCCAAACAAGCCTTTGGTACCTTTTAGTCCAATCTTCTGGATCAAGATGCCTCTCAATAGCAGCATTCTCTGCTGGAAGGCCAAAAGCATCCCAGCCCATTGGATTCAATACCTGGAGATAAAGCAAAAACGCCAAATTGTATATTATTAGCACTGAGCAGAAAGTCTCCAACAGCATTACAGTAAAGCAAGCTGCCAAACGTACTGAGAAGGCCAGCCCACTTCAAAATAAACTTCACCATACTAAATAATGTATGGACACAAACACCTTGATCTACTTTTATTTTAGAGTTGGTCCAGAATTCGTGTCGCAACAACAATTGACTTTTTTTTCTGCACAAACCTTTGCACCAGGAGTGTGTCGCAAGTCACGACTCTCAATATAAACAATACAACATTGCTCTTACAGCATCATTCAATCGACAATTGAGGGCAAAAAAAAAAAAAAAAAGATAATTAGGCTGCTATTTTATTGTATTGCATTTTATTCCCAGCGTTAAGCACAGCGTCTAGCATAAATTACCCGGTAGCCAGCAGGGCTCGAGTGCTCTATATAGGCATTTAATTTATATCTTGTTATCTTAAGCACTTGTCCCTCCACACACCTTAAGGACAATTTGGAGTGCCCAATATAACTACCTTGAATGTTTTTGGAGAAAACTGAAGCACCTGCAGAAAGCCCGTACAGGCACGGGGAAAACATACAAACTCCACACAGGAGGATGGAAGCCAGAAGCAAAGATATGCCCATTGCACGATCATGGATGTGCTAACCAGTTTTCCAGTGTCATTTTGTGACAAAATTTTATGTGGGGAGATGTCTAAAACCTCACAGTTTATATTTAACCCAATAGAATGTTGATCAGCAAAAAATGATAAAAGTTGCTCATTCATAGTAGAAATACGTTATTTGATCCTCTGTGTTTATTTTATTTCCACCAAGCCCCCATTTTTTTCTCATTTTTTTCAGAATAACATAAAACTCCAAATTTGCAGCACAACATGCAAAATAGAAAATTCTATGATTATTTTCAAGCGATATTTTGGTTTTCCAGTACAAAAGGGGAATTGTAAAATATTGCCGGATAGGACAAGGACTGTTTGTAAACACTGCAAAAAAAATATGTCACTAACACAAGCTGCATGCATTTCGTTAAACCTTTTATGTTGCATTTGGACACTTGATTGTTCTTTTCCTTGTAAGATGTTTAATAAAAAGAAAACTTTGTAAAAACTGGAAATTTTCTGTTCAGCATTATTTTATACTACAAATTTTGCAAGCATCTTGTCTCATTCTCGTGGACGAATAATAGTCGTGAGATTCCTCATATTGTGGGATTTGTGTCTTGTCCCATCCTTATTATTATGGCCAATATTTTTGTATATACCCGTTACACAGTATTAGGCCCTTTCACACATGTATTGTAGTTAATTATTTTCCTTTTCGTACAAAAAACATTGTCAATTGGGCATTATTTGCTCACTTTACAGAACAGCAAACAAAGTTTTATTTGGAATTTCCATAAAAAATAAAAATTCTGTTTACAAGAGAGAACAACATTACTACAGTAAGTACAGAGCAGTTCAAAGCATAAAACAGTGCCAATTCCAAAAAAAAAAAAAAAAAAAAAAAAAAAGAACTCACAGAAATCACTCGGCTGGATGGATGGATGTGTGAAGAGCTTTGGTGCTTATGCCAGTAAGCACCCAAGCTTTCATGCATGTTTGATTTTGTTAAGTCACATAGTAGTAGATCTCGGCGGATTCCATATTATAATAAGCAGTCCCTTGATGATCTCCACTCCATCACCAAGTGCAATGTGCAGTGAGGTGCAACCATGCAACCCGGAATAGAAGCTTGGGATATGAGAGCTTAAAATATCCAGCCATTCATTGAATTCATGCACATTGATGCACATTTCATGCTAACATTTGGATCATTTTTGCATGTGGTACTACTGTCCCACAACTAGACCCCAATTTATTTCTCCTTTAGCACCCCTGGGGTCGTTTTCTGCTCACTGAGAGCCGCATGAGATGAAAGCACAGCAGTGGAAGGCAGGAGTAAAGAGAAGCAGAACGTCATGGAGTCGAGGACCGGAGAGGATCACTGCGCAGACTTTTAACAGGTCTGATGTTTCACAAGAGTTGGTATCCTTGGTAACTGCATTGGCCTCTTTTTTTAAAGCCAAGTACTAGATGGCATTAGGCTAAGAGAGCTAAGTACTATGGCCCAGTGTGGCTGCTCAGGGGAAGGCATGCCTATTGATTCAGACGTGAGCAAAAGACAGCCAGTGCAAATCAGCGCAAAAAAATTGCTCCTCATTACTTTTGCGCTGCTACTGTTGTTTATTCAGTGTTGAACACTGTTAACATGAAAGCGTTGTCTGCTCCAATGGAGAGGGTGCCCGAATTAGATCAAGGGTCGAAGAGATTCGTAGTGCAAAAGAATCTTTTCACTATTAATGCCTTGAGTGGCACTTATTCCTATGTGTGCTAAATTCAAGAAAACTTGTCCCACTTTTCACAGGTGCATTGCTAATCCACCATCATGGAGACACAGCATGAGTGACAAGAAGCCCGGGAAAGATGGACTGGGAGAAAAGTTGAAGTTGATTTAAAGGTAAAATCTGTTGACTGGAACATGAAGCAAGATGATGCTAGTCTGAAAATAAATAAATAAATAAATCACTCTAACTTATGTTGCACAATGTTTTTTTATTTTTACGTTTTTAACTATGCATTAGGTTGTGTGTAAAAAAGTGGCTTCAAGTCAATTCTTTCTGTAAGTTCTTGCAATTCTCATGAAAGCATTGACTGTAATTAGTACAATTTATTTCATATTGATTAACCATGAAGACCCAGGGAAAGATTGTTTAGTTAATTCACTTAAAATCCATTAAATGAACAGTTACGGTCAAAGATGTGGCTTTATTTTTTGATTTGCTAAAATTTGAAATAATCTTGTATATAAAATAATTGGTTAAAGGGTAATCAACTCAAACATATTTTTTTACTGTAGCCCCACTAATTTACGCACCTTATTCTAATTACCGGTAATTGTATTTGTGAATATGAAATATGAAGCAAAGGCCACCGGTTTTTAATTTTTCACCGAAGGCAGCCATTTTGTCTTGTTGTCAACTGAAGATGACATCAGAGTTGCTCGGAGCTCAATCACAGCTCAGCTTCCAAATGTCACATGGCCAAACTCACTTATGTTGCGCAAAAACAGGTGAGCTGTGAAACTGGTTGTTTCCTGAGCACCAAGCAATTGTGATGTCATTTGCAGTCGCCATTAAGTGGCAAAATGGCCGCCCTGTGAGAGCAATGAAAACGAGTAAAGTGTGCTGCTTAATTCATATTTCATAAACACAATATTAATCAGAATGTTTTTTGTCTATTTGTGAGGCCACATAGAATTTCTTGTCTCAAAAATAATTTTGGGATTGATTTTCTCTTTGAAGGGGTTCTAAACTTTAGCTCTTTTCAGCAGTAAAATGTTTTTTGTCTATTTTTGTCTGATTCATGTAATAATTATTCTTCAGATTAATTAATAACATTCAAAAAAAATTATAAATGTGTATATATATATATATATATATATATATATATGTATATATAGTCGATGCACAGCATGCACAGGAACAGCTGCCCACAAGTTGGAAATGTCAACAGTGCATGATTAATTAACTGAGGGTAGACAGTGTGAATGTAGAATTGTGTGCAGGGGGTAGTTTGCCATTCATGAGAAACTGCTTTCTTATATTGAGTCTGTCCAGAGTTTTATTTTATTTTTTTAAAGAGATGACAAGACGTAATCCAAAATCCACCAGGGAAAGACGTCCAAGGGGCTTTTGCACCATGAGAGTCACACAAGAGGATGTGGGGGTTGTGTGGCGGACTGAACGGAAGTTATCATCAAGGTGTCTGGGGTTGCAGTGACTTTCATCAATGCCTCCACTTTAGTGGATGCAAACAGGAGTACGGTCATCGACTGCTGTGCTGAATTGAAGTCAATAACTCAGCAGGGTGCACGAGATCACCAAGAGTATGGATTTTACTTTTACCTTCACTACAGCATAATAGGCCTTATTGCGAAGATCAACCAAGCTGACATATGAGCACAGGTTTTAGTCAGAAACATAAAGCTCTTTAGAAAACAAAAAAACGTCAATAACACAATTACAAATAAAGACAAAAAAATTTTTAAATTTTTAAATTTTTAAATTAAAAAAGACAAATAAATTTGAGCAAACATAGAAAATGTCAAATAGGAGAAACAAAATATTATTTCTTTTACCCGCTAAAAGCACCGTTTTCATTGTTTACATGATGAAAATGGAAACAACAAGAACAGCTCACAAACCTGATAACCTCTCATTCTTTGAAAATGGCCAATGACGTCGCTGATGGTGTAAACTCGTACATGGCCCATGTGCAGTCGCCCAGAAGGGTATGGGAACATGGAGAGAACATAGAACTTTTCCCGGTTCTGATCCTGGAATGAAAAAGGCAGTCAGGCACGAATATTGTAGGAAGATGAGAATATATTAAATAATATTATATTAAAATAAATTTTGTCTTGTAAATCTTATACAGTCTAATACAATATGAGTGTGGCTTTTGAAAGCATTTCCTTTCAAAGGGGGCTGCATTAACATGTGGAGGTGGGGAAAAAAAAACAACCATAACTCATCACATGCACAAAAAGAGCAATGACTTGGGTATTTCTGTTTGAAGCTCCAACGCGCTCTGATTGTCGTGTCAGAACAGAGTCGGAGCCGTAGCGGCATTGAATGGATGGTTTACTCTCACAACACCGTTACCGTAGCAACCGAGCAAATGCCAGATACATCAAGCTATACGTGATTACAGGAAACCTGAGCCATGAATTTTTCAATAAATTAATTATGAGCAGAGCTGTCACGAGCGCACTTCATCACTTTCCCTACCACTATCAGATATTAGGATATATAATCAGCCAGCGACTACGAGTAATGGCGGGGCATCATTTGGGTGGATGACTAATTATTGCTTCATCTAGTCATTTAAGGAAAATCATTTAGAACCTTAAAATGTACAATATACGGGAGATTATGAGGGCCCCCCCCCCCGGTCTTGTATAACAGTGGCAACTACAAATTGACCTTTTTTTTTTTTTAACTATACAGTTAAGAACATATTTTACAATGTATGCATATACCTTCTTCAGTGAGTCCTTGCGCCACTGCGCCATGATCCGTGGGTGCCACCATTGTTCCACTCTGCATCGAGTCTCCGTCTGATAGTTCTTCTCCCACACTCCGTTCTCACTGAACAGTGTGCGGATGGTTGGAGATAGCTGGCGGTGGACAAGGCTAAGGAAAGCAGTCCCGGTTTGACCAGACTGGACATCATTTCGAGGAAACAAAAGTACCCATCTCCTTAAAATCTTCATGATTCTGTTAAAGAATATAAACACAGATGGTGTGAATTGGTAGAATTGATGGTGGGTGAGAACTGCTGACTTGGACTTAAGACATTAACAGAAACTTTGTGTTTTGGCTTGCACCACCACCACTGTACTCCAAAAGTTTGAAGTTGTTTTAATTCCCTATTAAATAATATAATACTCAAATGAAACCTGACTTGGAAACAAATCCTTGTCATTTGTTTTCAGGAGGCGATCATTATCAAAGTCCACATTTAATATTTAGTCTAACATGATCAATTCAATGGGAAGCTTTCCACTTGTATGCACATGAAGCACTTTTGCGCATCATCAAGAACAGAATGCCTGACAGTGTGGCAGTCTGGGTAATTTCACAGTCCATATATTTTCAGCTTCATCCTCTCTGAATCTGAGATATTTTAGCTGCATTTAGGTAATGTAAACATAGAGACAGTTAATTTTCTGTGATCTAATAATTTAT
The DNA here is from genome assembly GCF_059441005.1 of Hippichthys cyanospilos. Taxonomy (NCBI): domain Eukaryota; kingdom Metazoa; phylum Chordata; class Actinopteri; order Syngnathiformes; family Syngnathidae; genus Hippichthys; species Hippichthys cyanospilos. The sequence continues at coordinate 5,165,432 of NC_142371.1, forward strand.
TGACATTTTAAAAACATTTCGTCCCTCATGATACGAACTGATTATTAATGTGTTGAATCAAAATGAAACATTTACAATCATTTGCTTTTATTTTGGAAAAAATAATGTTCAACATATTCAGCTATTTTCTGATATGTTATTGACCAAACCGGTAACCAAATCATTAAAAAAATTAAGCATTTTCTTCACTGTCTGTTTGAAACAAGTCCCAATTTGAACAAAGAAATGAAAATCAAAATGTGTTTTTTAACATCTAATTCATCGATTAATTTAAAATAACCTACAAAATAATCAACTATGAAAATGTGACCCTCTGGCAAAAGGGTCCGCATAGTTTAGTATAGGATAGTTTTGTATAGAGAACAAATATAAACCAGGTGGAGCAATATATCGATTTTGAGATTCCTCCAAAAATACCCTCTTTAAGGTCTCAATTTTTATTCACCAGCAGAAAAAAGGTTCAAACAGTAATCAGTATATGAAAATAAGGGATTAGTAGACGATGCACGTTGTTGCTAGTGTTTTTATCCAACTAGCTCTAGCATATCCCAGTTAAGATGTATCCAAATAAGATAGAGATCCTCGCCTCAAATGTCATTTCACAAATGCCTTGCATGCAATGTCATGTGAATAATGTCATTTTGATCACTTCTCAATGTACCCATTTCATGAACATTTTTAGTGAGGACATTGGCAAGTATGTCAGTGACAAATTAACTGTATAGGGCAGCTCCCCAAAGAGATAGTCTTTTCAATTATTTGGAAGTAGTTTTGTTTCACAAAGGGAGGGGCAACCAGTTTAGGGTGTACCCCGCCTACAGCCTGAAGACAACTGGAAAAGGCTCTAACACACCCGTGTCCCAAGGCTCCAACACACCTGGTTAAGATGATTGATTTATTGATGGATGGATGGATGGATGGATGGATGGATGGCAAAAATGTTTCAATAATTGTCGTTTTCTTCTTAGTTTTAAATTAAAAGGGTGGTGGTCATGGTGGTATTTAAAAAAATATGAAAAGGAAAACGCTGTCATGTCAAAGCCAAAACGTAAGCAAAGATTCATTGTTAGGACAGATACTATGTGTGACCTAAGAATTTTACTAGGATTAACTTTAATTATAATGGTACAGAAATGATGTTGTTAAATTTGTGACCGTGGCTGGAGAGGATTTTTGTAAGACAATGTCATGTGCTGCACTGCTACAAATTTCGAAATTATTGAGAGGTGTAATTTGGTAGCTTGGTTTAAAGGTTAGTACTGTATGTGGTACGAGATGAAGGCTGGTTCACTTGCAAAAACATTTTTATTGTAACTTGAGGACTCATTTCCATGTTCGCTATTGTGTGTAAACCAGAATATTAACACAACACTGATGCAGTGGGATATCTAACATCAGATATTTTCCACAAGCAGACATGAGGCTGAGATGAAAATGAGAATAATGTCCATCATTGCTAATGCATAGAAGTCATGCAGGATTCTGTGAAAAGCTCCATTAGGAATACATGATTAGAGAAAGAGTGCTGATATGAAGTAGATGAAAGCATTTTGGGAAAGTAACTCTCATCATTATTACAAGTTGCAAAAAAGTCAGATTAAGAAGCAGTTTGCAGAATATAAATAGAAATTTGATTAATGCCTAAAAGATTAACAAACTAATCTTTCAGACAATTTTGCATGTCCTTGCTATCCGGCTTGTGGGAATGTGTCCTTCAAGAATCACTGCAGCATGTCAGCAGGCAAGGCTGGTTGAGAGACTAAGAAATACAGTGGAATGTGTTTCTATGGTCACCACTAGAAAAAAACATCCCCTGAAAGAAAGTGACTCCAAACCCAAATGAAATATTTAATTTTGTTGATGTTATGCCCACGTTGCATATTCCTGTTGGTTTATTCAAATTATAAAGTAATAAAATTAGAATGTATATTACGACAAGTTTGTAGGTAAGGTAACTGCCACTGGTTTCTACATGCTGTACACGTCAAGTACAACAATGACCCTTGTAAAACGAAGATATGTATCGATGTATCGAACATATGTATCGATGGGGGGGGGGGGGGGGGGGGGGGTCCGTGACGAAGTCTAGCTTTAAACGTGTAGAATTGCTTCTAAATATCAAAAACTTGGAAGTATACACAGTGTTATTAACTTCAACGAAAGCAGTAGAGTGAACGGCACGCAGAAAGCGCTGTGCAACGTATACAGATATATTGTTTTGAGCTCAGTATCCTAAGACCTACCTGTCTTGCAATATGAAAACCGCAATACAAAAATGTGTATACATCACCAATTAGCTAAGGTGTCTGATTTGACTTTGAAATAGCTCGTGTGTCCTGACACGTGCGAAAACAACCACAATAATGTACATACTAATAATTAACACCTCTCTTTCATATCAACTGTTCAGCCATTAATCGACGAATTATTGTTAGTGTTATTAATTTATTTAGTTGTTTGTTTGTTTGTTTATTTTAGAGTAAATACTGCATTTTTAAATACCCGCGTCGTTCTTGCCGCTTTCAAAAGCTTCTAACCAATTGAATGAAAGAGTTATTTACCTTTTTTTATATCCGTGTCGTTTGTTGTATCATTATTAAATCATCCATTGTGCAAATATGATTTAAATGAAGCTGTCGATGACCCGTGATTACAACACACGACTGTACATGGGCGCCGCCATCTTGATTTGATAAAACTTTATTGAGACTGACAATGATGACGCATTTGGGACGCGTAATGAATACAAACAAAGTATCTTTATGTACTGTTATTTTTATTATTTTACTTTTATTCATCCTACCTCAGCAATATTAGGCTTGCAGACCAATACTAGTTAGTGAACGTGTATATTATCTGGCAAAACGCCACATAAAAAGGACTAAAGTGTTGTTGGCTGAGAGATCACCTCCACTCGCACTGCCTCTCATCACAGAGAGGAGCCAGAGGAACAAGGGAATATTTGATCTAAAATGCAGAAAGACGTAAGGAAGATGTCTCAGATAACACGAAGGAAAGCGGAGGAAGATTATCGTGGGGCATCATTGTAGCCCTGAAGTCATATTCATCAGAGGCAAGTGGGTCAGGCAGAATTTGGTGTGGATGAAGTGTAGAAGTGACTAATAATAGACGTACAGATCACCAAACCTGAGGTGCTCTCTGCTCATTTTACCATTATCTGAGTATCGGGGAACTGAATCTGCTGTTAAATAACATTTATGCTAAGCATTGGGGGAAATGATGAGTATCTTGAAAAGAAATACTGGACAAATTATTAATGGGTGAAGAGTCAATAAAAATTAAGTATCAAAAAACGAAAATAGTTAGAAGGATAATACAGCCTAAACACCATCCTTCCTGGAACCATTGAGGGATGTTTTTGTTTTTGTTACCAACCAAATTTCACAAGCTGTCTCGCTTAAGTTCCATCAAACAAAGAAGGAACACTTTGCAAGAATGATGTAATTTTTTTTTTTTTTTTTATCATTACAAGGACATTAAATGGCACCCTCGCTGACTTGATTTTTACGCATAATAAATTTACGTAATGCATTAGCCTATGTCCCCTCACACATTTAAGTATCCAAGCAACGATACCATGGCAACAACACTTACATAATGGAATCAGGTCCAGGACCTGTAAATTTGTGAGCATATTTTGGTTGGCTACAAAATATGAAAAAGAAAACTGTACTACTGCGGACAGCTTTTATAGAGTATCATTTGACTGTCAAATGTATGAATGTAAGATTAGATAAGACTATTGACTACATAATAACTTTTTTTTACTTGTACAATAACCCTTGGTCAAAACGACTGCTCTCATCTGTTTTTAATCCCTACAAAAGAATTAAGACGGGGCATGAGGAAAAATGATGAAAAACAAAATGCTGGGACAGGTGGCAGCCTCATGCTGTCTGTACTGGCAAATTTGATGCCGCAAATCTTTACAGCAACAACTCACGAAAAACAAAAACAAGGCATGGAATGACTTCAGAGAAAAGTCTGATCCTATTTCAATGGTCCATCTTTGCCTCAGTGTTCCACTTATTTTCATTTTCCTCTAATGAGCAAATGCCCAAAATAACTGTATATAATTCCACAAAGTCTTTCTAGCCGATTCAGTATTTTTTTTTTAAGCTTGTGTTCAAAGTGTGCATTTGTGAATTGCTATGTTGCCTTTGGGTCTCAGCAGATTGTTGGTTGTTTTTCAAACAAACCTCTTTTGAAAGGAACCAATCATCCTACTCTACCCACATCCGCCCCCCTGTTCCCTCCATGACAAAAATCGGTAATCACCCCGGCGGTTCTCTCTGCCTGGTTCTGGGGACAATTACGCTTCACGAGCAGAAAACCACAAGACAAATGACCACACAGAGCTACTGGAGCAGCAGTGCATTATGTGTAAAACTGATATCTGAATGCATTTGGGTGGGGGCTTGTTTTTACCTGTCCAAGGTGACCTTGAACAACTGCGCTCTTCCCACTGAAAGGTGGGTTGTAGGGTTGTCACACCACAGAGAAGCAATCTCAAACCATCTCAGCTCACCAAGGGCAGCGAGGAATTTCCTCACGGGTCTCTGCATTCCTCCGACTGTTGTTTTCAAAGGCTGATAAGTGTAATGCTGTTTCCTGAGTGTATTTCACATTGACAGCCTCATGTGTCCTTCACTTATCTGTTCACATGGAGGAGAGAAGTAGGGCTGGATACGTGATATGTGGGAGGCTCACATGTGTGGTTGGATGAAGATCCTAAAGCATCAGCACTATCAATCACTCTGATCTCACTTGTCTTTTGCTACAACAGACACTTGAAGTCTAGTTGTTTGTTCTCAACGACAACAGCGACAATTCCACAGCAAGCACAGCTGGTTGATTAAAATAGATTAATACGTGGATTTCCAAATAGCATTTCGTGAGGACCTGGAGGAAAAAGAAACGGTGCTTAGATATAATCAGGCACACTAACAGCATTCTATTTCATTTCAATCAACCTGTAACCTACAACCCTCGAGTCATACCCACCCAACAATGAAAAGACCTTACGTTAAAAAGACATCTTTAACCATGAATGCCTCAAATTCTTGTTCTAGTAGCCAATTTCTTATCAATTTCTTATCTTCTTTCTGGCCCGATTCCCCAACAAATGGCGGGACCCTTGTTGACCTGAAGGGTCTTGACTCGATATTACTGCTTGCTCTGACCAGGAATTAAACCCCAGTCTCCTGTAGTCAATGGTTTTAATCACTAGACTATATACCTATAAGCCGCAGCTGCAGGGCGTAAAATCCTGGTAGGCAAGGTACATTTGAAAACATCAAAAGATTACTTTTTTAAATTCAAGATTATTCTTATCAATTTTGGTAATAATACATTGCTTTCCTGCAGTTTTTTTAATAGAAATGAAAAACACTGGCTCTTCTTAAATAAGTTAAATATTCAGCAAATCTTGAGTTAAATTTTTACCTCATTGGATTAGCTTTGCACAACTTAATTTTCATTTATTTGTAGGCAAAATTTGGACTGCATTAAATGGACTAAATTTTTGGCACATGTGATAGACTAAATACCGTTGACCCCAGTTTTAAAGAACGATTTTTGGATATAAAATGGACCGCATTGGATAGGTCAAAACAGTAGCCGATCTTCAATGACTATTTTTTTTTTTTTTTACTAGATTTGGACCGTGTCGGACAAGCTAAAAGGAGCCCAATGATGAACGAGTATTTTTGGACCACATTTAGGCCATGTTGGATGGGATAAAATACATTCCAGTTTTCAAAAACTATTTTTGGGCTAAATTTTGGACTTCATAGGAGAAGCTGAAACAAGACCTACTTTTCAACAACAATTTTTTGACTAAATTTGCACCTCATAGTTGCTGTCAGTGTCTCATTCACATTTTCAGGGGGCATCATCTGGTTTGCAGTGACCCATCACTAGATAACACACGAGGTCATTTGTAGTATGTTACAGTCTGACAGAAAATCATTCTATGAGTACCCAAGGATTTTCTTCACAAATAGCATCTTCGAAGTCTAATCAAATTATTAAATTAGGACCCAAGTGTAACAAAGCACTGGGTACTCTGGAACAGGCTCTTCTTTCCTCCTCACTGATATGCATAGCCAACAGAAGCCTGAATCTTGTTGTCAAAAAAGTAATTAAATTTTTGTACTATATTTTATTTTTTTAACCAGATCAAACACAAAGGTACAACTATATGTGATGTTCTTCACTGCAACAAGGACATCTATTGACTCAGCAAATATCAAGGATGCACTGTACCTGTACACCTATATACATACATACATATATATATATATATATATATATATATATATATATATATATATATATATATATATATATATATATATATATATATATATATATATATATATATAGAGAGAGAGAGAGAGAGAGAGAGAGATATATATATATATATATATATATATATATATATATATATATATATATATATATATATATATATATATACATAAACATGCAGTTTTTATGGAATGTGGAATGTGGAAGGAAGCCAATGTACCTGTGGCTCGCAGACAGGACTCCCAACCCAATCACCTAACAAATGTTGTCTTTGACTTAGAACATTTATTCAGCAATTTACGTTTTTTACCTACTTTTTCCTGCTATTAACTTTGTAAGCCACTGCCGTCTTGAATCAGAGCCTAAACGGTGACAGTGAAATATTAAGACTGTCTTTCTTCGCTGAACATACTGTATTGTTCCTCATCAGTGGACTCCACTGTTCTCTCACCTCGGGGGAGAGCACCATTTGGTTGCCGTGGTGATGAGTCCTGGCAGTGATTGGTGATATGACAGGCCCACAGGAGACAAATTGGGGTTCCACCAGACTCTGATGTGAGAGAGGAGCTGAACTTTGCGGTTATGAGGATGCACAGACCTAATTCTTGGCTTCTAATTAAGTCAGAGTCTGCGTTTCAGACTAATGGTGTCTGATCCAGCACAGAGCGGCTGCTGGCCAGCCACATGCCACAAATGCTTCCTCAGCTCAGCTTCCTGTAGAAAGAGCCACACTTTGAGTCGATGAATCTTTTATGCATTCTCCTTTGGCACAAGAGACTTTATCTTAATCCCATTTGTATTTTTGTCACCAAACCAATTTACATTTTTATAGCATAATTAATGAACAAGAAAACCATTTACATTTTTTAGTCTGTTCACAATGGCATATCTGAGATGGAGGGACTCGTGGTTAGAAAGAGTGAAATGCCTGAATGAGTGCAGAACCGGAACTAAACAAGTGCACAATTGTCTACAAGCGAAAAGGTTTGCTGTCATAATGAAAACAGAAGAATAGGACAAGTGCTTTCAGGTGCAAATTGGGGCCAAGTGTTTTATCACTTCGCTGACCATCACATCAAATCCACAAAGCCGGGGCCTCAACATCAATTGATGCTATTTAAACAGCACAAAGGCAAAAACTTGGTTCAAATGATGTTTGTTGGCTTCATCAACTGTGAGAAAAATAATCAATCTCTTTGTTATTCCTGTTCAACGATTAAGTTCTGCCAATAGCTCATTGTCTTTTCTGATATATTTTACATAATTATTAATAGAATGCTGCCATTATTATTCATCACTGGCTTCCCTTTCCACGGAGGATGAGGGTGACATGAAAGGACAATTAGCTTATTGTTTAACGTGTTGTCCCTGTTTTGAGAAGCGCAGCATCCCAAAACAAGCGCTGAAATATTCCTGGTTGTCTTAAAACCAAAACATTATTTCATTGCTTCTAGGATTCATTTGTAATACGTATTATGTCATTTAACCACATTGGATATCTTATACAACACACAGGCAATAGAGTGTACAACTAGCTTTGGAATAATTGATAGAATAACTGCAAAACTGTCGGTACATTATGAGATCCACGATGAGAGCTTTGCAAAAAAAAAAAAAAAAAAAAAAAAAACCTCCTTTACAAAGGTAACAATGCTCCATGTTCCTGGAATAACGCCATAAGTGAGGGATTTATTGTGTGTTTAGATTGCAGTGATGTAAAAGCATTCTGTTATAGTGAAAGCAATTACTGACGTTTTGCCCTTCTCATGCAACTAAATGAACAGCCATTGTATAGACAGGTGGATCTTAATCTTGTTGGAGGCATCGAACCCCATCAGTTTAATATGTGCGTTCACAAAACCGTTTTTACTGAAACAAAAAATGTTTTTCAAACTCAAAACATAGATGGATGGGTTTTTTTTGTTTGTTTTTGTTTTTTAGTGGTGCACAAAATGAATCTTGTATGAACATCACCCTGGTCAAAGAACACAGCCAATGCTGTGGTCACAATTCACAACAAAAGACTTTGCTGCAAATCAGTGTGACGTCTGCTGTTGCCTTTGAAAGACCATGCATGGCTTCACCTTGGAAAGTGCTACTCTCATGTCATTTTCACAGGAAAGCCAGTTTTGTTTTGTTTTTGTTTTTTTTGTTTTTTTATAAATAAATAAACAAATTAATAGAATAAAAGATTCCATGGGCAGACCAATGTTTTTTGTTTTGCTTTACATAGTTTGTATGGATTCAATAAATAATAAAATGAATTAAATAATAGATTGAAATATTAAGAAAGTAATCACAGAACATATGTTCTTAAACATATACATACCAATAATTTTTGTCAGTGTGTCAAAAGGACCCTATTCGAACTGAAGTCATAGGAAAATATGACAAGTTTTCAAAGGCAACAAAAAATGGGAAAGGCCGGAGCTTGCCTTCGATAGTACAGTACAGTACATATACGTGTACTTTAAAAAGCTTAAAATTAGAAGGCATATACTAAGATTTTAAGATTGCAGATGAGCAATTTGTCTCATAGAGTAAAAGTTCAAAAAAGTACAAACGCTGGATTGGATTTAAAGTGATACTAAACTTAATTACCCATTTTCAGAAGCAAAAAGTTAATATTTTGTCTACACTTAAGAGGTAAATTATTTTTTTTCATGTACAATGAATATCTTTAAAACACATTTTGACACTTGCTCAGGCAACAACCAAGCACAGTTCAGCCTGCAACTATCACATGATGGCCAAACCCAGAAAACAGGTGAAAAAATATGGAGGGAACTTTCCTTGAAAATAGTAAGTCACATTTTCCATCCATCCATTTTCTTGAGCTACTTATCCTCACAAGGGTTGCAGGCTCGCTGGTGCCTATAAGTTTGTTATCACATTAACTATAGACAGAAAATTAACTTTATTTCTTTCTTAACTGAGCAAAATCAAATTTATTATTTATTTAAGTACAAAAATAGAAAGCACATTTTAAATTGTACAAAAGTAAATTCCCACTGCTGCTTGTACTAAGAAAAAAAAATCACTTTGCACATTGTTGTTGAAGAAAAAAAGAGAATAAAAATTAACGGTCAACTAATGTTGCTTTGACAATAAAGCTATCAAATAAACTGTTATCAATTGTTACATTTGTGAACAGAGTATAAAAAATTAGCTAATGATAGCAAAAAGGCCTCCTGGTACACCGTTGGTTTTTAGAATAAACATTGCAGGAAAATCATTGGTTGTAGGCACAAGACAGCGAGCGTATTTGCCACTATCAGTCCATGTAGCGTGCAACGTTAAACATTTTCAAATAAGGCTGCATGAATGGAGAATATCTTACTCTCCAAATCTGCTGCCATTTTTGTTAATCCACACGTCACCGTTCATGTTTTTTTCTAAGTCAAAGATAAAACAAGAAGCGAAAGGTGCAGATATCGGTTACAAAAAATAAGGAGTACTAGTAAATGTTTGTCAGGCAAATAGCTTAAAAATACAAATAAAAAAAAACACTCGAGTACAGTAACGAAGTTGGTCTGTTTGTTTTTCTTTAGGTCCCTCGCTGTTCAACAAGGCAAAAAAGTACCATGTCAGAGAACACATCCAAGCTTTTGTTTGAAAGAAACATATGCCTCTGTGGCTCCCGTTCCTTTTCGTTTTTCCCATTGTGACTGGCAGCGACGGGAGAAGAGGGGGGACGGTGCCACAGGCGCGCAGGACACACACACACGAAGATGAGGATGAGGAGAATATCCAAAGGGAGGGAGGAGGCGGCGCGCGCGTGTGACAGCCATTGGACGTATCCATTCGCACCAGTCGGGCAGAGGACCGAATCACTCCATCTGGATCGGCGCGGTTAAAAATCTCCAGCGGTTGGTCCCACGCGCCATGCGAGCGAGACAGACGCGCCCCGGGCCATGCTGAATAAGGGTCCGACCCTGCTGCTGGCTCTGACCGCGGTGGCCGGACTCGTGCAGCGATGCCAGGGCTGGAGCGACGAGGACTTGCTGCTGCCGCCCGTCAACTCCTCCAACAGGTTCCTGGCCGACCTGGGGTTGGACGCGCGTCTGAGCAAGAGGTCCGCGGAAGGGAGCGAAGCTTCAGCCCCGGACGCGTCGTCCCTGCAGACGCCGTCCTCCCAGTGCAACGTGAGCGTCCAGAGACTGCTGCCCTCCTCGCTGGTGGCCCGCTGGGACAACAGCTTCGGCTTCCAGTGCGACGTGCTCATCTATACCACCAACAACCACGGACGGGCGTACTTCGCCGCCTCTTTCAACCGGGCCATCTCGCCCGTGGTCATCGAGCATCTGGGGACCACCGCGGGTCAGCAGGAGTTGAGGCTGTGCGTGGGCTGCGGGATGTCCCGCTATCGGAGGCTCGGCCCCGGGAGGGCCAGGGGCCAGCAGAGCGGAGACCAGGTCACATTTTGCTGCGTGGATTTCAGCCTCGACGAGCTGAAGGGTGACAAAAGTTGGAGGCTGAACAGAAAGCCTATCGAGTCCACACTTGTGGCTTGTTTCATGACTCTGGTCATCATCGTGTGGAGTGTTGCTGCTCTCATATGGCCGGTTCCTATCATTGCAGGCTTTTTGCCGAATGGGATGGAGCAGAGAAGACCGCGATGACTGATTTGGTTTGACGAGCCCGTGCTGCCTATATACCTAATATTAATTGTAGCCATCATGCTCCTTGCCGCAATGAATGAACGACTGTTTATAAAAATCGAGGTCATTTGGAATTCCAATAAACTTCCTCAGAGGATCAATGTATGAATGTACGTATGCCTGAGTTCTAATGGGACCAATACCAATATGTTTTATATACTGTAGGCCTGCGTAGCCTAGAATATGTTAGTGTAAAGTGTGCACAATTTTCTCTGTACGCCGTCTTTGTAGTTTTGAACCTTTCTAGAATGTTTGCCTTATACCTCGTGTAGAATTTTTGCACTGCATATGTACTGAACACATATTTAATCTCTATATAAAGCGTACGCCTTTTTCACAAAGGAGTTAAGTGGGTTTAAATGTTTATAATGCTAGATTTATATGGAGCTCAATATACAGTATGTGCTTTATTTGTATTCATGTCACAATATAAACAATATACATGACAATAAAATATTGTATAATATATATTTTATTTATATGGTCTTTATTCTATGATAATTTAAACAAAACTATTTAGGTTTTCTGATTGCGCATACATCCCGAGAAGCAAATGCCTCTCAAGCTAAATGTGTTTGGAACCACTGGGGGAATTCTAAAATTGAGAAACCCTTGATTGATGACTAAATATCGCCTGCCCGTCCTTTAAAGGGAAAAAGGTCTGTTGGTACAGGTTCTGTGAATCTCAGTAGCAATTGATGATGAATTGTCTCTTCCTATTGCATTATCGATACTGGTTATCTATCTGATTCCTAATCAAAAATCTTATCCATTTTCTTTGGGAGTCAGAATGAAATACAGTAATACTAATGGCAATATGCCTCAGTCATTATGGCGTTAGTTGTTGCATAACCTCACAGGAGTCACGGGTGTGCTGGAGAAAATGAATGGATGGATGGATTGATGGATGGATGAAACTTGAGCTAGTATAAGCAAACACAGCAATTTGGGCCAAAATACTGTACCTCAGTCATTTTGGTGTTAGTTGCCACATAATATTAGAGTGTACAAAGAATGGAAAATCCACCCCTGGCAATTTTGCTTATAGATGCCAACATTGCCCTTTGAGTCTAATGAGTGAAGAAAGTGTGTTTGTTTATGTGTTTATAAATGCATTTTCCAGTAGTTGAACTATTTCAGACCTGGTTTAAGTTTTTTGATCAACCAGAAGTGACTGCCAGAACTGCCAGGTAATCGCAGGGCACAGAAAACATTCACACACAAACCACCTAAACTCTTGAGTTTTGAATCTAAGGAATTTGGAGTGTCCGATATCCCTTCAACGCATGCTTTTGGAATGTGGGAGGAAACTGGAGTACCCAGAGAAAACCAACACAGGCATGGGGAGAACATGCAAACCAAACACATCAGGGCAGGAGCTGGAAGGGAACCTGCGACCGTTGCAATGTGAGACAGATGTGCTCACCAGTCTGCCATTGTGCCACCTTGATTTTTTTTTTTTTTTGTAATTGAATTTTCAGTAAGAAAATGCAAAATAGGCATTTGAGGTAAGTGCCATGGCATACCTGAAGACTCAAATCCAGTGCATGTTGCATAATAATATCTGTTAAAGTCAGTTCAAAGGCCATGTTTCAAGGGATTGCTGAAAATGAATAATAAAGATTTTCTTTGGTTGACTGCCCCCCCCAAAAAAAAACAATAAAAAAACAAAAAAAAATTGTTGGTTTGTTTGTTTTCTAAATAAGTCATTTTCTATTGGTTTCAAAATCCTTTGTCCATTGGGACAATTTACCTTACTTCATAGTGGGGCGACATTTCACATGTCCCCACTATTTTTTTTTCAGTGGCTCTTAACTCTTCTCTGACATAATATTTGACATTGCCTACACCTCGGTCTTTCACCTGGTATACATTTATGTTTATACATGGGGTGTTGATTCCAATAAATATAAAAGTGTTAGAAGTGTAATGACAAGCCATGACATGCTAAATAACTTCAAAGTATTTTACCTTTTGTCAATTAAGAGTTCTTCCTTTTTTACTTTTATCAAAGTGGAGGAATTGAATCGGTAGTGCTTATACCAGACCTTTTTTTTTGAGACACATCGTCCATTGACTGTCTGTACCTGTATTTTGGCAAGAATTGTATGAGCAGTTGCCCTGCTTACCTGCACGTTTTTTTTTTTTTTTTTTTACCACGCCCTTGCAAGACACACAAGCGCGTGCGTGTATCGACCCCTCCCCCTCTCCACACACTAACAAGCGCTCGCAGTAATCCAGGAAGTGCATACGGCGTGGACTCTATTGTAGGTGACGAATACAGTACTTTTTTTTTTCTCCCCCCCAACAATGTCACAATGATTTCAGCATGCTCCAAGGTCCAGTGATTTCACTTGGGAACAAAGCAACAACGGTACCTGAGAGTTGTTGGGCAGCATGCCTCTTTTGAGAGTCCAACTTTGTTTTCTCATTTTTGTCTCCGTGGTTTCAGGTAAGTTAAGAGTTTAATTATTAGATGAGAAAGGACTTACACTATGAAAGTAATGCTCTTTAGTGACTGATATATATATATATATATATATATATATATATATATATATATATATATATATATATATATATATATATATATATATATATATATATATATATATATATATATATATATATGTGTGTGTGTGTTTGGTTGGTTATTTACACTAACAAGCTGCGTTCAGTAGTGCTGCAGCGTGTTTTTTCGGGGTGGGAGTAAACTGGTTGTTGCTTGGTGAAAAGAAAACAATTAAAGTGAGACTCATCATGAAAAGGTTTTGTGGGTATTGGTGTGGCCTTTTTTTTTTAAACACATGCCAAGCAAAGTAGGTTACCAGTTTCGAATACTGTACAGTATTGAGCTACAATGTCAGTCCAATGCTTACTTTGTAAAATGAATGAGTTGTATAGAAAATTGGAAAAGCCATTCATGGATAATCTCATCAAATTACAAACACTAAAGATCATGTCAAAAATTTGAAATACAAACATGGCAAAATTCCTTGTTTTTGATTATAAACTGATATCTGACAACAATGAATACAGTTAAAATTTGTAAAGCGTGCAAGGTCAGAATCCAGTCATATCTAATCAAATTTAAATCGGACTTTATGACATGACGCTATGTAATAAATGGGGCTTGAGTGGTTAGCCTCAAAATACTAAAGTCCTAGTTTGATTCTGGATATGAATGATCTCCTTGTGTAGGTGTGGGTTTTCTACGTGACTTCCATCTGGCTTCCAGCATTCGTGTCTGTAAGTTGCCCAAGCCTAAAGGAACTAGCGGGATGGATTTCACTTCACATACATGCATAAATCATTTCATTATTGAGTCTTGCCATTCAGTCAATGATTTCACAAGCCAAAAAAAAAAAAAAAACGTTTTAGAAAGCATTAGAGTTTGAAAGTGAAAGCATACAGTCTGGCGCAGTGGGTGTGAGAAGCAGGCTCTCATTTTCTCTTTAATGATTCCCAGGGATCCAGGCGCTGACGTTCACCCCTGATCGAAGCACCACAGTCAACATCAGCAGGCAGGCCAAAGGGTCATTATGCAAAGTTTGTTCCGGGCCGAGGCGCAATTGTGAAGAGACGGTATTGTTAAAAGGAAGCATCCCTGTTTCAGTGGAATTCAATTGCCCCCAGCCAGAAAAAGTATTCAGAGTGGAGATCATACGAGAAATAGGTAAGGGCCCTCTGATATCCTGGGCAACTGGAAGCTCGCGGGTCGCATTCAGGCCCCCGGTCACAGTCTGAATGGCCCCTTGATTTATTTATTTTATTGATTTTTTAAGCTAAAACAAAACAATGACACAAATTCATCTTATGTTCTCCATGGGAAAAACGGGGACATTTGGAAAATGGATAGGAATCAGAAAATGTGCCAAAAGTTTATTTGCCCATTTCCGAGCAAGCCATTTTGTGAATAAAATTTGATCATCAGAATTTCAATTAAAAATACATTTTTTAAAGTAAATTTTTCAATTTAGATCAGGTTACGGGGTGCACGGAAGAAAATCTATTCCCAAGTGGGTGGAACCAGTAAAGTCATGGTAGATATTCATATACCTTTAAAACAATAACTTCAAATTTATTATTCTTTTTAATTCTGTCCAAAATTTTACAAGCATAGCATCACCTTTAATCATAAGCTTTAACATAATTACTAATCATAATACATTTCAAGTTTTTTTTATTTATTCAAAAAGTTCAGCTGGCTCCTGGCTGCTCTAAAAACCACATCATCCTTCTCACTATGTATGGAATATCAACAGCGGCCAGAAGCGGCGCCAAAAAAACAAAGCTCAAGCACAAACGTATGAACTTTTAAACCAAATCATCTCCAAAACATTATTCCGTGTGCAGCCCACGCGGCCCGGTTCCAGTTGATCCACGGTCTGGTACCGGTCCGCGGACCGGTGGTTGGGGACCACTACTTTAGAACACTTTACAAAATTCCTACGCTAGACTGATGCTCACTATCGTAAATAAATCTCCTCAGAATGCAGCACAAAGGCATGCAGTGATGAAATCATACGGACGGACTCAGGCTTCAGTCCGTGGTTGGATTTCAACCGCAGATTCACCTGGAACCTGAAAGCTTCGAGACCAAAATCAGTCCAAGTGGTCTTCACCAAGACGGGTCTCAGACAAATTCTACCATCTGAAGATTGTCCAGATATGCACACCTACACTTTAAAGGCCTTCCAGACGACAGGGACTGTGGTTATTGGCAAATACTGCAGGACAGGCCCCATTAGCGCTGCTCAGATTCTAAACCAGGGTAGTTTCTCTCTGGACGTCCTACCAGGACAAGCGGTCAAAAGTGACCAATTTGCCGTCTCTGTTGGGGAGGACATCAAATGTAAGTTAGCAGCTTTCTGATATGATATTCTCCATGTTGTCTTGGGTCTAAATGTTTACTTCTGTTTTTTAGCTCTTGCCAAAATCACATTATCACTGCCAATGGGGACATATTCCTCCGAGTTGCTCTCTCCAAACTTCCCTGATAGTTTTCCTGATGATGATGTCATGGAGTGGTGCTTTAAACTCGCGGATAACCAAGGAGCTGCGATTGAGTTCCTTGACCTCACAGAGCCAAGATGTCTGAAGAAAGAAACCGCAGCCGAGTACCACAGCAGAGGCAGGCGGGCCCTGGTGATGGGTCTGAAGGACACTCAGCCGGTCCAGAATCAGGGAGACTTTTCTCTGATTCTCAGAAACTGTGAGATGGACAGAAGAAGAGCTGGTTCTCCCGGACTCTCTTTGAAAGTCAAGGTGACAGCCTCAAGGACGAGCTCCCCAGGTATTTAACCCTTTTTAAAATTAGCATCACTATTGGACACTCAAGAGTTTTTCTCATTATGCACCACCGCATTAGGTTTAAAATCAGTCACTTTATTGTTCTGAAACATATTTCAAACCTTTTCCTATTTTGGGTTTAGCCATTTTATGTGGATGACTTCAATTATTAAGGCTGCTAAAGTATCATAAGAGACTTAGTTATTGATAGAAAACATTGTTTTTAATGTTTGGGTTATTTTACTAAACTAGATCATTTTTTGGACCGCTGTACATGCATCTCGAATATTTAAGAAATAAGTTGGTAAGACCGTGTCAATTTATATTTATAGGGAACAGTTAGATTTTTACGTGTTGTATTCAAACAAGTTGTTCTCACTTAAGTTGTTATTGCTGTATTACTGTTGCCATTCCAGTTAATGCATTCTGAAAATGGCAAAAGTTCTCAGGCATAATATTTTTTTATGCATTTCTAGCATTTTTGTTTAGTTTTGCTACACATAACAGTCTGGAAGACTGATTCAGATACAACATGTCGTGACATGTAACATACATTTTCCAATTTCATATCCTGTTGCAACAACAGTGCATGCTGTGATGGCAAAATGTAATGTGGAGGCCTGTTGTGTGACAAAACCTTTATTTATATTTTTTATTTATTATTCTCTCCCAAAAAAAATGTCAATTTTGCAAGTATGTTTTTTTTTTTATATATATAAAAATATATATACTAGGTGTAGTGATGACGTTGGAAGCGTGATTTATGGATAGCACCGGGGTTGCAGGCTCAGGAAGCTCTTAGGTTGCCTCACCGCTTAGTCATAAATGACAAGTAACTCAGCGAGAAAGAGCTTGGCCACAGGAGGGATCCAGTTTTGCGTTTGTCTTTTGAATTTAATGTAAGGACCAGAATAAGGCTCATAACTGTTTTAACTGTTCCCTGCAGTGCTGTGCAATGTGGACCTGAAGAAAATCAAGGGCCTTTCCCTGCACTTGGAGAAAGTGAAGCTGGCCTCTGCCTGTGAAATGAAGATGAACTCAGTGATAACGAGGAAGATCACAGTACCATCCGGACGCATTTCTCAACTGTCTTTTCAGGACTGTCTTCCTGAAGACATCAATGTCACAGCCAGTGGAGTCATTGGTAACTCCACATTTGACTCATGCCTAGTTGAAGATATTTTGTCATAACGTTTATGACTAAAGTCCTCTGCAATTCAAGAAATTAGTTAAAAAAAAAAACAAAACACTGAAATAGTGTGTAACCAACTAAAACATTTGACCAGCATTGTACATCACCCCACACATAGATTCACACATCATCAATTGTGGAAAAAGTGAATACTGTTCGCCAAATTGGGGATTGCAATTTGCCTCCACCTTCCTTTATGCAGTCATTCCTATTTTTGTACAGGTTGCAGTCAACTTAAAGACTGCCCAAAGTTTCCAGTGCCTCTTGTTGTGCCTTCCCTGCCAAGCTGCCTCCCGTCCCCGTTAACGGCGGTGACCTGGGCCCTCCGTCCTCCTCCTCACGGCACTGTGGAGCTGGGCTGTTCATTCGCATCCCTACAGCAGTCTCTGCCGGGTCAGCGGTGCGACGACAGTGTCGTCGCCCTGACCGAGGATGACGGCACCACTGTAGGCCACTTCTGTCCTCAGGGGCCCATTCACAAGATCCAAATCCACACCAATGTCTCGGTTACCGTGTCCAGAGTGGGGGGCCGAGAGCTGAGACCGTCTGTGAAGCCTGTGTTGACTGCTAGATTGAAAGAAGAGATAGCAGGTGAATATTTGAATTCTACTTTTCAACAAAGTGGCACTTTCCTACACCTGTGCTGGTCAAAATGTCTTCACGTGGCAAAACTGAGTAAGATAAAAGTAATAGTAATTTGAGCTGTAACTAAAAAAAAAAAAAAATCATTTCACATCATTTGCTACAATTCAGAATGAACATAAAATGTCCCAAAATAGATTTGCGCGACCAAGTAAGAGCCAATGAACATAAAGTAACACGCCAGTAGCGTGGTGTGAAGAGGTGTGAAGACTTCAAAATAAACACGACAAACAATACACGGACTTCAGTGCAATAGCCGCAGTAAGCTTTTGTTTGGAAGTAGGCCTTCGCAGCGGTATAGCTACCAGCTAGCTTCACTCAATCTCGGGATTTATCACCCTCACATCATGTCTCTACCAACTAAGAAAATCAATACAGCCATCGATTAAGGACACTATGAAACCACTTGTCAATTATGAAGTCAAGTCCAGCGTTAGCGATAGCCTCTTACTACATGGTGCTTTCAAATGTATGATTTATACACGTATACATGATTTATGAAATGTATGTTTATATAGACATTTCAAACTAAAAAAAAAGGTTACCGAATGAAATGTTAATAACCGCCAATATATTATCATTATAGTATTTCTGCCATTCTATAAAAGAGGCAAAATTACTTGGATTTTTTTTTTTTTAACTTAATCACAATAAATGGTCCATCAAGCCACTTAGGTTTGCAATAACTAAACAAATAAGGTTTACGTCTTCCATTTTAGTGATTGCTATATCAATGAATTAAAATAAAGAATAGAGTAATAGTTGCAGTCCAAATGGGTTTTTTTTTTTTTTTTGGGGGGGGGGGTATGCTTTCCCTTCAATTCATAATTGACTAACCCTAATAAAATGACACTTTAATGTCTACGTATGTCATTTTGTCTCGCAAAGCAGACTGGAGTGGATCTAGTTAAGTCTTTGCACATTCATACATTGAAACCGTTGTCAATCAAATCATTTTGAGTCAAAAATAATTTTGAAAGGAAAATCGATCCTGAATTGAACCGGCGAGACCAAACTCAAGAATCAAATCGAACCGTGAAACAAAGATTCCCACCCCTCAGTAGTAACAGTCGAATATTCTGCAAACACATTTCTGCGTGCTTCAAAAGCTTCAAAGCCGATCCTGACCGCGCTTGATTTGATTGTGCTAAAAGACGGATGCGCCTGGTGCATCGGTGCTGATGGTATCATCTTTCCCACGCAGAAAGGTACATATTCACGGTATTCCCAAAGAAAGAGACGAGCCTCCGTTTGGCGACGCCCGGTTGGCCAGCGGGGATGGAGTCCTACGCCACAGTCTCCTGGATCGTCTCGCTTCCCCCGAAGATGGAGGCGCACTTGAAGTTCACCAACCTCAGCCAGCCCAAATGCGCCAACCGCCACACCAACATCCGTGTGCAGAGGTTCGACAGTCTGGAGGAGGACTACAGCCGCAGGGAGGACGAGGCGGCGGACGAGATCAGCATCTCGGAGAGCTTTTACCTCAACATGTCCAACTGCATGCCCGGGAGAGGAGAATTCGTGGTGGTCACAGAGATCACCGTCCAGAAAAGTATGTTTTACGCTTCCATTAGGCGGATTGCTCATGTTGTCTTTTGAAGACGACCGAGTGCGACCATGTTGAACGTTTCCTCTCATACAGACCAGTTACTGATCATCGTCGTGAGTGTGGTCGCTGCTCTGGTGCTCCTTTTCATCGCCGTGCTCGTGGCAGTCTGTTTCATCATTAAGTAAGTGCTTACATTTAGTACCTCATCACTGACCAATCTTCTGTGCACTTTCTTAAAATGAGAGTAGCTTTTAATTGCTGAATAGATTAAAGATTCAATTATATTTCTAAAATGCTTGAAAGGAATATAAATGAACTGGAAGTCATTTCTGGAGAAATTGCATGTGAATGCGGAAAGTATGCGGAATGCATGGAATATGACAGAATGATTTTGAATTCGATGAAATGATATTGAACACATTGTGCAATCATTCAATGATCAATAGGGTGATTTGCAATTATATTTTTTTCACCTTTAGTTAGAGATTAGAGCGGAGAATAAAACAAGAAGATTAAAATTCACTTTTTTATGTTGAAAATTCGGTCAAAAAAAGAAAGAAAAACAAAAAACATTTAACTTTAGCTTTTTGAAATTTTTAGTAAAACGACTTGGTATACATGAGCTGAACAGTTTAGCAAATTTGGAAAATAAGAATTGAAAATAATGTGAAATTACAGATAATGAAGAGAAAAAAAATGGGGGAAAATTAGAGTGAAAAGCAATAAAGGAGCAATATTTTGTTAAAATAAATGTTTCAAAGTTGGATATTTAAGGTCCTTTAATGTGAAATGTGGGATGTGTCATAGGAAATCAATGGGGATTGTGTGGGTATAAAGTGTAGTATTTTTGGAAATAATGGGATTGAGAAAAAAAAATCCAGAAGTGGATATGTTGACATTGTTGCCGTACGAAAACAGTGCATTAAGAAAAATGATACTGCTGAAAAATATGCAATAGATGAAAATTATGGAATTTTTGCAATGTAGGAATTGTTGGAATGTCTAAAACTGATTGATGAATTTTGAATGGGAACATGTTTTTGAATTACCTGTTGGGGACACTTTTTGGTTGTCAAATACTGATTTGTAGGAAAACTGTGGAAGTTGAGAAGAAGAAAGACATTTCTGTATGTATTAAATTTCTGTAAATGATTTCTGTAGTCCATCATGAAAGAAGTCAGATTTCCGCAAAATAGGATATTTAGAATTGTTTCTTTTAGTTTGGGAAAGTGATGACCAAACCGATAATTGAATGAGTTTTGAAAGGTTGGTGAAGAGGACAACATCAATCCCTCTCAATCGATTCCCTTAATCATATCCATACAGCCCCCCCCAAATAAAAATTGGCAAATAAAGTAATTGGGGAAAAATGGTTTTGTAAAACAATTTAATCATTGTTTTATCTGATTATCTGACTTATAATAGAATTTTTTACTTTTTTTTAATTGATAGATTTGCATTTACTTTTTTTTTTTTTTAACAAAAGATCATCTTTTGTTGCATTTTTTTTTGTAATAAGCCTTTCAGTATAACATCATTATTTCTTCAATCACCTATCAATACTTAAAACAATAATTGTAAGTAAACAAGTTGGGGAAAATCATTTTTTAGGCACTAATGAAAAATAAATCAGATAATTCAATTAATGGAATATTTGATTCGAAAAATATTTTGAAAGACAAACCAAGTGACAGCGTGTTGCAAAATGTAAATTTGATCATTAATTTTACATGGAAAATAACTTTGGTATTAAGGTGTGGAAGAAATATGAACGTTTCACTGGTGAAAATTGCTAAAAAAAAAAAAAAAAGTGTCGCATGGCTGTAGATATCACTTGCGTACTTCCAAACAGGAAGAAGAAAAAGAAGCTCAGTCATGAGGTGTCCATCTACAATCCCAGCGGCAGCAGCTTCCAGCCGGGACATAACGGCTTCCCTAAAAGCCGCGAAGACAACGAGTCCCATGTGTACGCCTCCATTGAGGACACGCTGGTCTACACCCACCTGCTGAGGAAGGGGGCGGAAATGGGCATCTACAACGAGTCGGACACGTACCAGTCCTTCACGGGGCAAGCGGACGCCCAGGGGTCAAGCCACGCCTACAACCTGGAGACGGGAGTTTACAAGGCCTACCCCTCGTCCTCTCAGCAGGCACCCCCGCTTCCCAACAGGCCCCCCAGCCACGGCCACGCCCTTGTGGACAATCACATTTACCAGACCCGGCTTCCTTCGGAGGAGGACTCGCCTATGATGGAGGAGCGGCTTGAGCCGGAGGGGGCAACTGATGGAGGTGGAATTTCCACCTGAATTTGATTACCTTGAAGATGTTCGTTCTGAGAAACAGCGTGACTAACTAAAGCTTTGCCTCATGAGACCTTTTTTTTTTTTTTTTTTGCTCCAAATTCACAAACTCGACGCGTTCGGACTTGCTCCCTGCCGCTGCCTGCTTTTATCTGGAGTGGCGGTGCTTCTCTTGTGAAATCAGAACCCAATCGCCCCGTTCTACTTTTGACCAATGGAAATAGAACGTGCTGTTTTTCAAACGAGGACTGTTTTTCATTTTAGAAATTATACTTTTGTACCAATCGCGTGTTGAGAAACAGACATATTGTATGTTATTTAAATATCTTTTTAGCAGTTTTTAAATAATAATAAAATGGCGTGTGGACAGACAGCCATTCATATTTCCATTGTCACTGCTGTCACTGTAACAACAATTCTTGAAAAACATTTCGTGTAAGCATTAAATACATTTATTTAAATTCATACTTTGCCTAATTCACACATTTCTCATATGCTAAACTAGAAGCTGAAAATCAATTTAAAGGGCAAGTCAAGTCAAAAATGTTCTTTACAATAATCAATACATTATCGTACACAAATAGAATATTATGCAGCCTCACTAGCTTGTGGAATATGAATTTATTGGCAAAATCAGCCTGTTTTTACCGCTCTCCGGGGGTGGCCATTTTGCTACTTGCTGTTGACTGAGAAAGACCACGGTTGCTCAGGTAATAAGCAATCGTGTCTCATCGGTGGTCTGAGTTTGGTCACGTGACTTACATAAGCTGACATGTGATTGGTCATTGCCTGAGCAGCGATTGATAATTGTGCTGCTTAAGTCATTTTCCACAGAAACAATATTAATCCCGAATTCTGTTTTTGGACTACAACATACTATGGTAAAGAAATTGACTGAGCTCAAATTTCTGACAACAAGTGAAGATGCCTGAACATGTTTTGTGGGTTTCCTCTGGGTAAATGAACAAAATGAGGTCATTTGATCTGGAGGGTGGAAATGTTTGCGCAATTCCCTTTTGCATTTCTTCGTCAATTCAAATGACTCATAATCTGACTCAGTGATATGCAACACCAAATAGAGCCCCCAGCAGATGTTTGACAGTTTATGACTGAGCCCCCCCACCCCATGCCTTCTCCAAACTAGCATAGAATTTCAAGCAAGTACTGTCTTGCTGCTTTTATTTTTGTGTACAGTAAATGTGTGTGTGGTTTTTATTTTCCAAACAAATCTCTTCCTTGTTAATTTTTTAACCTGTCTGAGCGAACAGGACAAAGCTGTGCTGGGTCAATTCATAATTAACGGTGGCTGTTTTTGTACATTTACCATCCAAACTGCATACCTCTTTGTTTTTCCCTTTTTTGGAGAACAAAAGTCCAAAAAGTACACAAATGCCACCAAATGTTTAAACGTTTTCATGTTTTACATGATCATTCACTCTTTGCGGACCAAAAAGGTTCGTTTAATGCCGAATTTTTGTATTAGGTGGTGCACAGAAACGCCACGGAGAATAATTTGCAGAAAAAAACATGTTTATTTGCTTTATTAACTAATGTTACAAGAAAATCCCCCAGTGAGTTCTTTTTTTCCGTCTCTGCTTTTACAGCAAAACCTTTAAAAATGTATACAGTAGTGTAAAAATGGTCTGTTAATTACTTTTCTAAGTTAAGAAGGTTAAGGACATATAGTGCAATATTTTCGGACGTTGTGGAAAATAATACTTGGTGTTCAAGCGGTCTACATGAAAGCTTGAAGGCAATTCTGGTCATGGTAGAAAAGTCAAACGATATTAAACTCACACACCGAAGCCTTTTCAGCTCGGCAGCTCTCATCAAACCACCTTCCGTTGGCCGTCGCGGACAACACGCCGCAATTCTGGCTGCGCCCGCCGTCCGGCTGCATGGTGATCTCCGTCTCCCAGTTTTTGAAGCGCAAATTGGACCCAGACTGGTCCAACCACTGGCCTTCCGTCACCATGTCGTTGACGCCCAGCCAGATGGACTCCTCTGGACTGATGCTCTGACGCACGTATGCAAACAGCTGGTCGTTTTGGTCGGCGGTCACGGGTGTGCTTAGGCTGCCCCCCTTGGCCACGCAGTCGTCATTGGCTGCGTGAAAAGTCTTCTTGACCGGATCGGCGAGGAAACATTTGCCCGGGACCTTGGTTCCACGCAGGCACACTGACATGGATAGGTTGACAGACATAAAATTACGATGTGGTATGCTTTGGATCAATAACTGGTGCATTCGATTTCCATCGAGTCATTTCATGTTTTGTTTTAAGGTCTGTTCCTTTCTATTTGTGGACATGACAGTAAATTCTGATTAATTGCTGATTATCATAGTCAGCATCTATGAAAAAAAACTCACTTGACTGCAGAGATTGCTGCTCTTTCAACAAATTCAGTTCGTAAACAATGTCTTCAATTTGTTTCTTTAGTTCCTCAATGGCAGCGTTGGTAGAGTCTGCAATGATTCGAAGAAACACTGACAGCATCACATCCTGAGTTCAAATGTGAAAGTTGGCCATACCTTTCTTTGTGCTTCTCTTCTTTTCTGCTGTCTGCTGGTGTGCACATTGTATCAGCAGCAGGACGCAAAACAAAGCAAAGCAAACTTCTTGCGCTCGTCCCATGATATCTTTTGAGAAATTCTTCAAAAACACAGTGAAGAATAAAGATGCGAGATGCCTGCCTGCGGCTTCGCGCGTCGGTCGGATCTTCACTGCTGAGCAGCGCAACTCTCGGACAAAGACCTCGGCGAGCACAAATGTTTTGCAGATGTCTTATAGACCTTTGTGTTGTTTTGGAAAGCGTGAGGGGAGGTAACAGGATTGCGCTAAAACTTTTGGCAGCACAAAGACAAGAACTATTTGGTTTCCAAATGCCTTCAGCCTGCTTGTTAAATATTTATGAATCAATATTACTGATGTCCCCTAACCAATCGTTTTATTATTGCTTGCACTGCAAGTGCTCATTTCAAAGAATAGCTGAGGTATGATATCGCAGGTCAAACTTGTGTCATCTTCAGCACTAATTTTCAACCAATATTCAATTACTTTTTTCTCCCTTTTAAAATTGCTGAGCCTTTTCCAAACTTGGGGCCAAGGTTAATTTTGGGGTCTGTTTTTAAAGGGCAGCCAATTGTGGCAATAAAAATAACATTTTATTTTTATCACAGGTATATGCCAACTTACTTTACACTGAGCAGTCACGACTTAACCATTTGCATAACACTATAGGATGACATCAAAAATTCTGAACGGTCATAGTGTTGCGTTTTGGCAGGAGCTGTAGGACTGCGCTACATTTGTGGAACGTTTTTGCTATTTCAATAAGTTACAAGAGCGTAAAACATTACGAAAAGCCATCTTTAAGTTTGACGCAATGATATAAAGTGTAATTGAGTTTTGATGACAGAAATGTTATGGAAACTAGCTTTTTTTGAGTATTCATCGATGTGTAACTCTAGTAAATCTAATTGTCAACATCTCGTTGCATGATTTCCCTCTAAAATTTGCCACATGCCACCGCGGCAGACGTCTCTGCTTCACTTGAATTTCAAGTTTGTGTAAATATCAAACACATTTTCAACCATCTGACACTCACACCAAGAATCGCAGACCGCAAATATCAGATAATCTTATAAATATATTTAAACTGGAACATTTGCAAAACAAAAGAGCAACAGAGCAGGTAACACCATCCAGTAATAAGACATTTGTTGAAAATACGTCTTTTAAAATGTACAAAAGTTCAAAAGGCAGCATGTACAGTATACATCCACAATGAAAAGTCCTGCAGTGTTTACTGCTCTGCGTGGCAGTACACCAGAATTGTGACAGTGCTTGGGTCAAACAGTACAAATAACCACTTAAATGCATAGTCGCTCACTTAATTAGCTCAATGTAGTCAGTGCAAAATGTTTCAAACGAAACACATCTTCACAGTGGCCGTAATCTCTAATCGGTGGAACACTGACATCGGATAACACGTTTATAAATGAAAGCTTTGCACACTGTATCATGTGCTATGTTCCCTGATCTCTTGCTGCCAACACATGGAACAACTTTTGCCCCGCTAACAACTTATGTGTGTGTTTATGTCTTGCAGTGTCAGTGCTGTTTAATAATAAGCAGCTGCTGTGTTGATAATACAAATTGACCTCTGTGTAGATTAGCCCTGTGGCGCTTTGTGCACATTTGATCATGGCTCAGCACGTAGTAAGCACTTTGGATTAATGCAAAGCCCTTTGCATCGCACAAGCAGGGCAGCTACAATTCCAGGCAAATTGACAAACAACAAATATATATATATATATATATATATATATATATATATATATATATATATATATATATATATATATATATATATATATATATATATATATATATATATTTAAAAAAAGGATGTGATCTAACACTGACTCATCAAAATCACAAGAAATTGAATTAAATGAGCAAAACACAAGGGTGCATCCTGAAGAAACAACATGCAGAAATGAAGCATTAAAATGGCAATTGTGCTTTATATTTGTAGGAAAACAATCATCATCATCATCATCTGAAGGATCTCTGCAGTGTTGGCTCCATCCCTTCAGGCTACGTTGGGCAAAGCACTGGAATAACAGACAGATAAATATTAGCAGAGTGATGCATGAGAACACAGCATGATGTCAATGGTAAAATTCAGTAAGTGGAAAATAAAGGAGGGGGGAAATAGGAAAACATTTTATTACATCAATTACAATACATATTCACCAACCACAACATTAAGAACATACACGAGATTGATAAGCTACATTAAAGAGTGTTGGCTAAATTTGGACAATGAGTTACTCATTCAACAATACCTTTATTATTGTGATTGCACTTCATAGTGGTTTAAGGCAAAACCATGAGGAATGCAAAATCAAAGTGTTTGTCCGAAACCAAAAATGCTAAACACTTGGTTGACAACCAAAAAACAGAAAAAAATTTTTTTTGGCATATTGCCTCACTGTAGCTCTTCAACTTTGGGAATGGACTGTAACGTCACATGCAAGGTTTTGCACAGGTCTGTAAATGACTGCAAAATGAAATGAAACTGCATAATATGGCTCTGAATATTATTCTTGTTCAGTATTTTAACACTGATTTAAAAAGGACTTATTGTAATGTGTTGAATTTTTTGGGTGTTACAATATGTATATATTAAAAAAGCCAGATATATTCTTTATTTTGATTCATTATCAACCACTAGATTGGCCAACAGAAGCTTAATTATTTGGTTAAGTTTTGTAAATATGTGACTAGATTGGACCATTCATTGTAAGTAAGTAAAGTTCTTCATTAATTCATTCTTCTTGATATATGTCAGCTATTATTGCTTGATAGGAGGGTCACATTATTATGACATTTGCAGTTATTAACATTTACTGCATTGACGGACTTATTTTCTGTCTGTGTTTGACATGTCTAACTACGTGTGAATGCACCATGCGCACTGTGTACATACTGAAGTTGGCGGTCAGCGATAACTCTGGAGACTTTGTGGCCACGATTGAATATGAATTTATTGATTTTATTTATTTATTTTAAATAGTGGTGTGTTGATGGTAACTGTGATGTAATGGTAGTAAAAGCTAGCCAATGTTATCGCGGCTACAAAGGCTAACTTCAAAATAAAGCCTTCTACGACTATTGCATTGTCCTCCATGTATTATTTGATGTGCTTATTTCGGTTGACCAACGCAACACATGATGATTTTTGTCTTCCTTGGTAGGCCTTTTTTGCCTCACCATAGTCCCAGGAAAGAAATGGAAGCTCAGTGCTTTTTTCTTGAGCCGCTGAAATGCTATCCAATAATTGCCTACAGTAAAAGTCACGTGTCTCTCCTTTCCTGGTGAGCCAGTATTGAAGACACTGCATTTTTGGTTTAGCTCTTATCGGCTCATTAGAGAGTGCATGTGGAGTTAATGTTTTGGCTTTAGTTACATTTATGCCACAAGTTGATGAAAAGTAGACGTTTGGTAGCAGAAGTGAGTCAACATGAAATCTTTCAATGGCAAATAAAGTACAAAGTGTCATCAGAGGTTCGGCACATCGGGATCAGCCATGCGGCACAGTGACGTCGGTTAGTGAAGCTACTGAGTGAAAATTAGAAAATGCACCACAGTTACAGTGTAGACAAGGGGCGCCTCGCCGCAGTGAGAAAAAAAAAACACAACAGTGCAGGTCACATGAACACATGTCACAAACCTCGCAGGCCGTCGCTCACACCACAGCTAGCATATGCAAGGCAGCGTTAGCGCGTGAATTAAAGCAGAAACACAAACAAATGGAAAAAGTCGAGACGGTCTGACGAAGAAGGAATTTTTAGCATCCAAAATAAATGTTCCAACTGTGCAATATTTCAATTTGGAGTTTGAATCAAATCACTTTGAACAGTAGAAGCGGTCACCTGCACAACTTTTCAATGTATGATTTTAATTATTGGAAGAAGAGAGAGTAAAAGCAAAAAAAGAACAGAACAAGAGATTAAGCATAATCAATTGCATATTCATTGCTTTTAGATAGATCTAAATACTCATTATAGAGTATGTAGCCTATTGGACATCCTAGTGACATAATGCTTTCCCAGCCTCTAACCTACTAGTTACAAGGGTAAATACAGTATGCTTAGAATGTATAGATGATCAAATATTACAAAATACTAGGGCCCGAACGATATGATTTTTTTTTAACATGTAAAAAT
Organism: Hippichthys cyanospilos; assembly: GCF_059441005.1. Lineage (NCBI taxonomy): Eukaryota > Metazoa > Chordata > Actinopteri > Syngnathiformes > Syngnathidae > Hippichthys > Hippichthys cyanospilos. The sequence continues at coordinate 5,194,137 of NC_142371.1, forward strand.
ACTGATTACCAATTAATGCAAACAAACCTGGAATGAAACAAATAACATTGGTTTCCTTCCAATGCATTTCATTGGGCATCAATTATATGTGGATTTATACTGGCCTGAAATGTATTGCCCAAGTAGAGCAGGGATCAAATGTAAATCAATTGTTTAAAAGAAAAATGTCGGTTCCCTGAATGCATTGTTGGCCTCGGTGCATTCAATGCATTTAATTATTGAAGTTAAAAGGATATTAATCCTTGTCAAACGAGTTTGTGTTGCCAGAAGGTGAATGTGTCTCATGCTTAAAACATTCCTGTTTGATTTATGTTGCAACTATGTTTGTATTTCATGTATTTATTCATTTATTTATGTTCTTATGAAATTATTTTGAGTCTAAGTTTTGTGTTGAGTGGTGGCGCCAATTCCTTGCATTGCTCACCTAAGCAATGCTTGTAAAAAATCAAATTTGCTTTATCTTGAATGACAGGTCTATAGAATGACGCTATCAGAAATTTCATATGTCATTAAGCATTCAAGTTTATGGTGCACATTTATGCATAACAATGACAGCATTGTTGCTGACATACAACTGATGTAAATGGGTATTGTACATGAAGGTAAAATGTTAAAATATTTGGCAAATATCATTCATTTCCCCTGTGTTTGAAAGACCATGCTTGACGGAGTTAAGCGATCCACCAGACAAAATACATGTTTCAAAAAAATCCCAGCATCAACAACACACTGCATAAGTTATTTACAAAACATAAAATGAAAGGCAGAATAAAAATATAAGAGATTGTGATGGAAAATTAGTATTTAGCCTATATTAGTTTAACATTGTTATTCACTGATCACCTGGCATTGTTTTAACAAAGACCTTTTCACTAAACAAGGCATGAGAAATATTTGTGCAGCTAGGATAAGATGACCAAGATAGGTTGGGGAGTTCAAGATCTCCCACCTTCAGTTTTATGGGGTTTTATGGGTTTTATGGGTTTTGCCTCCGTAAATTTCCTCCACTCCAAATACTGATAAGCATGTTGAACAAAGAACTGTTTCTCTTAAGTATAAAATATAAGGGAAATAAAAAGAACTTGGAGAATGATGTACCTTTGAGAATGTAGTCTGTTAAGAGGGCTGGAACCTTGTCACTATCGTCCCTCATCGCCTGCAAAACTGAAATGTGGTGGAGGGGCGTGAGCAGTCACGTTTTGAATCAAATGTAATCATGGGGAACGGAGGAAACTTACTTTTGATCAAGACCTGGAGATCCTCGATAGAAGGAGGGTGTCCTTTTTTTTCGTATGGGATGACGGTAGTCAAATACTACAACGGAAATAAACATTAGTGGTGTCAAAATAACGTGAATAATCAATTAATTATAGTTTAGTTAAAGCATTATCTTTTTTCGTCACGTTAGTAACATTTTGAATGTCAAACTATGCTTTCATTATGATGATTAGATATGTTTTTATGCATTGGTCTGCTTGTCTTGGAAAATAAAGGTCAATGACACCCTGATTGGCTGTCATTGTGTTAGGCATAAACTGATAGGCTCCTATTGTGGGTAGGAGGGTGAGTTCAGGAGTAAAACATCAAAATGGAAAAGCATGTGAGAGTTGTCGGTCCGATGAGTGGTAAATTTAACCTTTAAAAAATGCCACAACGGCACCATAGACACAAAAGCAGCTCAAGTTTAGAATCCCACATCAGCGCAAAGCAGCCGGCCGCGACTACAGCCACAGCTAATGATAGAAAATGTGACTCAAATGTAGCGTGCCTTAGCAAAGCCTTCTGCCAATCTAAACTCGAAAACCCCGCGTTGAGCAAGTCTGCAATGTTCATGATGAATGATTTGAATCTCTAATTATTTGGCGATTGGCAAAAGAAAACAACAACATTTCTTGTGACTGACAAAACTAAAAGTCGCAGCCAGCACTTTGCACTATTCTAACGTAAGGCAAAAGGTAATTGGTTGCTACTGCATTTGTTGAAGAAAATAATGACCTAAGCCACTTTTGTTGTTGTTGGTATTAATCTTTTGAACTGGCAAAATAACAACAATTGGTCTTAAAAAAAAAAAAAAAACAGTCTGGCTGAGTGTTTCTCACAGAATTTTAGGTGACATTAAAAGGAAAATAATTTCTGTAGATAATTTCAGATCTTAATTAACCCCGGGGATTTTTCACTAGCCTGGCAATATTATGACCCAACTTGGGCTGACTTTGAAAGGGTCATAACATCGTCAATTATACAAATATATTTACATTCAATATGTTCAGTAGCATAAGCCCTATCCATAGATACATAGTTTTTTTGAGTTTGTGGGGGGGGGGGGACTTGACTTCCCTTTTATGTACAAAAATTGTTAAACTGTGATAATAGCAAAAGTAACTATTTTGTATATTTATATGTTTATGAAATTGAAGCAGGAATATTTATGATGTCATAATTAGAGTTTTATGACTTTTGAAGATGTTTGCATTATGGCAGTCCAGGCTAAGCCAATCATCGAAGTAATTGAAGGCTTACACATGTCATAAATTGGCCGCTAGCACCACCCGGTGGTTTTGGAGTGTCAACATAACACAAATATTTCTATTGTGCCCCGTTCGTGAGTTGCCTTTGAAAGGATTAATGCAAAAATCAGGGGGAAATGCATCCGGTGTGAAATATGTCCAAAATTGACAATATTTCCTATTGTGAATGACGGTAAATGAGCCCGACATGGGCTAAATTTGACACTTACACGATGTAGCTCTCGACTTTCCGTTTTCAAGCATTTAGCATTTGGCAGCGTGTCATATTAAAAGTCGTCATGTTTTGAAAATCCAAGCAATATTTTAGCCTCCCAGTGTGTGTGTGTGTGTGTGTGTGTGTGTGTGTGTGTTTTTTAAGTGTGTGTGTGCTTCTCCTTTGATACCACACATCAAAAACATCACAAAGCCCAAATTGGGTCAAAATCTCTCCCCGCGGTTAATCCTATTTTAATCTTTTGACAGCGAAACATACAATTATAGAATTTTGTAAGAGATTTACTTTGTCAAAGCAAGAGTTATAGCATATATGTTTAATGTTGGAACTTCAACCTAATATATAAATAAAAGTATTGGGCCAGCTGACATCTTCATGAAGTGTCAATAGACCTTGCATTTTAATCTGAGCCCCTTTGTCTCAGTGCAGGTCATGCTTCGACATGAAAAAATAGAAAACCAAAAATGAACCTGTTTTTCACTGCATCCGCTCCCGAACGTTTGTCGAAAGCTGTTTTGAATAACGGAGGAGATGCCCTCCATGCTGAAACGCTGAGGAGGAAGTAGCAGAGAAACATAAGAAACTAGATTAAAAATGAGAAATGAAGGAGCATGAGTCCACAAGTAAGTAGGCCACAAATCCGACAACCTCATCAGCTTGCTCATGAAGGAATAAACTCACTGATCCAAGCGACTTCTCGGCGTGACCTCGCGTCATCGAGACCGCCCCTTTTAGCTTCTTTTTCTTCTTTAGCGCCTCGCGGTGCTCCTTCTGTCGGTTTTGCACGTCGATGAGCGCCGAGATGAAAGTGTTCTTCACCTCTTTCTCGAAGTCCAGTTCGTCCCTGAGAGCCAAATGCTGAACCAGCTCCTCCGAGAGCCCGGCGACGGCACCCTCCGACTCCTCCAGACGCTCGTTCAGCTCAGCCACATTTAATCGACGCATCCCTGCGCGCATACGCTTAGTGATCATCGATCTAATTGTGGTGCCCGTTTTGTTCAGGGTGATTAGTGGCCCGGATCATTTGAAAATGAGGTTAAAAAAGTGTACGTCAATTACGGTAGTTGAGTGTAAGACGATAATGATGACTTTTTTGTTGTAATGTGTTACAATGAATTTAATAGTGATTACATGACTATGTATTTCATAAAATAAAAACCAGTAACAATACCGAGTATCAGTATCGGGCCAAAACCTTGCCTTATTCAAGGTATCAGTTCTTGTGACACTAATATCAGCCGCTCTTGGAGCAGCTTTACACTCATCGGAAACTGATATTGGAATTTGTTTAATTTGTTTTCTTTAAAATTATGTCATTATTTTTTTTGTGTGTATCAAAACTATTAGTGCTAATGATACTTGGTTTATATCAATGATTTCAAAGCTGGAATGAGGCACATGTGTTGTCATTTTCAGTCAACACTTAATACATTTTACAACAAAAATAATTATGTTATCTAATCAATTATAGACAAATATAAACTTTTTACTACTGGAAATGGCTAAATAAGAATATTATTCGCTTACATTAAACAAATCTTTACGATAATATGTTCTATGCTGCCACCTTGGCTAAGCACCACGGCATTCTGATTATTTTGTCGAATATGAAATAAGCAGCAAAATTCACCCACTTTTATGGGGCGGCCATTTTGAAACTGTGAATTGAAAATTATATCACACTGATGTATTTTGTAAAAAGCTATTGTTTTTATAGGTCAAAGATTCCAACTGAAATCGCCGATACATAAGAGGACATTTACTTTTTAACATTCATACTGTATCAGTAATCCTATTATAAAGAGAAAAATGAATAAAAATAAAAAAAATCTTGAATACATATGAAGTCATTAGTTAGAGGGAAATAAATGTTCTGGTGTAACTTTTCCAGACTACTTCTTCACTTCTACATTAACTGATGTCTCTAGATTACAGGGGTACCGACGTGGTTCGCATGAGTACCCTGCAGGCCTGTTCAGCAAATAACTTACAAATTATAGAACAATGTGATTTTCAAGGAATTGTACAAACAATTATACAAATATTACAATTACATTACATATTACACTTGATTTATATATTTATTACAGCTGTTCAGGTTTAACCTAACATGATGAATCATCGTGATTTCAATGTTGACCACAATAATTGTGATCATTATTTTGGCCATAATCATGCAGCCCTAGTGGTATCATATGAAAGATTGACTTCCATTTCAGCTATGTTGTATGTGTGGAAACACTGCTATCCAATGGGCACAGTTATCACTACAGTGCTCAATTGGCTTACATTAGGTAAGCATTAGTCCAGGGTGTCAGCAACTCTCCATAAAAAAAACGTATTTGAAGAGAATTTTATTATTTATTATTGTTATTACAATTATTTAAAAGACGAGACTTCATAGCTCTCAGTTTCAAAAAGGTTGGTTATCCTAGAATCTGAACCTAATCACACTTGGATTGTTGTTTGGATTTAAGGTGATAATAACTTCAACGACCAGGAAGAGTCCAGTAGCCTTGATACATTTGTCAAATTTCTGTAAGCTTGATGACTTAGAATCTGCATGAACAGGAGGCCCGATTTATAGTAGTTTCATACTCACTTTTTTCATAACTCGGGCTTCTTCTGGGGAGCTGAACATCCAGAGAGAGCAGAGACTGTGAAGGATTGCGCTCTGCTTCAAAATTAGATGAGTCCTGCATTATCTCCTCAATCTCCTCAATCACCTAAACAGCGAGTCAACACATGCAGCAGGCTGCAATTACGGCAGCCACAAAATCCCTCCATAGCCTGCGTAGGCCGTATCGTCGTACGCATTTACGAAGCTCTCGCGCGCCACTCACCTGCTCGGCTGTGAAGAGAGGTTCCTCGCCGAGACACGGGACTATGATGGAGTGCATGTCCAGCTGTTCCCTCAGCTCCTCGACTTCAGACACATCCGCCGCGACATCACTTGTCTGTGTCTAAGTAGACACCACAACGGGGGGCTGAGTGATTTAATCGCCAGAAACTGAAGCATGGTTGAGATTTGTCAGATGAATGCGGGTAGAAAAAGTGGGACACGATGGGAGGGAGGGAAGGAGGGAGGCGTGGAGTTTACTGACCGCGTTCTCCTCTGGGTTGAATGTGGCCATGTGGAGGGAACGTATATGAGAATGTTTCCAGTCAAACTCCATCACCTGCCCGTAGCTTTTGCTTAAAGCATTCCAGAGCCTGTGGTTACATAAAAAAGCATCAGATGCTTCTTCTGATTCCAGTTAATGAAGCCTTGACTTGACTCTTTTGTTCGCTCATTCAATTCAAAACTTATTTCAGGACGATTAATATTAATTAAAAAAAAAAAATAATAATAATAATAATAACGAAAACAAAAACCAAAATATAAATACTGTTGACGCAAAAAAACAGAACACAAAGACAATTTTTATTTGTTAAAATTGAAAACGGTTTCAATAGCAATCTACAGTATATATAATATGTATGCAATGTTTACAGTTCATCCGTGATCCTAAAGTGGACCAGCGCTACTGAAAAAGGATGAATGGATTTGGATGGTCTGCAAAAATATGAAAGATTTCTAATGGTTTGGCTACCTTATATAGCGACTTCAAAGTGGGGAAATATAAGAAACACCACTGGATGATGAAAGGGAATGTAACCTACAGGAATACATAGCTTTGTTTTGTTTTGTTTTTTTAAAAACTGGGCATGATTTTGTTACAGGCCAGTGAGTTGAGGAAAGGATGGTAAGCCCTGTATGAAACATACAGAGGGTTCTTTGTTTACGTCGGCCCCGGCATACGAACGGTATGCAACGTAAAATTTGTCATGCGAAACATGAATAGGAAAGCTTGGTTGGGCCGGACTAACGCTTTTTCATTAACTTGCTTTAGTTATGAAATCAATCGCTGTTTTTATTCGAAGTATTTAATCATTTATGACATATTTACAACTGATTCGGACGGACTTTAGCTATTGCTGCACTTCCCCGAATTACGTACGAATACCGCCGATGCCGCGTAAACGTATAGGCAATACTGTACGTGTACAGTATACTGTATATCCATACAGAACATATATATTTTTTAATCTGCTTATGAAAGCGTCGTTGAGAGAACTGAAACAGGCGGCACAAGCGATGACGTCATTAAAACGACAAGCCATTCGTCCTCAAGATGACGATAAATGGTTTGACTATGTATGACTATACAACACCATACTCACTCGTCCCCCTGCAGAAGCGTGTCCTCGGCGATGATCGCCGTCAACTCGTCGCTGTTGTCCGCCGTGGGGCTCCCATCCCCGAAGCACAAAGACAAAGTGCCGTCGAAATCGCCCAGAAGGTCCTTCACCAGCGTAGAGGTACCGGGTTCCCCATCATCACCGCCGTCGGCGGCATTCAGAAAGAGCGCCTCTGCGGCGGGCACGGCTGCTTTCAGCTGCCGATCTGCACACAAATTGGGCCAGCCGTCGTCCAGACGAGCGGTCGGCGCCGCCATTGCCCGCCCGGGACAGCCAACTGGCCCTGGCTAGATGGTGATGGATGCTTGGGGCTGACAGGCCGTGGCATCCCCCTCCCTCCTCTTCTAAAGCCTACAGCAAGGCCGCCCGGCAGCTTTCCTGCAGCAGCGGTTCAGGCTGCAAGTAGTCGACTCGTGGCTGCCTCACATGGCGTATGCTACTGGCCAAGCAACACTCACCAGCAGCAACATCGATAATCATTATTTCATCGTGTGCTTGATAATGTTTGACTGTCTCCTGTACTCAGTTACACATTTTCAAGTGAAGCAAAGTCATAGCGCCATCTATGGGGTAAAGAAACACCAAATACAATACAATACAATACAATACAAATACACACATTTGCAACACAAGAGTACCTTGCGTACTCGGATATCGGCACCCGCGAATTTTTTTCCTGCTCAAATGGTTTTTGCTTCCTAGTTTCCCTTACTTTAAATGGATTTTATATGTATGCATTTCAACTCGCACATTCACTATAGGCGGTTAATTATACATCAGACAACAGAGCCCACGGTATTGTTGATTTTTTTTTTTACTTGTGAAACATCAGGGCCACAGGTTTAAAACAGCTGGGAAATTAGATCAAAATGGAAATCTTTTTTTTTTTTTTCAAAATTAATACACAAAATATTTGCGTTATTGTCATCCGAACCAACATAGGTAGGTGCCACTTACATAATGTAATATTGCACTTTCAAGTAAGTTGACAAATGACTGACACTTTGAACTGGCCTTTTCAACAAAGGGCAAATGAAAGTGAAGTATCGACAGTCCGCGGCTCACGTTGTTGAAACAATGCATAAGCAAGGACAAGAGTTCAAGAGTTCCAAGAGGATTCTGATGAGAAACAACTGATTTGTGTCTTGTCATGAGGTCAGTCTAATGGCCTTAAAAGTGCAGAAAACTTGTTGAAGGTTCGTATCATTATCTCACTCCAGACTTTATGTCCGATGCTCTTAGATTTCTCTTCCAAACAGGAGGAATCTGTCAAAAACAAGAATAATGTTATCAGATGTTTGTAAGTGTATAAACCAGACATGTGGGTGAGAAGTGTTTAAAGTAAAAAAAATATATATATATTACTGATGGCAGTAATGAAGGCTCCAGGTGCCGTCCGAGGAATGACAGCAGTCGCCTCCAAATCAGGCCACTGCCAAGGAACATGAAACCTGTAACCAGCCAAAAAACACGGGGGTCCTGGAACACACACAAAAACATGTTCCAAAATATAATTTTGGCGGTTTCTGGCTGGGGTGGGCAACATACCACCCATCGGCCACAGACGGCTTGCCAAGTACCAACATTTGTTTAAGCCTTGTATCGCATTTTGTAGAAAGAGGCCTTTGTCGCCAATTTACTCAAGGCTGTTGAAGGACGTCACAGAGATTGCAACATGTAGAAGATCCAAAGATATGACCCCAAATGAAGCCCAAGGAGAAATCAATCTGACCTCTTCAAAAGACGACTCCAAATTCATTCCGAAGGCCACGCCGATGAGACCAAATAAGGAGAGTGAGAAGGTCCCCATGGTCAGTTGCAGGTTCAAACGCATCATCACATTTCGATGGCTACAACAGATAGCAATCGCCTTTCAGTTCATTTGCACCGCATTCTGTCATGGACGCTTCACACAGCATTCATGGACATTAAGGCGTACCTGTCCAGATTGATAAAGATGACGCTTTCTGAGTCATCTATCAGGCCTTTCAGCTCCCTGGCTTTGTTGGCCAGCTCCTCGGCCTGCGTGTGATGACACAAGCACAATATAAGAACATAGCATGCCTCAGACCCACATCATGTGCATTATAAGACGCTAGTAAACATTGTAGATACAACTGTGGCTTCATGGTAGCTTCAGAAAAATAGTTACCTGCATGTAGTAATTATCCAATAAAAGTTCCATCTCCTCGGCATGGTCAATCCCCAAACTGCTCTCTTCACTGAAAAGACAAACCTACAGTAAAACAGAACAGCTCATGGAAACATACGTTACTGTAGCTGTCCATAGAAGAAGAAAAAAAATTGATAATGAAATGTTATAGGGCTGTAACGACTTTTAAATATAGATTAATCTCAGTTGAATAGTGAACTCATTTATAGGTGAATGGGATTAAAAATAAACATGTTTTAATTGTAATTACTTTATTCAAAGACAGGACATTACTGTATTTGAAATTAACAGTGCAGAAAAAGAAAATGTAAATTAATGTATCCAGGTACTGTTTTCTTGTGTAACATGTCAGAAAATACTCAAGGCAAAAACGCTGATCATTGTTCCCCAAAGCAAAAGCCAATGTTTTGACAAATTCACAAATTCCACGAATTTCACAAATTCAAAAGAAATTGGAGAATAGTTATTGTTGAGAAGCAAGCCAGCGGCCCTAGTGAGGATAAGTGGCTGTAAAAAAATGGATGGATGGAGGAGCAGAAATGACAAAGCTTTTGGGCATTTTTTTTAATTTAAAAAGATACGTAACATATCAATTATCAAAAAGTTGCCAATCGATTTGTTGTTGACAAATTGTTGCACATTTCCAATGTATCAGTCACATGATTTTTGGACAAAACACTGCTAGAAATGTCAAAATCACATCCACATAAGATAAAAATCAGCAGAAACGGGGGACACATTTAGCAAAAAATTATGATATGCTTGTTTACAAGTATGAATGTAAAAATAGTTACCATTTTCCATAGGGTGTTATATTTGGTTAATGATTCATATTTTAGACAATTTTTCAGGATTGCGTATCTATTGCATGGATTCAAACAGAATTGTTGAAGAAATGTTCTATGGAACATAGTGCTGGTTACAATTTGTGCACGTACTGGCGCATCGGACTTACAAAACTTTCGGGTCTGTCCACTTGGTGAGACACAGCTCTTCAATGATTTCATCCTCATCCAAAATCTTCAAGAGGGAATCCTTAAAAACCTTTATGTCCGTCTCCAACTCTGATAAACTGATAAGTTTAAAAAATATCAAGAGACAAGATAAAATGGCATTAACTGAACATACGTTCTAAAAACACTCTATTGATCTCAATATTGAAACTTGTTTGCTGAAAAATAATGTTACCTTTTACTGTTTTGCAATAGTATGTGTAGTTTACTTCTATCAGCAGACAGGATTTTCGGATCCACCAGAGATTCCAAAATGTCCAAAATTACTGGTTCAACTTCATTCAGCCGGGTTTGTAAATTGTTTACCTGTCGACGGAAGCATGTTTGAGTCACGTATGTGGCCACGTGGATCAGGTGATTGCACTCACCCTGTGCTGCAAGATGGCCTCTAGAGCCCTGAACTCAAAAGGTAGGGAGTGTGTCGGTGAGGCCAGCTGCGGGGCAAGCTCCAGAACCAGCCAGCGCTCCAATCCCACCCCGCGGAAATCCAAGACCAAAAGGCATTGTGGAGTCACAATGGCTTTTAGTGACTGTGAACACATTTGCCAGGGGTACATTAAGATGTCAGTTGAGCTCAACTTAACAAAGACAGCCTGGTTTACAAGCTTTGCATCGACCCAAAAATAAACAACTTACACCTCATGTTTGTAGACACAGAGTTAGAAGTCCATAAGTTAAACTTAATCAGTAAATATTTGAGGTGAGAGGCTAGCTCAATAGAAGAGGGCTGGTTTGGAAATGCAAGTGTTATATGATCAGCTGTGTTGTGGGATTGACAAGCAGAAATTTAACGTTGAGCCTTTTGAAATGTTGCTGTTTGAAGAAGCAGATATTTTGAAACAGCTAAGAAAAGGTATTCAGGAACTCAAGTAAGTTACACACGCTCTAAAAAAAAAAAAAGTAAAATACTGTATTTTAAACTACAGAATAATTCAATAATGTAGAAGAGAAACATTGTAATTTATCCTTTCAGTAATACCAAGACTAGGTTTTTTAAATCAATAGTGCAATATTTGTATTGCTAAGAAAAGCCCTTTACTAGAGGACTAAGACGTACAAATTACAATGAAGTACTCTGACTCTTTTTTTTTTTTTTTGTCTGCAGCATGGTTGTGAAGCTGGTTCGTCTGTTCCTGTTTTTGTTGACTCTACTGTCAGCAAGCCAGGCTGAAAAACAAATATGTCTCAAGTCCGCATCCACCTGTAGCGAGTGCATCCTGTCAGGTCCGCAGTGTGTGTGGTGCACTGACTCTAGTTTGGAACATCGCTGTCACACCTGGAGTGAGCTAAAGAGAGCAGGTTGTGACACAGGTCACATGTATAACCCCCAAGGGCGAGTTCATGTCACCAGGAATGACAGTAGCAGGTATGATAAAACATTGGCTTACTGTATTTATTGCTGGCTTTAACTATTCATAGACTGCATACTGAATGTAAACATGAGACAGTAGTTACCCTTGGGAATTGGGAGGAAACCAGAGTACCCGCAGGAAAACCTACACAGGCATGGGGAGAACATGCAAACCCCAAATAGGAAGGTCATCTGTTTTTAAATGACCTACTAAGGTTGTACATGAGTTAAACAGAATGGCTATACGACTCATTATTGGTCTTTTATACATACGAATTGTTAGATCAACAACATTTCCCCATACTAACCAGTTGGCAATCACGATTAGCATATGCGCACTAACCATTCCATTCAAAGTTAATAAACCCTAACTATCATTTACTTCACGCAAACATGATGTTATGTCTACATTACACATGTAAAGGTGTCCTTAAAGTCTCTTGTAGACGGTGCTTCCACAAAATTTCTAGGCTAATCTTGAGGGTGGAGCTGCTTGTTAGCTACTATCATGTCAATGACTTCCTGTTCTTCTTCTTGACGAGCAGACTGGGCGTGTCTATGTTTGATGGTGCCCTACTGGTTAAAATTTGAACACCTAAAACCGGGCCATTTTAAATTGTTTGTAGTGAAAGGTACACATACTCGGATAATACAACCCTAAAGTTTCTGGTGAATTTCTTTGGGAAGCTAATATTGTATTTAATGAAAGCTGTTAACGAAGCCTGTTAACTATTAAATCAGTGTTTTTATTTGCACAAATAGCATCAAGCATTCGGCCATGAGGTGGTGCACAACTAATTGAGGCCTATTATACAACAGGCTTTACATACCACAGCAGTATGCGTTTTCCACAATTTGCAATTTCATGTAGTTTTATTTTCTTGCAATTTTTTATTTTTTTTTAATCGAAATGATCTGAAACTTGTGATTACCCGACTTATTTGACTTTTTCCCCCCCAGTCTTACTTGGGAGATATTATGTTTTTGAACATCCCTTTTTCCCCTAAATCGAACATCTTGGCTCTCATGGGAAATAATGTAGAAATGATCAGTTTTGAGAGTTAAACCGCCATCATTATAAAAGTTCATTAACAGTATTGGCACTGTTTTAGGTAGCACTAAAATTTTAACAGTCAAACTAGTGTAAAAATTAATGAACCACATTCAACACAATAATCAACTTCATTTGTATGGATGCATGACAATTATTAAACTTGCAGATCTACGGAGAGTGAATGAAAGTCACATTTCACTTTGTAATCATGGAAATCATTTGGACAATCTTGTACTGCAGGAGAACCAGAGATCCATTTTTACTTGAGGCGAGGCAGCTCTTTAATAACTGTTATTGACGGCTTTGTGATTGTAATCACATTTTTCATTTTTGCAATCATTTGTTCCCTTCTATGTGTATATGACAAACAAACAAACAAACAAAAACACTATTTAAATGAATATTTGGAGTAGTGTGGCATATTTTCCCCAACACCAACTTTTAGGGTATCTGAATTTCTGTATTCTGTTTCTGATGATCTTTTGCAGCATTAATCCAACAGCAGACACACCGTTCCCACAGCCCAAGGAGGTGAGCCTCCATTTAAGGCCTGGTGTGAGTCAGTCCTTCCCGCTTTACATCAGCAAGGCTGGAGACCGACCAATCATGGAGCTGAATACGGACACCAGTACTGTTCCAGCGGGGGTCAATATTACATTCAGACAAGATACAAGAGATGGCAAGATCCTGGTGAAGGTCAGGGTAATTATGACTCGGGTGCTATCTTCTTATTTTCAAAGAAAATCCCAGCATTTTGCAGTGGAGGGGGGGTTGTCTTGCAAACCAGAAGTTGTGGGTTCGACCCCCGGCCATTATGATCATGTCAAAGTATCCTTGAGCAAGATAGTAAACTCCAAGTTGCTCCTGATGCTGATAAATGAGCAGTTACAACTGTAGTGATATACAGTAAAGCAATTTGAGGGTCTTGTAAGGTGGAAAAGCACCTGATTAGAATCTGCTCATTTTTTTCTCACACTTTGATTCGTGCAGTTTATAGTCAAATGAGGCTCGGCTGCCTTTTTTTTTTCCTAGCCAAAAAGGGCAGTATAAAAAGGGAGACAGAAGAAGATGCTATCAAAGTATTGATTTTGAGTTTGAACGGCTATTTTACTCTCCACTAGGAGGCATTCTCCATTAGTAAACACAATCAAGTATGTTACTGTTATGTTGGTGCAGTATTTTAACAATAAGAGTGTGTCAGGGTTATGCTGAAAATACAATCTGTGCTGAAGCTGTGTTTGTGCTGCTTTTTCTTCTAAACATGCAGGCATGTTTAGTCTGTGTTAAAGGCATGATGTTGCTGAAACCAAGCAGTTTGAAAAAATAAATAAATAAATACATTTAAAAAATACTTCCATTTACCATCTTTCTGTGTAAATATTTGATGGTACGACCCGCAGCTGTATAGGCCAGTGTGGCCTATACGTGACAAAAAAATTGATATTTTGTTCATTTTTGCTGGTGCTTCTTATAATCCTGTGCATCTTATATTTTGAAAATAATTTTAACAATAAGAGTGTGTCAGGGTTATGCTGAAAATACAATCTGTGCTGAAGCTGTGTTTGTGCTGCTTTTTCTTCTAAACATGCAGGCATGTTTAGTCTGTGTTAAAGGCATGATGTTGCTGAAACCAAGCAGTTTGAAAAAATAAATAAATAAATACATTTAAAAAATACTTCCATTTACCATCTTTCTGTGTAAATATTTGATGGTACGACCCGCAGCTGTATAGGCCAGTGTGGCCTATACGTGACAAAAAAATTGATATTTTGTTCATTTTTGCTGGTGCTTCTTATAATCCTGTGCATCTTATATTTTGAAAACTATGGTATATAAAGTAAGTGAAGTACAACTTATTATTGTCATCAAGCTTGATCTCCTGGTTATTGCCATTGTCTCTACATAGAACATTTTGTAGTTTTTTTGTGTGTCCACCTCTGTCAGAAAACTCAGATGGTAATCATGACTATCTTTTATTCCAAGGTGAATACTGAGGCTGCACTTTGTCACACAACTAGTGACCTCATAAATCAGAAGAACAGGACAGGGTCTTGGTCTGTTCACATTACATCAAGAAACTTTTCACAAAGTGTCAAACTGAAGATAAACGTGGAGTGTAAGTAGGCACATTTTTTTAAGTAACGGTATTGCCATAGTTGTGCTGAGGCATAGTGAACATATTTCTTTCAGGCGAGTGTGACTGCAAGGGAAACCGAGAAGAAAACAGTCCAGCCTGCAGCAGCCATGGCGCTCTGGTGTGCGGCTCTTGCGAATGTTACCAGCCATTCCTTGGGCAACAGTGCCAGATCAATCAAGAATCAAGCTTAGGCAGAGATGAAAGATTCTGTCGCAAGGGACCAAATGCTCCATCATGCAGCGGTAGAGGAACATGTGTCGATGGTGACTGTGTATGCCACAGTCGAGAAAACCCAAACGAACTCTACACTGGGAGGTTCTGCGAGTGTAGCAATTTTGATTGCCCATATCACAACAACAAGTATATAACCATAATAAGCTGTTACATATTTCATTATGGTGTTCAAAAGCAGTGAATTTGCATGTTTTAACACATTTGATTCTCTCCGTAGGATATGCGGGGATCACGGCAGTTGCGAGTGTGGACGATGCATTTGTGACGACGGCTGGAACGACGAGGACTGCAGCTGCTCTATCGATACAACTTCATGCATGGCATCAAACCAGCAGCTGTGTAACGGTCGAGGGATGTGTCACTGCGGAAGCTGTCGTTGTGACACACCATACGCGGGCCTGACCTGTGAGGATTGCCCGACTTGTTTGAATCCTTGCCAGACTCATGCAGAGTGTGTGGACTGCCGGGCGTTCGGAACAGGACCCAAAAGAGACAGGTAAAAACTACATACTCGAATATGACCACTGGATGGAATTTATACTTCATTCTGCATGTGTGTGTGTGTGTGTCATCTTGTCACCAGATGCGAGGCCGAATGCAATAACCTCATCTTGACAAAGGTGGCAAGCAAAGAGGACATTCATGCACCCTGTCGAATGATTAGCCGTGAGGACTCTTGCATCTTCTACTATAGCATCTCCCAAACCCCCGCAGGGACACACTGCACTGTGGCGCAAGTCAAAGAATGTCAAAAGTGGAACTGATCCACAACGATCAAGAACACCCAGGACTAATTTTGGGCATGTTTAATATTGTATCTTTCATTTTTGACTATATACAGCATTAGGCTTTAATATGCGCTCCTATAAGTGTTGATGGTAGTTTACAATAAATAAATATTGCAGCCATGTGTAATATGTTATGCATGATTGCTTTGTTTTGCTTTGTTGTGAGGCTACCTCCATTCGCAGGATGATGCAGTTGTTTCTGGTGGTAAGGCTGGTGCTGTGCTGAAAGCGGAGGTCCCTTGCCTGAAGACTTAGTTCTTGACAAAGCTCATTTTTCTTTTTCTCTATAAGTAAAAAGAACAGCACAACAGTGGAATTTTATTTTATTTAAATGCTCATGAAACTTTGGAAACTACATATAAAACAAACCATTATACAAAGAAAACAAAACATGGATGGATAGATCCAGTAGATGGATGCTGATCAAATCCGGTTTGACATTATAGATTCAGTTTGCTCGAGATCATTTTAAAGGAATATTTAGCGAGCCAGTGAGCCAATTTTAAAAAATGCTAGTTGGTTACAAGTGTTGCACACAAATCAACCTAGATAGATAATCCACACAAGAACTGATCTCTTTTCTTTAACACTTACCAAATGAAGTAACATTTCCCTCTTGGTCAAATTTCATCTGTGAAATAATACGAGAAATTAATTTATGATTTCAAATGGTGTGAAACCTGCTCAAGCATTGCTGGGCCCACACAAGATTTTTTGCTATGTATAGCCCGAAATTATATTAAAGTGTAATTGTTAAAAATGTAATCAGTACTGAAACTGATTAAAACGCTTATCAAAGTACACTTCCCTTTTATAACAAATAAATAAGGAGAAAGAGATAGAAAACATCTTACCACGACAAAAGGTGGTGGCACAGTGGAGAGAGGCGCTTCGGTCATTCTGTGTCGGATAAATGACACTGATAAAAGACACAGATAAAATCAAGAATATATTTATAAAGATTAAATGCGTTAAGCACAACAAATAACATCAACATCTCAGCACTTGGGATCGCAAATACAAGTTTCAATTGTGTATTGTCGTATGAAATTGCCAGAGCGCACAGTAATTATGCAATTATAAAGCGACTTTGCTCAGCATACAATTTCATGATTTTACCAGGCCATGATGCTCCTCCTCTCAGCAGGTTCTTGTGTCTTGCCAAGCAAACTGGACCTCTTCTTCTTGACTCAAGCAGTTCATGACTACAACTTGCTTCGGAAGGTCCTTCACTGTTGCACAATGGTGAATGTGCGTATCTTGTGTAGTAAAGCATGTCATGACCAACCTTGAGATTGGCTTCATTCCCTCCCACACAAGAGAGGACGCCAATAGAGCTGAAAAGGCGCTGTGAATGCAAGTTTCCCCGATATGGTAGATACATCCTTGAGCAGCTAAAACACCTACTCAGCAGCATTGTTAATTTTGCATTCATAATTCCATCTCCAAAGCAGCCTTAATTGTAATTGATGATAATGTGGGAGGCACTATCGCCCAATAAAAAGACGCACAATTTGTCTTTTGAACATCTTAAAATGCTTGAGTATTTGGTATCCCGTCCACGGAAAACGACGACAAAGGGAGTAACTGGGAAAAAAAATCCATAAATATTGGTTTGTTTGCTACCGTAATGTTGCCATCAATGTGTAGCCTTCCTCACGTGACCGTCATTCGGCACTTTGTGTTACCCTAGTTAGCATAGCAGCTAATCGTGGACACCGCCCGCTCCGGTGCGAGTTATCGCGTTCAAATCCACCTGACAATCGCGTTGAACAGAAGAAACACAATTGCGATTCAGGTCGGTACCTACAAATTTAGCCAAATAGACACATTACGCGCGACACAATAGCTAGATACTAAAAATTAAAAAGTTCCAGCGGTAGGCGGCTAGTGAAAACATAGTAGGTAGGATGTGTCCTACCCACAATGCACCGCGAGATTGCCAAATATATTTAGAGCACTAAGATCGTTCTTCTTAGCATGAATTGTCTGTCAACAATGTATAAATTAGAAGGAAAAATAATTATATGATTTCTGTTTTTAATTTCTTATGTGTGTTATGGCGTTTTGTCGATTAATTTGGAAATCTCTTGTCTGGGCTGTGTTGTGCGCGTGCGTGTCATCCATCATCAGCATCCCGAGGAGGATGCCGCGGCGACCTTAATTCACCTCGTTCCGATCCAAATCCCATTTATTATCACTCCTTTTGTTTGCTTTCGGTGGTTGATGCAAACCTGCACGATGTTTCCATCGTGCTGCTCCAAGCCTGCGAACAGCGGCGGCAAGAGAAGCTCCATAGCGAAGCTCCTTCTGGGGGTATTCATGGTGTACATGGCTCACACCGCATGGCTCCTGTACGGATTCCTCAACACCAAGTCATGCGATGAGAGCCGAAGGGAGGGTTGCATCACCTCTTACCTGTCAGCCAAACCCAGACTGCAGGTACCATTTAGTGGTTGTACCCCTGATGGGTAGGTACCCCCAGACTACTGACAAATATCTTGTGCTGTCTTTGTGTTATCCGTCCAGCTGAGTGTGTTCACCTGCCTTGTTCCAGACAACAGTCAGCTCAACCTAGCGCTGAGAATTGATCCATTCGACCCGCACTCCACATTTGAGAGGTGCACTCATCATCACTTTATATTAACTTTACTAAAAAAGCACAAATTGCTATGCTCTTGATGGACAGTAGATGCGTGATGATTAGAGAATGAATATGACTGCATTGATTTGCATGTTCAAATTCATAATGCACAATTAACATGTTGTTATTGTTGTAGATCTGACTATTTCCTGTAGATTACAATGGACTTCAGTCACTGGTGAAAACATACTATATTGTATAAGTGAACAGCATTTATCCATAACGGACTCTTATAAACAGAAGGTATTCATGGGCTAGTTCTCTTCACACCTGTCTATACCGTGTTGTATATGTCTGTTTGTGCAGGCAGGTAAATGTTCCGCTGCCAGAGGAGACTCGTGCCAATGGCAGCTTGTATGCGGTAGTGTACGTCCACAGGGCCAGCGTTTCCCCTTTGGAAGACAACCGAGAGGTGCACCACGCAGCTCTGCTTACAACCCACATCAGCCCTGCACACACTGAAAAGCACAGAAACACACAGAAGGTACACTCACTTTCATTAAGTGCTACTGTGCATCTACTCAAATTAGAAATTCAGAACATTCAGTGTGAGATTTTCTTATCCTTTTAAAATTCCTATTTTTCCACATATTAAATCAAACAAACAGTCATTAAAATATTTAAGATTGTTCAGAGATTTCATTGTTGAAATTACAGCATAAACAATATTGGACTATAGTGGAGCTTTAAAGTATGGGTTGTCAAAGTATGGTCCGCGGACCCCCGAGGGTCCATGAAATAATTTGGGTTTTTAAATTAAAAATATGTACGGGTTAATTTAATTTTATTTATATTACATTGTGAATGTATTCATTATACTTCAATAAAGTAACTAATTCAAACAGTTTAATATACGTTAAATTAATGTATTAATTTTGAAATTTTTGAAATAGACCCATGTAATCCACATCATCATCAAAGAGCTTGATTATTTTGTCACTAAATATTTGTCACTAAATATTTGGCAGCAACCCGTTTGGGGTAAATTGACCCAGTTTGTTATGAGGAAGTGTGCAATTTTCAACTTTTCATTTCATCATCTGCAATGGGGGGACGGTTTGTTGGAAAATGTGTTTTCCAAAAAGAGGTCCCTGACTCCAAAAGTTTGAGAATCCCTGCTTTATAATAAGACTGGCCTGATTGTGTTATGAGGCGTGTGTATGATTTTTTTTTCTCCTCAATATGAGCTATTTGTATGTTATTATTTGTGGGGGGGGGGGGGGGGGGGTTTGTGCTCTGATTTGTGAGTGCAAATTTGAGATACAAGCATGGTGTATGCTGGCAGTAAACTCAATTCATGCCTTTAAGCAACAAATATTTCAATACTAATGGTGGAGCAAAACATCATCTGATGTCTTCCCAGAAGAGTGGAAAACCTCCAATCTGCATTAATAACGCCATTCTGCCATCAAAGAAAAAAAAGAGGAAAAACTACAACTCAATGTTTGTGTATGCGTTTTCACAAGAATTCCAAATTAAAGTATCCTGTATCCCACTGGAGACCTCGTCTGTCAGTCGCAATGATGTCAGAGGACTTTACCTTCATCAAAGGAGGACTCCCCAGCGACATGCGCCGCTACGTTAGAATGTAAGTCTCGCGATCAAATGTAGCACAGTCACGCACGAGTCACGGCATCCGTTGAACTTAATGTTCTGTCAGCTCACAGGAAGGAAGACGGATCCTCTACCTTCCTCTGCTGTTGATTGATGAGCTCAGTTTCAGAATCAGAGACCTTATGGTAAAGCAACGTCACGTCCTCCACCGCACAAAAAGTGGACGAGAGTGAATTGCATTTATGCGCTACTATTCTATGCATCCTCCCACAGAAGATCAACAGAAGCACCACCCATCTTCCACTCACTGTTTCCTACGAAGGCATTTCTCTGAGGAGATTCCGATTTTGGGTTCATCTCCAGGATGTGGTCTATTCCCTGCGCCAATTTGGTAGTGATAAATGAAGCTTTTTTTTTTCATTTCAAAGAAAAAAAGAAGAAAATAAAACTACATGAAATGAGTGTTAAAAAAAAATCCAGGCTTGATCTGGAGATTTAAATAGGAGTTTTCTTTGTTGATGCAGGCTTCTCCGAGGAGTACATTGATGAGATTAAAGAAACCCTGGTGGGCTCTAATCTTTACCTTTTAGTGTTGACCGCCCTCATCACAGCTCTGCAAGTAAGACTGTGTAGATAATATGACCTGGTATGTTTTTGGGTGTCGTCTCCAGCGCACCCGCGTCTCTTATGAGGATAAATGCGATGGAAAATAGATGGAAGCATTTTTTCTTTTTGAAAACATGATTGTCCTATAACTTTCACAGCTCATCTGTGAATTTCTGGCTCTTAAAAATGACGTCAGCTCCTGGAGAAAAAAGAAGAGCATGGCAGGAATGTCCAGGAAATCCAGTAAGAAGCTTTTATATACAAATACAACCATTGTAAGTAAGAAACAACGGAGCTGCAAAGCACTACGTTTTGTACACTTTCAAAACAGTTTTGTGGCGAAGTCTCGGCACCTTGCTGATTTTCCTGCACCTGCTGGAAGAGACCAGCCTCCTGGTGCTACTTCCTGTCGGGCTGGCAGCGTGCGTGGAGGTACTACTGCATATCCCGTCATAAACAACACAAAGCAGCAAAAAGATTTTGGACTAGATACCTGGAATGCTGTCTCATCAGGTGTGGAAGGTGTTTAAAGTGTTTCGACTCAAGTTGCATTGGAGACGACCCTATGTGAGTATGGAATCAAACAACTGACCTCGACATTTGTGCAAAGTCATGTTACAATCCGCTTTTTTCTCTTGAGAAGGTAAACAAGCTGGATGAAGAAGAGCGGAGGACAGTGGAGTTTGACACACAGGTGCTGCTACTTGCCAATTTTATGACTTCCTACATTTTGTTTCCTTTTAAACATATCATTTAAGGTGTTTCTCTCCAGGCATCCACATACTTGTCCTACTTGATCTATCCTCTGTGCATCAGTGGAGCTATTTTTTCACTGGCCTACTTGCGCCAAAAAAGGTGAGCGACTTACTGTAGTTTTCACTTCTCCTCTGCCTTATCATTTGTATTTGCACCACAGTCTTACCAGTGCAATATTTTATTCAACGTATACAAGACATTTTGGCCCGTGTATTAGCGTGAACAGGTGTGAGGGGGGTCTAAAATCCAATGTGGCCCTTGAGGACAAAAATGTGGTTACTCCCATGATAATGCTTTTAACACCCACATATGAAGTGTGTGTGTGTGTGTGTGTGTCTATTTGAAGCCATTGTTCACTGAATTAACACATAAACAAATCCTGTTTTAACAGTTACTTCTCCTGGATGCTCAACAGCCTGGTAACTGGTGAGGTCATTTTATTATTATTGTATTATTTGGGTATATTTTAGTGCAGTCAAATGGTTATTTTTATTTTGTATTATTTTACTAATTAATAGCAAAATATTCCATAATCAATTGCGATTAATCGTATTTTTCAACAACTGGTTGCTTAGAAGCATGAAACGTATCTACTCGTAATGTTAAATCTTGGACTAAATCTAAGATCAAATAAAGTGGTAGTTTAAAAGACTGCTGTAATACATTACTTTGAGCCTTAAATACTTTTTTTTTCCTCTAAAATAAAACTACCAAATCTGACTCATCCTTACTGACATTATTTTTCTTAAATTCTTTTCACAAAACGTATAAATAGCTTGTTTTGCTCTGAGATGATGCCCGTGTTTCAACGGCTTTGCAAAGTAAATGTTTTTGTTTCCAATCTTGTGGTGAGCACCTTTTTTAATTAAGATTATATATACGTCCATCTTTGTCTTTCTTTTTGCTGGTGACTATTCTAAGTTTGGTTTCAAAGTTAGCAAAGTTCTATTGCCACAGGAAATAAATCGAACTGAGGTTAAAAACACCCACACACACAATATATATAAAGTTTGATTTACCGGTACTCTCCAAAAATAGAAATTACCGATAATAGAAAAAAAGGAAATCAATTGGAATTAATGACGATAGGGATCCAAATGACATCATTTCGCATCAACAGCTTTCAAAGTGATACATTTTATTTAACTATTTGTATTTTTTTTATGTGTGTATATTTGTTTATTTCATGGTGATTTCTTTTTTTTTGGGGGGGGGCTTCTTGCAACATTATTTTTGCGCTATATAATTTATTCACTGCCTATTTTGTGAACATCGATCCATTCTAATCTATAGCTGTCAGTGGAAGTAAGTTATTTATATTTTTCCTTAAAACTACGGATTACTTGTATATTTTGGAACTAAATTAAATTTAAATTAAATTTTGATTGCAACTATATGACATGACAAGTGAGGCAATACAATAGTTGCAAATTTAAAGTTGTTTTTTTTTTTTTTCTCATGCAATTTTGAAAACTGATCACTAAACCTATCTTCCTTGGCAGGAGTGTATGCATTCGGCTTCCTGTCTATGGCACCTCAATTATTTATCAACCACAAGGTGAGCACTTGTCGTTAAACTTCTCACAGTGCGCCCCTGAAGCCGCTCTAACCGTTCTATCCTGATGTGGCTTTTCCTATCAGATGAGATCTGTGAGCCACCTCCAGGGGGCAGTGTTGATGTACAGAGTGAGTGTGATGATTTTCCAGTTCCCAAATTTTTAGATCGCAAGATATTGCATTTCATAAAAAGCTATTTTTATTCATCAGCTCACATGTCCCTATGTACCAGGGAGTGAACACCCTGATTTCAGATCTGTGTTCCTGCGCTGCCATTTTCTCGTCATCTGAGGCATTCTTGTCCTCTCACCAACTCTCATGTTTCAGAGATGAGCTCTTCTTCCTCATCTACCTTTACCAAAGAAGGTAGCACGAACTATTCTTTGACTTTTGAGTATGCAATATGCATTTCTGGAAAAGGGGCTCCGGGAGTTGGTGTGAATAGAAAAATAACAGCTCAGACTTCCTATTGTTCTTGTCTTTGTCCATCAGGCGTTGGGCCCCAAAGGCCCGAAGACCTGAGTGTGGCTCTCACAGCAAGAAAGTAAAGACTCAGTGAGCATCTCAAACAAGTGAGGTGCTGGACTTCCGATGCTTTCGTCATCCAACGTATTCTTTCACACTTGCATCAGAAATGCAGTCTGTATACCCGTTTGCTTTGTTATGCTTTATATGCAGTGTGTGGGAAGCCATTTAAGATTTATTCTGGTTATGTGACAGCTTAATGGGGGTGTTGAATCTACATTTTCCCACACGCTATTGTAGCTCATAATGTTCACCCGTTGCATTTTCGCATTGCAAATGTAAATAGGCTGAATGCAAAGCGCTGAATATAATGAGAAATATCGTGCTTGGTATTGATTTCTGACATTGAAAATGGAATTGCGAATGTGCGTGCTATTTCTAATGACTTCTATTTGACTGGGATTTTTGCACTTGGAAAATAAACAGAATTGTGTGTACACGTATGATTTTTTTTGTGTGCAACAAATTTATGTTTTATCACAAGTCATACCAATTTTGACTTTATCTGCATAAACTTCATTCAGTTGTCTTGTTGAATGATTTCCCCAACTGAGAATGCGTCATTATGCAAAGAAATGAGTTGGCATTTCAGAGAGAAAAGAAAGCAAACAACTTGTCAAGCAGACATGCTGCACAAGTCAAACTGTGCTGGCTTTAAAAAGCCTTTGTTTCTCAAAGGAAGTGGCTTTCATTGGACCATGTGATTGACAGCAGAATAGCACGTGACAAGTATCTGTGAAACCAAACATCATGGAATGCCACACACATGCGCAGCGCGACAACATTTATGAAATACTTTCGGATGAAAGACACTAGATGACATGGGTGGAACTGCTGAAGTGGATTTGTACCAACAGAAACCCAACACACATGCACACACAGCGGACACGACAAGTTGGACGGACTCATGAGTTGAGTCAATGCCAGGATGCTGCTTGTTCTCGTCTTCCTCTCTCTTCTCATCTCCCCAGGTGAGTTTTCATGCAGGTTCAAATGCTATCAGACTTTTATTTATTTATTTATTTTTTAATGAAGTCAGAGGTGCTTCTTACCAGTATTGCTGTTTGAAGGCTATAGCACGATAAAGGGGTACAAGTTCACTGTTCAAGATGCAATTATGAGAGATTATCAGAAAACATAGTGAGCATCTAATGTAGCACAATAGTAATCAAGAACTGACTTTAGCTGTATTTGAAGCAATCGGGTCTTAATAAACAGCTTTCACAGCATCAAAAGTACATACAAGCTTCATGGAATAATTTCTAATGAGGAATCAGTGACATTTTAATTAAAAAAAAAATACTCCGTCAAGTCATTGTTTGCAGCTGAGCTCTGCTAACTTTGCTCTGCCAAGATTAGAAAAAAATTGATCATATTAACTCATTCAATGCCAGGGACGTATTTTCGCTTTTTTTTTTTAAGAGTCCGTGCATTCACTTCCAGATATTAAGGACATTTATTTCCAGATACGTAAGTATTAAATCGATATTTATTTATCAGGGATTGAATGTCTGGACTTAAAAAAACATGAAAATACATCCCTGGCATTGAATGTGTCAAAAGATCAAACAAACACATTACAAACAGTCTTCGAAACGATTGTTTTGTTTTGTGTGTCTTTCAAGATTTAATTAATGTAAATATTTGTTAGTTTGTTACAAAATAAATGTTGCAAATGTAACCAAACGTTATTCATTAAAGAATACCAGATGTGCAGGTTTTTATTTACTTTTTTGGGGGGGAAGGGGATTTCCTTATATAATGCCATATTTGTCTTAAAAATCCTGTGGCATATGCCAATAATAAGTATTACCTGCATAGGCATATCACATTTCTTGCTGATCCATATTAACAATGTTAGGCCTTGATTGGAAGTTGATGTCATTTGTATGAATTGAAGTCCTTTGCTTGAAAACAATTTAGCAGAGCATAATCATAAGTTTCGACATGATTTGCATGGCTCTTGTAATGACAGGAAAACACATTTTGATATAGGCTCCAACTTTAAAAAAGAGGTTATAGAAATTTTTATTTAAAAAAATGCTTGTATAGAAATATTTACTGTATGTGTGAGGTCTGTGAGCGTGTGTTTGGGGATTCATTCGTAATCTGGACACTCATACGGAAAACGTGGAAGATAAGCAGAGCTGCATTAAGTTTCTGACATGGCTAGCAGCCTCACATTCTCACAAGCGCACACACTTGATTTGTCAGTTTTGTTGTCATGACAGCAAATCCGTTCTATCAACAGAGACACGTGTATAAAGGCAGAGTGGTGCCGCCGCACACTCTTAAAATTTTGAATAGCATAAAGCTTGTGGGCTCATATTATTCTTTTTCAATGATGCAAAATTTTTCGTCATTGTAGTCCGATTTAGTTTTGAGCAAATTCATACATAGCGATGGATATTTTCCAACTATTTCGTTACATCAGTTCCACCCTTGATTTGTCTTCTACTTGCAGTGCTGTTATTGGATTGCTACGTGTGCAGCTCTTCTCTCACTAATGACGAGTGCAACGCAAGCACACAGGAATGTCATCAACCTCTGGACACTTGCATGACAGTGGTGGACACTTTTGGTACCGATTCCATGGATCACACGGGACTCATAAAAGCATGACAACATCTTGCTCATTCACCATTTGCATGTTGCGCAGGTCTCATGAAGGCCATCGTCAAGCAGTGTGCCAGCAGGGCCACGTGCAACGGAGCGGCGTCTACCGCTTTTGTGGACTCCGATGGAAACGGGAACGCGGTCAGCTGTTGCAACAGCCACAACTTGTGCAACTTTAGCAAAGGCGAATCCGCTCACACCCGAGGACTCGTCCCCATGCTGCTGCTGGTGTCTGCAGCCACACTACTGCGGCCAGACTGAGGTCAGAAGGTCACACTTAATGTTAAACGGGTTAAACGTGGGTTAATAGATGTATTCTTGAATTGGGCCCTAGTCTATCACTAATGCATTATGAAGTCATAATTGCAGTAGAAGGTTCTCAAGTTGTACAGCAAACTCATCCAAACAAATGCTTAAAGGAAGAAAAGATTTGTCCAATGGATGAAAAATGGTAAATTCTGGTTAATTATTTTCATTCCCCTGAACCCCCAAATCAGTTGTCCATTGTAAGCACATATGAAGATCAAAACATTTACACTAATTATCATTTTTCCTTACAGCTCGTCCGCACTAGGGTTGCTGGATAATATATGGTGTATTGTTATTATTGCAGTCCAATGAAAAGTATGCAGAACTTTGTTCTGTTTTTAATTAACCAGATGAAACATATACAGTACTTTGTTGATTCAGGATAAAACCATATGCACATGATTTGTAAATACATGATTTTCATGGGACGGCATCATATTGTACATACCTCATTGTTTTAGTTCATTTGAAATGTGGGATAACAGTATGTTTAAATTGTATGTCATGTTAACAAATGTAAAATAAATTTGGCACCATGCTACGTATTTTGCAAGTGGCTGAAATGAGTAAACCTTAAAACTTGTTTTCCATTCCCACTTAATGATTTTTATTTCATTGATTTTTTTTTTCCTGCTATTTAACAAGGAGTCAGACAAAATAAAAACCAGTGTTTACTAGCACGACTTCTGTACAATTGACCAGTGATGCACACCAGTACGGTTTACAATATACCAACATGAGCAGATTTACACAACGACAGAGATAAAATAGTTTATTTTACATTTGTAACCCTATATCCACCCAGGTATTGATTGGCTGGCTAGATGTGATAATCAAACCTGGGTCAAACTACTCTTGATTCATTTTGGTGCTGTGCAAATATGCTCTTCTCCATAACACTGTCACACCACGCGTGTGGAGTTTTGTGTTCTCAGTTCATTCTCGCGGGTTTGCAAGGTGACGTTCCAGTTGAGTGGCTCAAGACGACGAGCCAGGGATCTTCTATGTGTCGCAGTGCTCAACTTCATTTGTATTACTGGCAAATCACTCTGATGTGTGAGCGGATATGTTGGCATAGGGAACTTAAAATGTGACCAAAAGGAGGCTCTCGCCTCCTTTGTCCTCCTCAGTGCTGCTGGGATCAAATATGTATGTTCAAACGAAAATTGTGAGTCAAAACAACAGGCAATAAAGAATGAGAGCTGAGATGGCTTCATCCAAATCTTTCAAAGCTGCTCAGACAGGAGTTGCATGAGGAAGACGACAGAGAAAGAGTAAGTTGAAAAAAAAATGGTTTTCTTCTTTGTATCGAGAGTTTCCTTTGTCCTGTTCAAGATGTTATAAATAAAACGGCGAGAGTGGGAGGGATGGCAAAAGGAGGAATGAAATCGCCAAGGAGATGTGAAGTTTTCCGCGTCACATAATCGGAAAAAAACTACTGACATGCTGGAGTTTCTTCCTTGTGATATGATGATGCTCACGAGAATCAGGTCCTGATGGCTTGGATAATTCCAACAAACGGAAGCGAATGCAACCTCAACAGCGCTGGGCTCATCCATGCTGTTCTATTATAAACCATCCAACAATTCCTCTCTTTCTCCCAGTTCGGTCCACAAAGATGACAAATCCCTGATTCAGGAATTGTTTTTGCTCGGTTCTTTAAAAAAAGATCTCACAGTGGTGCAGAGTTAAACAAGGAATCAGCTCGGCGCTTACATCGAGGTGACGATGATATCAGGGCCCCACCCCACCCCGTTAGTCAGCTTGTGGATGGAAAATTCCAACAATGCTCACTGATAAGGAAGTAAACGGATCCACAAGTCCGTAAACAGCACTTGTGGCGCTAGTGTGGGCGGGACTGGGCCATCATCTTGAGTCGGGATTGGTCGATGACATCCAGCAGGTTTTTGGCGTCCACGGCGAGGGCATGAGCGGCGGTTAGCATTTGCTTCTTATAATCTTGCTGAAGACTGAATGCAATACATAGAAAAGACACATTAGTTACATCACACTAACACGTATACACAACAATACAACCCATTAACCCCCTTCATTCATAATTGTTTTCTCAGAATTTTTTTTTTTTTTTTTTTAAACTCATGTAAAATTCTCTTTTCTTAATATTCCTTTAACTCATCCAGGGTTACAGACGCTTGTGTTGTGTGATGTTTAAGTACCTACCTTGTCATCACATACTGCTGTGCTAACTTCATTTTTCCAATCAGTTCTGCCAAGTCAGAGTTCAAAAGCTTTTGCGCCATCTCAATCTGCACACACACACAAAATGCACATTGATAATAATGATGATAAAATACTGAATATATACGCCATTGTGTTTGTTCATGTGCCATTACCTCTCTGTGCGTGCTGGCTGGGAGTTGCGGTAGGGTCTCGTCTACTGTGGCCAATAATGTCCTCAAAGCGAGGCCCACATCCTGAAAACAGGAAACCACAATATCGTTTCTCTATGAGCCGTACAGCTCTGATTGACAAGCTTGTAACTGAAATGACGTCAAAGAACTTGACGCGTTATTTTCTGGTATCTTTGACAGGACATACTGAGCCAGATTCACTAAGTGAGTGGGCAAAAATTGGCCCAAACTTGATTGCGGACAAAAAATATAAGAAGCTGATTTTATAAGCATGCAAAATCTGATGTTCATTTGGCACATTGTCGGATAAGTACATTCAAATAGATTAATTTATCGCGCACAATGTGATTTATCAAACCTAGGGAAAATGGCAATTTAAGTAGAAAGTTGAAAAGACAGGTGCGAAATGGGGAAAATAAAATGCGGTTGGGAGAACTTTTCTGGGTTTATAAAGCAACATTATTGAAATGCCGCAAACAAAGATGATTGTAATTTAACAGCTATACAGCAGTTTTGGAGCATCTGATTGACACCAGGGCGGACTCGGAGGTACTCATGAGAAACAACCTAGTTTATCTCATTTACCTTGACCATTGGAACATACTCCTCGGGGGGAGCTGGCTGAATCTTGCTCGACATCTCGATCACAGCTTTAACCAATCCTGTCACATTCTCGTACACCTTGTCGTTTGAGCGGTCCAGATTGGCGGTGGGAGGGGGGCTGATCTCTTGGGTCTGTAGCTGAACCAAGTCAAGTACACATTTGGTGACGAGTTTTCGATGTGACATCATACAACAAGAACCAACACAAATGTGGAGACGTTACAAATCAGACACACAAAAAGAATGCTTTGTGTGCATCTCACCTGGTAGATAGACCACAGGTCCTTGAGGGCCGGTATTCTGCATGTATTTCCCAAGCACACCTGATTCAAATGCTTAGGTTCATTTTCATCGTCCTTGCTAATAAAATAATGATTTGAATCAGGTGTTCTGGGCAGAGAAAACCAGAAAACATCGGGAATACCGGCCCCTCGAGGACTGGAGTTCCACACCTATGTTAAGTAGACTATATGCATGCATTCAACACTCCAGAGACTAAACTAGAAAAAAGAAATATATGAAACAAAGGGTATGCAGACATCAGACAAAACAGAACAACTAACACTGACAAGCAGTCAGAAAAAAAGGAACAATTTTAATATCCTGAAGGAAAGCAGAACTATCACTGCTTTAAAATAGTAACTGTTAGCGATAAAAAGCTGTATTTTGATCATTTAATCTTAAATTGTTGTAAGAGTCTTTTCAATAAATGGTTCAATACATGGGACTTGAAAAACACTGTTGTTAATTTTGTTGATTTTCTCTTGAAATGAAAGCACACTATTTCCTGATATCCCACATTTTTTCCTCTTATGAGGTGGATTATCAAAATACTCCATCCATTTGCTCCTGCTCCAGCCCTTTTGTCCAATTTTAGCAGCCTTTGTGGCCTTCGAGCCAAAATGTTTGCCCACCCCCGCTCCATGACTATGTTAACTCCATCAATTTTCTTTAGCCACACCAGTATGCATTTCTTTATAATAACCGCTAGATGGCTATAAGGCACTATAAGGTTCTCTATAGTGGCTTACACATCAGCACAATCTTGGAATCTGAAATAGACTCATTGCCTTCTCATACTGCGGAATGTATTTTAAGTCCCCTCCTATGTGCGTTCCCGTTCTCGATTGAGAAAAAGGTTCAGATTATTATGACTACCATTCAGAGAAATATTTTCAGAATGAAAAGAGACATACAATTAAAGGACCGGCTTGTACAGCAAGACAACAGGTGGGCACAGAACATGCCGGACTGGATGTCAAATAGGACAACAAACACCATCTGCTCCTATTACACCAGCCACTGTTTGAAAACTGACAGCTGTGTGATGACATTTTCAGCGCGGCAGCAAGTTAATATGGTTAGTAAAAGTTCATAATGGCGAGAAAACAGATGTGTTGGCTTTGGGGGTACATAACCTTGTACTAAGAGTGCATAGAAAAGGGAGAGCGGGAAATAAATGACAAATTGATAGTAGAAGAGTTTGCACGAAATGCGTGTGATTAAAAAGACAGTCAGACACACACTCACACATGCTGCTTACCCGCCAGGGCTGAGGCCAGCAGCAAGGCAGAGTACAGGAGGAGCAATAGGAGGGACAGTGGGAGGAGGCAAACCAAAAGAGGAGGACAAGATATTATTGGGAAGCATTAAAACATGCACTGTATATATTAGGGAATTGTGTTGTTTTGATATGTGGATGGCATTGAAGTGATCAATATATTGCGCATTTATGTGTTTTTAAGTCAAACATTTGGCACATTTCTAAGCCTTCCAGTGCACCTTCACTCCTTCATTGTAGCTGTCAGCAGTGTTCACAGAGGCCAGACTGCACCCTTGGCTCTGGGCCCCAGGTCGTGGTGGTTTCTTCGGGGGGGCCACAAGCTCTGCAGGAAACAACATCTCCTTAGTTCTAGAGTGTAGTCGTCTTATTTGCAAGTTAATTCTATGAGCGTCTACTCTTGGGACTCACAGAATTCCACAATAGCATATAGAAAAATATACTGTAAGCAGGAGGGTCCTACTCTGAAATACATTGCTCAATCAACCACTTGTGAACACTCTAAAGTGTTGGCTATATGATAAAGATACTGTCTGCTGTGGATGGGGACAAATCCATAACTGTATAAAGCAAGCAAAAACACTATACACTTAAATGCACACTTGAGAATTTTAAATGGAAAGCAAGCAAAAAACTGTGGTTGGGGGACTATAATTTAAAGGTTACGGGCCTGTCTATTACCTGCTTTGCCAACGGGCTGGTATATGTGTTGGTTTCCCGTCTGCAAAAACAAACACACCAACAATACTTTGGGTTAGCAAGTATGTATGCCTAAGTAGAAGCTTGAGAGGAAATGAAACAAATTTACAGGCAAGACTATGCATCTAAGAAAAGTAGCAAATGTAACTTCATGTTCAAATCACACAACACTCAGTCTCTATTTGCAATTTGCAGCAGCATGTTTGTGTGTGTGTGGTCTATCACCATGTCACGTGAACATAATAATGCTCTGTTGGCCACACACATAACAAAAAAAAAAGGACCCCGAAGCATTCCTTGGTGAATTGTTGGTTACAAGAAAAAAAGGTAATTTTGATTTGTGATCATGCCAGTCAAGTGAAGATTTTAAATTGTGGCCAATTATTGGTTCTCTATATGTAGGAAAGTAGAAGCAGTGGCTGAGAAAAGTCTTTGTGCAATGGGAGACTTGTGGGTTGACAACCACAGACACCCCAAAATATTTGACTACAGTAACACAAACCCCCACATATAGGAGGGAGATTTTTCCCACCACAAACCACATTCTATGGGAGGAGGAGGTCAGGCAGTGTGATGAATTACAGAGACAGAAATATCTCTGTTGCCAAGGGCAACATTAGACTGCAAGGCCAATGTCTGCCAGTACACAGAAAAAAAAAATCCACTTTCTGGTATGTGTTATTGATGGTGACATGAAATTCTTTAATGCACTATCTAGAAAACAAAGCTCAAATTTGAACATGAATGGATGGATGGATGGATAGTACTATCGAGAAAACAAAACCATTTTCAAAACAAAGTACCTATGGAAATGCGTTTGATGTCTCCACATCTATCACACGTATCACACGTCTATCCAACTTTTCAGACATTATGCAACGTAGAACATTAAATTAATGGTAGAAAGACATTCAAGATTTTAGTCCTACTTTCAATTATATACTGTATACAGAATTCTCAAGTACTGTACAAGTAGGAATGTATCAAATCAAACTGAGCGTTGTGAGTAAAAATCTAAGCGGGGGACCAGCAACTATAAATCTTGAGTACCCCAGTGGGATACAATAATTTACACCAGGCCTCGGGTGCAAAAAGAATGTTAGTGAATAAAATCTCTGTGCGTCCTCCATCACACCTGAACTTTGTGCAGACTACAGGTGACCTCATCACCAAGGGAGCACTTTAACTTCAGGTTTGAACATGGCATCGCTTAAAACAACCCATGTGGGATTTTCCTGTGACGCCATTCTTCACACTCGGAATAGTTTAACTGCATGTTTCTGGGTGTAATTACAGGTGGCCAAATTTGGGCAGAACCCAGTAAACGCCACACAAAAAGAGCACAGCAACCCGCAGAGGCAAAGAGCGAAGCACAAAGACAATGATGGTTTGCTGCTTATGAAATGGTTTTCTATTAATACCCAGCGGCGATGTGGGAATCCACTGACCCCAGCACAAATGGGACACTTCCTGTTCCAGGATCACAACCCTTTGCTATTATCCAAATAAACACATGTTGCTGCCAAATTGCTGTGAGACCAATCAGAACGTGACTCATTCATCTCAGACATCACCTTTGTTTCTTTTATCATTCCCAACCACCTTCCCGTGGCAGACATCATCAAGCGTGCAATGGGAAAGTATCCAATTACATTTAATTGGGCCAATAATAACAGGATAACGCATTTACTACAGTTGATCTATGTGAGCAACATACAATGTCATGCACGCTAATTAAAATATTTTCCACGAGAGGGCAGATTTTTTTTTTTATCAACCTTAACTAGGGCTGTGCAACAAATCAAATTTATACAATCAATACATCATTATAAAAAATCAACATTTTTAAAAGTAGCTAAATCACGAAATCGGGTTTTTGCACAAGAACAGAAAAACAGCACAGAATCCTGGATGAGTGGGTTACAAGATGTATTTACAGTTGCTATTAACTACTTATTACAATATCAAAGACATATTTTTCTTTCACTGTTCAGACAGTCAATCCCAGCTCTTTGTATTTTTTTTTTCAAAATGTTAAATGTTTGGATAAAAAGAAGGATGTAATAATGTCTGGTACTAAATTGGGTGATTACTTACTGTGAAAAGTATCTTACCTGAAGTAATCAATCACACTACTACCTAAAACCTGGAGCAATAGACTACCCTAGTAATCAATTACCCTAAAGTAATCAATTACTCTCATATCTAATCCCTAAAGTAATCAACTATTTTAGTACTTAATCATTCAAACGAATCTATTACTACTCTATAACTATTACATGATTACATAAAGTGATCAATTATCTTAGCACTTAATTACCTAAAATAATCAATTGCTTTAATGTTTCGTGGCATTACGCAATTAAATCATTCAGTATTATCCTGTACTATTTTAGACGCTCCGTTAGCCAAAAAATTGCTTAAAAAAATCTATACATGCAAAGAAGTACCTGGAATTGAATGTCTGGCCTCCTAAAAACGTAAAATGTCCTTGGGACTGAATGAGTTAATTAAGGCATTTACACAAGCCATAAATGGCATTTTTTTGCACAAGCTATGAATGTAAGGTTTACCTTGAAGCTGATTTAAAATCAATATGCATTATTGTCTGAAAATCTTGACGATGAATGAACATGAATGGCATTTGTTCATTCATTCATGATCAAGGCCGAAAATAAGGAAGCGACTTACTGGTGGCTGGAGTCCATCATCTCGGTCCAGACTCCCTCGTGAACTTCTGGTTTCTGGTTTCTAAGCACAACAAAATGACAACAATTACCTCCCCCCAAAAAACTTGGCATCACGATGTGAGCATTCAATAAACACTGTGGTGATCAGGAAAGAAACATGCTAGTAATTACATAATTAGTCCTCAGTCGCGACGTGCTCAAGATAATCGATAGCGCTAAGTTTCACCTGTAGTTAACACAATGTAAACCAAAAAAATGCATTTGGAACAACAAACTTTTTAATATAATGCTACTCACACTAGACTTCCAATAAAACAGAGCTCGCACAGTGAGCGCTGCATGCCAGTCTAACAACTTCCACACACACAAACAACAATAAGTAACTTTACCACAACTTTTCAATGCCAATCCAAATCGAACAAGGAACACCAACGCTACATGTACACAAAGAATCCATATCCTCCCGCCTACCAGCTGTCCAAGGCAGGACTTGAAGACCAGCATAGCAATGGAATTCATATATGTTGTCTCAGGTGATGTCTGTATCCTCGTGTGTGCCGGCAGGTTAATGTAGTGGAGAATACATCCAAACCTCCAGCCCACTTTTATATGGCTGTAAAGCCCAGAGAAGGGGAAAGCATTGGAAAGGAAAGGAGGGATGGAGCACTCTGCCAATGAGCGGTCACGTCGACCACTTTCTCCCTCCAAGCCCATCTTTCTCCTCCTCCTTTTTCTTACCCCTCCCTGAAGGTAGTGCATTATAAAACCAGTTTGCAAACTACACACTTTTTTTGTGAACTTGTGTGTCGTCACTTAGTGGTTGCGTGTGTGTTGACTGGACTGTCAGATTCTCAAAGACTATCATTAGCTTGGAATTCACACAGGCCCCACCTGCCTGCAAACACACACAAAAACATGCGCACGCGGGCACATGCTTGTAAAAATGCGCCATTTTATTGGAATTTTTCCTTGCTTAATTGTTAACTTTGTATAACTACACTTTTTGATTTGCAGAGGCAACCTCATTATCATTTCTGCATACAGTGTGACAACAGGTACAGAAGAGGGCACAATAGAAGTACCTGGATTTAGGTAATCTGGGAAAGAAAAAGACGCAAGACTATAATTTTCCACTGTCATAGAGCTAACCGTAAGAGTCTAAAATTAAAATAGCTCGAGGTGAACAATTGTTTTCCGTGTTCAAGTAATTTGCTATGACAGCAACAGGAATTTAATGTCTCAAATTGAGAGCAGACTTGAGCTGTTAGAAACAGAGGAGCTACTGTCAGCAGACTAAAAGCTGTTGACTGCAGTTCGGTAACAGGTTTGTTAAGGACTTAAGGAGATGAAAATTTCCTTCACTACAACTAATATGCCTTAAAGCAGTTCTCAAACGGGGGTACATTATATCACTTTGGGGTGTATGTGAGATTTTTTTTTTTTTTTTTTTACAGATATCAGCAAACTGGATTTAATATTCTTCCAGGAACAGTTCATTGCTGCAACGTGTCCTGGAGTAATTTCAGTACCTGGGTTTAAAAAAAAAAGGGGGGGGGGGCTTCGAAGCATTTTCTTCTTTCCCCGGGTGCCCACTTATTAATGTATGCGTAAGAAAAAAAATATTATACACACACACACACACACACACAGAGAGAGAGAGAGAGAGAGCGAGAGAGAGAGAGAATGTAACACCAAGTGTTACACAGGTGGAGCTCAAATAAAAATGGCAATAACTATTAGGGAAAAAAAAAAAAAACAGATGCAAGCAAGACCATGCAGGTACCAATAACACAAGTTCACACTCTAGTCGAAGTCCAAACATGTTATCAACCTCTTTGTAAGATTTGGTTATTATACCAATACTCGCACTTGAAGGAGTAGGTGAAAAAAAATGTTTAAAGAACCTGATCATACATGGCCTGTAAAGTTCTCTTCTTGTCCTCTGTGTGTGCTGTGTGTTACCAGCAGCCTTTCCTCCTGCTCCAGCCACCTCTGATCCTCCTCCATCTGCTGCTGCTGTATCATCAGCTGTTCCTCCATTAACAGGCACTGCTGGCCTACACACTGCTGCGTGTCTATTTCCCTGTCCTACACACAAACACACACACACACACACACACACACACACACACACACACAAAGACACCACAAGCATGCAAAAAAAACAACCATGCACAACAGCAAGCATACAACATGGGGACATGGGGATGAAGACAACATGCACAAATATATATACAAAAATCAATAGCAAATGGATGAGACGCAGTAGCAACACAATAGACAGACAATGAAAAAAATGAATGTGTATGCCTCACACAATACTCACAAAAAGCTAAGCATATTCAGCCTTTGTATGGAATGGTATGATAAACAAAAGCAATACTGTACTGTAACTTCAAACAGGTGAGCTTGCCCTTGACCCTTTTGAATCTTTTGAAGACATGTTGAACTTTTCCAAGTTTCACTTTCTCTTGCACTTTTTCTCTAACAAGGAACTTCAAGTGTATGACTGAGCCAATAAATTTATAACCAGGTGTACACCTATTTTTTTTTTTTTCATGGGTTACTACATGAGTACCAGAACATAGACTCCTTCAAAAGAATGATACGCAGCCTATTTAGGCAGCTTCAATAGACAAAGATCCTCCGACTAGGAAGGCATGGGACGCACATGCCTAGCTTTATTAAGGATGAGGAGAAAACTATTACTGTATTTCTCTGTGTAAAAGTTGAGTTTTTTTCCCCTCATTTTCAACCCCCATATTCGGGGTGTCGACTTAAACCCGCACAACTCTAAACCAGACAATTTTCTCCACATATCTGTGTTTGAAAAACATGTGAAATTAGTAAACGATCCATGCTCTGATCTCACCAAGTCACTTGGGTAAAGAAGGCTTTGGCAAAGCATTTCTGGAGATCTCCATTTCAAACAAATTGGACGGGTCTGACGGTGACTACCCAAGGAAGAGTAACGTTGTGTGATGTTTGCGCCAATGATGACCAGCAAAGAGAGGACGCCCAGATTACTTTTTTAGCTTTTCGACAAATTCAAATTCAGCTTTGTCAAAAAATTAAAGCATTGAACCTTCAAATCATTTTATTGTTGCAACATTAGTTTCAGCATTTGTTTCTACGCTCGCGTGCGTTCATTGCCTCGCACCTGTCCTGTTTCTGCCCCACCCCTGCCCTCCAAAACCGCAACAGTAATTTGCTGTGTCTAACATAAAAGACAAAAGTTGAAAATTCTATAGGTGTCTTACTTCCATTGCTGAACCCCAATGTGCCATGTCTTGTCCATGTGGCTGAGGGAGGTGCTGTACATGTGAGTGTGCATGGACATGGTGGCGCGGGTGCGTGTGCGCGTGATGCGTCTCCAGCATTGTGGCCTGCGGGGGATAAAGGGCACTGGGCACTGAAGGGAGGGTGTGGGGGCCAGGGTAACCTGTCATCTGAAAAGCAGAGGAGACAGAGATAAGTAATGAATACAGCCAAAACACTCACTGTTGTGGGATATAATGAATGCAGGACATTCTCTGCATAGTTTACTTGAAGATGAAGCTGTCTACATACCTGGTAGTGTCCAGGGTGCTGGGCACTGGGGTAATAGCCTTCACTGGAGCGAGGGCTGGGGTAACCTGGTCTACTAGGCTATGATGAGAGGAAGGGATACAGAGGGTATGGTAGGTTACAAAGCATGATATACACTGCATCGTTCACACAAAAAACACAAAACTCCCAATTCATCAGGCTATTAGTTGCCAAATAAAGCAGAGAACAACTAGATGCTGAAACAACAGCGACCTGTTAGTTGTACCAACCAGCACAACAATAGGGCTAATAATTAGGCGCAATTTAGAGTTTCTCTGAGAGTTAAGGAAGATGGTAACATATGGTGTTATGGCTGAAAAACCAACATTCCAACTAGGTTCAGTCCTTGTACCCCACTAAAACACATTTGCTAAGAACACCATCTACTGGTGGATGATAGTAGGGGTTTGAAACTAGTACAAACAATATTAGGATTAGGGCCTGACTAATATGTATTTTTTAGGCCATTAATAGGCCAGTTAAATAGAATTAAATTTAATAAAATAGCAATTTCCTGCCAAGGTTTTTCAATAAGAATGAATTATACACAGATTTTCACTAGCTAGAAAACTTGTCCCTGCGAAAAGCAGGGTTACTGTTTAAAAAAAGTAGTAGTACATAGTGTATTAGTTATTTGACAGGTCAGCTCGGTAGAAGAGTGATTAGCACGTTTGCCTCACAGTTGAGAGTCCCGAGTTCAATTCCAGCTTGCTCCGGCCCTCCTATATGAAGTTTGTATATTCTCCTTGAGCCCACATGGGTTCTCTCTGGTTTCCTCCCATAGTCCAAAAACATGCACGGAATATTGGTCATTAGGCTGATTATTTTTGGCCATAATCAGCCGATGTAATTGGCTTGCCCTAAACAACATGCAGACACAATTAATACTGTACAAGTGTTTTGTTGTATCTATATAGCTGAATATATAATGTAAAAAAAAAAAAAAAAAAATGTATATTATGGACCAAGAATTAACATAATATATTTTGCACAGATATTATTTAAAGGCAGACCTCACTGGACAATGTATATATAAACCTTCTGCTTTTTTTGTTTTTAAAAAAACAAACAAACAAAAACATCTTTTTGAGAGACAAAATCTCCCAATTCTTTCCCCTTCACCAGCATATCTTTACAAAGAAAAAACAAAGTGTTGAGTTGCAGAGCAGAAGATTTGAGGCACAATTCATTGCCAGCACGCAGACACATTCATCATCATAAAGTTGAAAGTGCTGGCCTGACATACAGAAACAGTGCTGCCACAAACGCATGTCACAAAGACTTAGAACCAGTCTGGAGTGTGCGGCTGTAAAAATGTTTGAATGTGATGTGCTTTCAGCCAAAGTTAATACGATTTGTATTCTTAGACGCTCTTTTACTTCTCCACATCAGCAACTTTAAATTAAACCTCTGCAATGTATAATGTTATATCCGTAGTTCACAGATTTAGTTGAAAACACACTTAAGCACAGATGCTTATCCTGATATTACTTAATACATTTCGTGGACTTCTCTATCTGTTGTGGGCAAATTCACAACTGCCCACACCTGAGTCAACATTTGGTTCCATATTTTAACTGTCACATCTTTAACATGGTTACAGGTTAGTAAGGTTAGTGGAGTAAAGATTTGGACAGAGATTCTGAGCAAGCTATACATAGGGAGTGATAATCTGAGGACACATCAACACAAAGCCTGACGCAGACAAAAACAAACAACTGCCATGACATGAAACACCACCAAGGTCAATCAGCAGCACGCTGGCAGGCCGAGCACAATCATGCTGACTTCACAGTGATGCTGTTCTTGGCTCCAAACCTTTCAAAGTCACTTCACTGACATGATTAATTGAGGTTCGAAGGGGCAGATAGGGTTAGTAGTACAGGGAGGACATTTTCATCCAAGTGTTGAAATATTCTTGTTTGGCCCGCTACATTGGGGCATTGTCACATTGTCCAATTAATGAAATAAACTTTCAACTAAAAACAAATTTGTAATAGTTTTGCTTTAAAGCTGATTCATTCCTTAATAGTCGTCATGCTTAACCGAGAATATCAGATCGATACCAAACGTTGTGCCGTGCTTTACACGAACTGGCAAGGGAAGGTAATAGATAATATTCATACTTTATTTTCATGGTATTTGTACAGCATTTAATACTTTGAAATTTGCTACGTCTGCAGATGACGCTAGATCACTGTGTTTAAAGGCCATTAAATAACAACTATGGAAAGGGAACTAAAAATAAAAAAGTATAGTAAATACTGTGTTGTAATTTTCTAGGCTTGTGAACAAAGAGTGTGATTGGTTTGAAGAGAATGTTGCAACATTTT
The DNA here is from genome assembly GCF_059441005.1 of Hippichthys cyanospilos. Lineage (NCBI taxonomy): Eukaryota > Metazoa > Chordata > Actinopteri > Syngnathiformes > Syngnathidae > Hippichthys > Hippichthys cyanospilos. Next base: position 5,234,284 of record NC_142371.1, read on the forward strand.
AGAATGCACTTCCAGAAGCAAGTAAGTAGTGGTTGTTAAATATATGTTACTGCAAAACTGCATAACCTGCTTTTATTGTTCTGCGAGGAGGTAGCATACAGGGGGTACTAAAGGATGTACAGGCAGTTGGAAGAGAGGCTGGCTTTCGTTTGGGTGGATGGGGAGTATTGGCGAACAGAGTAAGAACAGAGAGCACTGGGGTTAGTTTATCAGAGTGGAAAAGTGAGCAGAGGTTGTAGGGGCTTCACACACTGGGGCTGGAGGTTAGAGACAGGTTGGGGGTAGATCGTCAAATCAGCTGGGCATCTGGGAAACGGAGTGCTTTCATGTTCAGAATATGTCTTAAAACTGGCGTTGTGAAGGTTCAAGGCCAAAGCATCTGACAGGATGAAACACTGAGAATTAGGACAGTGATAAGTAGCGAGATGTGTTAAGTGTCTTACAAGGGAATGGGAGCTGTTTGCTTTTGACTGGAATGAACAGAGCAGGTGGTCATCAGAATGGGCATTTGTCGTGTGGGTGCAGCTGTCATTGGGCAGGCTCTCTGAATTTTGAGGACAAAAGTCAGCATGAGACTGCAGGTGGAAGCCGAACTCTGGGTTTATGTGGCGCTGGGAGTAACAGCAACTGTGATGGTTTTTTGGGCGAAAGAAAGGCGATTCATAGGGAAAAGCGGAACAATAATGGGAAAAAATGAATGATGAAATGGGAGGAGGTATGGGAGAAGCGTAACAGGTAGATAAATGAGGAGGGTTTCCAAGGCAGGGGGGAAGCTGGGAGGGAAAGTGCTGGTTTTGGTTGCAAAGGTGAGGAGAGGAAGTTGACAGACAATCCAGACCAACGGTGGACTGCAGTGAAGGATGAACACTGGGCTGCAAACACAATAAAAACAAAAAAAGCTAGAGGAGCCACAAACGTGTAGATAATCAAATTGTGAGAGGAATGCACAGCAAAGCTGTAACCAAAATAAATTTCAAAATTGGACTCTGACCCTTGGAAATGTTAACTTAAAGAACTGAACGGGCACCAGTATGCATTAGAGAAGCCTTACAAACAAACATGTCAATGAAATGAACACACCAATATTTTCATGACATACTGCATGGCTTTGAATTTAAAACTATGAGGAGGATGTCCCTTAACAGATGTTAACAGCAGGGAAAATATGGCTGTAAGCAGGAATAAAGTAGCCAGCAGCTGGGGCAACAAGTTGAGAGGAAGGCGGGGTTAGGGTTTCTGACTCATGATATGCAAGTGGTAATGTCACATTTTCCAGTTCCAGTTCTTATTCAGGAAACTGTGGTGTAAAGAGAGTGGTTTGATTGGAATCTCATCAGTTGTGTTTGAGTTGTGAATTGGGTGAAGGAGCAGCATTATGGTAAGCAGCATAATTAACTCCAGAGAAGTCAACCATGTCATAGAGAAGCATTACATTTGGATTCAAAATATACACACTGTTGCTGTGGGTGTCATCAATCAGTTATGTAAAATTTATCTGTTCGACTCAATTAAAGAGAAGCAAGAAGTCATCTACCTTGGGTGGCGCTTCATCAGAACCTCCCGAATCCCAAGATACAGTGACCTGCCTCCTCATCTCCATTCTGTTCCTCTCCTTCTGCTGGGCCTTTTCTTCTTCTAATATGGTACTGCAAAAAGGGAGAAAACAACATAGCAACATGAGAAGATTCTTTATTGCATGCTAACTGCAGCTCCAGGTAGCTGATTTAAAAAAAAAAGCAAAACACAAAAACAAACAAAAAAAAAAAACACTTTACCAGTGCTGTCCAGACGTTCAAATGAGATTATTTAACATCTGTAATTAACTGATCAAATTAATCTTTTTAATCTCACCTAAAGATCTCTCTCTCTCTCTCTCTATTTATATATATATATATATATATATATATATATATTTTTTTTTTTAATTCAGACAAATTGTGTTATTGTGGCAGATCTAACAACAAAAAAGTGGTTTCTGTTCTCTTTCTTTAACAGATGCAATTACCGTATAACCATTTACCATCTGCTTATTTAGGGTTTAGGCTTATTTAGTCCCAGAGTGCTGGCTGCAACATTTAGTTTCAACCATCAAGAGGTATTATTCTATTTTCTTTGTCAACTGTCAAATAGTAAGTAAATAATATTAAAATAAAATATGGTCCATCTTGTCTATCTCTGACTTGCTACTGTGTGATTTCAAGTTTTGTTTGGCAAAGAGCTTTGCTATGGCTTGCTAGATTAGCGTCTCTGTTGCTATTGTTAGCTGTTGTTGCAGTCAAAGGTGAGTGTTTTGCACTTGTAAGGTAGGCTGAACTTGAGCTGCTTTTGTAGTGATGTAAGCTCCCTTTTACAAAGAATTCATATTACTCTATCTTCACCAAAGACACCATGGGGAGGTTTTTAAAATTTTTCATTTTCCAGCCTTCCTTCTGCTGCTCAACCCAAAACAGGATCCTATCGGGTTATTTTAAACCCAATGATAACCAATGTGTGTGATTGACCTTTGTTTTCCAACTAAAGCACAAGCAGCTCAAATGCATAAAAACGGATCTAATAAATGTACAGAAAGCTGTTAGAAATGACAGAAAGTAAGAAATTAATTAAGAGATTAACACAATTAAAAAACATAATGCTTTAATTATGATTGTAATTAACAGACCACAATTAATCTGTTATTTTGACACTCAACACACAATCAACAGTACTAGTCAAGTATTTAATACTACATGGACCCCTCAAGAAACACTAACACCAGAAAAAGCGATACATCTTCATCACTTTACACCTTTAATTACAGGGACACAATCTTTCAGACTTCTTTTTATTTGGGAACACCTCTTAGACAAAAACTAGAATATAACCATTCACTTAAGTGTTCACATAAAAGAGAGCAATAAAAACACTTCTCATAAATTTGAAAAGAAAGTTGCGACTGCTTTAATGAGTACCTTTAGATGTAAGCATTGGCTTTAACAGATTAGCATCAGAAATGAGAACATTTTCAAATCTTATCAGAAAAATGTGCAAAAAGACTTTTCCCTACTACATCAGCTCTTACCGACTAAATCAAATCAGAAACATCCCCAGAGCGGCTGAAGAATTCATCGTTAGAAAAATAGAAAAGAAAGTAGTTGGACGATCCGACACATGCTCTACACGCGTGCCCTCAACAAGACCACATTCTATTTTGAGAAACATCATCATTACCCCCCTGCTTTGTTGTCTCTCACCATGTGTGTTTGGGTGGGTCCCTGCACCTGTCTAAGTTCATCTCTTAGCAGGCCTTTATTTTGCATTAGAACACACATATATACAACTCTTAGCAGGGGGCTTATAGAGGAAATACTTTAACAAACAAAAACATATACTTAATTCATATTTGCAGTATATATGTGCAGAGCTTTTTCTTGAGCCACCTATCATTTTTGTTGAGTGACCTTTCTAATCACTTTTCTTCAGTAAGTCAAGATAAAATAAATCAAAATGATGCATTAACAGGCCCTACACAGGTAAAAGAAATCATGTAATTGGAGCAGTGACGTTAACTTCAACTCCTAGCAACATTAACACTTATTCCCACCAACACCATACCACCATCTGGTACAACAAGGCCAGTTTATTTACACAGACCATGAAGAAAGCTGACACTTTGATTTTGCAAGAACCACATTTATTTTAACGCTGTTCTCACCTAAGAACACATTACCACCATATACCTGTGGCTTATAGTCCACAGCGACTTATCCATGGCAGAATGTTTTTTTTTTTCGCTCAATTTTTGCTGCTGCGGCTTATATACCGGTGTGTTGGTTTTTTTTTTGTTGTTGTTTAAAAGTAATTGGACCATCGTGGATTTCTCCATGTACTCCCTTGAGTGCATTCTCCTTTTTTATTAATGGCAGATAGCAAACAACTGTTAGGTACAGGACATACCGCTGCCTACGGTATGAGAGTGGAGCACTCAAGCCTATCCATCAGCCAAGTTGCCCTCCATTTCAGCTCTGCCTCAATAAACCGTACCCTCCAAAAAAGTGAAAAGTAAATGAATCTCGTGGCATGCCGGAGTGAGAAATCACGTGATGTTCAATCTCGCGAGATCTCGTCTCACAAGATTTGTCTTGTGAGATCTTGTCTCATCCCAATATCAACCATTTAAACAAAGGGAGACAGAAGAAGAAACTATTGAAGAAGGGATTTTGAGTTGGATCAGCTATTTAACTCTGCAGTATTCTGTCAATATAGTAAATATATAGGCTTGGTTTCATATGCCATATGTCATTTTGGCGGGTAGAATGGCAAAAAAAAAAAAAAAAAAAAAAAAAAAACCCAAAAACAAATCACAATTGTGAATTGCTTAACTGTGAACCATCGCATAATAACATCACGCAAGGGCAATTCAATTTGTTTTCATTTTAAATGACCTTATTCAGAATCCACAAACGCTGCCTAGTGACTTTGTATCTTCGCTGGGGGAGGGGGGGGGGGGGGGGGGGGCAAAATCACAAGCATTAAAAACTCGAAATCCGATCTGAGGTACTGAGTGGATCCAACTTTGCTTTGGGAATCAATTGAAAAAACATGAGCATGTTCAGGTATGAATGGTTAATCACGCAAAATAATGCAAAAAAGGAGGAAAATGCATTGCTGATAAGTACACCTTAGATATTTTACAAATTTAAACAAAGGAATAGATTTCGATGAGAGAGAAATGTTATGATTTATCATTTAAAACACTGATTTAACAGGTGTTTAGAATATGGCCACATGTCTCTAAAATGACAAATTGTAGCAAAATTTGACAATGTGCAATGCAGGAAAAACTATCTATCTGACATTGTTTAATAGATGCAAATTCATTCATTGACTAAATCCAATAAGTAGCTCAGCTCAAGTAAATTAGGAATCGTGTCTCACTACTTTTAAAGTTGTCATAACATTTGTTGGTCTTTGAGAAGAAAGATACAAAGAAGGTAAAACTTTACCTCAAGGATAGGATGATATAATTGCAGCGGTGTATCCACTCAACATCAACATTTACAGCTAATAAAATCCACTAATGAGGTGCACTGGGGACCAAACTAAAAAACTTCAACCATTCCAGCATCACTAACAAGAAAAAAACTTTATCCTTCTAGCAGTTTGACAGCAGTACGCTACAATGTAGCACGCAAGAAAAAAAAAAGATCTCGGCTAACAGTGCTAGAAAAAGAAGTGTGACTACTGGAGTAGAGCGCTAGCGAAGACCCGCTTACTTCTTCCTTTCTTGCACTCGTCTCATCTCACTCACTATTCTCTCTTTCTCTGTTTTTGTTGGCAAGCTGTAGACCCTGGCAGCTGCCCACTGTGTAAACACACACACACACACACACACACACACACACACACACACACACACACACATTGGTCCTCTGTCTAGTAAAACTGTAAGGGAAGCTGAGAGCTGCATATTTGGCAGGCGAGACCTATAATTGATAATCTGATATAAATGTTTTCCAGACCAAGTGAGAACCAAACCCGCATAGACCCTTAAAGGCATTACTTCTACTTTGTAGTAAAGGCAGTCAAAGACTTTTATGAGAATTATTGACCCCTTCAAAAAACAACCCCATTAAATTAAAAGACTCAACATTTTGTCAGTTTGGCACTAGTTTAAATTCAGGCCATTAACACAAGCCATCAAATGCAAGGCATATTTGTGCAAGATGAATGGGGTTAACTCAAAATATACACAATATGAACAAATACACTGAAGGGTGATTATGATGACACAAACTTTCAGCTAAAATGCGAAAGAAAGAGGTGTAGTGGAGCCAGCAAAACTAACAAAAAAAGGAGGTATCATGTTGGAATTCAAGGTGTGAGTCATGCTGGTTTGGGGAAAATGCATAAAAACCACAGCAGTTAAGTAAGGATGCTTACTTCCCTATATTAAATCTTGAAAAGAAGACAGAAAATGTAGCACAAAAAAATGTGTACAACACTGTGCCCATTTCATTTTTGTAATGAAATGCATTTAGAGTTAGTGCTTTCTACAATGTGCAGTGTGCAAATTTTACATGAAGAATGACAACATCAAAATGATCTTTTTTTTTTATGAATTGTCTGTCATCAAGGTCATCTTATATAAATGAAAATATAACGGTAAAAAGGGCATATTTCATACTACATACTAATGAGAATCTACATTAGCATACATTCAAAGTCTGCAGTAGCGACATTCATTACTTAACTGGACTACACAGAAAGACAGTGACATCTGCTGCCCAAATGATGCAAGAAAACTAAATTGTTACTGTGGTAAAAATGCGTTTTCAAGGAATGCTTAATGAGAAAAAAAAAAACGTTTTTATAAAGCTCTTTTGTGGTTTTCATATTGTCCCCTTGTGTCATAAGCAACATAGCAAGTTATTCCATGATTTTTTTGGCCGTATGATCTTTCTGACACAACAAATGTATTTTTCTTTTATGCAGGTTTGAGATGGACTCATGTAATATGCAGATACAGCAGCAGTATGTCCATTGCCACTATTTCACAGCTACATCCAAGGAGTGGACAAGTACTATATAGAGGCAGATATGGCCACACTTTACAATGCCAGAAATTTGCAACTAGTATGAATCAGTAATGAATACCATTAGATATAAACGATCGTGAAATGAACAGGGCAATACCCCAGACAGTCTTTTCAGCTCACAGTTAGTGAAAAGTGAAACGTATACGTACGTGCCAAAGCGGAAAAGAAAAGTTCAAACATTCAATGTCAAATAAATACCTGAGCTGGGTTTTCAGTTCATTGAAGCGTGGCCTCTTGCTAGGGTCATACGACCAACACTTTGTCATCAAGCTGTATAAAGTGGGAGGGCACTGAGGGGGCATGGCCAGTCGTTCCCCATTCTCTATCCTCCCAATAACGTCATTGTTTTTCACTCCTTGGAAAGGCTTAATGCCATACATTAGAATTTCCCACATACAGACACCTAGACAAATTGAGAAACAAATAAATAAAAATTAACGTGAGTAAATGGTGAACAGAATCAGCTATTATTCAAATAATTTTTAAGTTTAAAGTTTAAAGTTTTTGCAGAACTTACCAAACATCCAGACATCACTGGCTGTGGTAAACCTTCTAAAGTTAATGGACTCAGGAGCCATCCATTTAATAGGCAGCTTACCCTTTGATGCTGGGAGATGGAAATCAGACAAACAGTTTCACATAAGCCAGTTTTCATTTCAATGTTTCTAATTATTAATTTATGGAGCTGACATTCTTACCTTTGTAGTAAGAACTGTCTTCCATGTATCTTGACAGACCAAAGTCACCCAGCTTCACACAGTCTACAGTTGATACCAGGACGTTCCGTGCAGCTATATCCCTGAAGAGTTTAAGCATAGATTTAGTCCAAAGCAGCTCTTCTCAAACAGTGACGCGGGCTCCTCGATGGGGGCGTGAGGCGATGCCAGGAGGGAGCTGGCGGGGCGCGGATGACTCCAAAGAATAGGCTCAAAAGGTAACTCTAAGTTCAAAAGCTAACATTAGTTGCAAGTTTAAAAATGTTACAATTTTAGGTGGGCTTATACATTTTTTTTTGGATGGATATTGATTTTATTTCCAGTCACAGGGGTGGGGCTGGGGGAATGTTTTCTCTTTCCCAGGGGGAAAAGTATCCAGTATGTGACGAGAATCCTAAATGTCATAGTCCTATTACGCCTCATAGATTTTACCATTAGTTCCAGTGCCCAGAAGCTGTTATCAAATGCGCACAACTAGTCGCAACCATAAAAAAACACTTGTTCAAAATATTATTTGGGGTAACTACAGTACCAAGATGTACCGTTAAGTGAGCATCCGAAATGGGATTGCTCAGCCTTGGCGCATATAAGTGCTTTGCTCATTGGTATTCGAGGTGTCTCTACATCTATTTCTCTTCCAGAGATGAAGTCAGAGATAGACATGATGGATAATAGATAAACAAATCACTGCAGACAAGGGAACACACCTGTGCACAAAGCGTTTGCTTTCGAGATAGGCCAATGCTGTGCTGAGCTGGTAGGAGTACAAGATAAGAGTGGCCAGGTCGAGACTATACTTTCTCACTTGCAGGAAAGAACGTAACTATGGAAAAAGCAAAAGAAAAACACGTTAAGAGTACTATCTACCATGATAAGTCATACCATGAGTCTTTATCTTACTTCTCCAAGTGTGCACAGCTCCATGATGATCCAGACTGGATTCTCTGTAATGACGCCCATCAGCTTCACAATGTGAGGATGGTCAAACTGACGCATGGTAACTAGATGAGATGATATGATGGCTTTTCAATAATACTCTCCAAACATCCAAGTGTAAATATCATTACTTTTTTTCAAACACACATTTAAAAACTCACGTGCTTCTTGGAGAAATTTTTCCCTAACGCTGTCCGATGTTGAATTCTTACACGTCTTCACTGCCACAGACAATGCAGGGTTCTCCTGTAAGATGTGGATAAGCCAAAACATGTAAAATGATAGACAATACTACCATAGACAACCCAACATAGCAAATATATATATATATATATATATATATATATATATATATATATGAACACACACACGTACACAGGCAGTGCTTCTCAACTGACACAATGACAATACCTGCACTCCTATTATTGCTAAGTAGCAACACAAACATGTATTCAAGTTGTCTTTCAGGGTCCAATTTTCAGAAAATGAAAACAAACATTATGAAAATAGAAAATATAATGAAATGAAATGAAATATCACAATGACATAAAATATAACCACAAAATATAAATTTCACCTTGACGACACTGATCACTTCTTTTTAACAAAGCCTCTTACATAATATGTTCGCTGTATGAATGAGATTTGTAATCCTACCCTGAGCTCTCAAAGAAAATATCTTAATTTCTAATTACTGCTGATTGCATTCAATGCGAAGCAGTTTTGTAAACAAAGAGAAAATGATCTAAGTTCAGAGAGGGTAATGATAATTACAACGGTTGAGGGATTAGGATTTTATTATCAAATAAAACCATTTAACTGTAACCACGGGATCATTCACAGTGGAGCATATTTAAATAAATATATTTTGATTTAAGCCTCTTTAAGTCTCCATGTGTAGAAAACGTTTGAACATTGTATCACACAAAGAACAATATACTTTTGTTCTCTTGTGTATGTCTGGAAGATTGCTGAGTGCAGAGATTATTTTATTTGAACAAAAGTGGCAGGGTACCAAGCAATTACAGTAAGGAGGGCGAGATACCCTTGATTGTCTAATCAGTATTTACGACTGCCAGTATCTCTTCCACGGACATTGTCGATCATGTAGATTAGCGCACACAGACAATAAATCTTACACATGATTCCTAGCAAATCGTCTCAGTGAGTACTCACTGGGCTGATGTAAACCCCTTGGTGGACGTCTCCAAACTGACCCTCGCCTATGCAGCGGCCCAGTTCAATGCGATCCCGTTGAATTTCATAGTCCTGTGCTGGATATACAATATACACATGAACACAAGCACACACGGACACAAAGTGAAGACAATTAGGACCCAACATTCATACCGATATCCACACACACACTTACTAAGCTTGTCAGAGTGCAGCGCACAGACTTGTCATTTGCAAAAATTATGTGAACATATTTTCATACAAACTATGGTATGCAGGCTAGGGTGCATAGAGTTTTCCCTTGCAGCGTAAAGTATGTTGCTAAGAGGTTTAACTGGGTTATTAAAAAAAAAAAAATGTCCATCTACTCTGGCAAGCTTGGTAGCAGTCTGCATGCAAGAACAGCATCATCAATTCAAGCCGAACATGCCGAATACCAAAGTTTAAAGTCAAAATTGTACTGCATGTTTTCCTTAAGGGAAGAGTGAAGATGATAGTAAATGTGAGAGTCAGTATTATTTGTTTGACCCATTATACTTTTAATTTGTAAATGTATATTCCCTCCTTTTTCTAATAATTATGTCAGACACATGGGACTATTTTGCCCCCAAAGTGACAATACAAATGTGAACACAAAAGGAAGAGGGATGGGGTTGCACGTACAGTAACACAGTACATTCATTTGTTCTGTTTACTGTTGCAGGCAGACATTAAAAGAAGACAACAACCACCACCAAATCAAAGTACCACCACAATATTATAACTAGTCATATGGTATGTTCAAATCATTACCTTGATCTAGTCCATAGTATTCTGGGAAAATTGGTTATTGATAGGAGACAAAATGACTAGCTGTGAGTACAATGACAACCATTCTTTGAATTTTTCACAGACTGTTGATTTGACAGAGAGTAAGTTAAGAAAAAGTCACTACGGGATTTAGAAAATGTACTGTATATCTAGCAGAAAATAGCAAATATTCACAACATCACACTTTGCTAGTGGAGACAGTCAGTAGTATAATTTAGTGGACCTGTCCTATAACTTATGTCCATTATAAGTGGATAGTTCATCTTGAGGAAAAGTGTATTCTTGAACTTGTGACATAAACTATAACGTGGGCTTATACCTGTAAATATTTTGACAATGACAGCTTTTGAGTATTCCTCTTTCTAGACAAGATTACACAATCTGGCAAAGGTGTTTGTTCCTTCCACTGTTTTTTTTTTTTTTTTTTAAGAAAACAGCGAGAACACTTGAGTTCAAGACTTTTTCTCATGACCCCATAGGTCATTTGAAGATAACAATAAGAAGTTTACACTTGAAAGAACAACCAACAGAAATGTAATACCTATGATAAAAGGGATGTATATTAGATATAAAAATAGTTGATAATAGCAAGTATATGCACATGAAAGGTTTTATAGGCTATCACATTTTTAGTTGAATCCCATTTCGCATGTGACTCGCTCTTGTATGAGATGTAATGGTTCAGTTATCGCACCGTATTGATCTCATAGTACAAGCATAATTGTGAAATCATGGAAAAGCTCATGGTATTTTAGTAATGTTCATGATAATTTGGCTGTGCATTTTCCCACAAGTTTTTGGTCATAGTAAAATTTCTTAAAATCATATATTTATGCACTTCTATTATGGTCCACTCCAGATTACAATCAAGCATTGAACAGCTCTCATTTTGTAACATGAATTCCTTGTCTTGAACGTTAATGCATGGCTTTTGGTATACTTACTTGAAGGCATTGTATAAGTGTCCTCCTCATCAATGATCTCAGCATAGTCGTCTGTTTCTGTAGTGCCAAAGGAAACAAAAAGGAAGAATTAAGCCTGAAATGATGACTCAAAAAAATGATACCTAAAATAAGACAACCCCCTAAATACCCAATAAAGTACACATTTTCTAAACTGCATAGTAAATGAGTTATTAAACATGTCTCAACACAAGTACCTGTCGAAAAGAATGCCACCATATCCAACTCGGAGCACATTCACAACATTTATTGTCAGACTAACTCACATGCAGGTGACGGGGACCAAAAAAGACTGATGTGTAGTGGTGAGAGGCAGACACAAAGAGGAAAAGGGAGGGATTGAACCGGCTGTTCTTTCCAGAATGTGTCACGAAAACAGACTGAGTCATGGAGAAAGCGACATCACTCACAGACAAAAGGATAGATTCTTTGAAGGCATACAACAATATCTAATTAAGCAGAAATATCAGAGAAACACAGAGATATAGTTTACCATCGCCGCTATTGTGCCCTGTAGAAGCCACATGCACCAGGAGATGCATACAAAGAAGGGAGAGAATGTTAATCATTAGTATGCATGTATCTAGCGTTGTATTTCACTATACTGATTCAATTCTTGTGCTCTTTTTCATATAACTGCAAGCGAGTCAAAAGGTTAAAAAACAGGGAAGTAAAGAAAGAAAGAAGTCAAAGATAAGTGGCACTGATGAAAGCGCTCCATGCAAACATATGGGGTGAGAGAGACTCTTCATTGCAAGCAAAGAGGGGGCTTTATAAGTGAAAGAGGGGGCACACACACACATCCACAAAGACTCCAGTCACTCAGCAGTCATTCAAAGCATTAAGATGAGCAGAGGCTGACGGAGACCGAAGGAGAAGTCCATAATGCATCTTCTACCTGACACACAAACCGCTCTGGTTCGTACGCCGTCCATACGTTTTTCCATCCGTCTCTCGTGATTTGATACTCTGCATTGAAATCATTGTTAACGCTCTGTCATACTAGTCATTGCTATTATGAAATATGAAAACCGAATCCCAAGTTTTTAGGCTTTCAAAATGGGAAATGTTATTTTTATCTAAATGTTATCTAAATGTTAAATAAATATCATGAGCTAGTTTATTAAACATAACACCCAACTTTACTGCAGGTTTATTCAAATGTTTTTTTGAACAAAATATAATGTGGTGCAGAACGTATCAAATGTTGCAAACTTACTTTGGGATGGATGGTAGCGCTCTATCACCCTCTGCAAAACAAAATAAAGCTACTATCGTGAGAGCCAACACATCGCTGTTTGCAGACAGTTATTTTTAGAAAAAGTCAAACACAGGAAGGATTTTCAAAGTGACAAGTATCTCCAGTCAAAAGCAGAGTTAATTATCTGGTTGGATGACTATTGTACTATATTGACAAAATCAAACACTCATCCACAGTCATATTTAATCTTCACATAAGACACTAGGTGCACTGGGAATAAGCCTAAAATCCATGGAAGAAGGAGAATGCCCTACCCTTGTGGACTCTGACAATGAATGAGTGGCTCGTTGAAGAGAAAAGTCGACAGTAACCATCAATCAAATCGGCCATGTTTTCAGCGGTAGTCAAGGATGCTGTGGTGACTGTGAGAGGCTGCGCACACAAAAAACTCACACATTAGTCTGATAAACAACACAACGTTAGAAGCAACAGCTTTCAAACATATACAGCCAGAGACATTAAATTTGCTGACCCGTGCACCAAAAAAGACAGTTGTGACGAGATGTCAACATGTTTTTCCACTTCCACATTGTTCTACAACACACCCACCATTGACCTACACTTGCTGACACTGTCTACATCTTTTCCAGGACGCTGCGTCATTACAAGCCTTTAACAGAGATTCACAAGCATGTGATGGTGGTTACACGTATAGGTTATGCAACAATTCTGATGGACTTACCGTCATTGTGAATGAGGTCTACATAAATCCATTATTTGATAATCTCAGCGTGACAACATGAGAGACTAGTGGCATAGGTGTGTGTGTGTGTGTGTGTGTGTGTGTGTGTGTGTGTGTGTGCGCATGTGTACATGTGTTTTTGTTCCTGTACAACTATACTTGTGAGAACCGTTTTGAGTTTTCTACCAACATAGTGAGTACATTTTGAAGAAGTGAGAACTTTTATGCCAGTCCTCACTTGTACAGACCTTTTTTTTGAGGGTCATGACTTGCTTTTAGACAACAGATTTGAACTGGATTAATGTTAAGGTTAGGGTAAAGGTTAGGGTTAGGCAATAAGTTCTGATGGCTGTTTAGGGGTTAGGAAATGCATTATGTGAATGTATGTCCTTACAAGTATAGCCATACAAACATGTGTGTGGGCGTGTGTGTGATGTCACCTCTGGAGCTCCAGCTACGTTAAGTTGCAGCATGCCTTTCCTGTCCTTTTCCTCCAAAGGTGAATACTGGATGGATTGAACCTGGCTGAAGTTGGCCAAGTGGGTAGGCTGGAGACACAAAAATAGATCACAACTATTTATCATTAAATATGTATTAAATGGCCTGTAACATGAAAACAAAACTTTTTGGAGCTTTTCACAATGTTTCAATGGGGATTTCTCACCCTATACACTCCCAAAGTATTACTTTCTTTCACTGATGCTCTAGCACCAACCCCTACAATGCAGATGAAAACACCTTGAAGTTCCCTTATGACAATAGGAGCAAGACAGGATCAATTCGCAACCCCGCGCACAGCCTGCGCAAGCGAAAATACTCGCCAACCTTATCCACATCTTTTAGTTTCGTTGTGGTTCAGAGAGATTTTGGCCAAGTAAACAGCAACGTTTCATTTATTTGCTAAAATGTTTTGCTGTAGAAATCCTGAGGTAGCCAAAATGTGTGTTTGGGGCACACAGCCGTACAATTAGCGTCAGTAGTAAAAAATTCACCCATGGATGGCACTATTGTTATGAATACTGGCTTCCCATTGTGACTTATTTGATAGAAGGAATGTGTGTTAGTGAGAGTGGTATATTGATGCAAATTTGCATTTTAATGTCGGTAAAACGCCTGTTTTTGGCCCCGTTATTTGTGCTGTTGGAGTAGTCTTAATCAGCTGTGGGCCTGACGAGCAGTAAGGATCATGGATGCATGCATATTGCGTGGCCTGCCGCTTGAGCTGCAAGATGGTGTGGCAGCTGCACCGTAAGAGCAACCACATACATGCACATATTATACTGTGGAAAGTACTTAAATATCCTGTTACGAACCCTTTAAAAGAGGGGTCACCAATGTGGTGCCCGTGGGCATGAGGTAGCCCCCAAAGATCAGATGAGTAGCCCGCAAGCCTGTTCTGCAAATAGCTTGGAAGTGATAGTACATGGGTGATTTTCTTTGAAGTTTACAAACAATTATACCTGTGTACATTACATATTACACTTGAATTACATTAACTTCAGCCGTGCCTTAATTATTGTGAAAAATCATTAACTTGATCGGTGTCTTCACATAAACTGGTAGCCCTTCGTATTACTCAGTACCAAACAAGTAGTTCTCATTTTCAAAAAGGTTGGTGACCCCTGCTTTAAAATATGCCAACTGTACATACAAGACGAACCAGTAGAGGGTAGTGTTGTGAACTACCATTAACTACTCAAAATGAAGCATAGATAAGTAACTGGGCCCGAAGTGCCAGAAACTAGCGATATTCAAAAAGAAAACTTACCCCAAAAAAATGCTACATGTAAGTATGATATAATTGTGCTTCATACTCAATCAGAATATTAAGTGATTTGAAAGCTGATGATAATACTCACCGTTGAGCCCTTGTCTGTGAGGTAGCTGATTCCTTCTTCTGGTCCAATAGCTAACTCTACTGATATTACCCAGCTTGACTGAAAATACAGAGAACGTGCACATTATATAATTTCTGTAAATATTTCTGTTATATTAAATGCCATTTTACTCAAATGTATCGTACCTCTACACACCAAAGGAAAAATCTAAACTTAACGGCCAAGAAGGGCAAGAGAATGGCTTTGCATTTATGTAAAACAAAACAAAACAAAACAAAAACAAACAAAAAACACACCACACCTAAAAAAAAGAGTAAGAAATACATAATTTCCCATAATTTCTTCATTCAAAAATTTGTCTGACTCTTGTCAGAAAGGAATTTAAAAAAGTAATCATGTTTTTTGTGGCTATATTATTCCTTGCATATGTATAACATCATAGCCGAGTTTGAGAGTTGGGCTACTTAGCTATACGAGCGGGACGAACACGATGAGAAGCACCTCTCTAAACAGTACATTTCTATATCACAGTAAAGTACAACTAAAGTAATTTTATTTTTAAATCAATACCTTTCTATCAATTCAATGAGCTGTAGTGTGAGAAAGTAAGATTACAGAACAAATGGAAAATGTTTTAACCTGACTGTTTGATTCTAGTAAGTCATTAACAAGATAGCATTCCACAGTGAGAGCTAAATAAATTTTGGGCTTCCTACAATGACATGATACAGCTGGGAAACGTGTGAATGGCCTTCACAACTCCTCTAACTTGGAACATTTGGACTTTATGAACTGAGTGCTGTCTTACCCCTAATGCACATTTGAAGCACTCCTTATCAAAGTGGTAGATAGGGGAGATGATTTCAAAAAACTTGTGGATGCTCTGCTCATCGTTGAGGTTGGCAAACTGCTTAAACGTCTGCTGGATATGTTTACGAAGTGTCTTTGCCTGAAGAGAAAATGATGAAAGAGACATTTAAAATATCGCTATAGCACATTGACAACATTGTATTCAAATCTATCCAATCTTTTTTTTCCTGGTAATCTGGGTTCAGGTGTGCTCCATGTTGTATGCTTAGGTTCTGGCCCGCGAACGGGTTTAATCCGGCCCGTTAAATGATTTTGTAATATAAAGTATAAAAATGAGCTATCAGTAATGAAACACCTTAAATGTTTTCTGATTATTAGTAATGTTAATGTCTTATGATAGATACCTATATTATGCTTGTACAATTTTGGACAGTATCTAAAAAGAATAATTAACCTGCAGTTACTGTTTTAAAGTTACAAAAATATTTAGCATGATTTTATTGGTCAGGCCCATTGGGAATAGATTTTCCTCAATGCGCCTCGCAAGCTAACACTAGTTTGACACCCCTTACTTAAAGAATGCAGATCTGAGATTTTAAACATAAACAGTTAACTACTGCCAATGAAACATGTGAATATGCTGCTCTGGAGGGCTCATATCATGTTTGTAAATCTGACTGATGACGTCAATGCCATGAACCTCACTGCACATCACTGCTTATAATCAAGTATTCATTGATTCAACCAAACAAGCCAGCAGACAGAATTACATGGCAATGAGTGACAACATTCTGGCTACATACGTATTTGATCTTACTTTAAGAGAGTCCAGCAGGCTTTTGGGGAAGAACCTCCTCAAACCAACATCTTTCCTAAAATGATATCAGCACAAAAAATATATAGATTGGATAATTGTACAGTTAAACAAATTAGACAATGCAATTGAATAAATAAATAAATGTTACTCTAGGAGTTCATAGTTGGATTTCTTGTCAAGGGCATTTCCTGGCATCTCCCTGAAGAAACGCCTGTATAGTTGGGGGACGATAGTGGTTACAACCAACAGCTATCAATATAACAGTCTTCATGAAAGGCAACAGACACGCACTGCATTGTCTCACCTTATTTCTAGACAGCCTAGTTTCAAAGCGACCTCGTGATCCACTTGATCAGCGATATGTTGCATGTAGTCACTTTTTACCTGGATTAGGAGCAGGGTGGAAACAGCACAAACTTACATATTTGGTATGAAATCTAATTTATTATACTGTATTTTAATTTGATCTATATGTGTTTCTTCTTGTACGTTGTCACACCTGGTGATAGAGGTAGTTGAGTGAAGGCTTGTCTTCTGAGAAATGTTTGAGGTAACCTTTAGGGAAATAGCGCATCCGTAGCTCGTACCTGAGATTTGAAAAAAAACAAAAATTAATGACAACGTAGACCATGTTAGATACCTTCACGCAGAAACTAAATTAATACCACTGCAGCATCCTAATTAGACTGACACAAATCTTCCTTGTGTCATTGTCCTCAAATGAATACTGTAGAAATATAAAGATCAGAAGATGGTGTTCACTGTAACCTTGATATGCAACTGACATAAAGCAGTCACTACAATGGAGGGAATTTGGGTCAGGAGAGTTGTGAGTAGGAATGCTACAAGCCTACAAACACATGACAGAGAAAATACAAACTGAGAACACATGAATAAGAAAACCGTTCAATAATGAATGAAGAAAAAGGTGGTACACTGAAGAGAAATTAGACACGTTGGAAAGCTGAGAGCCAGAGAGAAAAACAAAGATGTGGGTGAAAAAAAGGATGCAGAGAAAGATCAAAGTGGAATATGGTAAGCGTGGCCACACGAGACAGATGGGAGAGAAAGTAAGCGAAGGGAGATAGAAGAGTGTGATCAAATCAGTCTATCCCTTGGGCTGCTGCTGCCTCCGTTCTAACAATAGCTCAGCAGCAGCATCTCCTGTGGGCTTGCAACTCTGCCACCCTCTGAGGCACTACTCTTCTGTCACATGTTAGGAAATTAAGCAACTTCTCCACTTAAGATATATTTCAACAATGAGTGAAACACATCCAATGAAAGATGAAGTGGCACCCTTGCAATTATATGGTGTTGGTTTAAAACAGTTTTGGGTGTTAACGCGGTCCTTCAACCCCAAAAAGCCACCATCTTCCACCATATTTTCCAAAGCAGCAACAATTGGGTGGCTAGCCCACAACACAAGAGATTCAAAAACAAAAAAAGTATAATGGTTTCAGGAAATGGAGGCATTGTGAATCAGCCAATACTGTATACCCCTTAGTATTCACATAAGGTAAACACAGATGAAAGAACAACATGAAATAGAACTATCACAAAACATGTGATTTAATATTTAACAACAAAACATTATTCTCCACCTAAAGTTAAGAGTAATTTCCAATTCTAAAGTGGTTGATGTTGGGTCCAGTGAAAGAAATCAAACAGTAAACGAGAATACATATTTTCAAAAACATCTCTTATGAATTCATGCTGCTATATACTGCAAAAACCATTGTAGTGACTTTACTATGTTAAACATTTTTGGGTGGATTGAAGGCAATACTGTATATACTCTAAATATGTTATGTTATGCTGCTGCTAAAATAATATTCTGAGTTTTCTGTAGTATTGCCCTAAATATGTCATACAAACACCTTGTGACTTGAAAGGTTTCAGTAAGCTTCAGTATTTCAGGTGAAGCTCCTTGTAGAGCTGAATTCAAAGAAAGCAGGGCAGTTATACTTGTCAAGATGATGCGGCGAAAGGTCCAGATTGCCTATGAGACTGGTGGAAGTTGAGCAGCTGGCCAAAGCTATCATATGCAAAGGTACGCAAAGTGCTCAACTAAAGATAAAGAGGCATTTGCAATAGTTGAACTTAAAAAGGTCTGTTTATTGCTGAGTAAATGTAATGCATAATGTAAGAGCTACATGGAACGTAGTAATAATTTGGTATATTAAAAGGGTTGTCAGCATGGTAACGTGGATCAGAATGTGTTTAGGGTTTCAACTATCAATATAGGCAATTATAAAGACTTATTGGGCATAAGAATTTGGGGTGTAGCAAAATCGATTTGAGTCATAAATTATGGTACCACGTAATGAAATAGGTATCACATCGTCTTATATTGAAAATATGTTATTTGTGCAATTTTGTTGCAGAATGCCCAAAATAGTGAGTGTTTACTGTATGAAGAAAAAAAAAAAAAAAAAAAAAAAAAAGAGTACACTTTAACAGTGACTGTACCGCCACTCCTCCTGCGGATGCTGCTTCTCATATTTCTCCCTGACATGACAGACTCCCAAGTCAGGATGTAACCAATGACGTGCGTCTGTGTGCAGATGAGTTAAACGTAGGCCAAGTGAAGTGACACAGCGTAACTTGTGGATTTCGGCTATCTTCTGGATGACTCCCTATGGAAAAAAAAGGAGGAACAATGAAAGGGGCACAAGGTCATGATGAAAGTTCAATATGAGAACATACCCTGACATCAGTAGCATCACCATGTCTGATATTACTGGCCCAGGTGCTGGGTTCACTATTTGTCTCAAAGTAGTGGAAGATCTTCAAAACCCTGTCCATAGAACCTGGGGTCCGCTCAAGACCGGCGACAGAGCTGCTGGTACCGACACCGGAAATCCCGGAGCGGGATTTTACCCCACAACCACTTGCTGTGGAGTGATTTAGGTTGGGCTCCAAGTAGGAAGATGTTGCCATGCCTGACTCAGATGTTCTTACTCGGGCTATGTGGCCATCATATTCTGTAGAAAAACAAAGACTGAGGTGAAAATGAGACTTTGTACTTCAAGTGAGCTTTATAATCAAACAGTTTGGTTCAACTTGGGCAACTTCTTCATTGCTCGGTTTTTATTGCAGAACTCCACCCGCTTAAGGTTGAAAGGGTCTCCATATACAGACAAATTGAAGGTGGCAAGGGCTGCTTTGAAATTCTTCAACTCATTTGATACTCCAAAACCATTACAATAAACAATACTGTTGCCTTTACATTTTGTTGACGTTAGGCCAAAAAAACTATAGTTGTGGTTAGTGTTGCTATTTTTGGAATATTCTGAGAAGTGATCATTTTTATTCGTACAAAGATCAGCCAGACGTCAAGAAAAGATGAATAGACAGTAGAATGTTTTGAAAAGCGAAATCAAAGCTAATTATTAGAGGTGAAGAGGCAAATAGTTGAGGAATTGTCACAATTGGTCATTTGCTACTTTCTGACAACCGTTTCAAGTTTTTCTTTGTTTATAGTAGTTTTTTTTTCTAAATGAAATTTAAAAAAAAAAACATTTGACTTTTTATTCATTCAACATTACTGCAACCTCAACAGATGAGACGAGAGTACATCCTCTGAGCTTGCATATACCATTTTTGATATTTTAAAAGATATTGCATACAAACAGACAAGTGAATCTGTTAAAATTTCCAATTATTTCTCATACCTCCTCAATTAAGGAAGTAATTTTGTGTTTGTCAAAATGAAGACCAAACAACACAGAAAACATTTAACAGAGAGACTGCTCATCCACTCATTTCATCCAAAAATGTAGAGGTCAACACACACAGCATTTTACACCACCTGACAAAGTTTTCCACAAAGACCATGGATCAATACTGGTTGTCCATTACCAAACATTAACCTTGGAAACAGAATGTTTGGGTTTAAGTTACTTTGCTGTTTTTCTGTACTGTACATTAGTCACCATGCAAATAATGAGATTCTTCCGAGCCTTACATTTTATCTACTGTATACTGAAAACAGTTCTGCCGACTTACTTACTTTTGCAAGTGACGTCATACACGCCACTATACTAGTCAATGGACAGTGGTAATGGAGTCAAGTGGCCTCGGTCACACTGTCATCAAAAGATCAGATACAGTACAGGTTGGATATGGGCAAAAAATATCTGAATTGGGTCACTTCAGGCTGCAGTGTGAAACTAGTCTTGGGTAGGTGGTACTACAAGTACGTCTGATACGTATCTGATCTTTAGACATACGACTTCAGTCTCAAAGTCCAGGTCCCATTGTCACAATTCTGCGCTCAAAAAGGCGCGAGCAAATCTGAAAAACCAAAACAACAATAACGGACTAGGCAAAGGCAACTCAATGAAGCGAGAGCGAGGGGTTGTGTTTTGTCACTCTGTCTCTTTCTCACTCTTGTTTTGTTGTTACGGCACACAGGAATATTACTTAAATGGAGAGGATCACGTAAATGTTATGTTTGTAAATGTCTCCAGTTGATTCAATTAAGAGTGGCAAGGTATGCAGCCGATTGCTCCGGTTAAAGAACATGGAAATGTATTCCACTTGACTATTAATTGCGGTCTTTTGGCACATACACACAATCATAAACTTGGTGGAACACGGATTCAGGTATTTATTGCAAAATGACCAGGAGCTGCGTCCTGAGGAAAAACAACTGCTTCGAGTGCATTCAACGTTACACTGACGCGGTTTTCACTGACCGCTCATAATGTGGGATATCTGAAACACACTTGTCTTAATCCGCAACAAATATGTAACTTACGAATACGAACACAGGAAAATATGAAGAATTTACAAAAAATGAGATTCATTCTGTTTTGCTACAGTTTTTACATTGTCGCCAAACTCTCGGTGCGTCCTATGAAGGGAAACATAGAAAATACCAGAATTTGACCCCAAAATTAAGGATGCATCTTATACACAGGTGCGTCCTATATTTGTAGAATCACGTTAGTTGGTTGAATTAAACAGTAATTTTTCCATTTAACATTATGAAACAAAATGTACTTGGTACATATGAAATGTGTTTGATTTTAAATTGAAATAAAAAGACATGAGACATAGAAAGTTATTTGACCACATAATATTATGCATATTTACACAAGTTACGAACTGGCCGGTCAGCAAACAAATCAACAGAAGGTCTGGAAAAAAGGGAAAAAAAAAAAAAAACAGAACTCACACAAGGTCCTTTTAGAGCGACTTAATAGAACCACAGTTTCAACATAAATCAGGTGATTTTAAGTAAATGAATTCTGAACCAGAAGGAAACGATGCGGTTCAAACTTGTACAGAGTAGATGTGTTCCTTGAGTAAAGGACACACTGTGCTTTTCTGAAGCGTTTCCTCTGCTCACACCTGCAAGACAGCTAAGGTGACACTTTAAATCTGGCTATGACAACCCGATGAGCTTAGAGGACATAATAGGAATGTCGAGCACAGTCTGGTGTTCACTGACCTTTCCAAACCTCTTTCACTGTAACTGAAGCAGAAAAGGTATTGTCACGTTTAACAAAACCAAGTTTTGCACAGTAATTCTATGGAGGGAATAGCCACTTCACTTGAGATGATTGGTTACAGCATATTTTCTAAATTATTTTCCTGTTATAAATTATGGGAATACAGGTATCTTCTTTGTATCATCGTGTTTAGTGGAAACCACAGCAAGCCTCAAGGTATCATCAGTGCAGCGGCACACCAATACACTGAGTTCTAAGGCAAGAAGAGAACTGTCACCAAATTGAACCAGACATTTACCTCATGACTCATGTTGCTAACTCTATACATAAATGGTGCTCCGGTTTCCTCCTAGATTCCAAAAACATGCATGGCAGGTATATTGGGAACTCTAAATTGTCTTTATGTGTGTTAGTGAATGTGGACAGATGGATCAGTGCCCTCATTTGCCTGCGTCCTAAATGCACAAATTTTGACAGGGATGCATACATTTATACCAACCATTGTCCATCTACTCTTTTATTCAGCAAAACTTGACCACACAAACATTTTTCGTTGGAGATCATTGTCATGACCTTGTATCCGGGAGTAACTTCAAAATTAAAATGTCCCAATGCCGTTCATTTCATACATTACTTGATATCCCCCATTTCATGTTGAAGCATAGCCTGGCTTCCTTACAACACGCAACTGCGTGATAAATTTAGAGCGACTTGACAAGCAGAAGATTCACCACTCTCATTTACATTTGCAGCCAACAAGCCGAAAAACAAAACAAATAAACAAACAGATCTCATTTCATACTTACTGCCCGGTAAATGTGTCTATCCCGCCTGGATCATTTTATTCTTCCCTGCCTGAAAGGAGAAGCTTTGAGTACTGCAAGCCTACTAAGTAAGCTGAGTGAGTCAGATTCTGTTTCTTACTGTAGTTGGACAAATCTGAACACATACGTGACACAGCCCGGATATGTATTTTCATCCGTGTGGTGTTTACTAAACTGTGATCACCAAACATTGTTTGGTAATATCAGTGCAAAAGAGGAGATATTATTTTAACATATTTTTGTGTATTCGCATCTCTGGTGTATTGGGATATAGACAATGACTCCTAAAAAAGATCCAAGGATGTGGTCTTATTCTTTTACTTACTTTGTCCCTACTTCATCCGTTTTATTGCACAATTTATGGGACCAAATATTCCTGTTGGGACCAAAAGGTTTTCAGTATTGCAAGTCCTGGGGACCCAATTGTTTCTAGAGGTAAAATTGGTTCATGCATGCATGTGGTGAATGGATAAATGAATGGATGCTGGATAGCTCTGCTCTTAGTACAGTGGATCCCCGTGTTACAGCATCCCTGATTTACATTATTTTCATGTTGCGACATGGTATACTGAGTTTTTTCATCCCCTCTTCATGACATTTTCCCGGTTATTCGACCAAAACAACTGTCATGACCCTAGGGGCTTGGCTGTATTTGTGTTGTTTTGCCTCCATCTGCTGGCGGTTATAGGTAATTGCACTTTTACTATTGTCGTCTAATTGCTTCCATGCAACTCGTGACTACAATGTTGGTCAGCTATATATTATAGATTTATTATGTATTATATATATTTTTTTAGTATTACATTATTATTATACATATTATATATTGTATATTATATATACGTAGCACTTACTATACTACTTTGGTACCAATTTTTAATATGTATGTACAATTCTGATGTTTTTACCTGGGGTTCTAAACGCATTAGCTGTTTAACATAGGTTTGGATTGCCCGTCATGCGACAAATTTGCCTTACGACCCCAACCACGGAATGGATTGATGTTGTAACACGGGGGCCCACTGTACATTCTTATTGCAGCGTCAGTTGTACTGCTTCACAATACAGTACACAAAGATCTTAAATTCAGTTCTGTTTAACTAAACACTGAAAAATCAAGTAGGGAAAATCAAGTAATGAATCAACTAGGCCACGTGGGCAGTCAAAAGGCGGGCAGTCGGCTGCCAGACCAACTGCCCTACCTTTCCTCTGTATGGTTCCATTGACTGACAGAAAACTTGGTTAAACTGGTGAAGCTGGAGTTCAGATTTGGCCCATAACTGCAGCAGTGGGATGGTTTCTCCTCTTATCTAATTGCTATCTGGGTTACTGGCACAATCCTGGGGGAGCATCTTCTTGGCCTTGACGTATTTTTCAACCACCCATTTTACTTCTCTGCAGTTGCTCATTGCTTCCATTGATCTTCATTATCTTTCGCTTTAAATCCTGTTTCCTGCACTCAGCCTTTTACTATTCATGTGCAATTCTTACTTAGTCCTTCAATGCCCCAAATAATCTCCGACTGTCACTCACAGATCTTTCCGTTCCTTCCTAGAACTAAATTTGATCCTCCGGTTGTATTGAACCATTTTGCTTCTTCCTTCCACCTTCTCATCTTTCCTTCACCCTCACACAATTTCCTTTCCATTTCCTCTAATGCATTTCAGCTCTGTGTTGATTGTCCATGTCCACAGAAGACAGAAATTCAGTCAACCTAACTGTATGGTTCAATAAAAACTACTACGATGAACCCCCAAGAATTTCCCAATTCATGGATTATTATTTTTTAATATACTTTAGATTTGTTTTATTCATAGTGTTTTGCTAATTGAGGGTTTAAAAATAGATGACACTAAACAAATAACTAAATAAATAAATTACGGTAAACTTCAGACTATAAGCCGCTACTTTTTTCCCACACGTTGAAACCTGTGCAGTGCAACGTAGCTGCAATTTTTTTACTAGAGATAAAAGAAGACACTTTGACTTTGAACTGCTAGTTTACCAGCCATCAGGGGGCACTCTCCACTAGTAAATGTAATCAGACGTGTTATTGTTGTGTTGCTGCAGCATTCAAACAATATGAGTGTGTCGGTGTTATGTTTAAAATATGTTGGTGCTGCTTTTGTTTCTAAACATGCAGGCATGTTCAGTCTGTGTTGAAGGCATGATGTTGTTGTAACCAGGTTGAAGCAAAAGTTTTGAATAAAAACTTACATGGACAATCTTTCTGCATAAATATCTGATGTTATAACCTGCGGCTTATAGTCCGGTTGGGCCTATACATGACAAAAAAGATTTTCTGGTAAATTTTTGCGATTGCATCTTAGATTCTGGTGCGCCTTATAGTCCAATAAAACTTTAGGTAGTTTCTAATTAGGTACTAAAGTATTCAATTATCATATACAATTTACTTTGGTACTTAAGTCATTTATATCATGTAATAGTTTACTTTGGGTACTGTAATAATTTTATCATTTTCGAATTTATTTACAGAAAAGGTCTCAACCCCACTGAGGGGCAAACGCTGGGAAATGACTACCAAAGTAGTCGATCTTAAAGATGCTTAAAGATTTATTCAAGGTAACCAGAGGTCACCAAAATGTCACCAGAGATGGCCAGACGAAGCTCTTGTTCTTGAACGTTCAAAATTTGTTTGCGACAACAGAAGTACATGAGAACTTTTGGAGACCTGGCATTTTGGCGACCTTGAATAAATCCAGAGGAGATCAAAAGAGTCACTCATTTCAGACACTGTCAAGCATTCGCTTTTTTGTGGGATAAAGGTTTAGGTACCAGCCATTTTTATACTCATTTAGCCAAATGCTAGAAAATTTTGAATCCCAAAAAACAACAGGGGATTGATGTTTAGACTTATTTAAAAAAAAAAAAAAAACATGGAAATACATCTTTGGATTAGAATGAGTCAATATAAATGACTCAACACGCTCTGAATATTTTTTGGGATACAAGATTCAATCTAACATTTTCTTTAGGGTATCAGCTTTAGTTCCACTATACATAAATCTTATTTCTTTGAATAAGATTCTGTACATACTTGGTAAATGATGATGTGCATAGATGCATGCCCCTTTGCTCCAGCAGAGCGGGATGCAGCCATTGTCGTCCATCTGCTGTGTAGGGGGCGCTGTTCCAATTCTGGCCACTGTACCCAAATGAAAAGACTCGGCACTGAAATCAGCATGAAGCCTTAGGCGTGGTGATGTCCTAAGCCTTTGGCAACTACTGAATGCATATTCCTTTCAAAAGATTTATGTGAATGCATCCAGGGAAAAAAAAACAAAAACAAAAAACAAAAGCAAAAACAAACAAATGAGGCATCCAAAGCTTGCACTCAGTGCTGGTTACACTTACCGCACAGAAGTGAAAGTACCTTTTAATAACAGGTACACTTTAGAGGGGCAGTTCATTCAATATTGCAGTCACATTGCCATAGCAGGGGAAAAAAAATCTCAGAAATCACCGTTGAAATCTCATGATACTTATCTAATTGTTCCTGCTCACTCCTTGACTCGACACCAAACATCAACCGCTGTGACACGCCATGAGCTTTAATCAGGGAAACTCCATCATTACTGATTTTAAATAATCGTCAAGAAGACGAAGCTGAAACAGAGATCTTCTTTCCATTTCAGGCCAAGCAGAAGTTAAATAAATCTGTGAGAAGTTTCAAATTCCGATCTTCACGGTTGTTCATCACAATAATCAATCCTTGATATTCCAAAGAGAGCACGTTCACAGCAGTCGTAAATGTCAGGTTGCAGGATCATGGAATCCATGTTGCAAAAAACTGACAGTTTTCAGTCACGGGTCCACAAAAGGTAGCCAGTTTCATGTTGTCATGCCACAACGGCATTCAAAAGCAGACAGTTGCGGGAAAGAAGTAAAGCAAAATAGATAAAGGACAAAGCAAATGTAGGGCAAAGAAGGGCAATGAAAAGTAGAGCACAGTGAGGAGGAGGTGGACGCTAGCTGCAGCTGACAGAGTTGAACAGGAAACATGAAAGTCACACAAAAAGCAGGATATTAGTGACTGAATAGAGTGTGGAAAAAAGTAGCATGTGAGGGATCTCAGCTTTACATCATGCAAAGCGCCGTGGTAAATGAGGTCAAGCAGGTGTTTTGATGTCACACAATAAAGTGATAGAGACCAAACGAATGAAGTGAAGCAAAACTAAAGCGGGAGCAACCAAGCCATAATGAAAATGTTGCAGAAATGGGTTGAGAGGAAATTATGCGAATGATCCGTTTCCAAGTCGGGTTGTTCTATTCTGTAGCGGCAGCAATCCCAACATCGCCTAATAAACTCCAGCGTCTGATCACGAGCGCAGTACGCATGCAATGCAGTGTTTCAGCGGTGAGTGCAGCGCAGTGTTTGCGTCTGTGCGCATGTGTGTTTAAGCTTGAGAAAAGGTGTTTACATATGCAAAAGCGTGAGCGTGTGACTGCAGATAAACATGTAGGTGACTGCAAGTGGGAGATTTATGTGAGCCTAAGCAAGTATGCATCGACAAGATACCAAAAGGCAATGTATGAGGGTGCAAGACGTCATAGAGTGATGACTTCAGTGAAGGCTGCAGTATAAAAAGGTGGTAACAAGTGTGCATGTGTGTGCGTGTGTATGTGTGTTTGAGTTGAGCAGGGAGGGCTTTCTATTTAGAAAAACACCACATAAATAATAAAAATACATGCTACAATGTAAATAGGGTCACTCACTATTTCAGAAAATACAGACTGATATTAACAATTAAAAATATATAAAAATGTGACACTTTTTATTATAATCTTTTTTGTATGGTTAATCCTGTTTGTTTTTCAGTCACAAGAAAATGGTGTACATTTTTTTTTTCCATTGTACATGCTTTTATTTACGCACAGGACAATGTTTATGCTTTTGTTTTTCTGCAAACACATCAGATGTTGTGAATTTTGAGGTTTAATTGCCGCTTTCACGGCTAACTTAACCAGCTATCCAAGCAGCAACATTGGAAAAAGAACCATCTGGCTAACAATGGCCAATTGAGATGTTGAGAAATGTCAACGACTCTCTATTTTTATTCTTTTTTCTTTCTTTTTTTTTAGAAAAAATAATTATAGTTCTTTCCATCATAAATGTGTTATGTGCTTTATTTGCAGGAATCTTTCTAAGTCGTGTGATAGGGAAATCCCAACCATAGTGTCTCATGAAATTTGTAAGCGGCCATGAACTTGCATAAATTAAACTGGTTGGTTTGCCAGATAATACAATGACTATGAATGTTTGCATCTCACACTGCAAGAATGCTGTTCATCATTCACATATGTTTAGCAAAAGTTTTTTTTTTTTTTTTTTAAGACTTGACAGTTAATGACATTAAGAGCACACTTTCAATTAAATTCAACGGTTTGTGACATTTTAGATGAATAGCTATTTGACTGGATATGGTGAGAATTGAAACAGACTGAAGTACTTAGCAATCCTTCTCAAACAGAGGGGCACACCTCCAATGCAATGCTAGGGTGGGAGGGTGCATATGACAGGGAACAGACTTTGCTTCAGCCGTGTTAATTGTCATTGCACATCCACAGCACCAGGTGGTGCGTTTAAGCTCTCATCGTCAAAGTCTGTGCGGGAGTTTTTAAAATGCTATCAACAAGCCCCTCAAGAGACCCCATGAAGAAATATTTCATAGTAATGAAAAGAAAGACGAATAGCTTGCTGTCAGTGTGAGTATTGTAGTCATTGAGGATTACATCATTAATGTGATTTAGAAAAAATCAGCTCAATGTTTCATGTCGTTTTCTTCAGGTTAAAATGGTTATTGGTGCTTCTGTGTTAATGTTCCAGATCAACCCACATTTATTATTATTATATATTGATTTAATTTTTTCAGCCTTAAAAAAAATCAGTCAAAATGTTTCTACTTTAAATACGGATTGATATTTTAATTGATAATAATCGGCATTATAGTCACTGCAGCGAAGAGGGATTCTCTTTGCTTGGAGGGGCTTTGCGAAAAGTAATTGCTCCAAATTCCTTTATTTGGCTGGAGGCTAAAAACATTTTTCACATGAAAAGGTTAACATCAGTAAAGAGCTCGTTTCAAACGTATTCATATTTGTTTCCATCTGAATCAATGATATAACTTGGAAGAAGACATTTTGCATGAATCTATCCATTTATAATGTGAGAAAAAGTATAGTAACATGTGACTGACAGGTATGTTTTATGCCCAGATGTGCCAAATATTATATTTTAACTATAGGTAGCACTGTATGTCTACACTCAGATTAGATTTAGGGTTTGCCAAAAGACTACTGTAACACAAGATGTGGAGGTGAAGCCAACATATAAACTAGGGAGCATTTCCAATGCAACTCATTTTTTTTATGATCCTAAAGAAAAATGTAACCATTCGTGAACTGAAAGACAAATACCAAACAAGCAATAAAATAACAGTGCGGAAATTGATGACAAACAGAGCTGTGAGAAACAACTGCACACTAAAACACTGTAAACTCCAAAGTGAGTTTCCCAACCAGGGGTATGTGTACCCACATCGCAGTGGTTGAATGGAAACCCTTAATATTTTATTTCCATGATGATAAGTAAATATAAGGCATTTCATAGACTTGTCAATAAACTAGTATGTGTGCGCTACAACATGTCTCTCTGGGGAGACAAGTGTTCCAGATAATTAAATTTCAAATGCTCGTTCACAAACTATGAAGGTCATAAGTTACATATATATTAGGGATGTTTTATCCATTTGTATTTCATATTTTAAAGGACAGCCCAGTTGAGTTTGCATGTCACCACTGTGTCTCTGATATTTACGTATTTATGTAAATAAAAGCGGAACAGTTTATGTCACATATATCTTTTGTTGTGAAATCCAAATACTTTTCAATCCATGGCAAATAAATAAATAAAGACTTTTCCTCTCTGATACCTATGATACCTTTTATTCTTTTTTTTTTTTTTTTTTGGGAGGGGGGGTATCCAGTTCCTAATACAGTATACAACATCCTCCTGAAATACGGTTACTTAGCAACAGCAAAGGAAGGCTTACAACATATAAAGACTCGAGCTTTAGCTCCACAATTAAATCCACGCTAGAACACAATAACCAACAAAAAACTCTTTCATAGCAAAAACTTGGGAGTTCCCGCAGAAAATGTGTGAAAAACAAAGAGATACAGTAGGTAATCTTTTCAAGGAAAATCATAGCATCGCAACAACAATCCAAAAAGATGCTTAGCAAGTTCTTTGATTTCACCATTGCTTTTTCTTGGCAATAATGCTCATTTGGTAGAGTAAGTAGAAGTATCGGGCAGAAAAAAATATTAGATACTCTGGACACACACATAACATAAAGTTACGGCACAAGTTTGTACTCACCAGCATAGTGGGATATTCCAGAAATATCTGAAACACAAAAAGGATTAAGGAGAAATTACTGTGTGGATTGCGTTGAATCACTACATCCCAATTTGATCGCTGAGTATGACTGATTTACAATCTCAATCAAGTTGGGACATTATGTAAGTGCTTTATCCCCTCCTCCTTTTGTTATTACTTGTCACCCCCCCCCCCCCCCCCCCCCCATCACATTCTTCACACATACCATCCACAATGACCCCAAATTAAACATGGTGATCAAAGACAGCACAAAAACATGTGGCATTGCTGTTGCTTCAAATCGTTTAATTGGCATAAACACTCTAACGCGTTGCAGTCCTATGTGTGATGCTCATAGAATTTCTTCTCTCTTCAGCTCTGAGGAGAGAAAGACCACTTCTGGCTGCAAACCAAAAAGTGACATTACTCAAAAGGCATTGCACAACTGTTTTTATTCTGGCAAAAACAGATTCGAAGAGCTCTCTCATGATCATCTACTCAGATTGGCCTGTAGTGGTGGACAATAGGTACAGTACTAATGTGGGCTCATAGAATGACACATAGCAGCACTTAGCAGCTAACAGAGCCAGCATCTGTGAGCAGCACCAGCAAATGCTACTCACAATACTTGAGTGTCCCGTATAGGCTGGCGAAAGTCATCGAATTACTTTACAAAGGCTGTTTAATAGACTTAAGTGATTCAACAGACACAGTTGATGTTCCTAATGATCACTTTTTTTTTTATCAAAGCAAGCATACACAAATGTGCAAAAATCACTACTGTGATTTGTGACATATGAGTGAAATTTCTGTAAAAATTTAGTCACCCAACTTTGCTGATTGCCTATGTACTATTTGCTGGAAAATATAAACCCTTCACTGCTGTGTATAGTACTGTATTTAAAATTGAGTTTTAGAGTTTTAACTTAAAAAAACACAATTCTGTTTGAAATTTTCCACTTTGAGTCCTGCTTTCTATTGTTTTTGTTGTCAGTCTCCAAAACATCGTTGGTGTATAAACAATCACACTATGTGACACTTTTTGAAAATCCATCAATATTTAAAAACAAGTTTTCAGCAAAAGAATTAACTCAATAGCCCATTTTAAGGTCAATTACAGCTGGGAATTCTGTGCGTTTTCCCTGGGTCACTGTGCTCTGCCAACAGCTTCAATGGAATGGGTATTGTAGACAGCACACCAGACACTGGCACCCCAACACATCTAATTACCGGTTTTGGGGAAGCAGAGTTACTGCTTGAACCCATACATAGAGACAGAAATTCATTTTTTCCTTTAGTGGGGTTTTAGATGAGAGACAGGTGGATAAATGTCAATTCTACTGTTATGTCTCAGGAAACATTTACAGTAGGAATAGAAGCACAGTCACGGTAAAAGTCCGCAGTAAAATTGACTTGTATTACAGGTAAACAATCAAAACAAAACTGCGTAGAAGGCGGGTAAAACTGTGTCTTGGCAGCAGGATCTTAAATCACAAGGCAAATATCCAAAACAACACGTTTCATTTCTTCCCATCTTATCATTTGTCAAAGCAAATTTATCTAAGAAAAACAGAGCAGTGTGACACCATATCAGAAGCGACTGCGTCCTTGTTTGCGTTGCACACTCAGCTTGTGTGTGAGGTTTCCACATGCAACTGCTTGCATGGTGGCGGGCAACGCAAATTCCTTTCCAACCCTTAGCCTCTCAGACCATCTCTACCTGTTTTCAAACATGCACCCACAAACGAGCCCAAAATAGGCCCCCCTCGGAAATCTTGCCACCTACATACCTCTATTGGAGCAGCCAAGAAAATCCCAGAAGTGCATGTTGGTAGCCGTTAGGCACAAGATTATACCTCTACTCTTAGCTTGCATGTATTCCACTTCTCTTCCCCTCTCCACTTCCTAGTTGTGAGGTATGTCGTCATATAGGAGAGGGAGAACACCCGCCCCTAATTGCTTCCAATTCACATACCTTTGAGTATCATGACAGATGCCTCCCTCCAGTCATTTTGTTTCTCTTCCCATAATGCACCACTGCCCTCCCCCAGCTTCCAATTTCATCCACTAGCCCCTGTCTCTTGTCTTTATTTCCTCCTGTCAGAAGCTAGACAGGTGTGACCATCGATCTAACATTGTCAGTGTAGCTTCCTTCGTCCCTGCCTCTTTGGATTAGTTACAGAAATGTGAGGAATAATGACGTGGGTAGGATTCATGGAGATAAGCCTAAATATAGTAGTAGAAGGATAATTTTTCGTTTAAAAAATGTCGAGGCAAATTGCAAATTTATTGAGCATATCTAGCAATGTGTAAGCAGTCACTTTGCAGAAACACCGAGAACAGTATAGTCAAGGCATGAATTTTCGAACTAACTAGACAATGTCTGGCCAATGGAATGAAAGAACACTGTTAAAATGATAGTGAAGGCAAGTTCCTGATTTACTCAGTAACAATAATAGCTGACACGTCCAGGAATAGTGGCGAGTGAGTCAGGAATGCCAACAATAGGCTTACTTGTGCGGATGACCATATGAACTTAATAAATATGTGCTGATTTTTATTATCCAACCTTCTGGGTATCAGAAGGGGCTTCTTGACCCAATAGCCGATGGAGAGTATGTACAGAGGTGTGACAGGGGCAAATTAAGGACAATCTTACATCATAGGTTAGTCATCTACACCCATATCCGCCCATGAAGGAGTTTAAACTGGTGATTTGTGAAAATGTAGTACTAATATTAGTATGAGAGTCAGTAGTGTCCAATACTGTCATTGCCCTGACAATCATCAGCCAAAACATCTTAAGATGGTTAAATTAGATCTACAATATCATTCTCCTTTTGCATCCAAGAGATCCATGGTTGCAGCAATGCTTCACGATGGAGACGACTCACTTGGGCACACGGCACATGTTTCAGAATTGTTGATGTGCATGATGACATAGATCATGCTCAGTATTCACCTTTGCACCCAAGTTACCAGAGAAGCCCAAAGGGGTGGTTTCGGCCACTGCACCACTCACTACTGTCTGCTAGGAATACAAATGACTACACCGTGTCAAAAATGACCACGCCATCTGGCTACAGAGGGCATGGGATTTTTACATTATCCCCACACCCGTCGACAATAATACAAGCCCCGTGCAGCATCCAGCCCATTGTCTCACCGTTAGCCCTTTAATGCTAAGCTAGCTCAGCTAACGGTGGGCTATTCCCCACCATTCCGCTCCTAAGACGGATCAATACTCACCCGCTTAAAGGCTGCCGGAGCCAGGCCGCACCTACTTCCAGTCAGCGGCCACCTTATCCAGTCAGTAAGCAGGGCTTTTACACATTAGTCCTGGTGGTATTAAATGCGACTTTTGGAGACTGTCTAATGTTGGCTCTCTCTCCTTGTGTGAGTGAGCCCACAACAGCGCCGTACCCGGCTTGTCGGTGTCACTGACGCGAGGTAGCCGACAGCTAGGAACCGTGCGGTGCCGCTCTGCTTTGCTCTGCTGCATCTGGAGCGCTGAGCTCTTCCAACATGGCTGCAGCTGTCACGAGGATTGGGGCGCCCGAGAGTACCACATCACCGATAGCGGCCCCTGAAAATCATGCACGGTGCCTCACTACGGGCGGTTTTTGCGCGTGCCTATTTGTCCATTTTTTTGCACGCGTGAAAGCAATTTTGTTGATTTTCAAAATGTTTAAAATTCAACATCATTTCAATTGATTATATAATTTGGATTAATTTCATCGGTCAAACCTTTCCTCGCAATGATGTCATAGACGCGCCGCTCTTTTCAAGCCAGGTGGCCTGGCACCTGCTGTTGGTAAATTAGCTGCCCCGTCTTCATCGTTCAAATGAATTTTAATTGAGTTTCACACTACACAAACGCCTCCAACGTACTAATGCTTAATGCAAAACTTTACTATGAACGTGTCTTGGCATTTGCTTGGTCTTTGATTATGACTAAATTTGTTTGTGTTGTTCTGCGAGCTAGCTTATATTGAAATTTGATGACGTCTGTCATCAATCCATTATCCAAGCTGCATATATTTATTTTTTATTGATTGTGCCATTGTAGTTGCATGTTTTGGGGATACCTTTTGTTCATTGTCATGAAGTTGTGTGTGTATTGCTTATTGTGTGAATGCTCAATTTTTCCTCATTCTTTCGCACAATTCCCACAATTCAACATTTTCATTCCAAAACTCCACATTAATTTCTAATGGGGAATTTTTAAAAATTCTATCCGAAATTCGAAAATGTTCATTCGTCACTTCACTTTGTGAACAGTTTGAATAATTTTCAACATTCCCACAATTCATACGTAACAAAATTCCATAATTTTCCCAAACAATTCACACGTTATTTTCCAGTCATTTTTTTCTCATTCCACTATTTGTCATTATTCAAGTACTTTGAATATACTGAATATATTTCTCAACTGAGGCTCACTTTTCCAACATCAACATATTCCATTTTTTCATCAAAATTTGAACAAAGTTTTAAATCCCCTCTAATTTCAATTATGTTTTCATCGATTCAAAACGTTCCAACTTTAAACTGTTTCCCTCATATCCAGTACAATTGTTTCCCAAACATTTCCAAAGAAAGGCGGAAAAAAATCTGTTTTTTTGCTACCTATAATTTTATCCATTTTTGTACCAATTCTCAAACTACATTTTCTTTTTTAAATTTTAACATGGAATTCATGTTAAAATATTTATCTCTACCTTCCCTACTACATTTGTTTTTCAGATCTTCTAATGAAAAATGTCTTTTCATATAACATTTCTTTTTCATAGCCCCGTTTTATTCCGATTCCAAATTATTCGATTCCATTCCATATACTGTAATTAAGCATCATTTTACTATAATCCCTGCATTCCACATCAGTGTATAATTTTTCATTCAAGTATGAGCATTCAAACACAATTTCTCCAGAAATTGCTTTGTGGAGTTCATTCATTCATTCATTCATTCATTCATTCATTCATTCATTCATTGCTCTTATTTAGATGCATGCTAATTATTATTATAGCTGTAAGAATTTTATAAGAATTCTCTTTTCTAGCTTTTACACTTTGAACAAATACTGTAATCATCATCATCTTCGTCAACATCATCATCATCACCGTCATCAATCTCCATAAATCTCCTCAACAGAAGCTGTTCAGCATACCACATCAGTTAAAACACAGTTTTACTTGGCACACAAATCAGGTATACTTCATATAACAGAGAGCATAATGTCGAGTAGATATTAGATAAAATAATGATCTCAATGTGGAGGTGCTCCTGGCTGATTCAACAATTTCCTTCCCATCCTTTAGTCTACGGCTCTAGGCTGGACTTTCATTCAACCAAATTCACTAATAAGTGAAACACTGAAAACACAGTAAAGTCATCCATTGCTAAAAATGTTATGCTTATGGGCCTTAAGCAGGCCACAACAGATGTCTCGTATTTAAACACATTTTTAAAAGATCCTTCCCACAAATTATTCATCAGAGAATTATAATACAAAGAGCATCTTTGCAATCCAAATGCATCACCCCTCACAAAAAGATGTGATTTTCAAATGTTGACAGCTTGTTTCAATTTGTATCAGCCATTTTCATCAACCCACTCACTCAAACACTCAGTGCATTCATAGTTTCATAAGATTCTCTCTGCATATACAGTACATTCATTCATGCAGGAAGCACTCGCATTGACCGTCACTCTAAATACGCTGAGAATACGATGCGTGTCTGCATTGAAAAAAAGCTATCACTGCACATATCTTTGCAATACCGAACTGTTTCAGAATGTGTCATTAACCGTGTGTGATATGCGAGTGGACTAAGATGGAAACCAACGATTTAAAATGAATATATAATTTTTGACTATCTTATTTAATGCAGACCATCTGTGAAAGAACAAGGCTTAAGTTAAATCTATAAGCCGTATTAAAAACATCTACAGCGCCGAGCCAGATGGATGGTATTTATGTTGGCACTATCCACGAACTCGCTATCAAGTTCAATGCACGCAGCAGTGGCACCATCTAGTGACTGAACGTAAGGAACACACCAATTTTTCAATATTTATTTCAGGATGTCATTTTATTTTCTAAAAGTGAAGTGTATCATATGCTGCTTGTTTATTTTCAAATAGTTACAACAGAACTAGTCACTGCATTCCCCTCAGCACAACACTCAACCAAGGATTATCTTAATTTATCTTTTATACACATTTCTGTGAACCACCTCTGTTGAAAAGAAGTCATTAAAATGTATAAGTGCGCATTATTGTAAATCAAGGTTAAGCCTAGTGGCACATAAACCACCTAGTTCTACAAAATCTTATTAAATAACACTTTAAAAATACACAAAACATTACACAAATGTTATTTAATACTATATCAGGTAGGAAAAGTAGAATTTTGAAAATCAAATTTTCAGGTAGGCCTACATCGAGGATGACAGAACT
The DNA here is from genome assembly GCF_059441005.1 of Hippichthys cyanospilos. Taxonomy (NCBI): domain Eukaryota; kingdom Metazoa; phylum Chordata; class Actinopteri; order Syngnathiformes; family Syngnathidae; genus Hippichthys; species Hippichthys cyanospilos. The sequence goes on from NC_142371.1 coordinate 5,271,014, forward strand.
AGCTGATTGTGGAGAAACATGAAAAGGAGAGTTGAAAAAAAAAAGACAGTTGGAAATTTTAACTGTGACTACGCTTTAAGTGTAGTTGCAGGAATAGGCAATAACAAAACTCAAGAGCAATATGGGTGGATAAGTGCATCATGCAATCTAGCATGCCACTTCATGTGTAGACTTTGAAATGATCCGGTCCATGTTGTTGTTGGAGATGCTCTCCATGGAAACATCAGTATGTGAGCGTCCTCGCTTCTCGTGCGCACGGCTCCGAGAGCTCTCCAATGATGAGACGCTGGAGCTAGAGGTTGTCCGTGATCGAAGTCTGGTCATACTGGCACTGGATACTAGAGACAGAAAAGTTTGATATTGTCATTGTTGATTTAAAGGGTCTGCATATTATTGAAGAACAATTTAAAGTTAAGAAGATAGGAACTGTGTCATATGAATACAATTGTAGTAAAATTTTCACTTACAGTATCCAAGGCCCTGGATGAAATATTTCAATGCTTCAATCACTTTGGCTGGCTGTTATAAGACAAAACATATATACGTTAATACCATATACTTAATTTGGTGTGGAGATTTACTGCAGTTGTTGTTCAACAAGCTGGCATACCTGGGCCACTTGAGGAAGCCCGCCGCAGTCTGCCATCTAGAATGGCAAAGCAACAGTGGCTTCAGTCACGCAAACAATTCTTTCCTTTTCACAATACCCAAACAGTTTACAGTTTAATTAAGAATGCATATTTTACGTTTGCCGGTTACCTTAAGAAGTGTGCTTTTTGTTGGATTAAGCTTAGAGTTGCAGTCAACCACAGCGTCCACAAATGGAGAACTGTCTCCAACCACCAGCAATGTGGAGCATCTGGAATTAACACATAAGTGGAAAAGTGCTTTACAGAATTTAAAGTAGTGCTGAATATAAATGCATATTGCAATATTTGGGGACATTCTACATTTCAACTGTTGATAGTTTGGGGAAGGGCCGTTTCTGTTTCAACATTATTGTTTCTCAATGAACAAAGTAAGCTCACAATAGCACAGTTTGATGACTTTAGTTTAGAACCAAGACTTTAGACATTCTAGTGAAAAATTCATACCCTTACATACACCTGAACAATACTATCCAATTCCAAAGCAGAAGCGGGTCTAAGTCCTAAATTTTTGAATGCAGCAATTGATAATTGACTCTTCTTATTTGTATGAACAGATGCGTTGTTAAAAATTGCATATGCAGTATTCTTCAATAAGTGGAGAAAATGAGAATTTATTCTGGCCTACTGAAAAGCAATAAACAACTTCCAAATTATGATGGAAAATTAATCAAATGTGGCTTTTGGACAACACTATGGATTACAAATAAGAAGGTGACTTACTTGAGGGTCCTGACATTGACATTCCCTCCCGGAACAGGCCTCTCCACCGCAAGAGCACAGCGGCTGTTGTAAGAGCGAAAGAACTGGCCCACGTTGTACTGATTCATGGTTGTGCTGATGTGATGACGGTATGTAGCTATCAGGTCATGGTTGGATTGGATTTCTTCCTAAAACCCGGTGTGGAAGGAAGAACGAACGAGTTAGTTAACGCGGTATCTCGTGATCAGCTACTGCTTTTATTTTATTGGCATGGCAACTGACCTTTCCAAATAAGTGAGTGATAATTGTGTCAGGGAGCGTGTGAGTCCATTCAGTAATCTGTAGCGTAGAGGGACAAATAAACATGCCTCAGTCAATCGTTTCAAGCTAGGATAATATTAGAGGGGTCACACAAAGATGTGACACACTTGGTGCTGACCTTGTTAGCGACAGTATCAATTAATCCTTCAGCATTAGGGTTGATGTTGATGAGAACCAATCCGTCCACCTGGTCAGGGTGATTCAGCTATACACACGTGCAGAAATCATAGGTGTAATGAGCAGCTTTCATAGTTATGTCTGCTTTAGGCAACACGTAGATGACAAGACAACATTTAACATTGAATGATGCCATACTGTTAAAGAAATGAGAAAAAGGAAACAATGAACACCATTTCCACTTGTTATAGATAATGAAATCGATGTATTTTCTAACTTGTTTTTCATGTATATTGTCATTTCAAATATCTGTTTATTACATTACAGGAATAGACATAATGCACATTTTCACTTCATTTCCGCACTTGAATATTGATGATCAAATGAAGAAATGTGGACTCACAGCAAAATTGGCCAAAATGCAGGCACCTGCTCCGACTCCAAGCCCAATCACACTGCGCAACCTGTGAATCACATTCAAATCAAGCCCTGATCTGTGGTATCACTTGGCGATTATCATGGTCACACTTGAGGATTATCAGGTCTGTCTCACCCAAAGTGTTTGAGCACAGCAGGCAGTGCTTCCGACAGTTGGTCCATGGTCGGGTAGGAATACCTTTAAGGTCAGAAATCAACAATTGTCAACAAAAATGATATTATCGGACAGTTACATTTAACAATAAACCTGTGAATTATGCAGACTACTTACGATGTAGGGAAGGTTTTGGCTGCTTCGTGTTGTCCGGGGGCTTCAACGTGACAAACGGGGAAATGCCTCAGGATTTCTTGCATGTCCTCATGTGTAAACAGAGTCTCAAAACATGACTTGTCTGTAGAAGAAAAACATGACTTTTAAACGCAGCCACTTTTTAAAAATGAAATATGAAATGAAAGACCATAAATTACAAATGTTTAAATCATCTCCCACAATTCAATTCATAATTAAAGATGTGACAATTGAAAACAATGTTATGTGAACATTTGGCTGACCCGTTCAGATTTTTGATTCAACTGTTAACTGCATCATGGTTAACATTTCTATAATTTGGAAAACTTGTTCCATGATGCTGCTATTAAATTCTAGTGGAGAAGTAACTCCAGTAATACGTACGGTTTAGTCCAACATCATGATACGTCAGAATGACTGGGCGATTTGCCCTGGGGGTTCCTGTCATAATGCAGTGGATCTTCCCATACTGAGTGTCAACATGCTCCTCCTAAATAAAGACAAAAGAATTCACACTTTTAGATGCAATGACATGAGGAAAGTTGGCAGGGGTCATCACAGATTTTGCTATGTGGGAGAAACATGAACATCATGTTGCTGCACATGCACAATTAAGCAAGACAATTTAAAAATTGATGGAACACAGGTATAATAGTTGCTTAATCGCATCATCATACTCACAGAGGTATGAGGCTCAAAGACAGAGTCACAGTCGTTCTCTTCCAAAACCATAGCTCCTGCTGCACTAGAGGCCCAAATTACAGACACAAGGAAAACTTGCGATAAATGCCGAACTGTCCTGTGAATGTATATTTCTTTTAGCAGTGAAATGCCTGTCGGGAGCACAGATATGCAGCAACCAGTGCAGGATTTGTGACAGACCATTGGCTTGAGCTGCTTTATATACGCTCCAGCACTGATCTGCTGCTAAAGCTTCAAGTCCAACCTGGCTGACATGTGGCCAACTGGCCTCTGTTTTAATCTCACCTTAGGCTGTTTTGGTCCCATTGAGACAGCACGGGATTTCTACTAAGAATTAACCAGACACCAAGCATCACATACAGTATACAATAAATGACACTACTGTTCAGTGTCATGATGCATTTTTTTTTTGTACATATAGCCTCAACACGTAACAGGTAAAATTAACATTTGAACATATTACAGTGTACAAGGTCCAAAGGGAGTAGGAATAAGTTAAAAAAAAAAAAAAGAAAGGAAAGAAAAAAAAGAAGCTGGTCCTACCCATTTTTTGGATATATTTTGAAATGTGTGTGCACATGTGAGTATGCGCCCTTGGATTTTGCTACATGGTGGGGGGCTAAATTTCATGTTACTGTTTCTGTGGGGATCTCATGAGGATTCTTGGGGACCCCCTTATGTTCAGACCTCTTTTTGAGGCTCAAGAATTGGTTTTAGGGTATTGGTTTGAATTGAATTTGGTTGACATTGGGGTAAGAGTTAGTGTTACACAATCTGTTTTGATGGCTAAGGTTATTGTCTAGGAATTGCATTAAGTCAATGGGAAGGGTCAGTGGGTTCCCACTACAACAGAACAACCAATTGAGTGTGTGTGCGCATGTGTGTGCGTGTGTGTATATTTAGGTGTGTGTGTGTGTATATTATTGTTTATCAAATTAACCTCTAACCATATTTTAAAGCAATTTTAATTTATACAAATATTCATTAAATGTATTTTTTCATATTTGATAAAATATGTAAACATGAAAAATGATATCAATAAATTGATCCCAATCAATTTATCGTTTCGAGACATGTGAGTTTAAATCAAAACGTTCAAATTATTGGAACTTCAATCCCTCAAAAGTAATTATTATCTAGTTTTGGTAGTCCTCTGCGTAAGAAGAATTATTACAATCAAAATAATCAATCAAAATAAAGCAATTGCAAATATGTGTATTTACTCCTAATTCTTGCCCTTATATATAAATCATTTAAATAAATGTCTGCATAGTTTATTGCATTGATTAAAGATATAATTGTCCAGAATGGGTGGAAAAAAAAAATCTGTATTTTTTGTATGTATGTATGTATGTATGTATGTATGTATGTATGTATGTATGTATGTATGTATGTATGTATGTATGTATGTATGTATGTATTTTAAGGCCCTGGAGCCCAGTCATACTTTGAGCATTTGTTCTCATAGGCTGTTTGTATGCATTCGGTAAATAGGTAGGGCAACAACAAGATGCATCCGTCAGCCTCGCCACCTTCAGTCAAGCCACGAGCTAGCAGGTCATTTTCTTAATCTCAGATTGCCATCTGTTCACCGAGTTCTTCTTCCTTGTCCTTGACACTTGACAGTTCACTAAAGTACTGTTCAAGACGCTGAAGGATCTGTATGGTTATACAGGCGTGTGATGCGTACAGAAAAAAAAATGTAAATAAGCATTATAGAAAATTACCTTCACACCTGGAGCCAGTGGGCCTACTGGAGAAAACCTGAAATTGGTATTCCCCATCTTCTTGTCAGATTTTGGAGTGAGTCCATTTGTCAATCTAATGTTGGATGACAAGGGCCTGGCTCACAACCTCTTATCTTCCTACAAGATGTCCAGTCTGGGCCTATCTCAGTTGAGTTTGCCCTATTTTTTTCCCCTCTGGTACAAACACATTGGAACATAAACAACTATCAACAGAAATGTAGCAAACATGAGTATTGCCCAAAATATTTAAAATTATATACACAAACACTTTACAGTTTATAAAGTTTAACGTTTGATAAACAGAATAGCAAAATGGGAATTACTGTTTTGCATTGCAGTTTGGCTTGAATTGTGGGGCTTTGTGTGTGCCTCTGACATGGTGAAAAAAAGATGTGAATGAAAAAGGTGACTTATATCCATAGTTAACTAGAGATATTTCTATGGTTGTGTTACATAAATGAAGTGCTTATCCTGGTGTGTAAAAACTGCTTGTATAAAGATTCTGTCACATTGACAGATTAATTAATTAAAGATGCGGACAACTAAGAGTGTGAATATGCCACTATGACACATAGTCAAATCTCACAGTTGCACATCATTGCTTTTGGAAAAATGTTTTACTTTGGAAGATAAATTAGAATGCATCCAATGCAGACAGCAACAGCTGTTTGAAGGGAAACAAATGAGACTACTTCCGTCTTGAAGATGCATTTACAAGTGTGAGAACTGTACAGCTAACAGCAGGTAATCCCTTTAATCGTTGCTGAAAGTAGAGGACAGCAGATGGGACGCATTCAACTTCACGTCAGCATGAAGTCTGTTTAGCATCTTTGGAACCTTAATGAAACACTGACCTGCTGGCCTAATTCATCAATGACTGCTGTCCTACATTTTTAGTAAATATTTTCGAGCAGCGTCAGTGGACCGTTTACTTGGCAACTGTGGATTTACAAATGACAAATTATTAGTAAATTTACTTTACCTGTCACACTGCTGTCGACCTGAGTCTTGGCAGTGGTCCTACTGACACACTGAAAAGGCTTTTAGTTTAATTAGAGTCTAACCGCAACAATGAGAATGAATAACTTACTCAGCAGCAAGTAACATTGCGTCCATATTCGTTGTATAGGTAATTTGTGAGGCACACCCTCAACTGGTCGCCAGTCACTTGCAGTGCAACTATTCACACTCCCTCAATTAACCTTACCAGCATGCTTGTGTAAGGTGAGAGGAAACCACAGTACCTGGGAAAACCCACACAAGCATGGGAAGAATTTTCCACACACATGGCCAAGCTTAGAACCCAAGACCTATCAAAGGTAAGGAACTCCTTCTAACCGCTTAGGCAGGGTGCTGGCTAAAATGACATTCATTAAAAGAAATGGTTTATAATGTTTTGTCGTGTTCTCATGTTTTTGTTTAGACATTTGTAAATATCCTAGTAAGCACACGAAGTAGGTACTGTACTGTACAACAAACACAACGTTGTTATTGTGTGTGTCAGTTACCTGTAAAATCCACTAGAGGGAGATTTCGGCTGTGTTCTGCTTTAGAGCAGCCATGTCTAAAATTAAAAAAACAACTTTCAATATAATGATTCATGATGTTTTCTCATATTCTACGAAGCTAGATTATTTAGAAAACAATATTTGTCCACGAATTAGCAGTCCCTACAGGGATTGAAGATGTGCAACTCCAAAAACGGTTGGTTAAAATTAACCCAACCCAAATAGTGAATTTTAATATTGAATTGTATTAAATTTGACCTAACTGTCTGTGTTTTCCACGCAAAACATCCCCAAAATATAGATGGTTTTGTACAACACAAAACGTAAAACAACCCAGAAAAGTTCCCCAAATATTGGGTTGGTCCTTTTTTGACATAATCGGGTTATTTGTTTCAGTCAAGCAAATTTCTTTTTAATTTTTATTATTCTTAATTTTTTGCTGTTGACATAAAATAAACATTTGGGTTTCTTCAGAAGAAACAAGTAATCAACATTTAAGCTCCCGTTAGTCGGTGTTTATAGCTCGGTCAGATACACGTTAGAAGAGGATGGTTTAAATCAATCCACAAGCTTTTGCTCAGTTTTTTTTTTTTTTGTTGCTGTTGTTTTTTTTTAAATCTTTATGTTCTTTGTCATGCTGACAATAGGCTGCCATGGTAAGTACTTAGCTTGCAGGTGAAGTCCGGGTGATTGACTCTCAGCTTTCAAAACATTCTAAATATAGCACAGCAGCTGCTGCTTCTTGCTACATGCTTGACTGTGTATGTTTTTTTTAAATTGTATTTTTATATATATAATTGCATGTGTATTCGATCATGCAATTTGTGTTGGTGCGTCTACATGTGTCCAAGTTTTATGAGCATTTCACAATGTGAGTCTGCGTGTTAATATGTCTACATGCAAAAGCCCACCAGCACTTTCCATGATTCCTTTTATAGTATGAATGCCAGTGAGAATGTGTGGTGGTATTTCAGCTCAAGGAAAGTATTAATTTGATTCACTTTATGTAATTCCCTAGAAAGGTCAAGCCAAAGTTTCTAAAACAGTGGCCTATAGTGCAAGTTTCAATCTCTCCATGAAATAAAATACAATTTACACTGTTGCAAGAAGTACTGTATGTACAACCTGTGTTATTAGGATTTATGCCTGAATTGCACTTAAAATCTGAGTTTCATTTAGGTCAAAACTTCCATCTATCCTATTTCTTCACCACTTGTCCTTGCAAGGGTCGCAGGCTTCCTGGCGCCTATCACAGCTGTCTTTGGGGAGCAGGCGGAGTGAACACGAAACTGCTTGCCAGCCAATTGCAGGGCACATGACCATTCACTCTCACAAACACACCAAACACACAGGCATTGGGAGAACATGAATACTCCACACAGGAAGGAATCAAGCCCATGGTGGCTGAATGTGAAGCCCGTGTTTAACCAGTTTGCCACCACGCAGCCCAAAGTTGAAACATTTTAAAAAACTCACATCACAAACAATGATGTTCCGATATTTGTATTGAGCACAACATTTTAATTTAAAATCAAAATCCCAATTCTATTAAAAAAAAAAAAAAAGTAAAAATTGAGCCCAGCCAGCCATTTTCCCTCCACAGAGTCATGTAGCTCATTAGTGTGACAAGGACTTTGGTGTCATACTTGTCATCGTAAAGTTGAATATGACACATCATGGCAAAGAACTCTGTGCTGCATAACATGGCTCTGTCCTTAGTTGTGTTGTGAATGTGAGAATGATGCTTATGTGTCCCACTAGTGGCTAATGTCCAGTCCTGGGTGTACCCTGCCTCTGATCCAAAGTCATCTGGGATAGGCTCCAACACACCCACGGTTCTAATAGGAAGAGCTGTATAGAAAATGGATGAGTGTATTGAGCTTGAAAATTAAAGAGATTGTGAGACATATGTGCTATCATATATTCATCTTATAACTATAGAAACAGAAAATAATTTTGCTTTATTTATCCTCATTGGACCCTTGGGTTTATTTTTTCTCCCTTGGAAAGGACTCAGCACCAGGCAGGGAAACCCTGCAATAAATAATACTTACCCCGCACTCATGTAACTCGCTGTATCTATCAAATGACTTGCTCTTTTAAAACTACCAAACACCATAGTTACTCCTCTCCGAAGCGAGGCAGTGGGCGGTTAAAAAAAAAAAAAATCTATCTAATATCTATATATTATATACTATCTATCTATCTATATCTGTATATATATATATATATATATATATATATATATATATATATATATATATATATATATATATATATATATATATATATATATATATATATATGTCTAATTTGCTTATATGCTGCCAGCAAAAATAATGCATACACACACATCATTAAAAGAAAAATGTACATATTTTATTACTGAATTTATTCAGACATCATCTGATTAATACAAGTTACCTTCACCCGCTATAATTACAGGAAGTTCACAAATTGGTGAACCTTATCTTCCAGACGTTAATTTATATGACGAACTACTGCTTGGCTAAAGTGTCCAATGGGATGGCTGCATATGTATTTTCAGTTTTTTGACTGCTGAGACACTATGGTTTTGTCCTCAGCGGAAGGTAGATTGACGATTGTATAAAAGTAAATAGAAAAGGACAGGGATAAAGAAGCCAGTGGTTTATCCATTTTCTATAGCACATGTCCTTGTTAGGGTCATGGCTGAGCTGTTGCCTATCCCAACAGACTTTTTGTTAGGGGTGCAGACACCCTGGAATGAACCTCAGTCAATTGCATAGAACATACAGTACAAACAAACGTTCACATTGACACCTAAGGAAATTTTCAAGTCTGTAAGGTATGTGTGAGGAGGTCCATATACCCTGAGACATTGCTTCTTAATCTTGTTGGGGGTAGTGAAGATCACCAGTATCATATGCACATTCAACAAAATCATTTTTATTTTTATTTTTCAAGACATAGGTAAATGTTACTTAAATCATGCACAAAATGAAGGACACCTGAAGAATCAAGCATTGTAATGTGATTATCTGCTGCCTGTGATGGCCAAGCAGGCCTTGTCATCCCAATGACCAATTTACCAAAACCCTTAGGGTTTGATCAAACCCTGATTAAGAACCACTGCCTTTGGCGAAAAAAAATGAGCAGGGTTTGAAAATGTAGAATAGACACAGGAATGAGGGAACTTCAGAGCTTTGAGTGAGTTTTTACATATAGTACTGTGCAGAAAAACAGAATTGAGATGAGATGAGATGAGATGATATTGTGTCTTTGAACAATGTCTGCAGTTTTTGACAAGACAAGTCACAAGTTTAATTCATGTTTCTACTTATGCCTCCAACTGAATGTCTTTAGACTTTTATTTACTCACCATATAAACTATAGTTTTCGAATGTATAGTAGTGTTTTTAATATGTATGTAATGTTTGTTTTACATACTTAATTTTGCTGAATGCATCAGGCTCAAAAATACTCTACCTCAGAGAAGAGGACGTATGAGGGGTTGCAGTTTCATGTTTGTGAGGTTCTTCTACGTTGATGGAACTGTACTGTACTGTACAGATACAATATACTGTACTGTAACTGTACATACTAGCTATGGTAGGAGTTGAGCAACATTTCTTTCATTGGCCTAGAGTAGCAATTGCAGGCTCTGGATGAAAACACACCTTTGAGAGGAATGCTATGAGGGTGAGTCATGTTTATTGAATAGTAATATTCATATTTTGTTCATGTGTTTAGAGTTTTACGTGTGATAAACAAATTACAACTTCCGCTTATTGTTATAAGCCCAGAGTGTGATTTATTCAAATATCTTTAAGATGGCATTTTGCAAGAAAAAATGCACTCTTTTGTGTTAACTTTTTACATGTTACTCACATGTTATGTTGATAAATGTCCCCAGACCAAAGCTGACTTTCCAAAAATGTACCTTCACTACAGTCACTATTAATCGGATGGAAAAAAAAGTGATGTTGTCCCAAGCCTGTAAGCAGACCTCAGGAGTTGGAAATTTAAATGTGATTCTTTCAAATTCTCAAAAAGAAAAAAAAAGAAAAAAAATTATTGTATTTTTATATTTTTAGGGGTGACCCAAAATGGGGAAAAAAACCCAAAACAAAGCACTTTACACACGTCACCTTGTGACAGCCTTTCGACTGTGAACGGACTGTAACGTCACAAGCGACATTCTTCACAGGCCTGTAAATGACTGATGAAAAAAAATACACACTAACTAATACACGCTAAAAAACTACACACTACTGTATGGTTCAGTGTTTTAATACTTGTTTAAAGAGGGACTAATCTCATGTGCTCAATTTTTTTTATGGTGAAAACCATAATACAGTATTTGTATATGACAAAGGTGGACTTTGTCCAGATATTATTTTATTTTGTGAGGTTTTTTTTTTAAGTCTGCCTTTGCAACACATCATTGGAGTGTAACGTGATATTGGTCCTCTTCCTTGGTAGGAGGTCTTCTTTTGGTTCGTTTGTAGAAACAGGAAAAAGTGAAAGTCTAGCAGTGCTTCTTTCCCAACTTGTTGAATTGCTTTGCTGCAGTTGCTTATCAAGTGAAATTTAGGTGAAATTCAGACAGACACTTCCTGGTTTTTACACCCTTACAATATTTGGTTTTGTATATATATATATATATATATATATATATATATATATATATATATATATATATATATATATATACTGTATATATATATATATATATATATATATATATATATATATATATATATATATACTGTATATATATATATATATATTACTCCCTGGAAAACCTCTGTAATTAAGTAGATGGACAATCTGGTTTCTAAATGTGTAAATCTGACTCATATAAGCCTTTATTGTCATTGCATGCGACAAATCAAACTTATGTTTTGTGAGCATTCGCCAGGTAAACAAAGGAACAGCCAAAAAGAAAAGCCACCCATCTTGGAAGAACAGTAACACAACACAACCTTGGCAGAGGTGGCAGAATATCAGGCTTGAGCAGTTCATGTGTCAAATGAAGCTTGTGGCCTTCATACATCGGTGTGAGAGAGACCGCACCCTGCACCCAAGTGTCCTTTGGGCTATTCAAAAATCACAAGACTGCCAGCTGAGATTTGACCTACAGAAACTCAGCTCATATTTCCTGTGAACATTGCGACAACCACGTTTAAGCCAACTGTGCAGCGCTGTTCATCAACACACATGGCGCTCTCACAGAGGATCAAATTGACGAAAGAGATAAGGATTAGTTCTGGTTTGGTTTGTGGCAGATATATCATCTTAATATTATAAAACATTATTTCCCATCACACCCCAAACAGCACATGATTGTTTGCGTTAGTTCAAGTGTCTGTGAATTTCTGACTTGTTTACGGGCTGGTTGATCAGAAGATTATCAAAATGTGTTCATGATCTTAATAATACCAATAACTGAGGGCAGTGATTAGTGATGCAGCCGAGTATTAGGTGTTTGGGGATATTGTACAGATAATTCGAATTGAATAGCAAGTATTTAAATACAGTGAGAAAAAATAAATAAATAAAGAAAAAGAAAAAATGTAAAATGTGTTTTTCAAGTGTTAAAAAATATGCCATCATTTCAATCTTTACTAATAGCAGTTTGAGTATTTTTGGCACCTTGGTATCCTACAGAAAATGCAAATCAAATACAGAGAATTTGGATTAAAAAAAAAAAAAAGATTTTGCTTGGTGAAAAATAATTAGAAGCACAGAAGACCAAATCATCCATTGTCGTTTAATTATGAATGACCAACTATAAGACATATTTGATAATCAACATTTTTTTATTCCTAAATTAAAACTGTGCTCAGCAGCACAGTGTTTTCATTCTACAAATCTCTCCCTATAAATTTTCAAGAAGACTAGACAAGCTATAAGCTGGAAGCAAAATGCTGCTGGAATCGACTTCAAAATGAAAGCGTACTAAGGCATTTGTTTCCATGTATTATTCGGCAAACTTAGAGTTCTTTTGACGTTGGCCGTTTGTTTTACTGTCATGCAGAGCATTAACATTGGTTCATTTGATTGGCTTGACGTTTTTTCTGACACTAATAAAAAGCTATCCGGGGCAAGAAAAAAAAATGCCTCATGTATTTTTTTTTTAACTGAAGTACTAGAATTAGTGGAGGACTTGTTTTATCCATACTTGTGTCTTTGATGCTGCAGTCAATATTGACTGATTTTATTACAATTCAAGTGGGCCTAAACTATATCAACCTTTGAGTATGTCTTTGTGTTACATTTTCTATGTAAACAGACATCCACCCATTTTCTACCTTTTCACAGTTGTGAGTAAGCTGAAGCCAATTCCTTTTGAGTTTGAGGGTGGATAAAGCCTGAACGAGGAGTTGTCATTAGAAAAACAGGGCACATATTGTGCAAACAAGTAACCGTTCACTCTAACAATCACACCTTTGGAAATTTTAAAATTCACTGAACCTCACATAATACATTAGAGCATGAAAATAAGGAGTCAGATTTTTTGGCGTTGGGTTCTGATACTATTATTGCGGGCTTAAAAAAGCCCACATTCGATACATGAACTTGGAATGAAACACAAGACAAAAATAATGTTATTAATTAACTTCAAACACACTGTTTAGAAATGTGGGACAAAGCTGAAGAACCAGAAACAAATACAGTCGGCCCCCGGTTTACGAACACCCTCTTTTACGAACATTTCAACTTACGAGCGTGGACCACAGAGTTTTTTGTCCCCACTTACGTGAAGTTTTTTGTTCCCCACTTACGTGCAAACCTTTCGTCTTACGAACAATCTGACATGGCGGCCATTGTATTAGTTCAGATATTTTCGCTCTGCTGCGTAAACAAAATTAATAGACGACGCTGGTCACAGCAACGTTGAACGCTATTGCTCTTACAATGTCACAGTCACTGTCTCAGTCACGGTGTCAGTCACGGAGTCAGTCGCGGAGATGCCGATATGCTATTGGTCGATTAAGGTCACGGTCGGTCTCACTCACTGAGATGCTATTGGCCGGTGTCACGTCAATCACAGAAATGCCGATATGCTATTGGCTGAACGCTTTTATCTAGCTTGATGGCACAGCTGGTCGGGATGGAAGGAAGGAGAGAAAATGAGTGAAAAACGGAAGGAAGGAATGTTGTGAAGACTTTGCAAACTTTATCTGTTAGACATGGCTTCTAAAATTGCAATTGGCGGTAAAGGAAGAAGTAAGAGGATGATGACAATAGAAACCAAGCAGGAGATAATAAAAAAAAATATGAAGGAGGTGCAAGCATAGTTAACCTTGCTCGTGAGTATGGACGGAACCGCTCGGCAATCTTCTAAGGGCAAGACTTTCCTTGCCGGGGGACGGACCTTGCTCGACAACAAAATGGAGAGGCTTCTTCTATTATGGATTAAAGAGAAGGCAATCACCGGTGATATGTTTTAGTTTGAGAAAAGTTCTTGCTTAAGAAAATAAATCAATAAATTCTGCGGGTTGGTCTCTGCTCACCTCCGTCTCCACTCAGCTCAAATCACGTCGCCCCATTGGAAAATGTCATTTATCCTTTGTGTATCCATGTTAATTAAATTAACTACACAGTAGGTTATGGTACTAATTTTAAATTGATTGGCAACGCGTGGTTAAATCTCTGATTTAACCACGCGTTGCCAATCAATGTGTACGTACAATTGACATCGTTTTACTTCTTCAACGAAATCCTCTGCTCACGCATGACACGGAAACGCTGATATGCTATTGCTCTTACAATGTCACAGTCACTGTTTCAGTAACGGTGTTAGTCACGGAGATGCTGATATGCTATTGGTCGAACACCTTCATCTAGCTTGATGGCACAGCTGGTCGGGACGGAAGGAAGGAGAGAAAATGAGTGAAAAACGGAAGGAAGGAATGTTGTTAAGACTTTGCAAACTTTATCTGTTAGACATGGCTTCTAAAATTGCTAGTGGCGGTAAAGGAAGAAGTAAGAGGATGATGACAATAGAAACGAAGCAGGAGATAATAAAAAAAAAAAAATACGAAGGAGGCGCACGCATGGTTAACCTTGCTCGTGAGTATGGCCGTAACCGCACGGCAATCTTCTAAGGGCAAGACTTTCCTTGCCGGGGGACGGACCTCGATCGACAACAAAATGGAGAGGCTTCTTCTATTATGGATTAAAGAGAAGGAAATCGCCGGTGATATGTTCTAGTTTGAGAAAAGTTCCCGTTTAAGAAAATAAATAAATAAATTCTGCGGGTTGGTCTCCTCTCCCCTCCGCCTCCACCCAGCTCAAGTCACGTCGCCCCAAAGGTAAATGTCATTTTTCCTTTGTATATGTTATTTAATTTAACAGTACAGTAGATTATGTTACTCATTTTTAATATGTGTATAAAGTCGTGATGTTTTTACCTAAGGTTTTTGCACGCGTTGCACGCATTCACTAATTAACATAGGTTTGGATTGCCCGTCATACGAGCAGTTCAAGTTACGAGCGTAGCCGCTGAACAGATTAAGTTCGTAACACGGGGGGCCCACTGTATCTGAATGCTACCTGCTATCTCCTTTATCGATTTTTTTTTGTTCTGAGCTGTACTTGTCGACATTAAAATGTAACAAATTGCCACCCATCCAAGCAACACAGTTATTTTTATCTAGAAGAGGTCATTTTTTTAAGATGTTCATGTGCTAGATCAGTCACTTTAACCTCCACTCAAAGTGATTGATAGTGAAGAGGCCCCTGCCTGGTCTGCTTTTAAAAGGCTGTGCTTGTGACAGTCTTGTGACTCCCTGGCCTCACATACTGTACATACCCTTACCATGTAAACAAAAAAGAAGACCCAGTCCATATATACTGTAAGTATACAAGTGGTATTTGATTTCTTGCCTTCTTCAAAGACTTCATTTGTCAACACAACAATTTACAATAAGGATATACACCAGGTTTCACCAAGATAAGCACTGCGTTGGTGACCACTGATATAAACAAATCAAAAATATAAATACAACACTCTGTTCCCATTTTTCATAAGATTAATTGAAAGATTTAAGACTGTTAGGTATTTTAATCAGTTAAAAAGTAATCATTTATAATTTAATCAACGACTATTGTAATAAATAAGGATTGTTTAGGACTTTTGTCTCACTTGAATTTTTTCAAATGTTTCTGATTTTGTCACAGGAATAATTATTCTTTGATTTCTGTACAGTACTGTAAGCAGACTATCTTTTGTGTTTAATGAAAACAAAAAGATTAAGTCCCCGCTGAAGCACATGTATTAACTGCACACACAGCTGGAGCTACAAAAATCCCATATATTGGGGGGGCAACAAAAAACAAACAAACAGTCAAGTCTTACTAAAATGCCTGTCCAAACAAATGACAGAAAGCTGTATATCTACATAAGAAGTCATTCTGAGCTACTTTCTTGGGTCTGCAATAACCATTTTCAGCAGCAAAATATTATTTTGATAACCAGTATTTTTCCGGTGCACTTACCGGTAATACATATCTTGTCTCATCATGTCTCAGCTTGCGAATATCACATGACCAAAGAAAACCGCAGAAAACAGCCAAGTCGTGATTGGAGCGTTACCTGAGCTCTGAGCACATGTGACATCATATTTAGTCAACTCAACAACGTGTAGTAAAATGGCTTTTTAAAACGTATTAAACACAACATGAGCAACAATGAATATGTAAATGAACAATACATGAGCAATAATGTTATCTAATTAAGTGTCCTTTTGAATGGATAGTCATTCTTATTTCAGATAGTTTTAACAGGATAGTCCACTTACTTTGCCATTTTAAGCTGAATCTTGAAGTTATCAAATAAATTACAGAAATATATTCATGTGATATTACCAGAAATGGCTCA
This sequence comes from Hippichthys cyanospilos, assembly GCF_059441005.1. Lineage (NCBI taxonomy): Eukaryota > Metazoa > Chordata > Actinopteri > Syngnathiformes > Syngnathidae > Hippichthys > Hippichthys cyanospilos. Next base: position 5,287,357 of record NC_142371.1, read on the forward strand.
GTAAGTAAACTATCCCTTTAAAGGAATAGTCCAATATTATGTTAATATATGTACTTATCTACTTTTTTTATTACCAAAAATGGCTAAATAAGTAAACTCCTTTAGGAAAAGTCCTCTTATCGAGCCATTTTCAAATATAAAAGTGAATATCAATCCATTCGTTTTCTGTAGGTGCTTATCCTCATTAGGGCTGCAGGCTTACTGGTGCCTATCCCAGCTGACTTTGGGTAGTAGGCGGGGGACACCCTGAACTGGTTGCCAGCCAACTGCAGGGCACACTGGGACTTCATTTTTTCCTCAAAAATGAAGTCCAAAATATGGGTGTTTCCTGTAAACGGTAACTCAAATATTAGATTTTTTTTCTCGACAGCATTCGTGGTAGATTGATCTGTCAGCCACATAAGCTGAGCTTTGATGCAGAGGTGTGCATTTTTATATCGGCCGCATTCCTACTTAAAATAATCACCGTAACAGGACAAGTTGGAAAGCGGATATATGAAAATAGATGGATGAATACCTTCAAAACACATCACCTGAGTTTAACAATGGTGTAACAACCAATCGTGGCTCACGTGATAGTCACGTGACATCTACAGTTGTGCTGTGGTTATTTAAGCGTTCGGCACATGTGATTTTTAGTCAACAAAAAGTAACAAAATGTGTTTTTAAAATGATTAGCCGTACATAAAAATAAGTCTCCTTAATTTATTTTTTATTTGTTGACAAAAGAATACTGTGGTTTTTCCTGCTGAAAATGGCTAAATAAATGGGCTATCCCTTTAAGCAATAGCGCACGCGGCAGTGCCAAACAACAACAAACAAGTCTTTTCTAATGATAGGGGATGGTTACTTCCATTGAGTGCTCTCAAAGGTTTGACTTGTCTAACCTGTCTGGCAGCTTGAAGGCTGTCTATTTTTAGGAGAACTAAGAAGAATAAAACCCTGGACGGCCCAAGTCGGGGGAGACCAACATTTTTTTTTCTTTTTTCTAAATGTATCAAGACTTAGTAGTCAGCTGCTAATAAGTGTTGTTTGGAGGAGGGAACCACGCTATAATTGTCACAAGTGCTCACCACCAAGTACCTGCATGGTGAAAGGGAGGGAAGAAAGGGGGTGAAGTGGATGGAGAGGAGGCGGCGAGGGGGGAGGAGTGAGGCTCTTCTCCCTCTAAGAGCATTAACTGCCGAGTGTTCTGGCGGTGACAGGGCTGTCAGGGTCAGATGGCTGCTCAGCCTGATTACACCGGCTCACCGTAGATCCTCGGCTACACTACTACATACTGTCAGGCTAGCACGTTCGTGCTGTGCGGGGCATTTCGCTTCTTTTTTTCCGGTGAGGCAGTGGCTGCTCGGCGTCAGGGGCTACAGGTGGTTGCACAAGACCGTCAAGACTAGCTTCACGTGCACGTCGTAAGGAGAAAAACCACGCGTGTTGCGTCTCTCTCGAGAGAGATGACGCGAACCATCTAAAGCGGTAAGGGCAAACTCTCACGAGATTCTCTTTGTTGTTGTCGGTCAACTCCCGAGATGCGCGCTAACTTTGCGGGTTGTTGCCACCTAGAAGCTAGTGCGTCAGACGCACCCTGGCTGCTAGAATACGGGTGGATATAAATACTGTCCAGCTGTGTGTATTCGGTGTCAAAAGGGGGTTACTTGCAGACGAGCTGCAGCCTGTGCAACATAGTGGCGTAAAGCTTGTCAGATTTTTAAGCTTCCCGTTAAGCTAAGATTTCTTATGAGAAGGCAAGTAAATAAATACGGACGTGGCGAAAATAATCACGACGAACTAGTAGAAGTGTAGGCAGACGATACCAAAAATTACTCACTGAAGTACTGATTCAACTCACAGACGCTAGTAAAAAAACGACTGCAGTTGAGGTCTACTTAAAAAGAATTTAACAAAAGAATGTGTTTTTTTTTCTTTCTTTTTTTTAACGTGGGACTTCATTTATGTGCCAAAATATATTTGGTATGATTCCGCACTTAAATATTTGGAATATGATTCTACTTTCACTCCTTAAATTCTCACACCAATAATTTTACCATGGACTTTCTAGCAGAGGTGGACATTCCGTCAGCACCTACTGCCGGTCCGTCACTAACGGACAGCTCTTTTGCCGATTGACCAATAAGTGCACAAACAATAAGGAACACACACACAAAAAAAGAAACTTTGTCGTTATCATCAAGATAGAGGCCTCCTTTTGCCGGTACAAATACCAGCCACTATTTTGCCTATTCATAGTGTTGCCTGCTTCCGTTGACTTTAATATGAAATTGCTAAGTGCCAGACTGCAATTTAAACGTGAAATACTCATATTGTTAAGTACTTTCACTTTAAGAAGCATGACAGTCTCCTGTGGCGTGAACTTCAATCAATACAGTAACACAACCGAAAGCGGTACAGTTGTTAATTAGAACAAGCCGGGGTTTTATGTCACCTACCTGTCCAATTAAATGCCCATACATGATGCAATGTCCACCATTAGAAAAACAAAATTTTGCATATTTGAATAATGTCAAGCATTTTAATGCAACACACCTTTCCATCCTCCTATGTTTCCAAAATATGAGTAACCATCAAACTTAGTCCATTTACATCGAAAAATGTCCATTAAAAGTATTCCAGTAAAACACTTAGTCCACACCAAGCCTTACATCCATAAAAATTCCATCAGATGATTCCATCAGATTCATCCACATGTTTTTGGTTGTAGCTTGTGCAAGCATTAGCTGACATGTATCCTATAGTAAGCATTCGCTGTTTAAGGATGCAGAAGATGAAGAAGGAAGAGAAGATGATGACAAAAAAGTGTTTTTTTCTCACATTTCCGATTGTAGCCGACTTGTAGAGTTTAGAAACTGATATCATTGACCTGTCGTCGCTGACAGAAAATTATTGACCTGTCGTCGCTGACCGAAACTTCTCATGTTTTTCAATGTCCATAACTCATAATCCAGTCGCATTAGAGATTCTGAAAGCAGAGAATCTATGATTTCCATTGATACCATACACTTTGGACTTTGGAGGAGAATCAGTGGATTATTTGTGGGTTCTAAGGGCGTGTAAGCAATGTCAGTGTAAATAACATTTTGGCATTGAAAATAATAATTTAAGTACAATTTTTTATGTTTTTTTTTTTACCGTGTTTTTGCCGTCTTTTTGTGTAGTTGAATCGTCTATTGTTCATCTTTTTCTTCCATCATTTGGCTTTTTTTGCCATTAACTGGATTTTTTGTAAATAATTGTGTAAATACTGGAAAAGAGAATGCTGAGAGGTTCCACCAGGAAGAGGAAACTCCTGTGGAAATTTGTACAGGATTCACTGGAGAATCCACAGGAGGAGACAGGAGTTGAAAGTATTCTAGAGGCCAGCCGCATCAGCATTCTTAAGGGTTACCTCAGTAACTGCGAAAGGTAAGAATAATCTTCTTGGATAATCGTAATCATAATGCAACAATTGACTCTTTCCCACCATTATTTGACACCTTTTTGGTGTAACCAGTGACCAGTACGTCACAACATGTCTACTGAGCTCCTCCACAACTATTCGCGGTTTAAATAAATGTGTTTCTGGGTTACTGACGGACCGACGATTACAATTTGGACTAGCTTGAAAAAACGGCGGACCGGCGATGACAGAAGTGGGGCGGTGCACTGATGACTGTCGGACCAGCAAAACAAATGTAAGATGCCCGTCTTTCTAGTCCTATCTTGCCAAAATACATTTGTTACTGTTTTCAACTGCACATAATGACATGGCTGTAAATAGAGAAAACTTTTGTAATTTGTTTATCTAAAATGGGACAGTGTAATTTCATAAGACACATAATTATACATGGTTAAAATGGAAAAAAAAGGCCAGAATGATCCAAAAAGCTATTTTTCCTCTATAGGCCCCAGGCCATGACATAAAAGGGCAATAAAATACATCTTTGATTGAAACAAAAAAAATAAAGGTAAAATAACTCCAAGATAGCATGTCATTGATTGTAATGAAACAACAGGTTTACAGTATATTTCAATGTTGGAAACTTTATGTTTTCATGAACCACATTTTGATTTTATTTGTGAAGGCCTTGAATGTTGCGATCAAGTAAATCTCTGTCAAAATCTTGATTGTTGGGGTTCTCTTAAAAATATATATATATATTTTAATGTTTTGTCTAATGACACGAGACCTTTACTTATTGTACTTAAAGGGACTCTGTGTAAGATTGAGACCATTTTTCATTATGATTGATTATTGATGACTGATTATTCTTTTTTATTTGTATGGGTCTTGACCCACCTTATGGAAGGAAAAAGAAGCAGAGAAACTGTGGGCACACATTTGTTTGTTTTACTTTCACCAGCTCATCTAAAGTGTAATTAGAGTTAGAGCTCCACCAAGGTAATGTCTCTGTTCATACTTGATTTATTTTTTCTCTCGATCATTGTGTAACAGAATAAAGCACCAGGAGTGCAGGTATTTTATCAAGTTAAAAAAAAAACAAGGTATCTGCAGTAGGTAATTACTTAGTTAGGCAGGCTCTCAACAGTCTATTTGCTCCACCGTTCAACAATTGTTACATAAGAGACTTTTAGGCTTTCACAAAATTATGGAAACTTGCTAGATTGAAATATGATTTTTTTTTGTGTTTATGTAATTATAAAAAATGTTATGTTTTGACACTTGGAGGAGTCCAGATGAATATAATGTATGTTGATTATTGTGATTGTATGTTTCAAACTTAAAGCTGGCTCCCCCTTTTATAAACAAAACATTAAAACCTCTGAATTCTTGTATACTGCAAGCAATCATCAGAATTCTTTATGATGAGGCACATTTTATCCATCTTATTCTTACACCTCATGAGTCCTTTTTCGTGAATTACGGACGTGGCTTCCGGTATGACGTAACTAGTGTTTTCTTAACATGGTAACATTTCTGTCACCATTACAGACTGAAAAGTGAGAACAGTTGTTGCTGCTTAGAGAGAAAACATTACAATTCTGTAGCCTACTCTTATGCGCGGTATAAGAGAATGACAAAAAAAGGAAGACCAGAGACCCTAAAACTTTCTGACCTCTCAATTCAAACGTGAGGCAAATAGCAACCTCTAAAGTACTCCGTACTTCCACAGTATTACAGTTGGTCGCATTTTATTCAAAGAGCTTGGATACAGTTTTGTTTAGCTTAAAGCGGACATAGCCACTACTTCTCCTACCTACATGCCATACACTTCATGCGAACAAGATTCATGTCACTCGATGTCAAACAACTGAGATCAAACGTTTGCAAAGTTCGTAAACATCTTATTTCTTCTAATGCCAGCTTCAACTATTGCATTTGTTAGAACCATTGGCATCTATACTGTATATTTAGAGTTTTCTGAGCATATCGTCTTCCTCGTTCTCTCACAACAGGTTAGTGACAAAAAAAAAAGAAGTCTTTCTTAAAATACAAAACGTGGTGATCATTCTCAGAGATTAACTTTAGACCATTGCTTCTCAAATAGAGGGGCAGGACCCTTAATGGGGTGTGGATGACCCCAGGGAAAAGGATTTGTTTTTGTCATGTGACGTGTCATGTGACATGTAATTGCAATGAAATGAGAATTATCAGCTTTTTTTTAAATGCACTATTTTTTTTTTCAGTTTTAGACTAAGCTGTAACCTGTATAAATGCTGCAAAATATAATTAACAGTTGTTCAAAGTTGATTTGTATTTGCTTTTTTCTTTTGTTCGTGTTTAAAAGGATACAGGCTTAGGTATACTTATACATACAATTTTTAAAGATAATAATCTTATAGTCAGTGTGCCAAGTGGGAGAGGGGGCGAAAAGTTTTCTGTTTCTAGGGGTGCTTGGCAAAATACAAGTCTTGGCAAGTCTTTTTTTTTAAGATACTCATACTAATGCCATTGTATTCATCCCATCTTGCCGTGTTTGTTGCTATAAACTCCCACGATTGTTGGCCACACAGTCTCCTCTTTGGTAACAACCAGTTCCATGAAAGGAAACCACTTATAACCAACTCAAATTGACAACCCGAAGTTGAAAAAATTGAAGTCCCACACTTTGTTTCCTCATGAGAGATGGATATTCAGGAATAAGTTTGATAGTCACATCTTCAATTAATCATTCTCTGCAATTGGCAGTCAAAACTGAGAATTATTTGTTAGTCTTTTTGATCTTCCATTTTGATTAGCTACTATCAAATTCAGGGCTTCACAAGATCAGGACCTCATGTTCTGTGAATGTAAAATACTATGATACAAAATAATCTGCAACCTGTCACAGGATAATAACTAAATTTAGACCGTCAACAACCTAGAATAGACATCGCTGTTGTGGAACAGTCAGTGAGTGAGTAGTTTGCCATGTGACAGGAGGCTTGTGCGTACTTGTGTGTGTGTTTGTGTGTTGCCAAAGGTGAAGAGGTGATCACAGATTACCCTTTCGTCTTTTCTGTCTGAGTCATTGCACATGTAGAACAGAGAAGGGATTCAATCACATTCCCTCGCTTTTATCCCATAATGCAATGTAAAAGGCATCCTAAATTAATTTGTATACTGGATTATCATTTAGTTAAAGTTGAAAAAAAATCTATCTATCTATCTATCTATCTATCTATCTATCTATCTATCTATCTATCTATCTATCTATCTATCTATCTATCTATCTATCTATCTATCTATCTATCTATCTATCTATCTATCTATCTATCTATCTATCTATCTATCTATCTATCTATCTATCTATCTATCTATCTATCTATCTATCTATCTATCTATCTATCTATCTATCTATCTATCTATCTGTATTTGGACGTCAAAATACAAATTGTGAAATCAATGTTTTGCGCATGTGACTGAACGTTGGATGATGGTTATATAATGTGTGTATGCGTATTGTGTCTGTCAAATTTCCTAATTTGGAAGATTACTTTAAATGAAATTATGTTTTCACAGAAGCACTGGTTGATGGCGTTTGTGCGACAAAGTGGTGATTACTGCCACGCCCAGCACATCTAGAGCCAACCAATGATGTATGTGTACCATGCAGTTGTGGGACCCTGAAGTCTAATTGTGCCTGGCCAAATAAGCCCTCTGATGGGGTAATAAGTGGCGTCTCAAAATTGAAGTGGAAAAGAACTGGAAGACCTGCAGTTGCAGAGCGTAAAGGATTGAAGAGAAGAACTGATATCAGTTCTGTGATATTTATTCACAGAGCTGAGATATTGTTGACTCCTGGGCTACGTAAAACGGATGGGGTAAAATATTTTCCTGCATTGGGAAGTCTTTTGTTGAATTTCAACATTTAATATTTACCTCCACCCACCCATTCAGCCAGCCTTTGAAGATTCAGCAACAATACCACTGAAACTAAAGGTAAGCGATTTCTTCAATTTGGTGAGCCGATCTTGAAATAAACAGAACATCACTATGCACTTTTTTTCTTGAACTTAGGAGTTGAAAATCAAGTGACATTCATTTCTGACACTGACAATTTCTATTCTACAGGTTAGAATTCTTTCCTGGACACTTGTGGGCGGACAATTAAACAGACATAATGAATCGTCCAGCTCCTGTGGAACTGTGCCACAACCACATGAGATTTCTTATTACACATAATCCAACAGACAGCACACTTGGCTCTTTCAAAGAGGTAAGATTTGAATGCGTCAAATATTGCCTGTTTTTGAGTAACTAAAACAACACAACTAAGTTGATCTACTTTTGTGTTCCAGGACCTGAAGAGATTCGGGGTCACAACAGTGGTTCGAGTCTGCGACATCACATATGACAAAACCCCGCTGGAGAAAGATGGCATTACTGTAGTGGTGAGGACATATACGCACAAACACTAGTCACAACATTTTAGTTTAATCCTAAAATTGCTAATGTAAGCCAATTATCTCACACTTTATGTGGGTAGATTACAAACAGTCAATTTCACACACACAGTCTGTGCCACACTTGTGTCATAAAATGTGCTCTATCCCAAATTTCCCCAAGAGAATAAAAGACATCCCAACAGTTTTAAATGTAGGAATGCTCCTCAATAGGCATTAAAGACAATTGACAATACCATAGAGTACATGCCGGTTTCTCACTGCTTGTCATGTAGGACTGGCCATTTGACGATGGTGCCCCGCCCCCAAGTATACTCGTTGATGATTGGTTGAGTTTACTGAAGAAGAAGTTTCAGGAGGAACCTGGGTGCTGTGTGGCCGTTCACTGCGTAGCCGGCCTGGGAAGGTTAGCTCCACCTTTAACGATGCTCACAATTCATGCATAATACACACATAATTGCAGAGTTGTCAATTTTATTACTAGATGTTATCCTGGGTTTGTTTCTGATTTACTTAAACTATTGTAAATAATGGCCAGAAAAAGTGGGCTGTACCTTAAAGCCACCTTTTTTTTTTTAGATGTTAACGGGGAGTGATTATTCGTCACATCGCTGTGACGACATAACTGTGTTTGTGTTTATATATGCCCACACAGGGCTCCTGTGCTGGTCGCTCTGGCGTTGATAGAGAGTGGAATGAAGTATGAAGATGCTATTCAACTGATCCGACAGTTAGTAGACATCAACCTCTTTCTTAAATGCATTCTCATTGAAATAAATGTAATTTTTAGAAATCGCTAAATCCCCATCTAATTTATTTCTATGTCAAAGGAAGCGTCGAGGGGCCATCAACAGCAAACAACTAACTTACCTGGAGAAGTATCGTTCCAAGCAACGGCTCCGCTTTAAAGACTCCCACACACACAAGAACAAGAAGTGTTGCATTATGTGAACAGACACAAACACAAAGTCAGTCACACATTCAGACAAATGAAGATTGCTATACCCTAAAGGTGTATAGGTCGTGGCGCAAAAATAGCTTGCATTTTTCAGTTCCACGACTACCATTGGTGGTACAAGTGCAAATTTGCTAAATGCCCCACAACCTTCTTTAAAGAAGTGTTTTTTCACACATGCAATTGTTGCACAGTTACATGTACCGTTCCTCATAACTTTGCAGCGTAAACAAATTTTTGATCATTTTCGGATTTTTCCTAGAACGTTCTTCAATATATCCCCCGTTTTCTGTGGGGAATATATGATGAATCACTCTTCATCAATGTACATTGGATTTTTTATTTTTTTAAAGAAATTTTCAGGGAGGATTACTCAAAGGGCCACTGAAAGGCCACCACTCTGCCAAAGTATCCGCTGAAGCAAATCAAAGTGAAAATACAATTTGATACAAAGGGAATGTTTATAAAGAAGGACCATTAGAGACCATGCATTGTAACAAAGTTGAAAAAGATGCACACGACCACCTATTTTTTTAGCATATTTACTAATTTAACTATTTACTCATACTTACTTAATATTCTCTCTTGTAGATTAATTTGGTTCCAAATGTAATGATCCTCTCAACACTGAACACACGTCATTTTTATTTCATTATTCAAAAAAAGAAAAATCAACATGTAAGGTATTATGAAAACTAGCTTCTGTTAAATATTGACATAATTAGCACTTTGACTACACATGAATATGCCCATCGTGGGGTGGAATTCTCTCACAGTTAATGTCTAAAGCGTCCATCTATATTTTTAAAATTATTTAAATGCTTTTGATGAAGGGGGAAATTAATTAGAAAAACCTGAAAAAACTAAATGTACCTGTACTTCTCTGCTGACAGCTATCCATATTTGTACCCACAAAATGTGATGCTTGTAAGGGAGTTGGCTCAGCCGAACATGAAACAAAATATGATAATGTACAATAATGTGCATATTTCCAGTGTGTGAAAAGCCATAGGAGTAAAGTTATATTTTTTCTAAAGGTTTGACTCCCAACCCTTTACTGGGTCACCAAACAAAACGATAATCGCCCACGGACTAATGGAGCCTTTTTCCAAGGAAATAATGCTTTTACTTACCCTACTTTCATTATAGCAAAACATGCAGTGTTCCCTCTATTTCTGGGCTTGATTATTGCGGCTTCACTCTATCGCAGGTTTTCATTTCTGACCATGACTTCTTTTGTTGCATTTTTACCTTTCTATTTTGCAAGTTTTATAGCTGGCCAGATACACAAGGCAGTATGATTAGCCTGATTTTAGCTCCAATTCTGCCCTCCCGACAATCTGAACAATGCGGCAATTCTCGTGATGGCCCCGAAGATAATCTTAACAGATACTGTACAGGTGTACAGTATCCCAGCCTATGTTGTCCCTCTTCACCACTCATACTGTAAGAATGTGCCAACTCGACCTCAAATCAGAGATATTCAAGTCAGATTGATTTGGCTCGACTTCTTATCATGTGCAGTGTTCCCAGAGGACAAATGAACATGCAGCCATACAGATTGCGAGGTGATGATGCAGAGAGGAGAGGGACAAGGAGACAAGGAATCCAAATTCAAAAGTCATGGGCCAACAGGAAGTCTGTGCTCATGCTCTCTCCACTCATTTGACCAAGGCCTTTACTTTTTGCTTTTTTTTCTCCTGCTTAAAACACAGCCAAACAATTTTTGTCACATTCTCCTTTTTGTTTGTTTACTTTGAAGTTATGTTTATTCTTGAGAGGTTTCACTTTTTGCTGGTTTTACATCTGTGATAGAATTATTCATGAATGAAAACGGTTTGTGTGTAATTTGTTCATTTTTGCTGTCTGGCTGTACACAGCACACTATGTTACGGTATATATGTATTTTTTTTGCGTGGGGTCTCCCAACATTTGAAATTTTGCTGACATTTCTAAGATTTTTTTTTTTTTTGGGGGGGGAGGCTGTTTTACAAAATTACAGACCATGAAAGTTAGAGCTTGTCACCCCCAAACTAAAGTCGGAAAGTGCGCCGGTTCACTCAGACCATTGGGGAAACTCAAAAGTGTTGTTCAAATGTGCCAGTGCGTTATTGACAGGGCCCCAAAAATTGGAGCCCAATGCGGCGGTACAAGTATGTTCAGAAATTGGAGGGGGGCGCATTCTTGTCTTCTACAGCACATGAGGACGACATGTATCATAAGGTGACTAGATTTTCAAAATTAAAAACTGGTACACTACAGTTTTACTGAATAAGACATTTTTATTATTATTATTTTTTTTAGGAACCATTTCGAACAAATTTAATTGCAAGTCAACTTGAGTTGACATGCGGCTGTTTTGATTTTGGGTATAAATATACATTTTAAACTTTCTCACACATACCCTGCAATGTGCTATCAGACTTGTCATTCCCGTTTGGTAAATTGAATGAATATTCCTGTAGATGTTAGAGATGTCCTACTATGCGAGTAGTCATTGAATGAACCTCCAGTCAGCTGCACAAGTTTTGCATCTCCATGCAGCTATCTGTTGTTGAATGCAAACCCCTGGTTTTTTTTTTGTTTTTGTTTTTTTTAAATGTGTTCATAAAACTGAAAATCCACTGGCACAACATACCTTGTGGTCCCACAGTTTAATGGTAGTTCTCATGATTCTTAGAAAAGGAAACTATTTCTCGTTCTGGTATACCAGGCGAACAGGAATATGAAATTGAAGTTTATGTTCCATCTTAATTGGTTTATCATATGAAATACTATGACAACTGTGTAATTGACATACACATAGCCCAAACATTTGGCTTGCTTAGTGGACTAAAAAAGCAACAACAAAAACAGGACATCAGGACGAGAGCTGCGCAAAATCGGGACAATACAGTGGGGCTGGTGAAATCTGTTTGGACTTGACACACAAGGCTAAAACCGAGACTGTCAAAGTTAAACTGAGATGTCTTCTCACCATAGCTTAATAACTACATTAAAATGTTTCCTTATTATATCAAAACGGCTCCGATTGACCTTTTACTTTGCGAGAATTCACCGTTTGCTGAGGATCATGGAACGAATCACCCACGAAATGAGAGGGAACACTGTCTTCCATTTTGGACGCTTGCTTCAATAGGTAGACCAGTGATGAGGAAATGGAAAAAGTTGGCAAGTCTATTTGTTGGGGTTTGGTGAAGCTGCTTAGTAACAGATAGGACAGTTCATTGCAGAAAGGCACATGAATCTTGCTGCATGTGATGACATATATTTTTGGGACATTTAGGTTGTTGCTATTTTGTACCGATATTTCATATAATTTATTGACATAATCTGTCTTTTTTTCTTTTTGGAGATCCCAAAGTTGTCGAATAATTAAACGAATAAAAGAAGCTAAGAGTTCATCTTTCCAGAGATGCATCTTGCATGAAAATCTTAATGCTCTAAGCATGTTATTACACAAAGCCTTCTTTTTTGGTTTTCACAACCAATGTTTGCGTGTTTACATTTCAGAGTGTGCATTTTGTTATCCATCAACAACTCATTGGTGATTTAAAGAAGGTTTTGGAATAAAAAGAAAATCAAATGGTAACAAGGACTAGACATGTACTGTATGTGATAAAAATGCCTGAAAGGTGTGAACTAAATGTAAATATAAAACATGTTCAGTCAGCGTCTCGTGTCATTTTTTGTCTTCTGCAATGTTTGAATTTTAGCTGCTCCTTGTGGACAAGATTCCAAGAACTGAATACTATACTCAATTGAAGTGCATTAAAAACACACAAATTGGAACTTCTCTACAAAGAAAAGCAGATCATCTCTTTATAATTGTGGAGGTGATTTATAGTTAGAACTCCGTGTTAAATTAACATTTTCATTTTGAGTAAAGTAAGTTCACTGTTAATTGCAATGTGTCATAATTGCACACCAACCTAAAGGTATTGTACACCTTGTTTTATGGCATGTAGGGGCATGGGATGAGAGAATGTAGCTAACATTAAGGTAGATCCTCCGACATACGATTGAGGTGGTTAAAGTTTGCCCTTTAGGGTGTGTGTGTGTGTGTGTGTGTGTGGGGGGGGGGGGGGGGGTGTTTGCAGCTGAAGGGCCATTTTAAGTATAAGCCTGATATCCAAATTGATTACTCTTCAGAAATGATCAAATGACACAATGAAGGCATTGGAATTGTTATGCATCGCGAGTAAAATACACAAACAGCTACCAATATCATGCCCTTAATTTGTTCATGTTTTAAATTGTACCTATTTTTTACATCCACGACCGTAGTGAGGTTGTAAGGTATAGAAATGATGGATGGACATCACATTGCGTATTAAAACATAATTAAAATACAGGATTAAAATATTGTTCTATTACTACATTTTACAATCGCATTACTTATCGTTACGCTTTTTAAATATTGGGATTTCTTATGAAAAGGTTGTTCGTGTGTGCGTTGCATTGACATGACAAATATTTTGACTACCACTGCAAGGTAGTCCTCCTCTAACATAGAGGCGCTATAGGTTTTAGCTGCAACAACCACAATCCACTTCCGCTGATCAGGAGGACATGTTTCACACATTCGTCAGAAATGTATTATATTCCTAGTAGAAATCTGGAACTATTTTATATATTTTTTGAATGATACAATGTGCTTTGTGCTTTGTGCGGTTTAATTAATTGCTACATATTTTCTTCGAAGACGCGAAAGACAATGGACGGTCAACTAACAGGTATGATTTACGTTAGCTTTACGTCGAATATGTTAGTCGGTGCTCAATGTTACGCCGAGTCGACATAAACAAATGTGTATAGTTAATGGCATCCCGGCTTACAGAATGCTTATCTGGTATACAATGATATTTAAAACGACTTGCCCGTTTTTCCTTCTTACTTCATATACGTTTAATTATATGTCATAAAGTTCTTATGTGTCAAAACACCGTGACCACCGTCTTGCGGCGCCGCGTGATAGTCATTATTACTTGGTAGCAGAGAGGATGCCTTTTCAGTACAAATGAGTCCATCCATTTTTCCGCTGGTTCAATGGCAAACGGATTTTGTAAAAGCAAAGGTTTAAGAATTTCTCATTAATTCTCACGGTTTATTTTGATTGATTGGTTGAAGATACAACTGTAGGCCTATATTAAAACAGCTGATATGTTTACGATGGAGGAGCACAACTCATCGATTGGCTTTCTAAAGCACGAAAGGCGTCACTCAAACAGTTAAATGATGCCCACAAAATTTACGCAGAGAGAGGTTTGAGGGGAATAGGCCTTTAAGATCCATCCATTTTCTAGAGCCACATATCCTCAGTATGATTACAGGCTTGCTGGTGCCTATCCCGGCTGTCTATGGGCAGTGGGGAGGAGACACCCTAAACTGGTTGCCAGCCAATCGCAGGGCACAGAGGGACGAACAATCATTCACCCACCCAATGACACCTAAGGACAATTTAGTGTCCAATAGACCTGCCATGTATATGTTTTGGGAGAGTGGGAGAAGCAGGAGTGCCCAGGGAGAACCCACGCGGGCTTGGGGACAACATGAAAATTTCCTGCTAACCACTGCCACCAAGCCGCTGGTCTTTAATATAAAAATTGTACGACATACAATGTCAACACAAACATTGGGGTAATTTCAAGGCAGCTTCAGTGGTATTAGCTGGTGAGCTGAAAGTCTTGACAAAAAATGAAATAAGAAACTCATGCACATGAAACAACTCCCAATGCACCAACTTTACAGGATGATTAAGACATAAGTTCACAAGAAACCAATTTTGTCCATTTAGGCACGATGAACTTATTGTAAAATAGTTTCAGTTTTAATTGGTAAGTTTTCCCTGCTCATCCTTTTATTGTTGGGTGTTTGTGAAAGACTTAATAGATTTATAAAATTGATTTTTATTTATTTTAAATTTGATTATAGGGCTGTATGTCATAAGCTGTATGGTCTGGACTGTTCAACAAATTACCGCTGCTATTCAAAATCAGTCATTTGCATGGTTTAGGGTTTGAACATCTGTTCTGGCTTTACTGTCCAGAGTTTGCACAGGGCTTTTGTGGGGTTTCGGGTCTTCTGTTTCCCCCGCATACAAAAACGTGCATGTTTGGTTCACTGAAAATTCTAACTTTCCACAAGTGTGAAGGTGACTGAATTATTTTTCTGCCTTGTAATTGGCTGGCGACCTATCCTGAGTTTACTCTGACTCTTGCTCAAAGTTGGCTGGGGTAAACACCAACTTAGCTGCAACCTAATAGGGGACAGTGGTATAAAGTCCAAACATCGGATGTAAAGTCAAGTCTACATTTACTCCTTCTAAAAACCCAATCTTTCTCTCTCTCCAGCTGGTTCTGTGTTCATGTGTCGGCTCTGCAACCAGTTTTCTCCTAGTCACTCACTGCTACTGGACCATTGCTCCCAGCTGCACCCACTTCACAAACCTTATGAAGACATCATTGTTGCACTGAAGCCCCTCACAGGACTGCCAATGGGCACCTTAGCAGGTTAGATCTGTCACTCTGATGTTATCTGGACTTCCTTATTCACAATCATTAAGCAGTGATAGTCTCCTTAAGAAATATGTAAACATTATCCAAACTAAACATCTTTTTGGTTTTATTATGAAATGCTTAAAATGACCTAGGTTGTGATATTACACTTTCCACAGTTAAATAAATGCATTTAAATGACATTTGGCACATTGAAAATGTAATTTCATATTAAATATGAAATTATATATGATATTATATACGATAAATTAATATAAGATAAAATGTCTCATTGGCGGGCTGGGCTTCTCACTGTGTGGATGCTGCACACCTTTATGTTGCTGTTCAATGCCGCCAGGCACGAAACATCCATTCATCATCTTGACCACTTATCCTCACAAGGGTCGCGGAGTGAATGAAGAAGCCAACAGTGAACGTTTTACTGACACCAAAATGCAAAACAGTGTCTATGGATGGCACTCACTGACACACACACTGTTCCTCCTTTCAAATTGGTCCTCGGTGAAACCAACCCAGTATTAATATCAAAGATTCCGCCCGCTGGTGACTGACATTGAATTTCTAGCTTTGCGCTCCAGAACACACTCTTTTGCCGCTTTAACATTTTCTTCAGTAAAAAGTTGTAATGAATAATTGAAACTTTGCTGTTTACTGGGCCGACTCGTGCAAAATATCTTGCCCTCAGGCAGGAATTTCTTCTGTCATGAGTTTTTCTCAAGGCATGTTTACCTGCCCGAGTGGGGCCGGTGTGAGCGCAGAATAAGCAAGGAAAGCTTAGAAATGCATCAGTGTGGAAAAATAACGCTCTGGGAGTGTTTAGGGGGAGAAATCAACAGTGTAACATGGTTAAAAGCTCCAAAAAGTTGGCCTTTCATGATAGGGCCCCTTTAAAAAAGCGAAAAGTCATCACAAAATGTTTATAGGTATTCATACGTATGTTTTGTTGTCTTTTAGTTACTTGTCTATAGAATGTCTTTTTTTTTTTTATTAAATCATGATCCAATGATCAAAACAGTTTTTGGTATTAAATTAAAGTTATTCATATCCTGGCTGAACCCATTAAATGTTCTGCCATTTTAAGGCACCGAGGTAAATTCCTTGTTTTACGCATTCTAGGCAAGAACACTTATTTAGATTTTAATTCAATCTAAAAAAAAAGGGTTGCAAAAGGCTTTAAGAAGTAAAATGCATCTTTTGTAATCCCCTTACAACGACCTCAGCGAATTCCTGAATTCAAGTCAATAATTCAGAACATTATGCCTGCGTTATAGTACATGAACACGGGAAAAATGTCTATCGCGAAATCTTTTGCTATGTTTTTGTGTTATTTCCAACTAAAAGATACCAAGATACCAGATAAATAAATCTAGTTATCTTCAAATTGATCATGTATAATGAATGGTAAGTTAGATTTAGTTTTATATGTTTTGCACAGAGACCTCAGTAAAGCGAAAACGAGGACGACCGAAAGGCTCCACCAACAAAACATTCGCAGATCCGAGTGGTGGCAGGGAAGACTCCTTGCAGTCTCCTGAAGACAAAGTCCGAAAACAAGACGGGCAGAAAGAAGAAGCAAATCAACAAGGTGAAACAGCCAATGGTAAGATAGATACTATAGATAGAAAGTCATCTGCTTTCCAAAACGTATGCCACTTTTCATCTCTTTGCTAGGTGATGACAACAGCGTATCCGCACTGAAATGCAATGACTGCCATCGCTTGTTCAGCAACCGAAGGCAAATTATCAAACACATCTGCCTGAAAGCACAGTATGATGAAGAGGAAGATGAGGATGATGACACAGGTAAGAAGGAAAAATATAAAAGAGCGCAATGTAAAGATTTTACTTGTCACATGTCAAAGTGGCATTCGGTGATGGGTGGCCAAGGCAATCTTGCAGAGCTATTTCTCACCAATGAAAAGAAAATGTGTCAACTTACAGAAAGTGCACTTATAATTTGCAGGCCTTTCAGACAGCATTTGCAGAGGGACTGAGGATTCAGAAAATATGGACCCTCTCGAACCAGAAAGAAAACTAAAGCAACAAACCGCCAAAAAGTTTGTGACGAAGAGAAGAAAGGGTGAACACTCCTTCAAATATTTTATTTTCAAAACTGTGGTTACCGGTATGTTATTCATAGCCTCGTTTTGTTCCGTGTGCAGGAATTAGTCATTTTCAGCGCAACAAGAAAACGCAAATAGTTTCTGATGGGGAAAGTCTCACTGCCAAAGAAGATGGGCTTACAACGGAAAACAAAAAAAGTGTCATTAATGTTTTTCTCGCTGAAGACGAGTCATTGCCAGGTCAGTTTGTGCTGGTAATTTCTGTTTTATTTCTAGAAAAAAACGTGAGCGTACACTTTTAATATTGCAAACCCTTATTATCACAGGTGTCATTAAAATGGTTCCAGTAGAGAACATTTTTTCAGATTCGGAGCAAGTAAAGCACCTGGATAAGTCTAAGGTGAGTCTCTTTACGTACAATATGTAAATTATGAACCTCCCACCAATACACAAAAAAGTGGTTATTATAGTTGGGATGCATAAAACATTATTGTCAAGAAATTGTTTGACTTGACTCTCTCTTTAATATCATTTGTTTTGCGCTGTGCTCCTAACCTAACCTAACCTAACCTAACCTAAACTAAACTAAACTAAACTAAACTAAACTAAACTAAACTAAACTAAACTAAACTAAACTAAACTAAACTAAACTAAACTAATCACTGTTCATTAAAATCCCAAATAAGAAAAACCTACAGGTAAACCTGCAATGCTTCATGATGGAAAACCTTTATTTGTAAAGCTTTAAAAATGTTTAGCTATATATCTCATTTTGTGGTGTTTCTTCATATAGATGTCTGTGTTCATTTCTTATTTGTTTTAGGGCATTCAGGACACAGCAGTCACTCAGACTGAGCCAGCAGACATTGCAAGTCAGTCTTCAGCCAGTGTTGAAGACCCCAAAGCACACCAGGATGCAAGGTACTGAATCACACCATATATGAGGGAAATGGCAATGAAAAGTATTTATATTCAGATGTTGTTGTTTTTTTTTATTGAATGCATGAAAAAGTAACATGCAGCATTTGACATTTTCTGCTGTACTCCAACTGTAGTTCTGACAACACAGAAACGGCACCTGGGAAAGGCTTCCAGGAATATTCTCTCAAGCAAGATGCTCCCAAGTACTTTGAATCTGTATTTTCATGTATTATTGTATTTCAACATCCATTACTTAATTCTGAGTTTTTTACTGCTCATACTGCTCATGGACATGTGTTGAGACACAATGCTTAACAAGTCTTAGATGAATGTTTTCAGCAAATTAGTCATAGTTTTAATTCCACCTAATTATGAATTTATTTGTTAATTGACAGAGCCTTAATGCACAACCCAAGTTTGGTGCATAGGTCACCCAAAACCTATTTCCTACCATGTAAACGTTGCACGATTTGTTATGGTACATAGCATTGCAGTGGATTAACATAAGAGAAATATTTGCATAAAAAAATACATTTCCGACAATACAGCAGTGGCACTTGGTCAACATGATCATTTAAATTTCTCTCTCCTCAGTGTACTTCCAAGCCAACTGAAAGTCTTTGGCTGTGAGGTGTGTAATAAAATCTTTAAGTTTCGACACTCACTGATGTCCCACCTCAGGACACATACCCAAGAGAAACCGTTCAACTGTCCACATTGTGACTATGCATCTGCTATCAAGGGTAAACGAAACCTTTTCCAATAGACAAATGTTTCTTCCCATTACCTTACACACACAGGCTACCTACAACAAATGTTTTAAATGTGGTGCATACATCATTTCAACTTGAAAAAAAAAACATTAAAACCATGTACTGCTATTCATTTTTACTAATATTTATTTAGTAATTTGTTTTTATTCCTTTTTTGGTGTCTTAAGCCAACCTGAATGTTCACCTAAGGAAGCACACTGGAGAGAACTTCAATTGTCAACAGTGTTCTTTCAAATGCCTTAACCCAGGGCACCTCAAGGTCTGTTTGAATATTTTTACAGGTTTGACTGAGGTCTTGTTTCAGTTCTTTTTCCCCATTGTCTTTCGTTTTTATTTTTTATTTTATAAAAGAAACGGAAATAGGGTTTGGTTTGCATATTGGCCTCACAGGCTAGAGTTCCCTGGTTCAAATCTTGGCTCAAATCCTTTTGTGTGGAATTTACCTATTCGTGCCATGCTTCAGTACGTTTTATCTTTGTACTGTGGCTTGCTACCACATCCCTATAAGCCAAAACATGTTGGATTAATTGAAGACTCCAAGGTCTGAAATTGGACATTTGCCTCCTCTAGGCGGCCCCTTACCAGACATCAAAATTTAATGTTAGTGCCACCCCTAGGTTTTTTGCTGTGCCATTGCTCTTAGCTTATTTATTTATTTATTTATTTATTTATTTTATTTTTGGGCAGCCATAATTTAGACTGATAACTTTAGGCAAAATGTAATTCTGACGTAACACCAAGTGTGAGGAAAAGATATCCTGGCACCCAGTCCCAGTCATGTTTTATTTATTTATTTATTTATTTATTATTTTTTCCAAAGCCTGCCTTGAAGAGAAACGTTTATGCCAAGAACAGGCAATTTCAAGAAAAACAGCAGATGCATTTTTTCAAGTAGAGGAGCGTCCCAACATTTCTTGAATGCACAGAAAAAGGCACAATGCTCAGGAAATCAAATTGCATTGTTTGACTAGATATGTTGAGGCATCTGCAAAGTAGCACAAAGATAAGAGACATAACTGGGGCATCAATCTTGTTCGAGTTCTGAAGAACCTTTAATGTTCTGAACTAGGGGTGAAAATAGTCCTCACAGAAACAGCTAATTATGGCTTTGCATGACAGTAGAACATGTCAGAATTGCATTAGTAAGGCGATCTTCAAACTAACCTCAATCTACCAAAAATTATATGGACGTGAGTGCCTCGTTAGGCTTTTATTTTCAAGTTGCTCTCAGCAGCATGTTGCGTCTCGGCATAACAGCTTGACAAGTCTTGACAAGTCTACTGCAACTGACTCCTGACTCCCGAGAACAACAACACAACATTGTTCCGAAATCACGTTCAATCGCTAATTCAGAGCACTAAACTGACTTAATTATGCTGATATTGCCATTGACAAAAGGCACATGTTGCTAGTGTACTGTGTTATAGGTGTGTCTAGCATAAATTTCGTTTCCGAGAAATGCTCAAGTGCTCCTTATAGACTGGTGTTTAGACATAAATGACTTCACACTTTGATGCTTCATCTCTTAGACCAAAATTTAAGGGGGGAGATTTGGAGTGCTGTATTCAGATTTTTACACATTAGTGGCAGCAGATCTAAACATTTTTGTTTATGGAGTTTTCTCAGCACTCTATTACTATATTTACGTAAAAGCACGACTGCTTTATGTTTGTTCTTCAGGTCCATATTGAACGGGTCCACTTGAAGGTGAAGCAGCATTGCAGCTTCTGTGAGAAGAAGTACTCTGATGTGAAGAACTTGATCAAACATATAGAAAAAAGTCATAATCTGAACGATCCGCTCATCTACAAGAGCTGCCAACAACTGAGGTTTTACAGTAGATACACCATGTAAATATTTTATTTATGAAAAACACAGCTAACCTGCTTAATCTGTTTTTCCAGGCTGAAGACTCGCCAGGGTCTCAGACAACTCCTCTATCACTGTCCCACCTGCAACCGCTGCTTCAAGAACCAGATGGAGCGCGAGCGCCACTTACTAGTCCACGGGCCTCAGCGGCCTTTCACCTGCTTGCTCTGTGATCACGCCAGAACCAGCTTGGCCACCCTCGCTGCTCATGTTAGGAAGCATCCCTTTGTATACGTGTGCTATGCATGTGAGAAGAAGTTTGTCAGCTGTCAGAGACTCAAGAGTCACCTCACAGAGTATCACCCTGAGCTAGAGCAAGAGCAGGCGTTCACAGAGTGTATTAATAACAGCTTCTACCTGATGAATGGGGGCAAAGTCTTGTCAGCAGATGAAGAAAGAGAGTGCAAAGAGGGAAGTATAAAAATGTTGGAAAGTACAAAGCTGGGAGATGAAAGCAAAGAAGAGGTGTTAGGAGCTGGAGAAGTTGAGTCACAGAAAGCAAATGCTGCAGAAAATGCAAAACTAGAAAAGGATGACAATGACTCTCAAGGTGAAAATGAGAAAGCGGGGTGTAAAAATGCAGGATGTACAGAAAACCTGAAAACCAAAATTGTCCCGGAGACACCAAATGATATGTGTGTCGAGTCCGCTAAAACGCCACACACATGCAACTCTACAGATACCAGTAAGAAAGGACACACTCCTTACTCGGAAGACACGTCCATGAATCAAAACATCAATTTGGCGGATGATAAAGCCAGTGCTGTAAACACTCAAGTGACTAGTCTTAGCTCACATACTCATTTGCCTTCAGCACCTACAGAGGAAACCACCCGAACGACACAATCAGAGAAGGTAAATTGGTTTAAGTCTCAACGACTTGTATTATGTGATTTTTTTTTTTTTTACATTAATTAAACTTCCTCATACATTTAGTCCACTCATTATATCACTCGCATTTTACAGGACATCCAACAGAGTGCATTCCAGCAGGTGTTGTCGTCGCTTCCAAAGACTCTCCTTGATATGGAGACTTTCCAGAGGCTTAGGAAAATGTATGGACGTCTGGAGTGTCAATACTGTGGTGAGATGGGAGGGGAATCTCCTTCGTTGACCTGCACACTGCTAGTAATAGCTCATTACATGAGAAAATAGCAGAAATTCTACTTGAAACAATTTACCACGATACTTCCATTCAGATTGAAAACTGTCAGAGTGCAATTCTACACCACTGCAGACCACAAAAACAAATTAAACGAACTTGCGAAATAAACACCCATATGATTGTCTTTCATAATGGCATTGTGCATTGCAAAAGCCTGAAAAAGAGCCACAGAAGCGACAAAAGGGAACAATATTTTATTGAGTTATCAATAAGAGGACCATCTTCCTTATGGAATGTGAAGATTACATTTTTACAGTATAGGACATTTATTCCAGATTAGAGGACTGAAATGTTGATTAAAAGGCAAAGCAAAAGCCTAAAAAAGAACCATAGAGGTGAGAAAAGGGAACCGATATTTTATTGAGTCATGAGCATATAAGAGGACTATCTTCCTTATGGAATGTGAAGATTACATTTGTCCAATCTGGGACATTTATTCCGGATTGGAAGACTGAAAGGTTGATTCACTACATGCATATTGTGAAATATGGAAAGAATCCTATTAATGCTCCCTTATTTGTAATTCTCTGTGAGAGTAGAAATTATGGGACGGTTTTGGTAATCCATCTCAGTAAATTGTTCTAATGGCTGACATTGCTTTTGTGCTCCTGTAGGAAAATTGTTCTGGTACAAAGTCCACTATAATGCCCATGTACGCATACACACCAAGGAGCACCTGCACTACTGCTCAAAGTGTAACTACTCGTCCATCACCAAAAGCTCTTTAAAGAGGCACTTAATTCAGAAGCACAGCGGCTTGCTGCTGTCATGTTCCACTCCGGAATGTAAATACACCACGCCTGATAAATACAAACTACAAGCCCATCAGAAGACTCATCAACAAGAGGTATCGCACCATCCACCTTCATACTGCCAAGAAGTCAGATCCCATTACTGCCAGTTATTACGGGACACATTCACATGAAAGACTTCTAGTATTTGCTTTGTTTTTATTTCTCCCTACTGTTAAATTATCATTTGTGAATATGAGACATTAGCGTGTGTGTAAATAGGGACACAGTTTTAATTGGTATTTATTTTCCTGTTGGTTTTTTTTTTTGTTTTTTTTGTTTTTTTGATTGCAGGAGAAGAGCACACCTTGTCCCGTCTGCCAGCAAAGCTATCCAGAGCACAGGCTTAAACGACACATCCGAATATCCCACCCTGGTAAAAGACATGCAAAAATATAAACAAACAGGCAGAATCCATGTACAGGTTAAAGTAAAATAAAATGTCATTTGAATTAACTTAGGCTTTCACTCTATTTCACTCTATTTCACTCTATGCTATAAAATCTGTAGACTTCCCAAAGATCTTCTAATTATATTTTGTACTCAGTATGTCTACATTATCACAAGATAATTTGTCACACTACAACATTTATTTTTCAGTGATGCTTTCTAAATATTGGACATTACATGGATTGTTTGGTTGTGTGTCGAACAGAAACCATACCAGTCAAAGGGCAGATGGTGAGGCGAGCCGAAAAGTGCCCATATTGTGACTCTTACTACCTCAAGAACAGCAGTGAATTCCAGCAGCACATCTGGGTCCACCAAGGTGAGATGTCTCTCTCCGCTTGACATCAATGCTGGCCTGAGCCAATGTGGCATCCACTGCAAGATTTTCTTTGCAACTTACATATATGCTTACCATAGAAATTTCATTTTAATATTGCCTTAAATCAAAAGATAATGTCACTCAGTTGAAAATACAAAATTGAACTTTATTTTAATTTCATAACTGTTTTATTGCTGTCAAACAATTCATGTGAGTTGCTGTTGCAACATCAAATTGCCCAGAAAAAGAGGAAGCAACATCTTGACCTCCTTGCTCCCATTTTTCTTCTTGTTTTCTGCTTTGGTCATTTTGACATGTTCACACAGTTCTCTGGGGTCACATGAATAAATTTGCCCCTCGCTCCACTGTGAGTTTGCTGTATACCAGTCAACCAGAGAAGTGGGTTTTTCGTATTAATATTAATAATATTAATATTAATTATATTAATTAATAATATTAATTGGCCATCGAGTTAAGTTTAGATCCGTTAACCACAAATTCACTTTACAACACCCATCACAGCATACATAAGTGCTGCATAGAATAATAATGTGATTATATTCATAGATGAAGCGGTATTTTTCTTGTCTTTTAACATGTTTTTTAACATTCAGTATTTTCATAGCTCATCTAAAAGTTTTTTTTTTTTTCCTTAAATTAGTCACTGGCAATGAGTTGCATTGACTACTTTGGCATATGCATTAGGACCTTATGAAAAAATATGCAAAAATGTTATTCTAATGTAAGCAAATGGTAAAATTTTAAATCAAGGACAAATCAGATCAATCAAGAATTTTTCAAGGGAGCCGTTAATTCAATAACTTACAGTGTATATATAAATTTTACTATTGTGGTCTGCATTCTGACTTTGTTTTTTTACACAATTGCAACTTTATTCATTTCATTTCCAGGTGTGAAACCATTTGTCTGCAATATTTGTGACTATGCAAGCCGCAGCAGGAATAATTTGAAAAATCACATGAACAGACATAACAACGAAAGATGTCACATCTGTGACCTGTGCGGTAAAATGTTGAAATCCAAAGTGTCACTGAAGAGCCACAGACTGAGTCACACCAACAAAGGTACATATATTCCCTTTGAGCGCTGCAGGTTAAAAAAAAAAAATCTATTTACAGTACCTTGTACTTTGTGTAACAATGGTCAACACCCATTGAAAATATGTATGGCTTTCTTTGCTCAAGAACGTTTGATGAACGAGGCACCGCATTATTGTTTTTCTTTAATTTCTTCTTTCTCCTCGTTTTACATCAAGGGAAGCAGTACAAGTGTCCTGAGTGTGACTTCAGTTCAGTTTTTAAGGCTCCTTTGATCAGACACATGGAGCAGCATTCTGTATTTAAGGTCAGAATCGTTTTTCTCTCCGATTTTCAAGGATTACCTAGGCTCTCCCGCTTTTAAAAGCACAACATGCATGGGTCATTAACAGTCTTCCCATAAATAGGTAAACAAAGAGAACTAAAATCCTTGGCGCAAAAGAAAAAAAAGCATTTAAGAAAAAGTCCAACTATATTACACCTGGGATGGCTAATTTTAGTTATCACTTTAATTAATGAGCAAATAATGAAAACACTTTAGTGTTGCACCACCGACATAAAACCTGCTTGCTTGTTATTTATCAATTCCTGCCCGACATGAGATTTTGTGTACCATACATATAACTTCTTTTTCGTGTTTATAGCCATACCAGTGTGCTCACTGCCTCTACTCCTGCAACACATCCGGTCCCCTGAAGCGGCACTACAAGATAAAACACCCAGATCAGGACTATCAAAATGTTGGACAAGGTCTCTCAGATGTGGAGTATTTCTCACAACAAGGTTTGAATTCACGCTTGTGACTTTTAGTTGAGTTTTAGGCATTTTCATAAGCAGAAACTTTGAGCAGAAATGCCTCAAGTAAACTCTTGACATTCTTATAGTTGCAGATTGCTTTGCTTTAAAGTGTGTGTGCTTTTACTGTCATTCACAAATTGCATCTGCGTGATATATTTATTTATTTATTTATCATTTATTTATGTTTATCGATTTTTGCCTGTGCCCTTGTTTAGGTATCAAGTGCCCTAAATGTAGATTTGTCTATGGCACCCAATGGGAGCTGAATCGACACATGAAGAAAAAGCATGACATAAAAGAGGTGGAATGCACCTGGGAGGTACACAAACATTATTTTAATACAGATTTGACATAAATTGTCATTTTTTACACATTTCTAATCAATTGCGTCAACCAGGGTTCATATTTTCAATTCACGCTATATCTGAATCCAGGTGGAAGAGACGATAGAGAGCCAATACATCCCTTTGGCGCAAGAAGTGGAGTTGACAGAAGAACATGTAGCTGCCTTACAAAATAATGGTAATGGTAGAATGAATCTGCAGGCAAATAACAGTTCATTGTCTTTTTAACAGTTGTTGATTATGATTGTGTATGTACAGGGACTGATAATATTCTCCAGCAGATTGTTGAGTTAAGCTCAGAGACTCACGATGCCATCACATCTGTGGTTGCCATGGCTCCCGGCACTGTTGCTGTGGTTGAACAGGTAAATACCAATCTGTGTGACTCAGGCTGAAAGATATCATATTGATTCCGATTCGTGGTGGCATTGGCAGGTGGCAGACGAGGAGGATGTCGGCGAGCACCAGCTGATGGTTGTGGAAGCAGATGGGGATCTTTCTGGCGAGCAGTTGATGGTGGTGGAGGAGGGGCACGAACTGGAGGCCCTGACGGTCCTCAATCAAGATGACAACACTCACCACTATATTGTCTATGTAGAGGAACAGACTGTGGAAATCTAAAGCACTAATGCTTGCATTTCATCATAGATTGTCAATATCTTGGAGTCCAAATCTGTGTACATGCAATACCAATAAGCAGTGCAGTAGGAGTTGTTCCACATGTTAATATGTTTCATTCAATGTGCAATACGTTAATGCCACATCAATTATCTACACTGCACATTAATTAAACCCTATCCTTTGCCCTTTTGTGTCTCAAGTGGCTTCATTTACAGATAGATGCTAGTCTGGTTGTAAAATAATTTTTAGCTGTAAAAGGCAAAAAAAAAAAAAAATCAATTTATGCAGCACGTCACAGTATCACTTTTCCATCCACCTGAATATTTCATAGCGGCCAGGTTTTAAAAAAGGGGGAACTTTAGTGTTCAGCAGTTACAAGTGCACCAGAACAAATTTGAAGAGGGAGTGTCATGTGAATTAATTAAACACACAGGAAAACACATTTCATTAGGTTCACTATGTGATTGTAATGAAAATCACAGTTTTTTATGTTTAGGACTTAAATTTCTTGAAAGTGTAAGACAAATAAGACAATTTTATAAATTAATAAACCTTGGAGTATTCCACTTTTTGAATTAATCCACCTGTACATCAGGCACATCAGGGGCCACAAGCCCCGGAGCTATTTTAAGGATACTGATTGATGTGAGGGGCTACAAGTAATTAACACTTTTACTTAGTAATGCTGTTCAATAATGATGTTAATTTATAACAATGCACTGGTCGTGTTCTCACTAGAATCAAGAGAATAGATAAATGTCACCCGAGGACCCATGATCTAGTTCATAGATAAATTTAACACAAACTTTTTTTTTTTTTTTTTTGCCGTCTCACACAAAAAAATAGTTCAGTTGAAGGCGGGCAAACATCCCGCAGTTGTGCATTTGCAATAGGTACGATTGAAATCTACATGACTACACGAGGGAAAAATAGAAAGGCGTAGCATAAAACATAATCTGTAAAAAGTAAATAAAAAGGTACTACAGTAAGGAGTAACTAGATTTATTTGTTTCCAGTGGGTGGCGGTCGTGCCCTACATGCAAACATACTCAGCAGAAGAAGAACCAGTAGAGGGAAATTTGACAGCAAGCGAAAATGGTTAACAGTTGAAAACAAGCCACGGTTTTACGTTATTATTCGCAAGATAATGCAAAATGGATAGATATGTGTTGGTTGTATCTTTCTGCCAAACAGCGGAAACAGAAGAGTGCAAATGTAAGTTATGTGAATTACCGAGCTATCGGCCTCAAATTCTAACTTAAACTTTTCGACCATGGCCGCGGTGGTGGACGCATTAGGACGAATGGGAGATTTACATTTTCTAATCGTTATACATTTCATATTTACTTCTTTAATGCGGCACAAACGACAATTGCGCGTTGTTGGTCGTCGCTTACTTTTCAAGTTAGGTTAGCTAATTTTTCCTGCATACTCAAATTGTAAAGTGGCTTTTCAAACCCTTAGGCTGTATGGGGTTGTGTGAGTGTACTTAATGTTGTGTGGTTGGTTATCTTATTTTATCGTTACAGAAGCAGACTTAGCAGTAAAATAAAGTTAAGCCTAATGTTGTCTTGCACAGGTCTTGATCAGTTGAAGCAGATTTATGAGCAAATCGCGTTTTTTTCCTCTCAAGAAGCAGACAGAGGAATCTCTGTGCTACCAGGTGTGTTATTACATTATCTATCTATCTATCTATCTATCTATCAATCTATCTATCTATCTATCTATCTATCTATCTATCAATCTATCTATCTATCTATCTATCTATCTATCTATCTATCTATCTATCTATCTATCTATCTATCTATCATGTTTTTGTTTGAGTTGTCACACTTAAAACCATAAAATGTTTTTCACTCTTTGTATAGCGTGTTCACTCAGCGGAAGCCCTTCTGTTCAGACGTGGTACTTTGCTGTTCAGGCTTGCCATGGAGAAATGCAGGTAAAATTTGGCAGTTGACGAAACACTGAGTTACTGTCTGTGCTTGCTTTAGTTTTTGATGCAAGAAATGCTGTACTATGCACAGATAGAAAAAAAAATCATCTAAATGCTTGCTATAGCATAACTAAACCATGAGATACTTGCAACATTGCACAGTACCAAAACCACACCTATGAAATGAAGAATTTGAAGAACTTAAACAAAATTGATGCACCTTTTTATTGAATGAGAGATGAAAATAAATGAGTGCTTTTACTGTATGTGTTGCAGTTTTGCAGCTCTGACTGGGAAGAGGTGGGGGCAGTCCATCAGAGAGCAAACAGTGAAGAAGACAAGCAAACTGCTTTGGAGTTGTGCGCTGGTTCCCTGAGTCTTCAGGAGGGATCGGATCAAAAATGTGATGATGCAACATTGACAGAGTGAGATTTTATTTTCTCTACGGTTATTTCCCATTTTGATTATTTGTGTCAAGGGTTAAGTTGTTGTCTATGTTGTAAACCAAAAAAAAATATAGTTATTGTTTTTTTTTTTTATATATACTTTTTGAAAGAGCAAGTCCTCAGATTTTAAAGACTCATTTAGAGTAGCCATTTGATGGTGTTGCTCTTGAAAGCAGCACTACTGTGTCACAGAGAGACCATACTTTGGAAGCATATGCCAAGCGCAGTGAGCAAGAAAATACAATATGCAAGCCCCAAAAAACTATTGTAAGCACCTACCCAAAATTACTGTTTTTCTTCATACACTCAAATTACTTAATGATTTTGTTGCACTGCACTTAATGTAAGTAGCAGTAATAAAAGAGAAACAACAAGAAAAATCTAACTAATGCATTTGACATTCAATTTTAACATGCTATCAAGACTGTTAAGTTGCATGTAATGGTATGCAGTTGGAACTAGACTGCAATTGGCAATCATGTCCACTGGGAGGCATTATCATGCTATACATCTGGGGTGTCAAAACATTTTTTTTGTTGTTGCCTTTTTTCTTGATGTAACGTCCCAATAACCAGTGATGGAAATGCATTAAAATATATTAAATCATTTTCTCCTGTTTAGCAGTTATATGACCAAACAATGTTTTAGTGATATTACAATTTAGTAGACATAGTTTTGGAAACACCATGAATGAAAATACACATCTTAGTCATGTCACTCACTTGTTTAGTAGATTTATCCAACTGCAGTGACAGACAGAGTCTACTCGCTCAGCACTTAGCACTCATCCCTTCTCCTTTCGGGCAAGGAAAAGTAAAATTACCCGTGTGGCAGAATTAGGACGAAAATCATCACATAAAATCATGTCCTGTTGATTCTTTATTTAATAGGTTGCTCGAGGATGCTGCAGAAGGAGTGCATGCATTGTCAGACAAACTTCCACCTCCAGGTACAATTTATTCCATTTGCTTATTTGGTACTGTAAAAAGTATGCCTTTTTATATGGGGTTATATTTGTGCCACAAATGCGAGCAATCAAAAATAGATTTTGAGCACAGAAAAAAGTATTGAGTTTGCAATGATAAGAGTTTCAGCTAGCAACTATGGATTTTGAGCACAGAAAAAGAAGTTGCTCTTTCAAAATTCCTTGGTCTCCAATTCGATTTCTTGTTGTGTTCACTCGGAAAGAGCAAACAAGATCTCATCAACACGGACATCAACAAGTCGATGTGACGCAATCTCATTCACTCTTTCTGGGTGAACACAACAAGCAATCTAATTGGAGACCAAGCTGTCAATCACTGTGCTTTTACTGGCTCTGATTGGCTAGTTTTATGGCACATTCATAAAGAGTGTGCCAAACTGAGCGCCCAGAGAGGACACAGCGCGAGTGAGAGTTAGATGTTGAGCAACTAAAAGCTAGATGTTGAGCGAGGGAGGGAGGGCTATTGCGTGTGAGCAATTAGATTTTGAGCAAGGAACTTTATTTTCTGTGCTCAAAATCCCTCGTTGCGCACTCAAACGCTTATCATTGCACGCTCAATACTTTTTATGTGCTCAAAATCTATTTTTGCTCGCTCAAAATTTTCTTTCTGTGCTCAAAATCTATTTTTGCTCACTCGCAATTGTGGCACAAATATAACTCCATATTTTTATAGGTCCCTTTAAACTGTGAAATATGTCCTGTACTCCTATTTTTTCTGCTTGACCCCTTCTCTCAGGTAAAGCATTGTTAGATGTACTGGTGGTTGGCTGTAGTGAGGAGTGTCCAGAATTAAAAGTCCTGCTACCACTGCTTGGAGCCCTTCGACACATGAGCTGCTGGCACTGTGCCAAGATCACTGTCATCACTCAGCATATGACGGGGTGAGGTGTTGTGTTGCTGTCTTTAAACAGCTAGGGAGCATTAGAGTTGTAAACACGAGCAGGTGTGAAGCAGGATTTTGGAGAAGTACTCAATTGGATGTATTTATTTTGTCATATTTATTATTATCTGAAATAATATTGTTTATCTTATAGCATGAAGTAAATGTTGCACACGTGATCTTTGTCTCAGGTGGCAAAAAACTGCATCGTACCTGAGTGCTGGCCTATTGGAATCCTCTGCGTTAACCAGCTGTATCAATGCAAGTGAACTTTGGAGAGGGGGTTTGGTACTCAGAGAGAAAAAGGTAATGTTGGTTCTATTTTTGTAGACTACATGCAGTTTGAAGTTCTTTTGGCACATACAGTATGTATTTTTCCTGCCCTTACCGTTATGTGACGTATTATGTATTCATGGATGGAAAATATGTTTACCACACAGGAACTTGTTTTGTGTGTGTGTGTGTGTGTGTGTGTGTGTGTGTGTGTGTGTGCATGTGTGTGTGTGTGTGTGTGTATATATATATATATATATATATATATATAAAGTTCTTTTTAAGAAAATAAATCAATAAATTCTGCGGGTTCATATCTGCTCCCCTCCGCCTCCACCCACCACCAGCTCAAGTCACGTCGTATATTTATGTTATTTAATTTAACTGTGCAGTAGATTATGTTCAAAATATCTGTCAGTAGAACACTTCGAACAAGTACAATGTTTTTGTGCACGTTACAACGTAGTGTACCGTACAATGTTGTTTACATCCATGCTCATCCAGTAGTGCACTGCAAACGCTTATTCGTGCAAAAACACTACCCCAAAGAAGAATTCTTGATACAGTTGCATTATAGTAACTGTATCATGTATCGTACATGTTGCATTTAAAAAGAAATAAAAAACAAAAACTCACAAACATACACTCTTTTGGAGAGATTGCATCAAGGCCTCTGCCAACGATACGCACAATGCCAGGGTTTGCTTTTTGAACTATTTTCAAGTTATTTTTTTTATAAATCATTTTATCAAAGCCATTTTGTACTGATATTGAACACGGGCCTGCCCTGTCGCGATACATATTGTTTTTGATTTATCGCTATGCTCTATTACTCAGATGTTTTTGCAGGCAATATGTAGCATGCAAGTTTTTTTTTTTTTTTTTTCCCTGGCCTAATCACTGAGGAAGGCAGGAGAGAATTGTATCCTCTTTAAACTCACTGGCCCGTCTAGTAAGTACTTTGTTGTCTGACTGATATGCAGACTGGACAGCACAGCTCACTGAACCGTGTTGAGTTTAATGGCATCTTGGGTGATTTGGTCAAGTGGAAAGCTCACAAAACTTTGAAAAAAACAAAACAAACTATATAACAGACCTTGAAAATAATGTATCATTTAGTGATGCACCACAAATTTTTCATATTCCCATTTTTCTACACAGTTTTTGGCTTCATGGGAAGAAAAATGAACTTAAAAAATAGAATATTGACTTCCATTGTCCTTATATTCAGCTTGATTGCAACACTGAAAGAAAATTAATGTAGCGTTTAATCAAGTACCATGTTTTTCACACTCTTAAGGCACACTTAAAATTTCTTTGTAATTAGGTGCGCCTTATATCTGGATGTCAAATTGAAGTTGAATAAAGTTTGACTAATTTGTTTTACTGGCTTGTTTCCCATCATGTATAATAAAACGCCCTACAACCCAATGCTAAATATCCTAAATATGGAACATTCCAAAAATAGATCAATCCATTGAGACTGCTCCATATAATTCACTTTATAGTCTCAAAAATATGATGATTATGGAAGCAGGGAACTGACAATTTGGAGTAAACATTTTTGACTGGCAAATATATTCGAGTACTTGCAAATACGTTCGTACATATTTGCAAATATACACATTTGCCAGTCAAAACGTTTTACTCCATATACTGTAGGCAGTTCCACCCTTCAGTAAGTCATGCTATAACTATGCGCCACACTTAAAGGGAGAGCTGGTTAAAAATGAAATAGTTGGAAAAGTACTAGTATACATTCTTTCTTTAATATGTGCTGTACAGTACATCACCTCAGACATTAAACAAATATATTAATAAAATTCTGAGTTCATCTACTGTATAGTTTGAGAAAGTCTAATTATTATTGGCTCCGGTGTATTCCACGCTCAAAACATTTTTAATATTACATCCTTAATCATATGTGAATGTAGCAAGCACAAAGCTTCTTGATGACCTTTTCCAATAAGCTGCTGCTAGGAGATGTGAGCAAGCTTAGGTTGGCAGTTGGTGAAAGCTGCTCAGCAGGAGAGCACAGGATGAAGGAACTCCCGGAGGAGTGAAAACCTGCTAACAGCCTTGTACTGCACTATGTGTGTTTATATACGATAGGTGTGTGTGTGAGGGGCTGTACATCTGTGCGTGTTTTCCAGCATCAGAGCATATTGTTTGGGATTTCATTCTGAAACTTGCATAATTTAATACTTCAGCCAGTTTATAGATGTGCATTCAAAGATTTTTTCCCTCACCAGTAATGTAGAGAGATTTTTTTTTGTTGGTGTATACAGGAAGCATACTTTAACACACTTTAACACAATTGCTTCAAGAAGAAATGATTTTGTTTTATTTTCAATTCTTTAAAGAGATCAACAGTCACCAAAAAATTGTAGCAGAATATTAATATCACAAAAATAGGACCCTGGCCTGTTTTGTCCACAGACTTGTTGGGCTGCCGATCTGGTACCCTAGGCAAGATTTTACTTTGCGCCCCCATTATAGACAATGTACATTCACTTACAAGTAGAATTTAACATTTCTTATCATTCGTAGGATATCACACAATTTACGTCCCTCTGAAACTAAAGTAACTGACTTACTGTTTTTTGTGAGGAACATATGGAAGCTCTAAAAATCATCTAATATTGCTTGATTATGTCCTTTATTATCCTCCGATCTACTTCACATACAGTCATTGACTTTTCGCCTGTTTATATGATAATCATATTCAGGCTTATACAGCATATATTTTGGTTTACAATTGTTTAGTATCAAAGTTTGTGTGCGTGTTTCATTTTTTCTGTGTCTCTGACATCTCTTGTATTTGTTGATGTATTTGTTAGGCCTGTATCTGACACGACTGGTTGCTTCCAAGAAGTACAATGCAGTATTGCCTTTCTTACACCAAGACACTTTTGACTTTTATCGGATCTATCCCTAGTTCAGCTTGAGAGACTGTGTGAGTTGATCACCTGCTGCCACTTCTACTACATCTAATTTTTTTTTCTCTTTTTATTGTTTGTTTCAGCATGTGTCAGAGCTTCATTTCACTGGCTTTTCTCTACGGGCCCCAGTATATAAATCCAGTCTCGTGGAAGAGCCCCACTTTACTGCAAACCACAAACTACACGCTGAGGTGATTTCACAACACAACTGCCTTTTCAAGCTTCATTCACTCTTGTTATGCAACTCGGGTGCAGAAGAACCTTTAAAGTCAAAAGCCCACCATAAGGTTGTAAACTAAAAATTCAAAAATTTGAAAACATGCTGAAAAAAACAGGGTTTGGAGTAACTTAGTCTGGAACTGAGTTCTTGTCCTCATTGTGTGAGATGTAATGTAAAGTTTTCAAGGCTAGACACAGTGAGCATCTAAAAGCTTGATAGAAAATTGATCATTCTTAGTGATTATTCCTGCGAGTAATCACCCCCCTGCCCCCTCTTTTTTTATCTACTAAGTTTGAAAGTGAGTTGAAGTGAGTTGGTATAAGTGGCCATTATTTATTATTGTCTATACATATGACTTTTTACACAATAACATTTCCTGATAACTGGTTAGCAATTGTCATTACCATTAAAGTGTTAGTGATTACCATTTAAGGTGAACAAACACTAACAACCATTGAGTTCACACATAAAAAATCTTATACAGTACGTACATTACACATGAAATCATGTCCCTAAAGTCACTTGCAAACGATGCTTCAAAGATATTCCTTTATTGTAGTCTTTATTGTAGTTCTTCCTCTTGATGAGCAGACTGGCCCTACTAGTTGAAATTTGAATACTTAAAAATAAAGTCACTACAGTTTGTTTGTGGTGACATGTTTGTGCTGACAGGTTATATTCTTGGATAATACAGCCCTAGTGCTTTTTGGGAAGTTCTTTCCTTTGTATTGAGAAGCTCCTTGTGCTAATATTGTCTTTCGATAATTAGTAATTCTCCCTTGCCAACAGTGCAACACTACATCCACCTGAAAGAGATGTCTTTGTGGATGCAAACATGGTTCTGGAGAAGCTTCATGGTACATATTTTTAGGTGACCTATTTTGAAGGCGACTTATTGTAAATTTGTAATACATTTATTAGCCATAGATTCTGAAATTTAACTTAATGTTAAGTATTTAAATACCAATTCCATGCACAAGAAAATGCTAATGTAATGTAAATAGCATACTGCGGAATGCAAAAAGTCATGAGCGAGAATAACAACAACCTTGCTTCTTTTCGCAAAGATGTCTGTCAGACATCTTCAAAGTGTGACTACAAAGTAGTAAACCATTATTTCCAATGCAAGTTTATTTTGTTTGTTTTAACAAAGCACTATGATACTCAAAGGTTTGGTTACAATAATCCCATTCCTTTATTTCAGGAATTGCAAGTGTTAAAACCTCCAACATTGTTAAGATTGATGACATCACTGCCACGCTTTGCCCTATAAGAACGCGGGTAATAAGCCCACGACCCACTGTTCAAGCAAGTAATGATAGCTGTGTGTGATTTTTGTGGTGCAGACCCCTGGTGTTTGTTTAAAAGGTGTATATAGTGCACAATCTGAAAGCTGTGCATTTGTTTAGAGCGAACACTGTGTGAGACAAGGTCTTTAATAACAGTTGGTAGAGTGCTGCATTATAATGAGCTTTTTGATGTAGATTAATAGCCATAACAATAAAAATCAAGGGGTGTGTACTGTGCACGCAAAGATATGGTTAGTATGGGGTCTGTAACACACACAAATGAGTATGGGTGTGCATGCATTAGCAAGAGAGATCAGATGATAGCTCAGTGAGGCAGATGGTGGGGATCGGCTTGGCACTCAATTAAAAACAAATATACTGAAGGATAGCAAAACTGTCCCAGCACTGTTGTACAATCTAAATGCTTGCCTGGATTCCTTAAGTAATCATGACTCTTCTCTCAACAATGTGCTTGACCACAGTAGACATGGTGACACACTGATGAGCTATGGAAAAACCAGACAAAGTGATCCAGAGACATTTAGAACATACAAATATTGTCTATAACACTTTCTGTCCACACGAGAAGAATTTTATTGGATCAGTTTGGGCATAATGAGGGGTTGCATGTAGGTACACATATCATCAACCAATAAATTATTGTTATGAAGCTGTTTTCTATACCTCTCCACAACAACCATTCAAAGGGTACGATAATGTATGTGTAAGTGGTGTAAAGGTTTTAAGCATCAGAAAATCTAAAAGGGATAAAAGATTTTTGAACATTTATTTTTCAACATAGTCCATAGCCGTCATAGTATCATCCTTACCCATCATAGTATTCAAGGACTGAACACTTGTTGCTCCTACAGCGCTGAAGCGCTTTTATCCCAGTGTAGAACACATTTTGTTTGGAACATGCATCAACACTTCTTATTCATTATGCTTAAAACTTTTCATTCATCCCACATGAACTTTATTGTAAACAGAAAACAAATGTGGAAACATGAGAACATCTTTGTTTGCTACAGCTTAGTAGGGAAATATAAATGAATTAAACACCTTTGTTAAACGATAAGGCTGTCTTCACAAATATATTTTGCACCTAAGATTTCCAGTTGAACATTTCAGTAATTGCTTTGGCAAATCAGTGTGAAGCCAGATTGCAGACTTAACCTTTGGCAGCCATCTGAGTGACTCCTTAGAAAGTACACTCACTATATTACATTTCTGAAAATAAACATGGCTTGGCCATGTGGGTTTTGATCCTTTTTGATTGTTGGTTGCAATGGCGTTGTTTAGTACTCAGTTGTGTTTATCAGTTTTATATGATTTAAATAAAGACAATTGTCTCACAAAAAAATGTAACTGTGATTAGCTTAATGCACTCACTCTAAGCTCCTAAGAATTAAATTTACTGAATATAATGATTTCTTTGCAATTATCCTCTATAACCCAAATCAGGATATAGGGTTTTTATTACGAAAATGGACACAAGGATTTTAATTGTTTGCAGTTCATCTCTAACAAGTGAAACGAAGCACCTTTTACTTTAACCTTCAAGTCTTTATAAGAGATGGTAGTTGGCTTGATCACCTATAGTAGTAGAACTACATGTACTGTATTAATGACTAACACATTTTCATATGCTGTCTGGACCGGGACAAACAATAATTCAACATTCCTAACTTGTGTGTTTGAGACATGTTGTCATTCCTGCTCTTCATATTTGCAGGTCTTCCAATACTACGCACCGGTTTTAGACCTGCTTCATCTGGTTACTCTGTCAGACCTGCCAAGCCTCCTGATGTCTAGCACACACTTGGAACTGTATCCTCATTTCTGAAGTCTGTTCGTCCATGCAGACTGTGAGATCACCACAAGTGTTTATAAATGTCTTGTACCAATTGTAATTTCAAGGACTTGGAATAAGTTACACTCCATTTTAGATGCAACGCGAGCATGTATATTTAAATTGAGGAAGCCTTTAAAAGTAGGAAAGCATTAAAGAGCCTGCAAACCCGTACCTCCAGGCTAAGAAAATAGCTTTTACCCCAACCTAGCAGCAATAACTGAATTTAACAAATTACTGCCATGTTGCCATCACTTCCTCAACATCATGCCAAAATACAATAAGAGATTTTGCCTTGTAATTGACTAATTAAAATCCCATTTGGCTAAATGAAAATCAGTAATACAGTAGGACATTTTTGGCATGAGGCATACAATATAGCTTCACTTACTTTGAAGCCTGTTTTTAAGTCATTTCAACTTTCTCTCCAGCACTTTACTTGTCTGTCTAGATTTTGTACACCTTAACAAGAAAAAAACCTAAGTGTGCTGTGTGGGAAGTCAGTGAAATCTAAACTTCTTTTGGACCAGCTCAAGTCACTTCGTGGAAAGGTATTGGTCTGAACACTTTAATTTTCTTCCCGATGACAACTTTTACCTTACCATGTGCCAATTCATTTTGTTCAATGAGCATTGTAAGTGAATCAAATATATACATTGATGTGCTCAGGTAGGAGCTTTGTTCAGCCTTTCCTGCGTTGTCACATCCATCGCACAGCCGTCCGCAAGTCAAATGAGCTCCCAGCACTGGAGGGAATCTTTAGCCAGGAGACCCAAGTCTTTACTCAGTCAGTCCTTTCATTACCTCATTAAATGACGAGTTATATCTTGCGTGTGAGAAATAAATTGGTATCTATAGCTACTTTTTTAAAGATGATAAAGCCATCTGTGGATGAGGCAGACAAAACTCGAAAATACTTTTGAGAGAAACCTAAAGCTATATTAAAGATATAAAAGATATAACTTGATTGTTTTCTTGTGGAAATTGGACTGCAAGAAAAAGTTATGGAAAAAAAATGTGATTGAAATATGATCTAAATATGGTAAGTTTCGTGCTGTAGTGCAGATGCAAAGTCCTGTCATGATAGCTTCAACCAGAATAGTATCTCTGTTTTTGGCTGACCCCAATATTTCATCTTGTAGTACCTGATGTTGAGGTCAAAGGAGAGAGGGCTCACTACTGCCTATTGGTCCAGGGATCAGACAATATTGAAGATGGAGTTTGCAAAGTCAGGATGTTGCACTCTGACACTCAAATTAATGGCGCACCCGCCATGGCAACATTCTCAGGCCTGTATGGGCAGAAGCTGCTGTCATCAACAGGTACAGTGTACTGTATGTATTGTCGGTGTATTTTGTGAGACCTCATTATGGCCTCAATATGTTTGTACTTTGATTTATCATTGAGGAAACCACTTTTTTTCACAGTAATGCTTGTGACTCACAATAGTATGATTGTCTGTTATTTTCACCTTCTACCCAGGAAAAGACAAAATGGCAGCAATGTGTGCAGAAATAATTCAGTTGAGCGAGATTAACTAAAACATCAATTGGAAATAAAATCAAATAGAGCATCCGACTCAAAGCACAAAATAAACATATGAATCAATAAATAAGTAAATGGGGAAAAAAGGAGTTATTGCCACGGGAAGTGATGGTTTCAACTGTATTTACAGTTACAGTGCATATAATGCTGCACTGAATGAAATCCCACTTTAAGATGTCAGAGGAAGATGTTTCATTTCATTTAAAAATATAAAAGCTATATTGATTAGTTGTTTTGGGGTTAGGAGTCAACAGTTAATTGAATTAAAATTAGTATAGCTATGTAATAGAATGAAAATCACAAATCCTGCATTTGACTTTTTTTATTTTGGTCTAACAGCAGACTTCATTTTTCATATACAAATAATTTATTCATAGTTTTAAATTTATTAAAGTGCTCAAAAGTGCAGTCCACGTTTACATATTGTAAAGCATTTTTGTTTTTGTAAAGTTCAAGTGACAAATTTGTTGAAATTATTGTATTAATCTGCTTTATCATTTAATGTATTGTTATGTTGATGCAACATCCGTTTAGTAGAAATGTTTAAAGTTTCCATAGTCTACGTTTACACTGCAATGCATGAGGGTTAGGGTCAGGGTAATTTGGGGTTTTGGTCAAAATCCAACTTTTTATGTGCTTGTTCACATTCGTTTGTGCGAAAAGGACAATGTTGAGTGACGTGCACAAAACCCTCAAGCCACACGGTGTTTAAATATATAGTTCATATAGGGGCCCTGATTATCATTTCATATCGCCAGAGTGGTGATGCTGGAGAAGGAAGAAATATTTTGTGGGATATGAAGCGCTGATCCTCATTTCATGGCAATCCCTGCAAAGATGACACCATGTTATTGCCGCGCCTAATAAGTGAACCTTCTGCTTGTATAAAATACTGCTATCACCACAAATGTCAATTTTATGCTTCACTTTTCAAGTTAAAATCAAATTAAAATCAAATTAAAATATATATCAAATTAAATTAAAATCAATTTAAAAAATGAAGTCAACACTGTTACGCTATGCAGAATCACAGACGAAGTATCATAATTCCCCAAATACAGTGGGCCCCCGTGTTACGAACTTAATCCGTTCAGCGGCTACGCTCGTAACTTGAACTGCTCGTATGACGGGCAATCCAAACCTATGTTAATTAGTGAATGTGTGCAACGCGCACAAAAACCTTAGGTAAAAACATCACGACTTTAAACACATATTAAAAATGAGTAACATAATCTACTGTACAGTTAAAATAAATAACATATACAAAGGAAAAATGACATTTACCTTTGGGGCGACGTGACTTGAGCTGGGTGGAGGCGGAGGGGAGCAGAGACCAACCCGCAGAATTTATTTATTTATTTTCTTAAACGGGAACTTTTCTCAAACTAGAACATATCACCGGCGATTTCCTTCTCTTTAATCCATAATAGAAGAAGCCTCTTTGTTGTCGATCGAGGTCCGCCCCCCGGCAAGGAAAGTCTTGCCCTTAGAAGATTGCCGAGCGGTTACGGCCATACTCACGAGCAAGGTTAACCATGCGTGCGCCTCCTTCGCATTTTTTATTATCTCCTGCTTGGTTTCTATTGTCATCATCCTCTTACTTCTTCCTTTACCGCCACTTGCAATTTTAGAAGCCATGTCTAACAGATAAAGTTTGCAAAGTCTTCACAACATTCCTTCCTTCCGTTTTTCACTCATTTTCTCTCCTTCCTTCCGTCCCGACCAGCTGTGCCATCAAGCTAGATAAAGGCGTTCGGCCAATAGCATTTCGGCATTTCTGTGATTGACGTGACGCCGGCCAATAGCATCTCCGTGACTGACTCTGTGACTGACACCGTGACTGAGACAGTGACTGTGACATTGTAAGAGCAATAGTGTTCGAGGTTGCCGTGATGAGCGTCAACTTCTAAATTAGATGACGTAGCATAGCGAAAATAGATGTGCCAACACAATGACCGCCATGTCGTATTGTTCGTAAGACAGAAGGTTTGTGCGTAAGTGGGGGACAAAAATCTCCGCGGTCCATGCTCGTAAGTTGAAATGTTCGTAAAAGAGGGTGTTCGTAAACCGGGGGCCGACTGTATAAGACGCACCCTTTTCCCCAAAAAATTAAGGCCCAGTGTATTGGTGCGTCTTATAAAAGTTAACTTAAAAATTAGATTTAAAAAAGAAAAAAAATTGACACCATTCGATGAAGATTAATATGTCAGTCACATAAACTGAGTTTTGACACACAGATGTGCATTTTTATTTCGGCCGTGTTCTTACTTACAATAATTACCGTAATGGAACGAGGCCAAGGGTGGATGTTAGTTGGCTGTTAACAGCAAGTGCCCGTTGCAGCTAACTGCAGTGCGTGTTATTGGCATTATTTTCAAGAAAAGAAGTGAGCAGGCTAAACCAGCGTCCAATTCCATTATTGTTCACACACAGGAATTGTACTAAATTCTGAAAGGATCATGTATAAGGTATGATGTCTCCACCTGATGAGTGCACCGGTTAGAGAACACAGAAAGATATTCCATTTGACTTTTTTATTAATTGCGGGCTTTTGGCATATAAACACAATCATAAACTTGGTGAAACACAGAGGCTGTGCCACTTTAGGTGTTTATGGTAAAATAAACTCAACCTGTGTCGCGAGGAAAAGGAAAACAACTGTATCGAGCGCATTCAAAGTTACACTGGTGATGTTCACTGACCGCTCATCTGAAACACACTTAACTCGCAACAAATAAATAACATACGGATATGAACACAAGAAAATATGAATACTTTACAAAATATGAGATTTAATCTGTTTTGCTGTACTTTTTACATTGTTGCCAAAGTGTTGGTGCATGTTATACACAGTAACATAGAAAATAGCATAGTTTTATCCCAAAATTATGGGTGCGTCTTATACATAGGAGCGTCTGGTATTTGGGGAATTACGGTAGTCGCCTCACTCCCAAGCACTTTCTTCTACCCCCGCTGTGTGCACATTGGACGTCTGATGACATATAGTTTGGATATGAGTGATGGGCGCTAGTACTATATTTGTGGTCCTGTAATCGATCTGCAATGAGAACGTCTTCGTATAGTAAAGCTTAAAAGATAGTTAGTGTTTTGTAAGTTCATTCTAGTTTAAGTCGAGTCTAGTGTGTTGTAAAAAAAAAAAAACGTGTAAAATGATGCAAATCTATATTGTTTTTAATGTAAGACAATTTTATGAATGACCTATTTTTGTTTAAAAAAAATAACGGGAAGAGGTCCTTGGAAAATAATTGTATATTAAATCGCAAAGGAAAGAAAAAAAATCACAATCAGATTTTTATCAAAAAAAAATTTGGGCCCCAGCAATCACTAATGTGTGCGTTTGGTTCTTTTTTCCACAAGCATCATTTATTGTTTTAATGGATGTGTTTTTCTGCTCCGAAGCTGCACATGATGTTCTGGAGTTTCTACGACTGTTAACATTTAATGCAACCTTCAGAAGACATTTGTAAAGTACTTATAAAATATGACCTGTGCTGCCATGACTCAGCAAACTTTTCACTTTAATCCCAGAGGGGTCGTTGTTTTTACCATCACTGTAGTGTGGAAAACCCATGTCTTGCACTTTTTGGAGGTTCCTTTTCTCACATTTGTGTTTATTTTTGTTTGTCTATATTTTTGTCTTTTACTGTACTGTATATTGCTTTGAGACATCGCCTAAGGAAGTGTCACATATCCCATGAGCCCTTGCCCCAATTGAAAATGATACTGCGCAAATCATTCCCAGCTGGGCTAGTAATGTGCATTTATCCGGCCTTTTTCATTCACCACTTTTTCTCCATCCAGGAGGCACCAGAAGCGACATCCTCTCTCTGCCTTGTCTCCAAGGAGACGGTCTGCTGAGGAGAGAGCGGAAGGTGGCCAAGGTCCAGGCACTGGTGATTAAAGAATACTTCAGTAAGTACTTGTTCTAAAAAGCTGGTGACATACTGAGAGAATGTCAATAGATTCAGAAAGGATGGAAAGTGGGTGATTTACACCTTGAGCATATTACGTTGGTGAAACCCAAAACCCCAACAGTACAATGTAGTGCTCAAAGATGAGAACCTTTGGAGTTTTTTAACAGTAATATTCACATCATATTCCATATTATTTTATACCCTTGTTTTCTGATATAGCATATTAAAGAAATTAGTGCCAAGACTGAATTTCTTGATCAAGCATTTATGTTTTTGTGTCCGTCTTAATTGCTTTTTAACCAGGAAGGATAGCATGAACGGTGTGAAAATGTCATATCACAATAAGCATGACTAATCATTACAATTATCAGTATTTTCACAGTTAATAGAAATAAATGCTAAACAGAATGCTAAATAAATAAATGCTAAACAGAATGCTAAATAGAATTACTGCATGTTTTAGATATAAAAAATGAACAAACAAAAACCCAGAATAACTCCCTACCAAAAGAAACCAGACACAGACCCGTGAAGGCAGGAATACAACTCACAAGGATTAACTCCATACTGAAAAAAAAAACAATGACCTGAGAAGAAATGAAAAGAAACAGGAAACTAAATACATTCCTACTTGATTAGACAAAGATGAACACCTGGACAAGACACTAGTTTTGCTGGCAGGTGATTGGCAAACACAAGGGAGCGGGTTGACAAGTGTTGGTGGACACAATCAAAGTTGACAAACATCAACAACAAGGAAAAAAAAAACAACACAAACAGAACATGAAAGGAACAAGACAACAAGATCTAAGAAGTACACAAAACCATAACAAACACACCACCAAAACATAACAGAATTAAAATAATCCAAGTCACATATCACATTTAAAGAAGTAATAAAAAAGATTGCTGAAAAAATACTAATCATGTTTGATGGTTTTCGCAATGTCATTTTTGTCGTAAAAAGCATGAATTGAATTGTAATTTGAAAACTACAAATTTTCTTCACTGACCACTTGTACTGTATTTGATTTTTTTTTTGTGGGTGGTTTTGGTTTATGTTGTAGCTTTTTTATTATGTTTTTTGTAACTGAACTCTAGAAAGAAAATAGGGTGATAAAATAAGACTTGACTTAATTCAATCTAGATTATTGATGTTTTTCCTTTTATGTTACAAATTAGTAAATTAGATGAATATAAATAAATCATTCAATAAAATTTTTCTGTTTTCCTTATATTGTATAAGTAAGATAATTTTCAAATGCACAAATGTTTCACGCAGTTCTTAAACATTAAAATCCAATGTATTAAGCTGTACTTAAAAAGTATGCTTTATTGTGCTGTACTGTACTTAAAAATGAATTACAACTGCATTACATAAAAATGTATTGACTATTATTTCAGTTAATCTGCAAACCTTTTCTGTAAATTGTTTCATCCTCGCTTG
Organism: Hippichthys cyanospilos; assembly: GCF_059441005.1. NCBI lineage: Eukaryota > Metazoa > Chordata > Actinopteri > Syngnathiformes > Syngnathidae > Hippichthys > Hippichthys cyanospilos. The sequence continues at coordinate 5,331,591 of NC_142371.1, forward strand.
GACGATCGACATGTGTCCATTTGATGTTAATTTAAAACCTAAAAACCTGTGAGTCACGCCTATTGCTGTCGCAGCCAATTTGGAAATTATTTTCAAGGAAGAAAAGGTATATTTCTTTCTTTGAAATCAAACAAGGAGCACAAGAAAAATATATAATTTATTCCAAACTTGAATTTTTTTTTTTTTTTCTTTGCTGATACCTCACCCTGTTTGTCTCGTGTGTGTGTGTATGTATGTGTGTGTTTAATCCCAGTGAAACAAACTAATAGATGCAGGTGAAAACAAGTCCTGGAATTCATTGGACAATATATATTCATTGTCTAATGAGGACGTATGTGATTTCTGAGATATGTCCAAACTCTTGTCTCTTCATGTATTTTCTGTATTGTTTAATTTGCTTATTATGGAGGTTGCAAACTGGAGTAGAATGTTGTCATGCTTAGATGATTATCTACTAGTTTGCCCCACAAGAGATGACTAAAATGATAGAATACAGTAATGTCGTTATAAATTATGCTGATTGAGGTTCACACTCGATAAAAGACTTTGCTTTTTGTTTGCTTGTTAGCGGCTAGAGTGAAATGGGTCTAATACCATCCTTTCAGTGGCCTCGCTCAGCTTCCTTGTTATTGCTTTAGGCACTTGCTGGTGCATAGAATGACTCGCAATATCATTAATTTACAGACACAGAGCAGACAAAGATAGTGAAGCTACAGTGGAGTATTGTAAGATAAAAGAAAATGAAGTTCTTCAACCTTGAGGAAATAAACTCGGGCTCCGCTTTGACACGACTGCGTGGAGAGCTGACGTACCACAGGGCTAATTGAAAATTGCAATATATACAAAGATTTCACATGAAAGAGAAGGGGCCGCGTGTCTAGTCGCAAAAGTTGTAAAAACTAGTTATGAATTGTCAATTTTTGTTACTGTCAGAGGCTTTACTGAAAAAAAAGGTTATTTTAGTAAAAAGTTCCACAAAAACTTCGACAAAACTGCATTGTATCACACTGAGGTGTTGCTAGAAACAAATTATTTTGCTAGCACATTTAATCTAATGCCCATGATAATGTCGTTGTTACATGATTGCAAATGTAAAGTGTCCACAAAAGAGTCAAAAGGCCAGTCTGTTTGTGTGTCCAGGACAGAAAAAGAAATCAATACCACCTAATGACTTGAAGGCCATTCTGAGCATGGCTAGAGAGCAACACTTGAGGATGACTGACTCCATGCTTCCCCGGACCTTTTCCCCTACTGACAGTATGGCCACTAATCACCCAGGTACAATTACCCAAAACACATATTCAGACTTGCTTTTGCATTCTCTTTCTGTGTGCTCACTTCAGCGATGCATTTATTAGCTCTACCTCTCTGTACTTCAAACTGAAAGTAAGAATAAGAAGGTCAATACAACTTTTAAAAATGCATTTATACTTACAACTCAAGCGCTTCACATATCCTAAATATTAACAACCATACAATTAGAAAACTACTGACCTTGTAATGAGTACTGTACTTTATTTCAGCTGCCAAGGAGGCTATGCCATTATCACATTTTGCTAGTTAGCAAGATTATATCAAAATTACTCAGCTCTCATTCATAGAAAATTATGCAGAGGTGGGGCATTGGCAAAGCGGGAGCCATTGCATTTTGCATTTGATCAAGTTAGTGTCACGCAGCACAGTGGAGGAGTGGTTACACGCTGGTGACCCTAGTGAAGATGAGTGGCTATAGAAAATGGATAGGTCCCCAATTTCAGCATAAATAGCCGATGCAAAGCATGATGGACATTTTTACACTAGTTAATGTGCACCTCTGAATGCTTTAATTAGCTTTGTAGGAACTGTCAAAATGACTCACAACCTTGGGTAATCTTTGTACATGAATCATCCCCTAATTTGAATCCGCTAGATATATATATTTTTTTACATTTTCTGCACTCTGGGTATTCCACATACTGTAGTCTGATTTCCCAAACACACACAAACATTTAGTTGTCATACATCAGTGCAGTGCTCACATTTTGGGCCTTAAGATTTCAATTCAATATTCTGTGGGTTAAGCATCTTGACCTGGCTCGAGCTAAGATTTTGGATAGCCGGTAGATAATGTATTCTTAAGGAGGTGCCTTGGTGCTTTGCTGTTTATGATTGCACCAGCTGTCTTTTGTTGTTCCTTTAAAATGCTTTCCTTGGATAGTGAATGAACAGAGATGTGCTGCTTATTCTATATTTCTTTTCAAATCATTTTGTTCTTACCTCGTGAATCAGAAGGTTAAGATGTATCTCAACACCAAAATAACTACTTAAATCATTTCAAAGCTAAAAAACAGTGATTTGAGTTGTGAACTTGCTAACCCAGGTTCAAATATATTTTTTAATAGCATTAGACACAATGTCCCTGGATCAATCTTTTTGGCCCGAGAGGTGTGTCCTCCTCAACATTGAGAATCTACAGAAAAGACGACAGAGGAGAAGGTAAAGCATACCTCGTGGCATATACAGTAAATGATCTGTTCAAACCATTGTGACTCATGTGGCTCTGTATTGTGTCTTAGACTCGGCTTGTTAGGTCCCGGCTCCAGTGACAGCCTGCTGGGCCCTAAAGATGGTCCAAAGGGTTCCACTACCTCACTGGATGCCAAGGAACTTTTAAAGCACTTCACACGCGATGGCAAGCCAACTAATGAGCTGCAACCTCTGCCCCTTATTAGAAAGTGAGACAACAGCGCTGCTCCTCACAATATAAAATGTCATTTGAGTCAGAGACAAAGGGAAAACATGACTTAAAAATAAATAAATTAAAGATGACCCAATTGTTGTTGGCGGACAGAAAAAAAAAAAAAAACACACACGAATACCGTGTTACTGTAGTTCATTGTTAAGACTACGCTCTCAAGGTGAGAATTTTATTTTGATCATTAAGCTGCCTCAGTAAAACTCATGTGACCTTTAGTGGAATACCAGCCGGTGGGAAACTTGATTCATTGTGTCTGACCGACCATCTCATTCTACTTTGTGCTGTTTTTCCTCAGTCATAATGTGTTCCAGTTGTCACCAGACTTGTGTCCCAGGAGTATCAGTGAGATGTCCTTCAAAAAGGCCACAACCTCTCATTACCACGGCATAGAGTAAGTATCTACCCCCTCAAATTCCTTTGTGAGGTGGTGATTGGATTCTTTTCATTGCACTTTTTGTTATTTAACAGTCTGTTGGCTTCCTATCTTTGGTTTTATATAGCTTCTGCCTGGATAACCAGCACTCTTTGGACCGAGACCAGGCTTTTGTACGACTCCAGTCCCGTCTCATTCGCTACGAGACACAAACCACCTGCTCAAGGGAACCATTACCGTTTGCGACCAGCCCCGCCCCCTCTCCCGCGGTGATGTCAGAACCAGGAAGTGTACCCGATGGAGAGACTCTGCAGAATGCTGATGTAGCCTGGCTCAAACGCAGGTCCTGGGACACAGATGTTGTGGGAGGTTATCCTCGCAAGAGGTAGATTGGAGGCAAGGATTAATGCACAAAATGATGGAATCATTTTTAGTGTTTGACTGAATCCCTTTAAATGAATCATACAGGCAGGCCAAGTCAGAGGGCAGTGACTCCGTCTGTTCTCAGAGCAGAGGCAGTAATGCGACACACCTTACCGTCAAGTCAAAGCAGCCCAGCAGATCCCAGTCATTGTCCTCTTTCAATTCTTCCTATTCTACTCGAAGAACATCATCTGGTAAAGACAAATCCTCACAACCTTCACCGAACCATCCAACAATCAGAGTATAGCTAGCTCAATTGAAGTTATAGTCTGAGTTTGGTCAGGTGACTTTGACAAGCTGAGCAATACTGTAATTGGCCTGAGCAACTGGGATGTCAGTTTCAGTCAACAGCAAGTGGCATAAAGGTTGCCAAATGACATGACTGAAAACGGGTGGATTTTGCAGCTTATTTCATATTACACCAGTGCAATCTGATATGTTTATGGTAGTGTTTAGACTAGTGGCTGCATAGAACATATGTTAAAGAAAAACATAATTCTTTTTTCAATTGTAGCTCGTAGTTTGTTAAAAAAAAATGGCCAAACCACGGCTCGTAACTCGCAAAACTTGTAACTTCAAACACTTAAATCAAGGTAGTTTTTTTACACAACATTTATGGTATCTCCCTATAGACACAGTTCCATCGCTTTATGGTTTGCTTTGGTTTTTTCTCAGGTTTACCAAATCAGTCTTCAGCCGACAAGCATAAAGCACCTGAGCCGAAGTATGATCACAGGCTGACAAACGATAAAAATGTCAAGGAATCGCGTTCCCAGAAACACAACAGGGTGAGTTTGTGCGTGTTGCTTAATAAAATGAATAGAATTCACATAGTTCCATTACTCACAGTATGCTACAGTATTATTGTTACCTAGCACGTTGTGACTCCTTTTGAATGTTGCTTTCAAAATCTGCAGGGAAAAAAGAGAAATAGTAACAAAGGATTACAAATTTATAAATGCTTTCACACTTTGTATCGAGGAAATACATTCTAAGAAAAAATGATAACATTATGCAGACCCGATGAAAATTTTCATGAATCAAAGCCTTAAATCACGTGCACACACACACACCATTTCATACACTGAAGGCTCACCTAACAAATTATGTATGTTTTTCATGTTGTCACTTACAATGCTTACAGCTTTTTTACAGCCTTCACATACAGATAGGGCTGCACAATTATGACCAAAATAATAATCACAATAATTTTGGTCAGTATTGAAATCACGATTATTCATCATGTTTGGTCAAACACGTCTATTTATTGCCCTTTTTTTAAACATACATAAACAAGGCTTCAAGGCTTGATACTTACAAATAATAATAATAAACTAAAATAAATAAATACTATAAATTATTCAAACAAATGGCACACAGGGTAACAAGGCTAACTTAATTGCTGAGTGCAAAGCAATGAAAAAAAATGAAGCCTAGTTAAAACCAAGCACATTATTTACTTTTAAGTAAATTTTAATCCATTAGCAGTCAAAATGTCATTTTCAGTCATTTCAAACTGAATTTATTCTAATTTTTTGCCAATCGGATTTTTCTAAATGGGTCTCAATTGATAGCTAGCACTGTAAATTTTAGGAATCAGGTGAGAAACTCGACGTCATTTCACACCGGTAAATAATATATAGTGGACCCCCGTGTTTCAGCGTCCCCGGCTTACGTTTTTTTTATGTTGCGACGTGGAATACTGAGTTTTTTCATCCTCTCTTTATGGTATTTTTCCGGCTTTGCGACAACAACAACTGTCATGACCCCAGGGGGTTGGCTGTATTTTTATTTTTTTTCTCCATCTGCAAGTGTTTTCAGGTAATTGCTCTTATTTTCTCTTCTGTTGCCTAACTGCCTCCATGCAACACGTGACTACAATGCTGGTCTGCTATTGGTCAGCGTCTCCTCACGGAGATGATGGTCTGCTATATGTCGGCCTCACTCGTTTCAGAAAAGCGTAATGGTAAAGCTTTGTTCTATCGCGTATTTATAGTGCATTTTACTGCTTAATTCAAACTTGAAAGGGTTAGCCATGGGTCCCAAGTTTGCTAGTGATGTTAAAGAGAGAAATAAGAAGATGATTCATATGGAATGAAGCTGGAGATAATCAAGAAATACAAAGCTAGCCTAGCCTAGGCTACCCTTACTTAGGCATATGGGCATAACAAGCGACACTCAAAGGTAAATAAATCCTTTCTATATTTTTTATTTATGGTGTTTTCTTATTGTATACATTGTATATTATATATATATATATATATATATATATATATATATATATATATATATATATATATATATATATATATATATATATACAGTGGTACCTCGGTACTCGACCGCCTCTATACTCGACCAAATCGGTGCTCGACCAAAAAATTCAAGTAGATAATGCATCGGACCTCGAACAGATTTTCGGTTCTCGACTAGCCGAGCCGAGCCGAGCCGAACGCGCTCCTCGGCCCTTCTCGGCCAGCGGGTAAGCGCCAGTTCAACTCAGACCGCCAGCGGAGTAAGACGTTTGTTCGAGTATTTCTTCCCGGATTTAAACTTTTTCGTGTTGCTCTAGCCCTTAATAATGGGTCCAAAGAAAGACAGTGATAAGGGGAAGGCAAAGAGGAAAACAATGAGGACCACTATTGAACCAAAGAAGGAAATTATAGCAAAATATGAACGTGGTGTACGAGTGTCCGACCTCGCGTCGCAGTTCGCTAGCGTCATCATGGAAGGAGTAACTCCCTCCCGTCTATTTATATAGAAACTATTTTAATCCGTTTTTACCATTAAGAAAAATACCTAAAATATTATAAGAACATGTATCTAAACAACAATGAGGACGTAAATGTGCACAAGCGGTACATGATAAAGATATATAAAGCATTATTAAGCATTTTGTATAATTTACTTACGTTTTGGAGAGTGGCTGATGGCATACGGGAATGGATGCGGCGAGGACGGGAGGGAGGGTTAATCCTTGGAAGGGGAATCCCCTTTCATGATGACGCTAGGTAACGCGCCTTCAGGGGTTTTCTCCCTTCTCTCTCTCTTCTGTGGAGGTAAATCTGGCTGGGCAGTAGCCTTCCTCTTTTCTTTAAGAAGGAACCTGTCCATTGTAAGTTGCTTCTGCCTTTTTTGTTTGTCTCTTCCGTTCGATAGTGGTCCTCACTGTTTTTCTCTTTGCCTTCCCCTTATCACTATCTCTCTTAGGACCCATCATTAAGGGCTAGCGCAACACAAAAAAGTTGAAAATTGGGAAGAAATACGTACTCAAACAAACTGCGTAAGTCTTACTCCGTTGGCGGTCTGAGTTGAACTGGCGCTTGAACTGGCCGAAAAGAGCCGAGGAGCGCGTTCGGGTCGGCTCGGCTAGGCTCGGCTAGTCGAGAACCGAAAATCTGATCGAGGTCCGATGCATTACCTACTTGATTTTTTTGGTCGAGCACCGATTTGGTCGAGTATAGAGGCGTTCGAGGACCGAGGTACCACTGTATGTATGTATATATATATATATATATATATATATATATATATATATATATATATATATATGTATGTATATATATGTATGTATATATATGTATGTATATATATGTATGTATATATATGTATGTATATATATATATATATGTATATATATATATATATATATATATATGTATATATATATATATATATATATATATATGTATATGTATATATATATATATATATATATATATATATATATATATATATATGTATATATATATATATATATATATATATATATATATATATATATATATATATATATATATATATATAATATATGTATATATATATATATATATGTATATATGTATATATATATGTATATATATATATATATATATATATATATATATATATATATATATATATATATATATATATATATATATATATATATATTATATATATAATTTTGATGTTTTTACCTGGGATTCAAAATGCATTAGCTATTTAGCATAGGTTTGGATCGCCCGGCACACGGTGAATTCGTCTTACGAGCCCAACCGCGGAACGGATTAATCTCGTAACACGGGGTCCCACTGTATTACGGCATAAAAGCAGAGGCTTTTGTCATGCAAACATGTGGGAAAATTTGCCCCCTGGTGGTGGAATGACAAAGTGCTTTATTTGACATATATATATATATATATATATATATATATATATATATATATATATATATATATATATATATATATATATATATATATATATATATATATATATATATATAAAACCGTCTTTTTAAAAGTTAATATCACTGAGGATCAGCTTAATTAATCGTGGCAGCCAATATCGTGATCATGAATAAAATTCGATAATTGAGCAGCGCTACATACACACATTACACATGGAACTGATGCATGACTAAACACTCACTCTATTACCTGCGCACACGTTGCGGGCTGACTCTCGGCCTTGATGTGTTCTGATCTGTGAACATTATGCTAAAAGGAGATGTGTGCAGTCAGCAATACTAATGTGCTGGCATCCACACGTGCACCAAAACAGTTGGCGCACTTCAGGAACACTGACAGCAGTTAATTCAGGACAGAGATTAAAAACAGTCTCTTTTGTACAACTGAAAGGCTCCGATGATCCCTAAGTTTAATTTATTACGTTTTTTCAAATCAGCTGCTGTCGAAAGAGTGAAGGTGGCTGCATTTATTTCCAAGCGTGCTGTCAACGCTTTCAGTAAAACGGCGCATCTTTTACCAGAGTCCCCACACGAAAGAGTTGTTTGACAGAGAGTTTTGTGGAAGGCCATCCCTCTCCTGAGTCATGACGTTTTGATATCCGTGCTTTAAGGAGGAAGTCTTGCTAAAATTAGTTTCTGTGAACTGAGTCGACATTTGGCGATAAGGGAATTAACACAAGTAGATTTAGGGTTTTAGTATTGTGTCCATGAGAATGTGTGTGTCCTCTGTTGCCCTCAGATGCTGCGGGAAGTAGTCGTTAAAACACTCAAACAGCATGGGATCAGTGCCGAGCATAAATGCTTTGAGGCTTGCAGCAAAAGACTGTTTGATATCTCCAAATTCTTTCTCAAGGTTGGTGCCCACACACACTCAGCGCTGTCCACTCATTTGCTCTGATCTCTCTTAGTGATTTGGCTCCCTCCCGCCCGGATTGCAATGTCCACCATATGTTGTTGTTTTTGGGGTGTTTTTTTTTCCTTGTTACAAATTTGCAAACAATACAAAACAGAATGATTAATCCTCTCTTTCTTTTCTTTCCAGTATGTATTCTTTGTTTAGTTTGTGCTTTTATTTTAAGGGAACACATATTGGAAAAGGGGCTTTTTAATATTGATATACTATAGCTAGGTCTCCTGCACACCCGTCAAGTGTGAAATTAAACAACCAAGAAAATTATTGGTTATATGATTAATTTTGAAAGGGTTTCACTGTGCACCTTCGCTTCCACTATTGCAATATAGTAACAGGCTAATTACTGTCATACAATAATCATTCCACACCAGGTTTTTCAGCTAGGGACTTGGCAGCAAGGCTGGCCAAAAATTCAGAGCAGAGAACCCGTATTCGCAAGGTTGCAGAAGTGGTATCATGTCAGCAACATTGGCAAGCTGAGCTACATTGTTAGCACAAAATTAGCATTAGCTAACAGTGCTACCGTCATTAGTTTATATTAATGAAACTAAAATTGATTTGAAAAATTGATCAAAATATAATGTTTTCTAATCTGTTTAAGCCCCGGTTTTACTGATGTTATCTACCCTTCTCCACAAAAAAGTGCAGTTTCCACTGAGAAATACACTCTACTCTACCCACTTTTTCAACCTATTGCTTTATGGTTCCAAAAAAAGTAGCCCAGTTTGAAAACATGACAATAAATACTTTGGAGGCCATTGACTGAATTTCCGAGACAGATTTGAATATAAGGCAGGGTAAATAAACCAGGGAAAACAGTCACCATGAATGGTGGAAAAAGAATGAAAAAGTTTTCGCTTCCACAACCTTCCTTCGATGGACTTGAAGTCAGTATCGTCTTCTGGTTGACGCAATATTCTGAAATAGCCACAAACCAAGCACCGGCTTCAATAATCTTCTCGTACTCTCCATTGTTTTTCTTATGTACGGTCGCCGTTACCATGACGTCACTGGCGAGGGTGGGAGGGAGTCCGGGGCAGTGGCGGTGGAGATGCAATGTTCATCAGAGTAGAGTAGAGTAGATACCGGCGGTATTGTTTGTAAGTGGCACGTGCATTTTTAAGTTTTCAGAACACTGATTTAAAAATAATGACGCGGAAATCTATATTTGTACCTATTAGAGGAAAACCTTCTTACATTTTCGACAAAGCTCTTTAAACTTTAGAGCTTTGACCTCAAATCTCACTTAGCTCAATGAAATGAAAAACGTGGAAATGTTTGTTCTCAGGATCTGAAGACATCGCGTGGTCTGCATGATGAGATGAAGAAAGCAGCTGGCAGTAATGCTAAACAGGTAACACCAACACGCATCAATGTTCCCTTCCACACCTTAATTCATTAAATTCCTCTCTTCATCTCATATGCTGTGTTGTTATAGGTCATTGAGTGGGTCCAGGAGAAAACCTTGAAGAAATGAAGATAATTTTGACAGAAACACATTGAGTTCTACTTTAAAATGTCCATGTTTTACTTTGATAGGTTTTCTAGCTTTTTTGAAAATGTTTTATTGAGTTTATTCAGTTTTGATTTGCTTTTTAAAAGTCCCCCTTTTGTTTTAATGACAATCATTTTTTTTTTAAACTGCAAATGTTGATATTTTATGTTCTCATTTTGACCATTTGCAGGACAATAAATAGTTTTTAGCAAATGTTTTTCCTGTTTTCTGCTACATAATCACTTAGCAAAAGAATTTATCAAAAGTATTGACAACAACTGCCCCCTTGATAAAACCTTGTAGTTTGCTGCTCTTCCATTGTTATCGTTATACCAATATTGACTATAAAGTAGAAACACTAATATAACAGTGATGGCAAATATGAAAAGTGTTATGAAAACCATATGACCAAAATGGAACTTTGCAACAGAAATGTGTCTGCATTCTCGGTATAGTACGAGCAATTATGTCGAAACATTAGTTTTACCTTGCAGATGTCAGTGTTAACAGCATGAAAACATACTCATTTATGACTTGCCTGTAAATTATCAGACCAAGCTCGCCAACAAGCACATTTTCATCAAGAAAATGCCATTCAGCCATCCTGTAGTTTTTGTCTTGAGCTGGAGCCCATCCTCGCTGTTGAGAGAGGCGGATCCAGACAGGTTGCCAGATTCGACACGCATACATTTATTCTATGTTCATTGCGGTTTTCATGATAAGACGATCGGTGTTACTCTGCCAGTGGCCTCCTGTTTCACGCCATTACATGTCTGTCATGCTTTTACAGTGAGGGCCATTTCTTAACTCTATATTTGTTACGAATGTTCAAATAAACTGTCGTTTATTTCCGATAGCTAATGCTTTGAAATTCCACACCTCCGAAGTTGAACTTTCAACATTGGTTGTATTAGCCTAATTTTCTCTTGTTTTGTTTTTTTTTACCTTTCAGAAAGATACATTTTGAAAAACAAACAATATTTTACACCCAAGTTATCCAAACATAGATTTAAATGTACTCAGGGGAAATCAGCAATAAAGATCCTTCATTGACATGGTCGTTGGATCGTGTGAGTATTTTTTCTTAGGGAAAAAAAATCCTTACTCCAAATTACTGAGGTCCCTCGTACGCATTCAATGGATTCAAGGTTAACAATTCCAGTCAACATTGTGATGGCCTCGTAAGAAACAAAAACAACAACAACAATGAAACCCTAAACGCGCCAAGCACCAAGAGCTGGCGCAAGAGTGCATGGGCTGGAAAACATTCTACAAGCCCATAGAAGTTTGGTGTAGAGGCTTTGCTGGATGTTCTCTTTGCATTAGGCAACTTGGATATGAAGGCCATCAAATCTGTCGGTGAAGCCGCAAAGAAAGCCACAAGGTGCCTTTGGCTCAAAAGGGCAGATCCGTGGATTGCTCCTGGGACACAAGTGGTGCATGATCAACCCTGGCTGGGTCACCTGGGAGAGAGTGTCTGATGTTGCAAGACCTGAAACACTCGATGACCCCATGATATATCACTGACAATGTGTCTCAGTGCATCCTGCAGCTGTTTCTCTCAAGGTGTAACTGTGATCCACAATTGTCACATTTGGCCACTGAGTTTTTCACGCTTTTCACTTCAAGCTTATTGCTTTGATTTTTGTCTGTGCAAGGATTGTGTGAAGGAGCTGCACGATCTCGGTTTTTGAACAAAATTTGCCATGGGTACTGTCTGATGTACGACAGCTTGTCTTGCCTGTGCATTCATGTCCACAATGCATTGCATGCACTTGCGTTATTACTTATTCATCATGGATCATGAAACAGTAACGAGCATGTAGACGCTCTCTGCAAAAGTGTGATGGGGTGCTGCAGAAACTTGGAAGTAACCTCCCCTACATTCCACACACACAGGCACAATTGTACGATTGTGATGGTAACCATCACAACAGATTACCTAACCTCAACCAAAATCCAATTCAAACCTATAAGTCTTGATCCTCCAAAAGAGGTCTGAACTTGTGAGGACCAGCCTAACTGTCCATACTTCTCAACACGTCCTCACTATGTTGGTAAAAATCTCACAGGAGTCCACACAAGTATAGCCGTACAAAAACACACACACAATTTACATCTCTTTTATCATGACGTTCCAGAGAGTGGAAGTATAAAAACAAGAGCTGTCACAGTGCCTCCGCACACAGAGAGCCACATGGATACACCTTATATTCCCGTTTTGTCCAGGTCTGACCACAAAATCTCTAATAATGGCATTTGTCCCATTTGAAGACAAACTCTTCTATTCTACGCTTTACTATTAAACTCCCTATTTTAATACATTTGTTACTATATAAATGTACCCCCCGCCCCCTAGATTGGTATTTTGTTTCCAATTTGAAGGCATACAAAAATGTCTGGACATCAGACCCTACAGGAACATGGCCAACATCTTTGAGTGTCGGTTACAGATACTGAAGCGATGACTTTTCATGACCTTTTTTTTATCGTCTTTGTGTCAACTTTATCATGTTTTCCTTAAATGGTCCTCCACCATCTTTGCACTGGCTGAGCATGTTTCTGGAGGGCATAGGTGTGAAATTCTAGTCCTCGAGGGCCGGTATCTTCCACGTTTTTGATGCTTTCCTCCCAAACAGACCTGGTTCAAATGACCAGGATAATTTTCAAGTTCCTGCAGTTTGCTGATGAGCTAATCGTTTGAATCAGGTGGTCTGGAGAGAGGAACCTGGAAATCACAAAGATCTCCGGCCCTCGACGACCAGAGCTTGCCTTATGTGCTGTAGGGTTAGACATCTAGCCACTAGTGTTGGCTTTTGAATTTCAAACAAAATAATCGATTTAAAAGGAAATTACTCGACAAACATTCCTCCGATCTTCCAAAACATGAATGGAAGTTATGCATATTGGACACTGAATTGTCCTTAGGTATGATTGTGACTTTGAATGTTTGGATTTATTGTTTTTGTCCCTATATAAGACATGTTTATACTAGTCTGCATGTAGGAAACAAAATCTATTTTCAGTAAACAATATGAAATAGAAGCAATGTTGGAGTATGTTTACATGAACCTGTTTTGCTGTCTGTGTCCGTCAGTATGCACAAAGGTAGATGGGAGAATACCTTGAGCAATATGGAAGACTTAAAAAGGGAACCCAGTGGACAATCACCTGCTTGCATCTTCATTGGCTAATCAACACAACTCTTCTAAATGTGTATGTTCAGCTTCCTAAATTAGCGTCTCATCTTGCTAACTACCTTTCTGAACTTTCCATTTTCCAACGCTGTCTATTAGGTCCCTTTCTCCCTCCTGCTATCGTAAGACTATAAACCTTGACTCCCATGCACGCAAACAACCTTTAACCTTTGAGGACCTTCCAAAGGCGGGCAAAGAATGCAGATTGAGCGCGCAACCAGAAAAGAAGCCCCTCATGCATATGTGAAAGCACAAACAACTGCATGTATTATCTATGACTGATGGAACGACATGGACACAAAGTCACAACAATGAAAGCCTCAACAAGAAACTGCAGTGAAGTTGACTGAAAAAAAAATCACGCAGACAAGACACAATGGCAACCTTGCAGCTCATTCACTTACAAGACCAGGTGCGAGCCATTATCAGACAAGGTTTGTCTGACTACAAATGTAGACACAGATGAAACTGATGCACATGATTCCCGATTTGCATTCACCAACTTGTGATCTAATTTTTGTCCTTTTGAACCCCACGTGCATTTGATCGAAAACTTCTCATTATGATGTCGCCTAACATCTTCATTGTTTTAACAAAATCACCACAATTCATTGGTGCCTACAGACATTGAAGATAATTTGGCTGCAGCTACATGAGGTAAGTGCAAATTTATCAGCTGATAGTCAGCCGACTTGTCACTGCAAATTTGAGTCTCAGGAAATAACCTCGTAAACCTTATTTAATTCGAATTTTAAAACAACTGTGGCTGCATACAAAGTTCTGTAAATGGAGTAAAGTCCGAAATACAATAACAAAGCCAATTAAAACAATACATTAATGACAGAAATAGAGGAGACAACATAAAACACAGTCAAAAGCCATAGAAAAACATTAGGTGATCAACTCTGAAATAACACCTACTGAGGTTCAAACTACTTGACGTTAAAGTCATCACCCAAAAATGTTACTCAAATTTTAGCATGCCGGTTTTTACAGTGCCACGACCAGTGATGTGACGCAAGACTTCAGCAGGTCTGAAACAACCCTTATTTATGCATTTATCTAGCACCAATACAATACTAAGCATGTCAGATTATTAAAGTAACGGGAATCAATTAATTACAGTAATAGGTAAAGCGTTTTATTTTTAAATTGCATTAATCTCTTTTTTAATCTCTAACTTTCTGTTTCGTGTGCTAGTTAGTCAGTTTTATGCATCCAGCTTCTTGTGCTTGAAGCTTTGAGGGTAGACACTGACTGTCATTGCGGTTGGCTTAACATGATAGGTTGGGTTTGTGGAAGGGCAAATTCAGGAGCAGAAGTCAGACTTGAAAATGGAGGCGCATGTGAGACTTTACGGTCTGATGAAAGGAAAATTTCACTTAAAAATCCCCTGATGCACGCACCTTTGATCAATGTGAGGTCATTTACACTCCCTGCATGGCGAACAGAAGCAACTCAAGTTTAGCCCACCACATAAATGCAAAGCACACAGCTAACAATAGCAACAAAGATGCCAATGTAGCAAACCGTAGCAAAGCTCTTTGCCAAACTAAACTCAAGAACATCCTATGTTTGATCAAGTCAGAGATGGACAAGGGTTAGGGTTAGGGTTAGATAGCACTTGAGACTTGTCTCAAATACAGCAGAAGATAAAGGGTTACAACGGCATCTAAAAAGTATGGCATATATTACTTGTTTATAAGGCTATGATACTTGTAAAATTAGTTAAGAAAAAAAAATCCCTCTTTCCAAGATTAGGTTACCAGCCCTGAGATTTGTTGTCCCATTTTATAATGATAATAATAAAAACATGCAAGAAAAGTGAAAATTATCACCAAACTCCTGCAATACATAGTAATTGGTGTAATCTATAGTAACACACATATATAGCACATATTATCAATATATTTGCGCATAACTAGATCGTTAATTCACAAGAAATTGTACAACGCAACCTACCTTGCTCAATGCCACTAGAATCCGTAGGTAAGTGTGTAATGAACCGCTGGAATGCCATTTCTCGTTATTGCTACAATTCCGATACCCACTGCGATTGTTGAAAAGCTGTGGGACGCATTGTCCCAACGGGAGGGAAAGGGTTAAAGAAAATACCAGAATGAAGCCACCTTTTGATCTGCCACAATAACACAATATAAGAAAAAAAGTAAAAATGTTCTTTTTTCTCAAATGTATAGGTTTCTTGCTCCTGACATACAGTATTTCCTAAACACAACAGATGATTCAGGTGTCTGACTATAGTATATTGTGGAATGGATGCCCTTCAGAGTGATTTGGAGTGTTTATTTCTGCCTCCTTAGCAGAAAAGATGAATTTACCTTGAAAGAAGAGAACTAAGGGTAAGTATTGTCCTGAGTTCTATTCAGACGCTGACATTATTTAGTTCTGGTTAATGAGCTAGCATCCTCACACCCACACATTGATGAACACATTTTGTGTGGTTACAAACCTTGACACTTTCAATTGTTTTCAGGGCCGTGTTGTGCAAGGTTGAATACACATATAAATTGTTGAATGGCCAATGCATGGTCGCTGAGCTTTCTCATTGACTGAAAGAAAGACCTCAGTGACACACATTGCCGCCGCTTTGTTTTGAGCACCAGCAAGACATAAACATCTAGATTCGAAAGTTTGAAAGGCCTAAATTTAAAACAATGACTTCTTTTTGTTTACTCCAAGTATAACATGAAAAGGAAAACTTGTGCAACCATAATAAAAAAACCTAAGAGCATATGCATATTTTCACAACGCAAAACAAATATATTTTAATGTTTTGAATCATGCTCAAGCATCAGGAGGAACGGTGCCATTTCCTTTTGGCCGTCGCCAAATAATTACAAATAACATAGAATCAAAACATCGTGTTTTTAAGTAATGTGACAAAGAGCTTCGTTACGCTCACTACAGTAGCATTTGTGTTAGTGTTAGCTCTGGTTGCAACCACACCTGGCAGCTTTGCATTTACGTGGTAGCCTAACCTTGAGCTGCTTCTGTGGTAAGCAACAATCCCTTCAAAGTAATTATTGAATTAAATATAGCTTCATAAACCAAATGTTATTTTCAGTAGGCTATTCAATTTCATTATTTTAAAAAGCCACATTCTCCCCCATACAAGGTTCGATTCAACTTGTCATGCGCCACCCAAAACAGGACAAATACTTATTAATAATTATTTTTGAGAATAGGTCTGACACTTTGTTAATTATTTTTTGTGGACAAATATTTATTTATAACTATTTGTTTTTAAGAACAGGTCTGACATTTGGTTATTTTTTGTGGACAAATATTTACTAATAATGAAGTTGATGTATTTTTTGTGAACAGATTTCTACTGTAACCCCAAAAGAGGACGTTTTTTACTTCAAGTTTTTCCGTGGACAAATATTTATTGCGAACTAAGTTATTTCTTTTTTAAAAGATTTCTTCTATGATCCAAAAAAGAGGACGTAGTAAGTTAATTATATTTTGTGGACTAATACAAATGAATGTTGAGAGGTTCTAAAGTTTAATAAATCAGACAGTGATAGCAGGTTTTAAGTCTTTTTTAAAAACCAAACATTCTTTGCGCTGATAAAGGGGTATTTGGCTGAAAACATATTTCACGGAGGGTACATCACTGAAAAAAGGTTGAGAACCGCTGATCTGAGGTACCGTCAGGGCGATTTTTTTCAAGTTAGATGTACTTTTCATTGGACTGGCAACTCTCACTTGCTCTTCTACCTGTCTCCTTTCTTCCAATATGCCAAACATAAAGACAGCCAAAGTGTCAACTTCTGGTTATAATAGACCTTTGTTTTCCAGCCCCATAATGCATAAGAATTTATCTAATCAGCACACAGAAAGCTTTTAGAGTTTAAAAATGAATAAACACAATAAAAAAAACTGCCTGACAGCCTTATTCAATATATTTAATTGTAATGACTTTTGAAATAATTTTCTTTAAGCTTATAATAATCATGTGTAGGTTTTCTTCTGTTTGTGTGTATTTTTGCCTTACCATAAGCTCACCTCACAACGTTGGTTAGTATTGTGTAACCAAATGTACAGTGTTTAAGGTTTAATCATTTAAGATTTTAGTAAATGTGTGTGCTGCAGTAATATTTGTCTTAAATAAAATGTATTGCATGAAGACTTCATGTTAAAAAACAAAAATTAGAAAAGATAAAAAAAAAATAATAAAAAAAAATGTATACACACACAATATACAAAGTTCTGCTGCGTAATTGTGCTAAAAAAAGAAACAAAGAGGACAATAAATCAATTTTAAATAGATAATTTATGTGCATCCATTGAGTTAAAAACATTGGTTTGTTATTCAGAACGACAAATGAAGGCATTATTCTGAAGCAGCATAAACCCCCCCCCACTCCATACTTTGCGATTATGGCATGTGCTGCTGTTATACAACTGTTGCCGTGCCTTTAAGATGGGGAACAATCCGTTAAGCAAGACACAAAACATGTTACAAAATCACCCGTCACGATGCACAAAAAGGGGAACAAAGCATGTGAAAACTCAAACATCAAATAACTGCTGCTAATGTGGCAAATGTCCCAAGAGACACCAAGTTGCGCCGCGCCGCATCCTCTGAGGTATTCCTCCCAAAACGATCCATTCCAAGGCACAAAAACGAAGTGGCTGCAGTGATTTGCATCAAAGCCTGATTGCCTCATTGCGAAAGAACAACAAAAAATACTTTAGGATGGTATCCTTTCGGTGATTATTATTTTTTGTGAATTCAAGCTGTCCGTCCCCTTGGCAGTGGTTGTACAAATAGCAGGCTTTAATGAGGTTTGCCATAATGATATTTTGATCTTGTGAACTCTCACTTTAATGCTTACCGTGAGAGCGAAGGCAATTCAGCAAGACTACCAAAAGTCTGTATTTTAAACACCCGTACTCTAAAATAGATTTTAAAGTCCATTACAGTCAGTTTTCTTTTCCATTTAGTAGTACCTCCAAAAGCCAACAAAAGACTTGATGACACTAATTTCAAAATTCCACAACCTTATTCAGTAGTTAGATTTACATTGCAGGGCCAAGTGACCAACTCTGATTTAATGCCTGAATCTAATTTCTTTGACATAATTGTGTCACCTGAATCACGCAGTGTAAAAGCGGCCTCTGTTAGTGAAAGATTAATTCAGGCAGGCAAAGCTTTCACCTATCATAAATACAAAGTTAACCAATGTATAGTAACCCTAAAAACAAACAAACCACAGTCATACCTGACACCTAATAGGAACTAGGAAGTATTTGTAGTGTATAGTGTCAATTCTTTTTTCTTTAATTATTATTTGTTTGACTTTGGATGTTCCATTGTAAGATCATTTAGTCTAAGTAGGTGGATTGCTGTTACATATAGTGTGTTATATTACAAATCTAAAAATATGTGCCACATTAAATGACATAACAAAATGCAGTGCTGAAAAGCTGTTGTAGCCGGAAGGAAAATAAATGTAATGAGGGCAGACAAAGACTAACTACCACTTTGAGCTTTGGTTCGTACTAAAGTAGATATGCAGTAATTAATGGCATTATATTTCATGCTTGCAAGCAGCAATGCAATCCCTTTTAAGAAGCTCTCAAGAACAATTGAAATTTATGACCAGTAGAACAATGGGAGAAAATTGGTCCAAAACCTACAGTCCTTAGCAGTAACACAGCTATTTTTTTTTTTCATACGGACCGTTTTTTAATCACACTATTTGTGCTTGTATTTGGGTGGTGAGAATCAATCATGTCCTTATTTTGAGATGATGACTTTTTATTACGTATGAAGATGGTTGGATTCCTCAAAAAAGACATTTGCCAATGCTATAGCTACCATAGTCGGTTATACATTGAAACTACAAAAATATAAGTTGAGTTTCAACAGTGTAATAGCACAGTTGGCTCTGCGAATGCACAATTTTAAGCAATACTGTAATGTCATTTCAGGATTTATCTGAAATTTCAGGGGGAATCTAAAACCCCATAATCTAACCTTGTGTCAAATTTAGAATGCATGCACAACAGTTCAATGTTTCAGCATTCTTCGCACAGCGTGCTGAACTAACAAAGAGCCGAAGCATACATTATGCAACAGGTGTTTGATCCATATGTGGATATACGTTTCTTGCCTCTGAATTGCTGTTCACATTTTGCAATCCTGAGACCAAGGCGACAACTCGCAATTGATCAACAGTCATTGAACAGCTTCAAACAGGATTTTCTCTCAGGCCGCTGAGCTTTGTGTCACTGAGTGTCATCAGTTGCATGGTGCAACAGTGATGCAGAGTAACTGGACCAGCCACAGGAAGGCAAAGGAGTGGACGTCCTCTGCAATTTTCATGGCTCCAACACCCGTTGTGAATTTTGCCATTTAGCTCTTTCGTGCTAGAGAAGAGCAAGTTGAGAAAACAGTCCTGGAACATTAAACCCTTGGATGTGCATCCAAAATTTCACACACGGTCTATATATTATATCATGTAAAGATTATAGTGCTCTTTAGTTTACCCCTGAAGTTTCACCTGAAATCTGAATAACTTTGTGTGTGATAAGAAATGATAATCTTGGCATTAGGACAAAAAGAACACAGGAAAATTAAAACCTTTTTCACAATCATGAATAAATTAAATTTTACTGGTAAATGAAATCAATTTACTTCAATAATAACGGAAGAAAAAAAAGAAGTGATTATGTCAATAATACCCAATCATTCTCCACATTCATCACACCCGTCCATCTGCTTGGAGTCCACTTGAAGCTTTGTCCTGTATTGTCAGTGGTCAGTACTCTACTGCATGTGGTCTGCAGAGATGTGGACACTCAGCAACGGAAATCCATTGAGGGGTTGCAATCAGGCCACTAAGCCCAGCCTGGAGATCTTGGCGGAGAGGAAGGAGTGGACGATAAAGACGATTGGCTTGGGACAAGAGTGCAGGTCCAGTTGCTGGAGGGGAACAATGGATACAGTGACATTCTGCACATGTAATATGAAACATAAAGGAAGAGAAATAAACAGGCACATCCTGAGTAAGTGTAAAAAAAAAATGACATTAAAAGGTTAACAATTCCCAGTGCAACACACATTAGACGGTACACGTAACAACAAAACCCTTTTTCGTCCTTGCCTAACAATAGGGCATTTCATGGATGTATGACTCACTTTCTTTCCTGAGGCCTGGAAGGAAGCTTCAACCTATAAATTCCCTCTTAAACCACTGTTTGCTTCTTCCAATAAAACTTTGATTATGACTGCTTTTCCCCAGTAAACCAGCAACATATTAATTATAGCGTGTCTCCACTTACAAGAATCTCCTGACAATTTGGGTTAAAATACTACTACTACTCATTTCTTGTAGGGCAAACTGTTAAATCTAAGTCTGCAGCTATCCAGTATTTTTGGTAGTTCAAGTCCAATATTAAATACATGGCTAAAAACTATATATATATATATATATATATATATATATATATATATATATTTGTGTGTGTGTGTGTGTGTGTGTGTGAAAAACAATTATAAATACAGAAGACCAAATAACGCATTTCCACTTGATAATGAACAACCAACTTTAATACATTTTTGATAATAAACATTTCTCTTCCTTATATTTAAACCATGCTCACCAGCACACTACTTTTCTCTAGAAACATTAGATTTTATACAGCACTCTCCCCATAAATGTTGATTTAAAAGATGAATTTGTCACTGAAAGAGCACACTTCAGTTGTTAAAATGTGATCAGTATGCATCAGGGTGTCAGCATCAAAAAGTGCTGAGTCATTTACGTCCATCACGACAGCCTATATGGAGCGCTCGAGCACTGCTAGCTAGAGGCTACTTTATGTTAGACTATAACGGAGTCCAAGCCGTCGGTATACACTGGTAAGAAAGAGTAGAAAGTCTTGTCAAGCTGTAACGCCATGAGAATGAGACCAAAAAAAAAAAAACCTTCAAAATAAATGCAAAACAAGGCCTTTATGTCCATTTGGTAGAGTTTATTTTGAAGGTGGCCTTCTTACATGTCTTACATTGTCATGCAGTTTTAAGAATTGGTGCTGCAATTGCCTTGACGTGTACACTAAAAGCCGCATACCATGGGCAGGAAGAAATAACTCGAGCATTTTAGCCCTGTCTAAATCCATCAATTAATTACTCATATTTCTATAATGGGAACTATCTGATTCGGTACGTGGTAGCTAGGCCTGAACCCATTTCTGATTTGCTAACAGACAATACGTAAGGGTTAATAGATCTCCTTGAGTTCCAAATGTATAAGTTTGAATCCCAGCCATATTTATCCTATGTGAATTCTCAATACAACTACAGTACATAGTGTTGTGCGAGGCTCCTTTCAGGGGACAACAAGACGACGAAGGAGCAAGTGTGACTATGTACGCATGTTGCATGTAAACAATGAGGAAAGTGGATCCCAGGAGAAAGCCATAACCGCGCTCTGTGTCCACTCATCTCTGCAGTGTAGACAAAAGGGATAATCAACCTTGAAGCGCAGGTATCCCTGACTTCAGTCCTGGAGTAGCATAAAGAGCTCCCCTGTGTTAGCACTAACAGTCTTGGTTGCCTCAAGCAGAAACAGCTAACACCTGGACAAAGTGCTTGAGTTGACAAAAGAACTATAAGGGCTTGATTACACCCAACTGGGAATCAAAGAGCCTTGTATTGTCAACGCAAAATGCAGCTAGAAATGTTATTCCTTTAATTGCCCTTTGTTTAAAAAAATACATGACACGACTGTATCTGTGAAAGGTGTAGTCTGAAAATGTTAATGTTCGCGTGTCGCTAGTCATGAACTAAAACATTCAAATTGAAAAACTTTGTTTCTTGGGTTAAATACTGTACCGGGGGTCCTTCCGCATAAATATTCACACGGCCGCATGAAAACAGAATGGCACAAACATCCATAGCCTAAAATAGATATTTATTTACAAAAATGCGTGTAAAATCTGTTAGCATAGTTAAGTGAGAGGCCACAGTGTGTCCTCAGGAGCAATTTTGACTATTATGAGTAAAATAGCACCATTCCAAGGGATCCTGTTAAGTTTGAGCATCCTCTATTCTAGTCCATCATAATAATCTTCTATTTAGATCATTGTTTAAATCTGTATTTAAAATATATATACATATTAAACATTTTGATAATATGTAATCATTTATACAATGATCATTTCTTTGTTCATAATTTTTTTTTTCTTGCTGGTTTATCAGTGGTGAGTGGTCCCCACCCCCTCCCCTGCCCTTCCATCATCAGCGGTTCATCAATTTTCAAGCCAAAGGATGTAATCGTCACTCTGGCCGTCAATCGTCGATCTCGTGCGCTCTTTTTAAAACGTTTTGTCAGTCGCCGTCACGACAATAAATCGCAGCACATTAGGAATTATTTGGGGCTGACTTTTTCCTCACGTCATCATTTTTAATTCCAGTTTTGTATTTTTTTTTCTTAACCCGAGCAGGTCGATCAGCTGAGAAGCATTTTTTCATTTACAATGACAACCAGGGTGGTGAGCACATAACTAACCACAGAACGGCATTGTTCTTTTCCTCAGTAATTAAAGGTTAGCAATAACAGTCTTAGCTTAGCGAAAGAAACAACCCTGTTGTCTCTTTAGCGCATCCCTTAAACATAGCTCGCATGCAGACCCGAAGTCTAATTTTCAGATGTCTACTACGTTCTGTCCAAATGTCTCCAGGGGAAAGGTAAACAGTCAAGTACGGAGATAAATTTAGAAACGGTCGGCGTCTGTGCCAAATAATGACAGTAAAGTCAACATGATGAAGAAAAGGCCCAGCAGATTTGTCTTTCAAAAGTTGAGCTAATGAGCCATCAGCCAAATCCAAAAGTGCCTTGGGACTGCGATGAAGTCGTGTTGACATAAAATCTCTCTTCCTAGCCAACTGAGAATTTTCATTTATGCCGTGCAGTAAATGGTGAGAGACATTTTTTTATACAAACAGAACATCTCCATTTATATTAGCTAAATCCCATAAGCCAAGAGGGTAATTAATTTAGTCCCTTTAAGCATTTTCACCGCCGTCTTTCTAAAAACTGTTACTCTTGCAAGTGAAACCCACATTAATATGCATAGTGTCATCAAATGTTGGTTCAGGGGATGAAAAAAGTGATGGTTTCCAAAATGAAAATGCCACCATTTCATAAGGCAGTGGCACTTGTTCCGTTTTTCCCACGTTTGACTGTAATTGGTCCTGACTGCTCAAGGAAAAAAAAGAGCGACCTCGACTTGTTATGTCTTGACTGAAACTGATTAAAAGTCTTATAGCATGGAGGAGACCTCAGACTGCGGTTGATTTAAGAGGAATTATTTTGTGATGGTGGGCCTGCAATTTTATTGCTGGTAAATTCGGCGAAGAAAATACACGTTAGGGCATCGCCTATATTTTTATTTTCTGTTTGTCCTCTTTGCACGATCAATACAGGGTTAATTTGAATCCAATAATATTATCAAAATAATGTCATCTGCCCGTTAAATACAACGAATATCACAACTTGTATCCAACTTGATATGCCCATCGCCACATGTAAACTTGTCATTTTTATGATTAAAAGAAAGGAAAACACTCACAATCTCGCCCTCTTTCCCCCCAAAATCCAGGAACAGCATCCGAACGCCATCGTCCGACGACATCCTCAGTTTGTCATAGGGGTAGGACAGGAGCACTCGTTTTTTGGTTGGGGTATGGCGTCGGCCCTCGTCTCCATTCTCAGTGTCTCGCCGTTTGGGATCGGCCAACACGGAGAAGCCCTGCTCATAGTGGATCACCAGACGGCACTCCTGACCCAGGTAAAGACAACCTAAGAGATTCATTGATAGCATCCATTAGTTCCTTGATTTTTTTTTTTTTTGTATTCATGTAAACCATGGTTGCTAGAATATGAGCATAATCAGTCCATAAATGTGTATATTGTAATGAGTTGTTGAACTAAGCCTATCCAGAGGGTCTGTATTTATAACAATGCTTTTTTGAAAATTACATATGAAATTTCAGCAAAAGACCTCTAGATTAAAGCGTGCACAATATAGCCAAGCGCTAATGGAAAAATGTATGACCTTAGATAGCTTAAGCCCTTTGGATGAGTTACAGTTTTTAAAAATGTAGCTTTAAGAGAAGATAATTCCAGAGGGTTTGAAGACCAACCTAAAGCATAGAGACAAGGAACAATTTGGTTCTCGGTCTAACAAAAAGAAATAATCCTTTAATGCTAAAATAAATTATTAAAGAAACCTCGGTCACCAATAAACATGAACTCAGGACTTTGGACCTTGAAACCCTCCAAAATTTTATACAAAGAGGCCCCGTGAAATTAGTACAGAGCTTTTTCTACTATAAGCACAACATGGAAAATGAAAATTAAAAAAAACATCCATTTGACAGTGCAGACAGTTTTCCAAGTAACATATTCTACATGTGTAAAAGAAGGTTAACAACCCTTCAGTCAAACCTGAAATTATATTGAAAAAAACTTGACAACTTGAAACCCACGATTATATATATATATATATATATATATATATATATATATATATATATATATATATATATATATATATATATATATATATATATATATTTTTTTTTTTTTTTTTTAATGAAAGAAGCAGTATCATTAGTGGAAAAATGCAAGTAAGAGTTAGTGAATTTAAAGGTGAAGGAAATCAACGAAAAAAGAAATCAGGGTTTTATTTTTGTGCAGGATGTAATGAATAGGGTTAATTAAATCCACTGGTTATGGCCCTATAAACATTGGCAAAATGGATGCTATTCACCAATTATTTGAACCTTTCTGTAAATAAACCATTTACAGCAGTAACAATCCCGTTATTAATTACACATTAATCAATCCCATGACCGAGGGCTTGCACGACTATGTCCAAAATAATAATCACAAATATTTTGGTCTATATTGAAACCATGATTGTTAACCATGATTATTCATCATGTTTGGTCAAACATGTCTATTTATTGCCCTTTTTTTTAAACAAGCAGTATGTAAACAAGGCTTCAAGGCTTGATGCTTACAAATAAGAATAAATAAAAATAAATAAAGTAAATAATTAAACCAAATGGCACACAGGGCAACACAGCTAATTTACTTGCTGAGTGCAAAGCAATGAAAAAAATGGAGCCTAGTTAGAACCAAGCACATTATTCACTTTTATGCAAATTTTAATCAATTAGCAGTCAAAATGTCATTTTTGGTCATTTCAAACTGAATTTATTCAAAATTTTTGCCAATTTTTCAAAATGGGTCTCAAGTGACAGCTAGCACTGTATATTTTATTCATCAGAGTGAGAAACTCAACGTCATTTCACACTGATAAATAATAGGGTGATAAAAGCAGAGGCTTTTGTCATTAAACAATTGGGAAACATTGCCCCCTGGTGGTAGGATGACAAAGTGCTTGATTTGACATGTAGTGAAGCCAGCTTTTTAAATGTCATTATTGCTGAGGATCAGCTTAATTAATCGTGGCAGCCAATATCATGATCGCGATAAAAATTTGATTAATTGTACAGCCCTACCATAACCTTTTATTCTTACATTTATATCATGGGACTTTTTTTTTTAATAAACTCTTTCCTGAGTAGTGTCATTCAAAACAAAGTAACTTTTTTTTTTTTTCTTTTTACAAGCAAAGATTAAGTGATCAATTTAAGGAAGTTGTAGAAAAAATTTACCTGGATGTCACTACTTTAAACGCAATCTAAAGTTACAGCTTGTTTAGTACAAAAAAACCACAACATAAATAAGGGATTCCAATACTAGAATCACAAACACACTACAAAGATTAATGGCCTTATAACTTCATTATATGCTGCACACAATGCATTCTGCATGGCCAACCCTTGAATAGTGAGATTATATATATATATATATATATATATATATATATATATATATATATATATATATATATGTAACCAAACTGCGTAAAGAATCGCTTGCAACCACTTACAAAGCTATGTGATCTATTGCAGGCTCCTCCCCATACAGTATGCGCCACACTTTTGTGATGTCACGTTAAAAGTGATTGAGTATTTGTTGACTACACACACCATTCAGCATCATTAATCTGTGCAGCAGCAATAAATCCTCTCCTTTTTTGTATCTTTAACAACATTGGACTTGCTTTTTAATTTACACATAACGACGCTGCACTTTTATGTCGCATCTGCTTCATTGGCCCTCAGTATGATCAGGCTACATTGAAGTCTCGTTATTTGAAAATCTTGACAAACACAAAGGCGTTCTTATTTTTATCAACATAAACTCATCTCTGTTGACATCATTTCCTCTGCTCAGCTACATGTTTGGTCAAAGAGGGGACAGAGAGCCAGAGGCAAGTTATTATCTCGCTATTGTTTACAGATATCCTGAAAAGGATGTGTGTATATAATCAGTGTGAGAGTGTGTGTGTGTGGTTTTATGTGCTCATTCAAGTATGTGTGCTTCTGCTTCGCACATCCTTGTCTCAAAGATGGTTCTTTTTCGTTGACAAAAATACCTCATGTACTGTAGCACTAAATCACATCCTTATGCAGATCTGTTCACCAATTGTGTGCATTATTATTATAAATAATAATATATTATTATAAATGGCCATCATTTGGAAATTCTTTCATTTGACTTGAATGGAGCAGCTGATGGTTGTCTTGTAGCATGTATTTACTCTGAATAATTTTGTGGAAAATGGAACTGTTTTGGCACAAGCACTTATACAGGGCTTGAATAAAAAGCCAATTTTTAATGTTTTTTAAAAGCGATAAAATGCACTTAAACATGACATCACAAAGAAGAGCTGGCTCACAATTGCAATCGCTACTCAATGTCACAGCCAATCATACCCATTTTCTTGAGCTATAGCAATTTGCATTTCATTATGAGAAAAACACAGCCCACTCATGAGTACCAAACTGCATTTGTTTCTGACTGTACCACTATCGTAAATTGTTACGTCAAAAGCATGAGTGGAAAATTCATCCGTTGCTTGGATACCAGCTAACGGATTTGCTACA
The DNA here is from genome assembly GCF_059441005.1 of Hippichthys cyanospilos. Taxonomy (NCBI): domain Eukaryota; kingdom Metazoa; phylum Chordata; class Actinopteri; order Syngnathiformes; family Syngnathidae; genus Hippichthys; species Hippichthys cyanospilos. Next base: position 5,359,022 of record NC_142371.1, read on the forward strand.
CCAGGCCCGCCTCCCCAATCTCAAACTTTTCAGTCAGTTGTTTGATATTCAAGCAGGTGATTTATTCATGTATTTTCAGAAACTGGTTCAACTGCTCTATTAAATACACTGCACATGGCAAACAGTCAAACTATGTTTGTAGTATATTTTGGCACTGAACATATAGATGCAATGTGTACTGAAACGCATAAATAACTCATCAAAGTATAACTGGATGAAATTGTACTGTTTAATGTATGTAGAAAATATGTGAATTTCAACATTTTAAGGACACAATAATTAATTTTTGGCAATGCATCATCAAATTAACAAGATGTGAGTTCAGATATGTGGGTTAAAAAAAATGTAAAACATGGCATCGGTGTCTGATTTATTAAAATTTAGACTCTTTCAAATGTCATTTGTATTGGTCCACAAAAAAAAAAAAAAAAAAATCAGCCCAAATTGTCCTCTTTTGGATCATAGAAGAAATCTGTTATCAAAAAGAAATAACTTAATTATTAATATATAGTTGTCCACAAAAAATATCCATATAAAGTGTCAGACCTATTCTCAAACAGAAATAATAATAAATAAATACTTGTTCACACTAAAATATTAAACATAGAGCGTCCTGTTTGGGGGTTAAAGTAGAGATTTCCACAAAAATAAATCAACTTACAGTAATTATTATAAAAAAAATGTAAAAAATAATCAACATAAAGTGTCAGACCTGTTCGCAAAAAGAAATCATTCTAAATAAATATTTTTCCACAGAAAAATATTAAACATATAGCGTCCCTATTTTTGGAGTTACAGTAGAAATACGTTCACAAAAATAAATCATTAGCTAAATTATTAATAAATTTTTGTCCTCTCCAAAAATAATCAACATAAAGTGTCAGAACTGTTCTCAAGAAGAGATAATTATACTTGTCCACAGAAAAATATTCAACATTTGGGGTCATAGTGGAGATGCGTTCAAAAAAAAAAAAAATCATTAACTTGACAGGTAACGAGAGGTGGCACATGACAAGTTGGGTCGAACCGTTCTAGTATGGGGGAGAATCTGGGTTTTTACAATAAATTGAATAATCCACTGGTTATAAAATTTATTTTATGAACTTATATTTTCCTGAAAAACTTAATTCAATTGTTATTTTTTAAATATTTGTTTCAGTTTTTTTTTTTTTAAATCTCGAGTACCCCCTGAAGTTCCTTCAAGTACGCCCAGGGTATGAGTACCTCCATTTGAGAACCTCTGTGCTGTGCCAACCGAGTCTTTTGAAAGGCTCCTCACTGTAAACTATGGGAGTCAGAGTTTTTGCAAAGAGCTGTTCATAGTTGTTTTACAGCAAAACAAACACAAACAAACAAAAAACGTTAAAAAGCCAGTCCTTTGCAAATTGAGTCTTTTGAAGGGCTCCTCACTGTAAACTATGGGATTCTCTTTGCAAAGAGCCGTAAAATCAAAATATAAAAAATAAACTTAAGATCCAGTCTTTTGAGTGGATCGTTTTCGTAAACGGTTCATGAATGAACGGCTCTCCTCGAAGTGCCAAAAGTTGCCCGAACAGACATTTATACAAAGTGCTTCCTACAGTATCTATATATTTTCCTTATTTACTTCAGTTGATAATTTCAATTCCAAACATTCCTCAACTGATCCTGACAGTACTTATGACACCTTACCATGTATTGAGAAAATGCTAACGACCACATTTTTGCTTGGATTTACCCACATACCATCACACCATCAAATGAATCAAAGTAGTGTAAAAAGAAAGCACACGTTTATTCAGAAAGTTAAAAGATATCTTTTCAAAACCTTGTGAAAGAAATATTAAATACATTGGAAATTTTCTGTATATCTTACTACTTAGTAATGCTTAAAAGCTAGGGTTTGAATCAATACACTGCACAAGAATGTGTGTGATTTGGGTCAGGTGCACTTTGGTATATTGATTCATCTCTTCCTTTCCAACAGAAAAAAAGACCTTTAAATTTATTGAACATGTTCATTTGTTGCACATGATTAGAATGTGGTACCCTGACCTCGTTCTGGAAAAGAAGTACAAGTTTGAATATAATTTTTTTTTAATGTGACTTTACCACAACTGATGTACATGTTCTATTTAAGTTTTTACATTCAAAGGGCTGTTTTATCAGAACTACAACACAATATAACGTCACTAGGAAGGGAAGTGGAAACCTCAAGGCAGTTTTACAACATCATCGTTTTCTTGTAGTCGCAGATTAAAAGTGAAACTCTATCCTTTGACCGGAAACCTTTTACGTGTGTGTGTGTGTGTGTGTGTGTGAGTGTGGAAGGGCAGGGGGTAGGACACACAAACACGCACGCACACACTGAAACTGAGAGACAGACAGCGAAGCAAAGAGACTTTTTTCATGCAGCATCAAGTCTTTTTTCCCCTTTTTGATGTAAAAGAGTGGGGGAAATGGTGACGGTAAAGAATGAAATGACATTAGAGATAAAGAGAGGATCTGATGTGAAACACAAATATGTGCAGATGGTAAGCATAACAATATGCGTAAAGCATAAAAGTCTTTAATGGGACTACGTTTGAGTTTTACTGTCAAGTTTAAGCTTGAAAAATGACATTAACTGTAGGTTATGCACTGATGATTTTAGAACCCCGTCGTGTTGCACTTAAAGTGTCACAGCGGGGTAAATTATGGTAATTTCTAACTTCCGCCCTTGGATAAACACACGGTTTTAAAACGCTGTAAGTAATAGAGCTTGTTTAAAAAAAAAAAAAAAAAAAAAAAAACACCTTTCCCAAAAAGCTGTTACAGCTTGCTAGTGGGGTAAAAAACAGTTTGAAGCAGTCCATTTTATTAAAAATATGTGAGTCCATCAAATTCAAAAAATCTAATCAATGAACTGAATTATACTGAGATACGTAACAAGTCATCTTTTATTGGACAGATACAGTATAGTTCAGAAGGAAACACCCATTTACAATACCGACAATTTTCTTAAAAAATATGCCAAAAGACAACAAAAAACTCAATCATACTCTTTAAGACTGAACCCACATTGAAAAAGAAAAAAAAATCTCACTGAGTTAAAATGGATGGAGTCGGCCCACTTTCAAATGGAACCACTCTTGAAACGTTTTGCACACCTTATGTGAAAAACCATATTGAATTGTCCATCCATTTTCTAGAGCCGCTTATCCTTAGGAGGGTCGCAGGCTTGCTCGTGCCTATCCCGACGGTCTCCGGGCAGTAGGCGGGGGATACCCTGAACTGTTTGCCACCAAATCGCAGGTAGACTTTTCTTTTAGTCTCTTAGTAAAGCGATCAACGCTTGAGATTTTTACTGCGGGGGAGTGGTGAATATAAAGTGCGCATAAAATATGAGCTCACCTTTAATGACAAACTAATGGGAGCCCCCAGCTTCTTTGTCTCTTCACACAGTTTGGGACTAGAGAATACTTTAGAGGCTGCCGCCATTTGCGAGCTCATTTGGTTCGGTAACAAAAAAGGTAGAGAATCCATTCCTTGTCATTTTGTGGGTCCTTTTGGATGAGGTAGCACTTGAAGTCCTTACCGCTCAAAGTCATTATTTCAAGTAGGATTCCTGGTATTGTCTCGTAAAAGCTTTCTTTTTCTTCAAAGTTGTAGGCTCGTCACCTGTCTCTTGACAGGATGTCTGTTTCTTACTCAATTTACTTATTTGTGAGTGACTTTTTGTTCCTCGAGTGACCGAAATTAATCCAAGAAAATCTGTCAAGTTTTCAAAATAAATCGTTTTTCAAATTAAAATAGCTTTCATACTCATTTATATTTATACACAATTTATATTTATACACAAACACACATACACAGCTGTCTATAATACTATATTGTTGTAATTTGTCAAGATGAACCTGAATAAACGAGCAAAGACTCAGTTGCCAGCCAAGCGGTGCGTGACTTTTAACAAGAACTTGTAAAAACCCTAACAATACTACCAGAATGTCAATTGAATGTTTGTTTTGCCCTTAAGGAGCGTTTGTCCACACTGTGTTAAGCACTAAGTATAATTTGCATGTATAATTTGCATCCAACTGACAAATTCATTTCCTGTTAAGGAATTTCACATGAAGTGTCTTTCATACTTTTTCCAGTCATGCCCCTAGGATAAACATCAGTGACTTGTAAAATCCTTCGTAAAAGTCCACAATTGTCCAAAACTATGACTAAAACATACATAATGTGCGGTGATTGTCCAGAATTTAACATTTTAATCTGAAATCCAAAGAAAAAGTCAGCCTCAGTCATTTAATGCATGCTGTGCAGCGAGATCTTTATCAAGGAGTTTATATTTTTACCATTGTTTGTTTGTTTGTGAACCGGATTAAATATTTATGAGAGGGTATTTTCCTTAATTTCTTACTAAATAATGCATGGATGCAGCTTGGCTTGAACAGGCAGTTGTTTGTTGCGCAGTTATTTCCCACACTCAAAAAAGGTGATACGTGATTTTTGTTTACCTTTACCCCCACTGTCCTTGCACCGAACCAACAAAAATCAATACAAGTAGTTTGAAAAAAACAAAAAGAAAAAAAACCCTGTGGATTCTAAGAATGCTACAAAGCTTGCCTTTATCTGTCTAGACAACATTTTGTCATGGCGCTAAATAAGATTAAGAAAAGTCCCATTTCCCCACAACCAAGCATGAAATAAATAATATGATTGTGATACATACACCTTAAGGCATTTCCTGTTGGATAAGTGAGTGCAAACACAAAGTAGGCAAGCTTGGTTGTGTTAAATGATGCAGAAGTGACATTACCGAATACTACAATGTGGATCTGGCACGGGGCAGACAACGCTGATGGATACAAGAGGGTCTGAAGTGAAACTTGGCACTGTGTGATGAGTTAGGGCTGGCGAGGGGAGGGAGTGGGGGGTGCTCACCCATGGGAGGCATGCAGTTCCCAGGACATTTTGTGCAGGGAGAGAAAAGGGAGGGAGGGAGGGAGGGAGTGAGATAGGGGAGGGGGTTCTGCTGGAATTCCCTTGACAATAAATAGAAAATTACAAACACAGAAAAATGCCGCTCTCATCTAGAAATAGCTTGTAAACATCTCCCATATGGCTCTCTTCTACATTCTGCGGACGTTTGTGTTGATATTCTGCTTCATGAGCTCAGACTTGATTTTGGACTCGCAGCGCTTCAAGTTGTCGCCTTCTCAGGATATGCGCTGTTCCAGCGTGCCTGAACACATCTGAGGAAGTGTCGCAGGATCTGTGCCGCATGTTTTATTCCATCCTTGTACATTCGCCAACCTGATGCATTTTTCTCCCAGTTTACGAAGGGGTACATTTAATGAGACAGCATTTCAAACATGCTGTTGTTTTATTATACCGGTGTAACATCACTTACACACGGGTTCCAATTAACACCATTTTTAATGAGACGTCATTGCTCCAATTTAATTCTTTACTTTTGCTTTGTGTTGCAAGTAAAAAAAAAAAAAAAGTGTATTTCAAATACAGTGACACTTGTTACGAAAAAAGTGAGCCTGACTCCGTTGAAGGGTTAAGCAGCCAAACACACAGATACAAAATGAACACCCTCACAAGGAGAATGGAATGAATGATAACATATGGAAATTGGCCACCCAGCAAGCAAGAGCTTGTATTTGAATGTACTATCGATGGGTCCCCCCCACAGGTGACTGGTAGTTGTGTAATTACAGTACTTTAACTAAGACTAAATGCATCAAATTCTATAACAAAGTTTACCAGTTTAAACATGAAATAACTTGTCTTTTTAATGTATTCTACTGGATATACGTTGAAGAATAATTTGCAATTGATAGCTAAATGCTATCTTGGATGACAGTTCAAAACGATCAAGTAATACACAACTTCAGTGTACGCATGGACAATTAATTGCTGTTTGGGTGCATTGAATTAGTATTTCTATGACGTTTGAGATCTCCTACTGTGTGAGTAGTCATTGAATACATCTGTGTTAGCCTTACAGTACTCGCTTTCCTTTGCTTTTCTACGTAGCTTTTGATTGTCGAATGCAGTTCAAAGTCATTTTGTGTATGCTTTATCGGTTGAATCGCTAAGACAACTGTGTGGCCAAAAAATTGCTTGCTGGACAGAACAAAATGGGTCGTCGGGATGCGACCTACGTAAAATGAGGACAAAATGATGTAGCTGGCCAAATCTATCGCGACCTGAGACACTAGACTCAAAATTGTGACTGTCCCCATCAAAACGGGATGTCTGATCACCCTCAAACTGTCGTGTCTAAGCTGGCTAGCATTACCACACACAGATTACTGTACGTATTTTGATGTAACGGAATAATCTGTTTTATACGCGTACACCATATTGTAGCGTTTGGTGTCTGTTGCGAGGCATTAGTCAGTGCTCAGGTTTATTAACAACCAAAACAGCCAGTGGTTGACATTGAAGCGGGAACAGCACATGCACTACTTCACGGTGTCTTTCATTTCACAAGCAGTGTTGCACTTCTGAACTGGGATATTTGAGCACTCATGGGAACAGAACATAAACCTAGCCCTCAACACATACTGTAACAGTAAAACAAATACTCTATATTGCTAATTTATAGTGCTATAAAAATATATATTCCGCCCCATCTTTAGAGATTTTTTCCCCCCATTTCAGTTGCATAGCACACTTTTATTGTTTGGATTAATCTTTTTAAAAAATGCATAATGGTGAAGGAAAAGCTTTTAAATAAAGGTGAATAAAATCAGGACCCATTCCTTTGTTTATTTCGGTTCTTTTTAACACAGAACATTTTCCAGATTTTACTCATCTGATTCCACTACCTTCCACATTTCAACTAAAGACTTGATGCTCCAAATTATTAAAATATGGTGGCAAGTATTTATTTTTGTATTTATATAAAGCGGTAATTCCATATATTAGCACTACTCTGTATAGTGTGTAGTTTTTAGTTCCATGTTAAAATGCAGTCATTTTTAACAGCAAAAAAAACCAAAACAAAACAAAACAAAAAAACAATGTTATGGCCACAGTATTACATTCAATTTAAGATCTGTCATTTATAAACATGTCAGAAATGCAAGTATAAGCTGCAAAATTTAAACAGAGTTGAATGTGCTCATTATAAGTGTATTTATTATTAATTTATACATACTTGAAATAATTCAAGCCCTAAGCCAATGATGTTGATGTTCGACAAATCTCCCAATTTTCCATCACTTAAACTTGACAAGTATGTGGTTGCTGATGCCATATGCTGCAATTTGGTGATTGGTCAACTCAAAAAAAAAAAAAAAAAAAAAAAAGGTTAGTGGCAGCACTAATTCTTACCAATGAAATGCACTCAGCCCTTCTCAGAGACTTATTGGTACAATCCTAAGTAATACGCCATGGCATTTTTGCCACGGAGGCAGAAAATACTGCAAAAGTGACCCAGAAAAATCAGTGTATTTATGCCTTTTTAAAGCCACTTAGCTAGTGGCAGTGTAAATGGCCATCGGTGGCGTCACTTCTCCGAAGGTCAAATTTGCATGAGTGTTAGTCTATTTATATACACTTATTTTTTGTGTGGGTATGTAGCTTTTAATGATTTCAATTCGTGGCGTCTTGATTTATTTCAAAACTGAGTTGATACAGTGTAATCGAGGTAGCTACGAGATTAGTCATGGAGTAAATTAAGCTTCCAAGTCAAGGTATCGATGTGTATGAAAATATGTCTGTCAGTGTGACGTAGTTGTACTCACTGGTACTGACTTCTTTGATCATCTCGGCTGATGCGTGACAGCCGTTGACTATTTGTCGAGTCCACAGCGATAAATCCTTGCTGGTTTCAGCCCGGAAAAGATGAGTCTCGATTCCAAGGCGAGTGCCGGTCCGAGTGGCAAAAAAGAGCTCGGTGCCCGAGTAAGGGGAACCCATGTCAGGACCAGAGTATACCAAACTGAAGGGACACAAAAACTCACATTGAACACACAGTGGAATGTGGGAAAACAAAATTAAATTGCTTTCAGCTTGTTCTCATTTCCATACAAATGGAAATAATGTACATTCAACTAAATTGTTCCAGGATCAGATTATCGCCATCATGAATGTGTTACATTTGAACACTCTTAACGGGGTGATTGAATCTTTATTTAACTTAAGTTAATAACAATTAAGTGAAAGACATTACGATGCACATTCTAACTTCTAATTAACATGACACTCATGTGAGTCTTTCCTGAGCTGAAAGGGCTGAAACGAGTCCTGGAGTAATTCGAGTACCTTATTTCGAGAAAAATTCTGGGGGCAATTTTCCATGCCCCAGATTCCCACTTAATATAATGTACACGTCAGAAAAAAAATGTCTAACCCATCACAGCAACATATGGAAATGCTTTGCATGAGAGAGTAAAACACGTCAGAAATGCGGTGAGAAGGCCAACTTTAAAATAAACCTTGGTTTATCAGATGGACACTTTTATGCACGCTTTTATTTTGAAATTATTCGCGGCAGTTTGCAGCAAAATAACAGATTGATTAGTCAGTCTCTCTACTCTTGATGCAAACGGCACAACTTTGTTCCAAAATTGTGTTCATTCATATATTCGGGGCGCTAATAAACATCGTATTTAATTGCGCCGACATTGGCATACGACTCCTGTTCCCAGTGTTTTTCGGTGGCTTGGGCGCAGTTATACGGTAGCTCCGTTTAGCATGAATTAGTCGCTAGCTAGCAGCGCTCAAGTGCTCCATTGAGGCTGCCTGGATAGACATACAGTAATTGACTTGGCACACCTCGATGCTGACAGCCTCGATTTGACTTTTCTGCATGATATTCGAAGAACAAAAATTCTCAATAGGTAAAGCCCTAATAACAACGGACACAAAATGGATCGTTATAAGTCAAATCTATTAATACGATCGAACTTTCAGAAGGCTAGCTGCGGCCTTTAAACCTTCAATGTTTACGCAGTTTACATGAAGTTTTTGGTTTGGTTTCGTTTTGATGTGAAGATCAACCCACCGTGTTGCAAGAAGAGGATAAATGTGTGCTGGACTCTGCCAGGCCTCCTTGCTTCGTGGCAGACTGTCAAAGAGCAGCAGGTCTTTCTCCGTCACCACTACTAGCACAGGCTTCCAGCACTGTTTCTCGCTCTCACTTTGCTGCACAAGTACATGGAACGCAACTCATTTAGTTACTTCGGGAAAAAATGTGTGCATTATTTGTGCGACTAATGTCCCATTATCGTGTAAACAGTCCATCAATGCTTTTTCTGGTTATAAGTAATATAGAGTACAGTGATCCCTCCTACTTCGCGGTTTCAGATATCGCGGTCTCAGTACTTCGCGGGTTTTTCCAGGAAAAATCAAATATATTTCAAAATAAAAAAATAATTTAAAAAATGCGCAAAAATGGAAAAAAATTGAAAAAAGCAAAAAAGTACATTATACAGTACTTCATCAAATAACTAAGTAATATTAGTTAATAGCTATGTTAAGAATTCTTCAAGTGTTAGAGTTCGTGACATTTTTTATCTTATTTTGAAATGCATGCTTTTAATTTGTCGGCTCGCGTTGCAATTCCGTTTCCTAGTTTACGTTCTCTGTGCGTCATTCGGCTCGTTACGGTGACGTAGTGAATGACAACGTAAGCTCATATTTATAGTCTATTATCATTTATGTTGATAACGCACGCTACTGCCTATGTTTAGTAAGCGACGAGTGTTTATTCTGTTTATGTGTTCGTTTGTGTAGAGGTTGCACTTTATAGTTAGTAGTTGTTGTTAGTTGTTGCTAACCCGCTAATGTCGGCTAAAAATGCAGTAAATTCATAGATTAAAGTTCGGCAAGTGTTTATATGTTAGTTGACTGACTTAAACATTGTTGTTGATTTATTATTCAACAGATACTACATGATACACCATACAGGAGCCAAAAAAAATGTGAAGTTCAACGTGATGACTTGCGTACTCTCTCACCGGAGTCTTGGTGCAGATAACCAGTCCTGAGAACAAATTCTCAACAAACTAAGTAATGTTAGTTATGTAATGAATATACAATAATGTTAATAAGGATAATGTAATGTTAAATAATAGGAGAAAGGAAATAAAATACGCAAAAAATACAACAAAAAAAAGCATTGTTTATGGTTACTGCGGCTATATCGGGGCGTACATAGAAATCTTGGAACTGATACCCTACTTCGCGGGTTTCAGACTTTGCGGGGGGTTGACACCCCCCATTAACCGCGAAGTAGGGGGGATCACTGTATACCAGATTTAAGGCTAGTACAGCTACAGATTAAGGAGAAGTTCCTGGACAAGATATCACTTGATAGGTTATTCCAAAATCCATATGGACATTTCCACAACAATGGCAGCACACATATCATGTAGAGTGAGTTAATTCATGACTCATCTTTGTGATCTGACAAAGAGAGATCAACATCAAAATCCACTCATACTATCATTAGACTATTGCATCCACTACTAAACATAATGTGCATTCTGAAAATGTCAGTGAGTGCGCAAAGTAGCGAGACTGTTTCTCCCAAAAGTTGCTCAAGCACAAACTCCAACAGAGAGAGTAGTAATGTGTATGGAATACATAAATCGGTATACATGTGTTTAAATGCAGACCTTGCATGTTTTGTTTTCCCCTTCTTCAGCAAGTCAATAACTAAACCAGAATTCCAGAGAAATGTGGTTCATTCGTGTCATAGAAATGCTAATTTATTTCTGGTGCTGGTGCATATGTACGATTGAGACGTTTGCTTTCCTACAGAATCCCTATCCTATCCTTCAAAGAAAGGCCTCTTGCTTTTCCTCCAGAAGCCAAATAGTTAATCCTTTACATGCAGCACTCCTGCATGCATATGCCACATACATCTTGGTATTTTACGTTCATAACTATTCTTATTATAAGACTTTATCTGCAGCCCAGCTACATAATCCTAAGCAGCTCTTTGAAGTTCTCTCTAAGCCAATCACATTGGAGGATTTTTACAGGCTCAAGGGTCACCTTTTCATGAGAAAGAGCTTTTGTCACTAGGTAGGAATGATTGTTAAAATTTGATGATAAAACATTTCAAATGTCATTGGGTTTGAATTTGACAGATAGGCTACAGATAGGTGAAGTCGAGTCAAACATTTTCTTAACAATAATATGCTCAATGTGGCGCTGTGATAAAAGTGAGAACATAGACTTGCGTCCCCCAATTTTATTTCTGTTTATGCCTGAAACCAAGTCATTTTCTACTGATTATAGCGAGAGTTAAGCATATATTTCATACCACAGCTGGATAATAAGTATTACACTGTATAATTGATGAGCAATATTACAAAGTGACCCTAAGTTTTTGAAGGTGGTTAAATGTTGAGCTAGAAAGTGAACCTGTATGTTTAAGGTGATTGGCTATGCCGTATACTTGTAATGGCGAATACGCAAGGACTTGTAATGGCGAATATGCAAGGGGACGCAATTGTGGAAAATTAAACATGATGTCCTTGTGAGTTGAAATGATACAAGTTATTAGAGATAAGAGATAAGAGATTTTTTCCCCCCCAGAGTTGACACCGATTATTAGAAGTCAAGGCTGATAGACATTTGGAGCAGATATTCATTTTCAGAAATAGAGAAAATGTAATTAGAATAAAGTGAGTCTGATGTGATTAGAAGCTTTCTGTATGCATATGGAAATGTTTGAATGGCCATAATTGGCAGATTTAATTGACTGGCCACTTAATTGGTTGAGCACAACAAATTACCTATTGAGATGAAATCAAATGCTGTTCATCCATTACAGCACTAAAACCACCCATTTTTAGCATGTGTATTTGATGGAAAAAAATAGCATTGTATTGTTTAAAAAACTACAGTGATCCCTTCCTACTTCTCGCTTTGATTTTTGCGTACTCTGTCTTTTGCGGATTTAAAAAAGTTATACCGTATTGCGCAGAGACGTGCTGTGACGTGCGTGCGTTTCACGAGTTACACGGCACGTACCTGTGGAGTTGTAATCAACTCCCGTCCCAACTCCCACTTTTACACCCACAGGGACGTGCCGTGTCCACCGTTAAACGCACCCACAGCAAAGGCACACACATTGTCAAAGCAGAAGCAGAGTGAGGAGCAGACGTTCACCAGGCTGTTGGAAAGATTTCTTTTCTAATAAAATGGTATTTCAAGTGTAAACTCGCCATTGTAATCATGCTTTGCTGGTTTTACTTATCGCCGGGGGATTCCGGCAAAAAACAGGAGATCCCTGTATAAGATAAAACGGTAAATGGACTTTTTAAGGTGAAAGGACTCTATTTTGGGACAAACACAGACATACACCACAAGAACACACCCTCTCGCTCCTTACCTTCCCTGCCAGCCATCCCACGTGTCGAATCTCTTTGCTTCCAGCAACCCCTGATCTGGCTGCGTGATGAATCACCTCAGCTAGAGCTTGCTGTGATGAGATGACGTGATCGTTCATCATTTACATACATCATATGATATATTTGCCGTGTAACTGTGCGACAGACCTGCGTCAGTGTGGATGTGACAGCATGCATTGCAGAGAACCAAGTGACGGCAGATGGTTGGTCTGGACAGCGCAGTACCACAGTGTGTCTGGCGTCAGGGGAATGCAGCTCCACTTGTCTGGAGAAAACAATTTGTTCACGGAGGTGAGGAGGTCAAATTACATATACAGTATTTGATTGTTGTTCTTTTAAGCCACGCGCCAATCAAGTGCTCTTGATTTGCATTTCAGTGTTAACTTCTTTGATCATGGTTGAAATGCAATGAAGTTGCCGTACTTCAAAACCACTGCGGGCAATTTCAAACAAATAGGTGTTTTTCTCTAAATTTCCTGAACTAATCTCCTTTCACCGTAAGGGAATATTTCTGGCCTCCATAGACATGTATCTATAGAACGCTTCTAGGCCTCAGCGAGCAGCTCTTTGATTGTGTGCTCAGTGAATGTGAATTTTAAAAAAGGTTTGTGTTGCAGGCTTCATGGTGAATAATATGACACGCAGATAACATCATTCCTGTTAAATCCTGTAGAAGGAATCATCTAAAAAAAACAAGCATAGGAGGTCAAAGGTAAATCCTTCTATACAAGTGATGATTAATGCAACCATAATCTACAGCCTACAGCTGAGGACAAGATGAGACATGGTAAGTATGAAGCAGAAAATGTGGATTCTTCAGTTAAAGCAAGAAAACCTGATTATGTCACACCTCGAGCTACGCCCGTCCAAAACGTATGCCTAGCAATAAACACTTCTCTCGTTAAAAGAAATAAATCAAAAGTCCACATCGTGAAGATGCTGCGCTAGGACCAACAATGACAAGTGGAAAGCAAACAAGGAGGAAATATCCGGTTTCGGCCGCAACGCTATGCAGTGTGAATTACCTTATCTGGGGTGTTTACCACCAACTATGTTCAAACTCAATAGTCATCTGTTCAGTTGCTCCCGTGGGTGGTAGAGTGAAACCTCTCCCAACCATGTGCGGTTTGCGCAAACAGGCTCTCTTTCTTTTTCTCTTTCTATGCACACACCTGACCCAAGAGACCTGGAAAAGCCCGAGTGAATGTGATAAATCTGCAATTTCCACAAAGTGGGACACACCATACTGTACATCTGCTCCAGGTGTTACTTGAGGTTGAAAATAGATCTAGATTTCTCCCGCTATATTGCAGGTCATAGTTCACACACCCGCAAAACTACAAGTTTTCAAGCACTTTTCAGAACACTCATAGAAGAGCCGCTGTCTGTCAGCGCTCACGTCAAGACTCATTTAGGTCACGTTCTATCAGGCCTAGACTCTTAAATGCACCTGCATGTACAGAACCACACAGACTCTATACATGTGTTTTGAAAATGTGCTTAAAAGTGTGTTTTAAAATGGTTATAATAATTTAGAGCATGTATGAGGAGTAGAACTGTGAAGTAACTCGCAAAGGGAGTGTCTGATGGCAATAACTCATACATTGCCAGTCCGCTCCGTTTTATGCTGTTAATGGCTGTGAATGAGTTCAAATAAAAAAATAAAATAAAAGAGTAGCCTCCCACCTGTCATCCGTTGTCAGTGTGCATCATGAGAAATTGACACAATAGTCAATAGTCACAAAAAAAACAAAAACATTTGCGGCTAGCCATTGCTAGAGACTTGTGACTAGAGACATATGCATAGTAATACTACACAATGAAATGCTTCAAATCAGATCAAATTTTATTTGTACACCCTTGAATCACCAAAGTCTCAAAGGGCTTCACAGGGAAAAAAGGTCCTCTTGAGACTTCTTTAGTATACAAAGAAGTCATACAGAGACATTTTTTTAGAGTAAGGTACAGAACAGCCTCCCCTGCCAAAGCTCCCAGAAGGGGAAGGAAAAACTCAAAAACCCCAATTTGGGGAAAATCAGAAACCTTCATAAGGGACCACAGCTGGGAGGAGCCCCCTTCCAGGCTCAACAGGTTGAAGTGGATGCTGCGTGTACTGAATCCAGACAAATTGTGCCATATTAGGCAGGAAACGTCCAGTGCAAAGATGTCTTATTCTGTTCACTTCCCCGAGCAGACTATATTCCATAAACGAGCAAATAAAAAAGGGGGCAATAAAACAAAAACCAAAAAACAGTACAAAAAAAAAGTCACTTTATTGATCTAGAGGGCAACCAATCAAATGCCTGTTCCATGCGTCACCGTGTACAGTAAATTCGTCGAGTACATTTTACACATAAAAGACTAGATTTGATTAGAGTCAAAATTACATTTGGGCTCATTCTGAATATTTTATTCTCTTTGAATTGTTAATTTTAATTTTATTACTGGGACCAACTGTAGTCTTTTTAGAGTTGTACAACAAAATTTACTGTTTATGTGTATTGGTTCTCACAGTTATGCAAGGTAGAGCAATATATATTGTACATAAAAACATGTGTAAGTAAATGCTGAAATTTGAATAGATCACATGATGTTGAGTTGTCCTTGTTCAATTTGTCAGTGGTGGTTTCATACTAAGTAAGGAAAGCAGAAGTGAAATGGGTGAAAAAACAAAAACAAAGAGAAAAAAAAGAAAAAAAAGTTCCTTTTTTTGAAGCTAAAAAAAACTTGCAACTTCAGAAAATGACTCGCGAGGAAATGTCGAAAACATCAAAGAACATTACAGTCCAGGACCACAAGGCTCAAAAAGCTTCTACCACCAAGCCGTGAAATGCATCAGCCACCCCTCCACACAGTAAAAATGTACAAATACGCCCCTTGACACACAAGTTCAATATAATCAGATAGATCGGTCCAATATTATACAATCAAAAAGCTGTGGAATGCCTTAATGTACAATAAATAGCCACCATACTACCGTGCCATATCATTCTATAGACTGTTTCCGAAATATGAATAGCAGCACGCTCTGCAAATAAGTCTTTTTGAAAATTGCATGCTTGTAATCTTTTACACCACTGCTGCATATTGTGAAATGTCAGATTGTCATCATTCCCGTGAGTGCAAAAATGTTGTGCTTGGTTCGATTCTAATCTATTCTATTCTATTTCTGTCATGCGTATTTGTGTCATCAAATTGCAAAAAAAAAAACAACCTGGTTTGTGTACCAAGCAAATAGTCACGTTGGCATGCGAGATTACGAGTTTGGCTACTGACCCTAAATTCTAGTATAAGCTACAGAGCGGTGATGTGGAGAACATGCCAACCTAGTGAATGTTCAACCACTATTGCAATCGCAAAATATATAATAAGTCAAGTCAACTTTGCCAGAGTGCGGCGAAAAGCATCATCAAGATTTTGCTGAGCCTTGACAGTGAACATTACATCTGGTTGGTTTAGGAAAATGTCTAGTCTGATTATATCAGACATTTCTGGGAATTTCTTCTTGGTCTGTTGCAATTATTCGTTCGAAAAAGGAATGCGCTAAGCTTGAATTTTATTCGACAAGGCAGTAGGTATGAAATTCTTCACAAAACTGCTGGTAAGTGAGAAAATGTATTCACCAGTTGGCGTTCTATTGAATCGGTACCTGGTTGGGTATTCATTTCAATATGTAAGAGGTGACTATGCAAGGTAATAAACAATATCGGCCCTTAGAGAGTACATTGACTTTGATTGCAGCTGTCGTAACAGAACCAGACAACATTTCTTGGTTAATAAGGAAGAAACTATGGGACCTATGGTCTGCTAAGGACAACAGACAACAGACAAGAGTGCCTCTCTATCACATATTTTAGTAAACAGTGAGAGGGCACTGGAAAATGGACACCTTCACTTCCTTGACTCCTGAGCAACAAGTTTTTTATGCTTCAAATCAGGATTCACTTTAATCAATGTCAACGTTGTCGACCGATGTAAAATTTTCGGATTTTTGTTCTTTTACACTGCAAGTCCCCTTAATGCGGCATTTTTCACATAGACTTGATGCAACAATACTTAATAATGTAAGAAAACCAATGCATATACATTTGACATATCACGGTACCTTGTAGGATTGCAAAGATGTTTGTTAACTTTCCCTTGGAGTTAAGGAGAGATATTTTTGAAACATTCCAAAACGTAAAGCTGGAAACCTTTCATGAGAATTGCAGGAATTGCAGGTAATTTGACAGAAAAGGTGTTGTAGTATTATTAATAAACCATCTAGGGCTGGCAAAAAAGTCAACTGACTTGCTTGTTTCGACCACAAAAAGGGCTTGCCATGAAACCCTTTCTAAAAATTATTTAAAGAAAAAAAAAGGCATTTTGTGGCAGCTGGAACCACTTTCCGCAAAGATATTTGTAGGTGATGCGCATGATAGTTCAATAACATGATGCAAATGGGGATAATGAGCTATAGAGTTCGTAGTCACTTAAGGCCAAAAATGGAGAAAAATATGCTTGTATGTATTGCTGCAAAAAGGCGCTTGGAGGCTTGAATACGAGAATGTGACCCACTTGACGAGGTGACGGCAGCTCAGTATTGCTCAAGGAAACAACAACACAGCTTTAAATTGGGGTTTTTATGTGAGTTATTACTGATTAAGTTGATTTTCATCACAGTATGTCCCATCATTACTTTATGGGGCCCATTTGCCTCCCATTGAATTGTCGTAACCACGCGGTGCGTGTTAAAGCCTCTCCAACTTAGCTTTGCATAGCTAAGCTGTTGCCTGTGTGTTTTCACCACTGAGCAATGATTAATGTAAGTGTAGTGACATGATTTTTGTAGGAAATTGTGAACCATTACACAATTATTTGACAGAATAATGGAGAAGATTAAAATTGTAATATTTTTTCGTTATTAATCAAGAATTTGAAAAAACATCAGTAGTGAGAACCCTAAAATCATCATACACATAAATCCATAAAAAGATAGCTCCTGCAATATGATTGTGTTAGTCCTGATTATGCTAAAAAATGTTGTTTTCCCAACGACAGTAAATTTAAGTTCTTCCTAAAAGCCAACCTTAAAAAAATCCTCTTAATTCCCATTAATTACTGTGGACAGTTTCCATCTTCAAAAATTTCAGCAATTTTCTGCTTCTATAATCAGAAATGAAAAAATGTGAAGTAAGACACTAAATACTGCATGTTGTTCACAATAAACAAAGTCACATGTCTGACCTACAGTAACAGTAAATAACCGTGTGACAACGGCAGCAGGCACATGATGAGGAAATGGTGCAAGGAGCACAAAGAATGTATCGGCTACCTGTTGTCTGGATCTGCTGTGGTCATGGCTCGGGTTACGTAACACATTCTAAGTGGAATGCATCTCCTGTCGCCCTGCAGGGACAGGGGGGACTGAAGAGGAGGAGGGCTTCGACTCTCCGGGGAGGAAGAGGAGGTGGTGAATGGAGAGTTCCCGAAACGCGGCGACTCAGGCGGGGGGGTTTCCCATCCGATCTCTGACACAGGTGAGCCCTTTTTCACGTACGGCGTAGCCTCTCGCATGTACTTGACTGGACAAGGAAGAAACAGCAAGAATGTCAGTCTGAAACACAAATATATGACTGAAGCTGGTTACTTCATCTGTCAATGAAACTGTAGTTTCTACAAATTAGTAATATAAAATAATGCCCAATATACGGTAATATTTTTCCTTTCTTTGAACAGACAGCAGGAAAATTAACAATGCAGTGTGCAAATGTAAACAGATAGGTGAATCACTTTTGCTACAGGCTCATTTTTCGGCTGCAGCTAAGCTACGCAGTTTGACAAAATGCTCCTGTTAGTTTTGGTGGTTGTGCTAATTTGATCAGGCAAAGACAGTCAAACTGTCTGTCTGATATGCCAATATTTTACCAATTATTCCTTCAAATGGTAGACAAAAATATCGCCACAAAGGTGATTTGAAGATAATCAGCTCATAACTGTATTTCTCCTGGGCTCCTTCTATGGAATTTTTGTTATTTTAAAATATTTTTCAATTTTAATCAGGTCAGTTTGTAGTGCCCTGATTGAATGTCCCTTCAGAACAACGTTGCGTTGTTCACATTGTGAGTCGCGACTCCCGATTCATTACGGGTGGGAGGGAGGAACGGTTTGTGCAGTAGAAAGTCGTCACCATTATTGCATCATGCTTCCAGGAAGAACTTCAAAATAAAAGTGTTCCAAGGCGTTGATGTCCAAACATTATTTGGTATGGTCCGACAGAGGACCGTGGTCTTAGATTTGAAGGTGCTGATCTTCATCCTAGTTGCTTCAAACTCTGCTGCGAACCGCTCCAGAGAGAGTTTGAGATCACATCATCCTCAAATAGCAGAGATGCAATGCTGAGACCCCAAACCGGAAATCCCCAACATCTCTAATGTGCCTAAAATTCTGTCATAAAGGTAATGAACAAAAGCGGTGACAAAAAGCAATCCTCGTTGGAAACTAATTGGACTTTTTGCCGGTAATGCGTGCCGGTAATGCGGACTAAACTCTGACATCAGTCGTACAGGGACCAAACAGCCTGTATGGAGTTCGGTACCCCATGGTTCCAAAAGCACTCCCCACAGAACTCCCCGCGGGACAAAATACAACGGCTGGAGTTTGGTGAGGCAATATTGTAATATTTATGATTTATGTGCAGAAAATGATTGGGGCCACACTGTAATTAGAACGTCAAAGGTTCTGGATTTGAATTACAACTAGGGATGTTCCGTGTAGCGCTTACAGGGTCTCCAGTTTCCCTCCACATTCCAAAAATATCCATGTCTGTTGACTGAAGACTCTACAGGTAAGGAATGCAAATCTTGCCTTTCACCCAAAGTA
This sequence comes from Hippichthys cyanospilos, assembly GCF_059441005.1. Classification (NCBI taxonomy): domain Eukaryota; kingdom Metazoa; phylum Chordata; class Actinopteri; order Syngnathiformes; family Syngnathidae; genus Hippichthys; species Hippichthys cyanospilos. The sequence continues at coordinate 5,378,236 of NC_142371.1, forward strand.
TGAAAAAGAATTCTCCAGCTCAATCATCACTTTGAAGGGGAAATCATAATTATAACAGTTGTATTGATACAGCGACTAATGTGACTTTTCCAGTGAGTGCAGGAACCGAGAATAAAAAGCTGGCTGATGGCACAAGACACTCAGTCCCAATATGCAGAAAACAAACAAAAAACAATACAACAACATTTGGTCGCTCCACGCAATGAGAACTAGTGTCATAACAGCACAAGATTGTACAGCTACATTCGTGTTCAGTTTTGATCAAAGAGTGAGAGGTAGATCACATACGGACAGAGTGACACATACATGCGTATCTCAAGTAAGGGCTCAATCAGTCTATATCCCACGTTTGGAATCCTTGGTATGCTTGTTACACTGAACAGACATATTCCACTCTACAGGCTGTTTATAATTGGAAGATGGCTGTTGGCATTTGGGTTTCAGCATACGACGTATTGTCAAGAGACGCATGGTGAAGCAATAACAAGCCTACCCGCCAACCTGTGGACGAGAACAAACAGGCTTTGGTGCATGGAGCTGTGGCTTCATGCGACTGTCCTCAATAGCCCTCCGATGACTGTGTTTGCAAAAGGAGAAACACCCACTGAGTCACATCAGCAATGTCAGATTAGAGAGCCAAATAAGGGCTGATGATTTGTTCTAGCGCATGGTAACAATGAACGACCAAAGGCAATACATGATGAAGACCCCCAGTAATCTGCTGCATCCGGGACTTGACAACCGTGTCTCGCCAAGCGACATGTTTGGCTTAAGAAAACACTGTTTTTTGGTTTGTTTGTTTTTCACATTTAAATCTAAGATCATTCTGTGTCTTGATTTCTATATGTACACTGAAAATCAAACCCGGTGGCATTTTCTGCAGTCCTAAAAATTATACAAATCAAAGGTTTTTTAAAAAATCTCCAAATAGTAATCTCATTTAAGCATGGCCACAAAGAGAGCTTTAAGACTTTTCTTCATTTGGAAAAATATTTACAAAGTGCATGTAAGGATGTGTGTCTATTCCCAAGGGAGCTGTCTCTCTCAAAGCACCAACTATGCGTAAGAACCTATAAATGAGTGAGGAAAGAAGATGTGGAAATGGATGAGCATGGGAGTTGCTTTGATGAATGTTTTATCTAACTATGTAAAAAAAAAAAAAAAAAAACACCCTGATGAAACCTTTGATAAAGGTAGAATGATATGCAATCTTTGTGAGGAGCATACTCACTACAAAAGCAGCTCAAGTTTAGCCTACCACAGCAATGCAAAGCAGCCAGCTGCGACTGCAGCCACAGCTTATGACGGGAAATGTCATGCAAATGTTGCGAGCCTAAGCAAGCTTTTTTGCTAATCTAAACAACAGAACCCCACATTTGAGCAAGTCTGTAACGGACATGAAGCAAGATGTTTTAGTTTAATGATTTTTTTTCTACTCATTTGGCAATTGATAAAGGAAAACAGCAAAACTCCTCCAGATGTTTGACACTAAAGGTTGCAGCCAGTACTTGGGACTAGTCTCAGGTGGAGCAAAAGGTAAATTGTTACAACAGCATCTGTTAAAGAAAATGACTGAAGCCACTTTTTTGTTGTTATACATCAATCTTTTCATCACAATAACACAATATGCCCAAATCAGAGGTTTTTAACCTGGGTTCGATGGAACCCTAAGGGTTTGGTTAGTCGGTCTCAGGGCTTTGGCGAAACCTTGGCCGCGGTCAAGATACTCTCAGTTCATTGTGTCAAGTTATGACGACACCTTCCACTTGATCGTCACTGAGTGCAGATAATCACATTACATTGTTTGGCCAATCAATGCTATGTGGAATTTAGTGTTCAGTAGTCAACGTGTGACTGACCTGGTAGAATGTCGTGTAATTTCTTTCTTTATATTTTGATATTTTAAAAAAAAAGAAAGTGGTCGGCCTTGGATTTTTTTTTTTTTTTAATAACATTTGTTACAACATATTTTTGCAAGCAATCCTTTAAAAAACAAGAAAAGGAATAAACATTGCTGTGAAAATGACATGAAAGTGGCACTTTCTAAGGTAGAGCCATGCATATCGGAGCTGGTCTCTCAAAGGCAACAGCAGAAGTCACACTGATTTGTAGTTATATGCCATTTGTTGTGAGCTCAAGGAACAAGGGGATGTACTGTAAAAATAAATAAATAAATAAAAACACTTGTTGAGGGTTTTTAACAGGAATTATTAGGTTGAGATAAAAAAGATCGTGATGAATTAATCTCTCAGTTTTTCAATCTCTTGACAGCACAAGTTAAAACATCTAACCACAAATTAATAAAGGCATCGCACATTGTGATAGTCTGACATCCCAAATTTGTTGTGACATTTACAAGTTTTTCCAGAAATGATGGCTGGGCTCCAAATTTTACAAGCTTTCTAACTGCTTCTGGAGATCGTTTGCGCAAATCAACCCGGCCAAATTGTTTTTCTTGTAACTACTCTGCATCTCATTTTGCTGTCACTGAAACAGCTCTCCTGATGAATGGCAGCCAAACACCAGCGACCAGCTGCTCGGCCCCTGTTAAAAACCCCATCCGCTTGTCAAAAACCCCTTCACTTGTTAAACTCTACTCAACCCCATCCAATTACACGTTTTGTAAATACGGCAATTTATTTCCTCTGAAGCTGAAGAGTGTTGACAGTAACACAAGTCGTGCAATGACTTCATCAGTCTCATTAAATTGTTTTTTGCCCAATGTTGTTTCTTGCGATATTCACCCAAGGTGAGGGGGCCTTCCATATGCTCTGAATGGGAATCTTAATTGGTGAGCGGATAAAGAAGGAGAAACTTCATCTCATTAGGCCTGTGACGAGTAAGGTAGGATTTGAAAAGAGAACGGGTTGGAGGCCGAAAGGTAGCAAAAGGCTCGTATGAATATGGAATGAAAGCTTCCCTTGTAGGCTCTGCGCAGATAGCTAGATATATTACAGCAGTACAAGGCTTTCGCAAGACTCTCATGGCAAGACTTTTAGAATATTTCTCCAAATTTGAAACACAGTTCCTCCGACACCACAATGTAACTTTATGTGTAACAAGAACATAACAAAACCTGGTTCCAAGCTCTAATCTTGATTCTGTGCTGGGAAACAACTACTAATGCATTCTACATTGGAAGTTTTTTTTTTTTTGGACTCTGGTTGAAAATGAGCCATGAAAACATTGACATGGTCGCAAAATACTATGCTTATCTCAATTGAGTCTGGAAGGGATTGGCACTCCCCCAGTTCCTGTTCCCACCGGAGGATTACACACAAACAAAGCACTTCTAAGTGGATCTCCCCAAGGAGGCCAACTGGAACATCTGTCACGGAACCTCACCAGTCACTCAAATAACACACACAGATCAACTAAAATGTTGGCATGTGAAAAGATCCCTCAGCTCAGACAACAAAGTCATCTATCTCTAAGTGCTGTACTTGGAAGTGTAATCCTCCCTGAAGTACAAAGATGTTTAGCTTGCATTGGCAATGAACTACTTTGCCTTGACCTGATGAATAACCAAAGGAATACGACGCTTGAATATTGAAGGTCAAACCAACAGACTCCCCTTTTAAGACTGTTTGTGAGAAATTCATCCAGATGAACATTTGGCCCAATTCAAAGCAGGCCAAAGGTAACCAATATCCATCCGCTTTGGCCCAACGTGGGTTCCACCATGTCGCATGTCGTGCGAGAAAAATGACCGAAAAATACCACAGTGATGCTGACCAAATAAGTACGTTCTGCACATGAACGAGAGGTAAAGCCTCTTCATACTATCGGCGGTGGTAGTCTCTATTCTTCATTGTTAGAAAAAGCCTACTGGAAATTTCCTTACGGGGGCAGGATATTAAAATGTAAACAGGGCATACCACTATCTTTTTTTGTTCACGATGAACTTCCACGCGAAGCAAACCCCCACGCTACACTGCTGACATAATGCTGACAATGCTGATATAAATACGACACAACCGGTTGGTACCCGTGCATTCCATAGCATGGCTTTCTTCACTTTGTGTACATACCCTTACGGCAGTGCTTCTCATTTATATTTTGTCAAGCCCCCCCTAGGAAAGAGAAAACCTTTTGCGCCACCCCCCCCACTCCATGCGCTGTCTATAAATAAGAATATTATCAATAAATAATAAACATTATCTATAACACACCTGAATGTGAATCCCTTTAATAATAAAAAAAAGCAACATAAATAAATCAGCTTTCAACAACTGTTAATATTTTTTTACAGCATTTGTACAGGTTACAGTTTAGTCTAAACCAGAAAAAAATGAATGAATTATTTTATTGCAATCACACATCACATACATGTCAAATCACGAAAAAAAACAAAGCCTCTTCCCTGGGGTCACCCCCCCTTATACAATGCCGGTCTCTCTTGCACCATACTGACAAAGTCATCTTTCTCACGTTTCCATCCCTACAGACATTGTACATCGAAACGTGGAGGGTGACGATGTGCAAAATGAGAAAAATTGTCAAGGCTTTTTCCTTGTCTTTCACCCACTTTCGTTAATTCCAGTTTTTGCCCCCGGGCACTGATACACTAGCTTATAGCCAGTCGGAGTGATCAAATGTTATGATGGTCCAACAGCGATTCAACATGCTAATCCACCAATAATTTTCCCCAATGCCAATGGCCCAGACGTAACAATGGTGCTCCCTGACCTAATCAGTCGGTGCATACAGACACCTGGACTGGTGTATCTTGGCCCCTTATATGGTTGGAGGTACCCAAAAGAGCAATCTCGCTTGTCGTCCAAAGGCTGGAAATGTTTGAGAGGGGTAAGGTCAGAACACAACTCAACTCTACATAATTATTCTGAAGGTGATTTGCTTTCCTGCATGCTTTACTAACCAAGTCCCATATTCCAATGCTGCGATCTATGCCATCTGACAAAGTGCTTTGCAAAACCTTGTACCAAGGCAAACGTTGCACTGTTGAGCCATGCTGCCCTTCTATGGTCTGTTAAAATCATAGTTTTCTTGTAGTAATTTTAGATTCCTATTTTTAATTTTGTTATTGTATGTTCTTTTTGTCATTTTTGGTAAGCTACTTAACTTTGCCCTGCTTTGCTTCTGAATGTTGTTAATTGTTGTGTTTGTTACTGCTTTAGTTGTGTCTTTGCTTGCTTGAATCTCAACAAGTAAGCTTGTGAATGAAGTGTGCGAAATGCATAAAGCTGCTTTGCCTTAATTGCCTTGTGTACTGTTGAAGTGTTGTGGTAACTTGTTATGAAACGTCTTGTTAATTTTGGAGTTTCCGAGCGACCCTCTAAAGCAGGGGCATCAAACTCGTTTTAGCTTGCGGGCCGCATAGAGGGCTGGACCAAAAATCAAAGTATATATTTATATAACTTTGATAAAAACAACAATTTTAGACTATTACTCTTTTTTATTCTGTCCAAAATAGTATAAGCATAACATCACTATCAATCATAACGCATAGGCATTGCTACTGATCATAAAATATTTCAAGTTTTCATTTATTTTTTCACATATTATTTTCCATTTTCATCTGAGGTTGACTTTTTCATAACGCCTCCCAACACTTGGCATCAAAATATTGTGTACTTGCAAAAAGTTATTTGAAATAATGATCTTGGAATCTGCTGTACAACTCCTTCCAACACTTGGCATCAAAATAACTTGTACTTGCATAAAGCTGTTTGAAATAATGATCCAACCTGCAGTTGTCCAGAAATGGTTTCACACCACTTTTCCACCTTGAGTAAATATATACAGTACTTCTCCCTCCTTATTTTCATTTTCTATTGTTTGGTGAATTGGTTGATCAGAAGAGCACTGTCAAACAAATCTTTTTATGACAGCAATGAGGAACCAGTCAATCATTATCAATTACGGGAAGAAACTCGGGCTTGGTCTTGAAAACATTCTAGATTCCATACTGAAGATGATTGGATTCTCAAATAGCGATGGGCAACTGTCAGCCCATGGTCCACATGCAACTTCACTGAGAGCCACTTGGTTTAATTGTATTTAAAAAAAAAAAAGGGAATCTTTTGGGGGTGAGAGGAATTTACAAACAATTGCCCCAATCCAGCGAACCTTTGGTTCAACATCTGCATAGTCATTTATTTGCAGATAATTTTCAATATTTTTTGTTTGTTTAATCAGTTATGAGGAGCAATTTTTTTGTGGGGTTTATCAATGATTTTCATCAATCATAAATGGCCAAAATAATCCTCTACTCCGCACACGCACTCACACTGTGGGGCAGTATACTGTAAAACCTGATGCAAAGACAACTAAACGATGGTTGCCATCTAATAGCGAGTGGAGATATTACAATTTAATAAACAAACAAAGGAAACTCACAATTTGTAAGTAGGTCAACACATTGCAAACGGGCCTGTGGACTTGATGCGTACTTGATGATTTAGCTCCTATTTTTCCCTTCATTTATTCAATCGAAGTATATAAGCCTTTGGATAAGAACGAATCCTCAAAGTTTTGCAACGACCCTTAAAAAAATAGGTCAAACAGCAGAAGACATAACAATAATTACACCTGGAGGCCTTTTTGTCCTTCTCTCGCAAAGCTTGGAGAAAGCCTCATCACATGTTTTGGTTGTGTAAGTGTACTGTATACAAAGGGGTGGAGTGAATAATTCCATTATCTTCAGCACAAACATGCTATTGTCATTAATACCATCATCATCCACTCTGAGTCAGTGTCTGAACAGATGACGGCTTTGCCACTGACTCTCTGACCGGAGCATCAGTCTGGACAACAATGGCCCTGACTGAATTTAACGATGGGCACACACTAACGCTGCCTCATCACACTTGTCAGGTGATGACAAGCTTGGATTGCTGGGTGCCCAAATGAAACACTTTCAGGCCACTGACTCATAGGCTTCCTGCTCAAGTAGGGCAAGATGTTTTGATTGCATCCTTTTTTTAGTCAGCGTTCATCCGCAGAAGACAGTGGAGTGTGCAAGATTATGGGAAATGCACAACTGTACATTTTCAAAAAGCTGGTGACATTTTGTTAGCCATCAATTGAAGAAAAGCATTTTAAGCTTTTGCTTGGTATCCTCGATAATCATTCTACAAACCGAGTACTCCTAAACGCTTTGTTGCAACTAATGAAAAAAATTCAGCGTACTCAGAACTACCACAAATTCATACAAGATTGAAAGCTGAAGACATCATTTTTTAAGTCGTTAAAAAGACGTCTTTAAAAGACATCATTTCATGGTCTCAATTTGGTTGAAAAGTGGAGGGTGAAAAAATGTCTATTTTTTTTCTTCAATGTTTTTAGGGCCATTGGACTATCTAGCTGCAAGTAGCAGTTGCAGGGTGTAAGATGCTGGCAGGCAAGGCATATAAAAATGCACAAAAATGCCCCTTTTAGTAGAACTACAAAAATAATCCTTATTAATATATTTCATTCCTGCAATTCTTTCTGGAATAAATAAGAACTACTGGCTCAACAAATTTTGAAGTAAATGTGGACCTCATTGGACCTCAACTTTTTTTTAAATAAAATTTGGACTGCAATGGAGGACCTTAACACCACACAAATTTTAGTAACGACTTTCTGTACCAGGACCGGATTCAGTCCAAAATCCGACATCCAGATGACGTCTGGTGCTGGGTGGGATAAAAGGACTGTCTGACAAGTCGTTTTTATTTTTGTCAAGCCAGCATGCTGATATTGTTTTACCTGTGTAAAGAAATAATGTACACGATTCAAAGCAATGTCCTATGAGTTACAAACTTAATTGTGTGCAATTCAATTGCAGTTGCGCTATTTCAGGACCTTTCATAACCAGACTAAGGACTGTGAAAATCTTGCTAGTGTACATTCTACCAGTGTGCCCTACTTTTTTTTTGTTTACTAATAAGGATGCATTCCTAATGGACCTTAATCTGGGTATCAAGGATATCAAATAAAAACCCAACCATCTTTTCATTGTCAGATTACCTCAAGATTACCTGAACCTACAAGATTCAATGCAGGGAGCGTTACATAAATAACAAAGCGCATTGGGTTTTTTCTTTGCCTTTGTGGTGACACTTAATATCCTTTCAAAATAGCCCTGCTTTAATGAAGGTTGTTAAAAGATCATGAAGAGGAAGAGGAAAGCAGATGTGGTGTTTTATTGATCGTTAAACAATTGCAAGAAAATTAAGTGCTAAAAAGATGCATGAGGGCAGCATGGTGGTGAGTACGTCTGTTGCACAGTTCTCAGGTTCTGGGGTCAAATCCCAGTTGCAGCATTCCTGTGTGAGAGTTGCAAATTCTCTCGAGTGTTTTCTTGGTGTACTCTGGCTTCCTCTCGCATTCCAAACACATGTGCGTTAAGTTCAATGGATACTCTAAAATTCCCATGTGTGTACAGTACATTTATTCAAGTACTGTATAGGGGTGTCACACTTCTAATTTCAAATTCAATTAGCTAAGAAAATAATGCTAATAATAAATTTGACTGTGTATAAAAATCAATTGCCGGGATAATTGAGCATACAATTTAGGGAAAACCCGTAATTTGGTGAAATTTCAAAAAAATTCACATTTTTTCACAAATTCACAAAAGAATTTTCCTGTGCCATCTGTTATTTTAATAAATTATTAACCAATTTAAATCTCTTGACCTTTGTATCTACTGGGAAGCATCACTACACTGTTTCTTCCTCACAGTGCTGTCAAGATATTAAAAAAAAAAAAAAAAAAAAATATATATATATATATATATATATATATATATATATATATATATATATATATATATATATATATATATATTAGGTTTTCTGACAAACAACAAAATTGTAGCGTTCGTCATTTGTTTTTAACAGATGCAGTTGTACACCTTTCGCTGTATTTGAGAGTCCCAAGTTCTGGCTGCAACCTTCAATTCCAACCATCAGGAGAAAGGGTGCCATTTTCTTTGATCAATTTTCAATTAGAAATGAACACTGAAATAAAACATGTCCATGGATATGCCATTGCAGTCTTGCTCAAACACATGGTGTTCTCGCGTTTTGTTTGACAAAGAGCTTTGCTACAGATTTCTACAATCTCTGGTGCTATTGTGAGCTGTGGCTGCAGTCCTACCAATGTGCTTTGCATTTATGTGGAAGGCTAAACTTGAGCCACTTCTGTGGTAAGCAAGCTCCTTCTTACAAAAAATAAAAGATCACTCTACCTTCGTCAACAGTGCCTTTCGGATGTTTTTTTAAAGTTGAATTTGCCATTTAATGGATTGACGCCTCTCATATTCTCTTCTGTTTTTACATTTTCCTTCTGTTCCTTCACTTGCCCTCCTACCCACAATAGGAGCCTATCAGATTATGCCAAACACAACTAGGGCCAATCAGTATCCACTTCAGGGTGTACTTGCCCAACAACTCAAGCACAAGAAGCCTGATGGAGAAAAATGAATCTATTCATCATCCAGATAGCATAAAGTAAGAGATTAAAAATAACATGAATGCAATTAAAAAACTAACGCTTTAACTACTCGTAGGACTGTAATTAAAGAATTGCAATTCATCTCAATCTTACACCCCTATGATATTATCTCAGATTGACGATACAGAGCGAAAATAAATAAGGTTAAATACATTTGAGAAAACCTGCTTTGCTAAAACTGAATAGCTGTAATGCTTTGGGTTCACGTCATTAGTTTATTTATCATGTCGCTAATGAATCTTAGGAGTTTGAAACAGAAATTTGGAAGATGATGTTAGCTCAGTTATATGCTTTTGTGACATATTGAAGCCCTTTTGTTCTGCCTGGGGATTGTTTAATCAACACTGTTGAAAGTTGTGAGGTTTTTTTTGCATATGACATTATGATTAAATATGATTTTGTGGCGGTGTCATTTTGAATTTGGTATGCAACTTTAAATGATAGCAATATAAAGAATAATGACAACTTCAACAAGTAGCAGGGTAACACAAACCAGATAGTGTTTCTTTAATTTCCTGAAAAGAAGAGATTTTGGAGGCGCAGGTGTTCTGCCTGACAGCGAAGATATGTAATTTGAAGATTCATATGGTTTTTACAGTTATAACAGCCCTCAGAGGGAACCCATAACTACCATGAGGCCTGCTTTGAAAATGAGTTTGAATCTGCTTAATAAATTCTCACCATTTCACCTCCAAGAACTGAAAATGTCTGCAGTAATCCTCAAAGAGTTTGATGGGGGTGAGGTCAAGATCCCGTCGGGCCCGGTCATGTTGTCTCAAGCCACAGTCATCCAAACATGCATTTATGGTCTTCACTTTATGCACTGGGGCACAGCAACGCTGGCCGGAGAATGACTTTTCAAAAACATTGTTTGCTGAAGCTAAACCACGAGGTTTGCCCACAAATATTTGCCTTATAGTGTACATAATATTTCTGACAAGTGTTTGCTCACACAATCTTGAGCACACAATACACACAAACTGTTTCACGTAGCTAACTCGCTTCCATCTGCTTAACGAGTTAGAAACCGTGCTAAAGTATATGCAGATGAATGCTTCCGGAGAGATGCGCGTGAACGTAAATTGCACAAATGCACAGCAGACACACGTCCCACCCCACCAATCAGCTTCTTCTTGATCTCTCTCTACGGTCCTAACTGCTCCTCTCCGGTCTCGGAAAGCAACTTACAGTAAAGACTTAGCGGAGCTCTGGGGATATCACAGATCACATGTTTCACTGGGAATGAAACTTAAACGCTTGGGTAAATGGATGAATGGCTTCCAGGTTTGCAGAAATCCTTTACTGACTGCATATCCACTGCTTTTCCCAGATGAGCGCACCACAACCTCCCGGCCCCCATATGTACCATAGGTTTCTTCACATCACTTTCTTCGCCTCCCTCATTAGCTCTTCTGAAGCTTTGGTCTCCCTCTTCGCATTTCTCCATTAAAATCCCAATTCTACTCTGCGCTCTCCCTCAGTTCCTCTGCTCCGCTCCCTCTGCCTATTTTTCTTATCCATTCTGTTTTCCCCTCTGCAGTGGCTGCATTCCCCCTTGCTCCCCTGGGAAGGATCATCACTGAGAGTGTGCATATGTGGCCGCGTGTGTGCACATGCATGCGCTACCAAGTGAGTGAGGGAGATACTCGTCGTTCAAGAGTCCTCATGGGAACAGGAATAAACCCAGAAGTGGGCACTTGCATGATACATTTTCCCGTGTTTGTGAGCGTGTATGTGTGTGTAAAATGATGTTCACACATCAGTGTACTCTACTATCAGTCCAATTTTCATCTTCTAAAAGCAACTGTTTATGTCGGTAAACTCACGGGTGCAGTGAGATAGCAGGAAACTCGCCAGATTTGCGCCATGCAAAGAAAACAGCAGCAAAAGGAGTTTGAACATGAATGTGCCTCTCATGGAACTCCTGGTTACATAAGAACCTTCCTAGAAATGGAACCCATTTTTTGTGCTCCAATTAAAAATACAGTGGTACCTCCAAAGGCAATTGATAGATATTTCTCCTGTGATGTCCCACCACAGTTACCGTGATGGAGATCTGGGTGTTGTTTTGTTCCGGTGCTTGATGAGCATTTTGGATAACATTGCTGATATTTACTTATTTGGGCAATAAAGAAAGGGCAAATGAAAACAAACACAAGTTGTTCCAGTCAACTATTTCCGTTTCAAGTCTAGCTATTCATAGTAGGACCTCCAAAGTGGAAAACAAACAAACACAGATCACGCAATAAAAAACTATACGTATAGTAGGTTTTTGTCTCAAATCATCATCAAAAATCTTTTAAATTTCAAAAAAATATTTGTCGTTGTTTTGTTAGTTGTTTTTTATGTATTTATTCTTAACATTCAAATATTCTGTGTTGTATCCAATGTATATGTGTATTTGAAATGTATTAACATTGTGAAGGTATATGTGTAATGTTCTAGCAATCAGCAGGTGGACCACAATTTAGTTAATTCAATTTTGTTGGGAGAAGTGTGGCAATATGATTTATGGCTAGGGTATTTCGAGATTGTTAAAAGGGGGTGTAATTAAACAAATTGTATTCATAATAATTATTTTATGTTTATAGATCATACTATAAGTATTCTTTTAATGATGTGTGTATTATTATTGTTCCCACTTCTTTTCAACCATGATTTTTTCACATTTGAAATAAACGAATATACTAAAACCTTTAGTAACTTGAAAAGCAGTCTATTAAGAGACACTAAAATTCTTCACTGTCATACAAGTATAAAAAAAGTTAACCACCATTCACTCAATCTCAGGCCTCCTCCCCCAATCCAGATGTCTGACATTCAACTGAGAATGTGAGAACATGATGTCACAGAGCACCCAGATGGCCAAAAAGACAAAGAACAAAGAGTTGTAGAAGCAGAAGCGCAGATATGACAAGCTTTGCAAACTGTTGGCTTAGTTGAGCAACTTTACAGTTGTCAATTCTTTCTGCTATTTTTATGACAATTTGAATGCCCAAATTTGGCTGGGTTGTCTGTACACACTTGTTCCCTGCAACATAACTACTTCCCATTTAAAGGTGACCAACAAGAGTTTGCTGCCAGTCCTCTCTCAATGCAATGCTAGTATGAGCCATTAAGATTCCTGTAATAATACAACATTAATGCAAATGGACCTTTTTCTCCTATTAGTTTGAAATGTCTGGCTGCTTTTGAATGCACCTAGTTAGCGGCTAGCGCTAAGGCTGGAGACTTGTGCATACGACAATGTCAGTGTAACTGACTCGTTTCTTAGGGTCCTTTATCACTCAAAATCACACAAGTACTGCAGTTGATAAAGTATGCAATGAGTTTTTCCATTGCATACTTCATCAATATGAAATGTAACCACTTGTGTGATTACAAACAATGTAAACAAAAGTCTGAACAAACAGGATGTAGCTCAACACAAACAAGCGATTTTCATGTCCTGACTTGTTATTTATCAGCTCCATTCAAACTGTGGAATATAAATTGCATAGAACAGAGGATTTCATCCAAGAGCCTCAACACTCAGGATCCCCGCCGGTTTTATTGTATTCGTTTAAATGGGATGTGATTTATAGCCTTCCCGGGGAGCAAAGTGAAGAAAATCAACTGGTAGGTAGAAATATTCAGGTATTATCTTGGAATTGCAGAAACATCCACACTTGTTATTGTAAAATTACCACTTATGTTCACCAGGGGTTCACTTTATCTTAAAAGTGTTTTGTATCTTTTCCTACTACAATGAGGCATGAGAAAAAAAAACTGCTGAAACTTGAAGAGCAAATCATGTTTTGTACTCCTGCCTGGGAAATTTTGGGTAGAATTTGGTACCAAGGTTGGTCGAATTTTCATTTTTTTCCCTTGAGCATGCACGTGAGTTAATGGACTTTCAAAGTAGAGAATACATAAATAAATTTTAGGACCAAAAATGATACAAAAAGCCCAAGGGTACAAGATTGTTATTGGAGGATATGATGCCATGACAAGCAATTGGATGATTGAAAAGGGTCGGAGAACAACACGCAAACCAATCTACAATATTTTATTCACACAGAAACAGAATTACTTATTTTCAAATGAAACACCCAATGTATTTAACTTTTCTTTTTAGGAGGATGCAACATATGTATGTGTTCTTTTTACAAAACAAAGACAAACAATATTTTGTACTACAGTGTGAACTATTATTATTATAGAAATATGCTGTTGGCACTTGTTAATGCTTTGGCATTAACTGAAGAGGGGCTGTTTAAATTCTGCTGGATGGCTTATTATTATTATTATTTGAACACATCTCACGTCTGCTCAGAGACATCCATGGCAAGCGCCCATTAGAATTCTCGTCATTCTTCTTCCGTGTGCAAACTGTAATAATTGACCGACCATACAACATAATTGCCCTGACACTTAATATCATTTGTTGACCTGTTTTGAAAAATTGTGGAACACCTTTGCGAGCCACATACTGATGTGAATTGACAACTATGCACGAAAGACAGTGTCATTTCGTACATGAGCTTCCATTTGAGATTTACCTACTTGAATCCACCTTTTTAACACTACTATCACGTCTCAACTATAAAATGATGACCAATACTACATGGGAATGCAATATGAGGTCATAAGTGCATAATCATTATCTAACAAAAACGATTAAAACAAATATTGCATTTTAAAAATACACCAGAGATGCCTGGCCAATAGATTAACACTGCCGCACGTCATGGCCAAGACCTGGTTGATTAAAAAAAAAAAATCTACAATCGACAAGACAAACACTAGAAAATGAAAAGAATAGACTGTTGAGACTAAATGTTTACAATTTTAGGGAAGAAAAATAGACTTCCTTTTGAAATTCTAGGAGAGGTAGGGCTTGCTGGCCTCGACAGCTGAGCAGCGCCTAAAACACCTGAATGAACCTTAGGCACACGTAAGCCTCCCTCGTGTGGCCATCACCACGACGATCGCGATGCTTACCCTCGAGGGTAACGTCCCTGCCCGCCCGTTTGAGCGCTTGCACCGCCTCGTCGTGGCTCGCGTCCCTCAAGTTGAACCCGTTCACGGACAGGATGGCGTCCCCGACGTACAAAGCCTGCGTCTGGTCCGCAGCCAGCCCCTTGAAGATCTTGCTGATCAGGATGGGCATCTTATTCTCCCTGCCGCCTTTAATGCTGATCCCCAGTCCGCCCACGTCCTGCTTGGTCACCTTGACGCACCGCTTCCTGTTGGCGATGGTCTCCGGCACGGGTTCGGGCTGCTCCGGGAGCCTCGGACCGTTGTTGGAGTTGTTGTTGTCGAGATAGGATCCGTTTGGGAGCACTCCGTTGGAGTTGACGCCGTCGTCCTCGCAGCTCAACGTGAGCGCCTCCTCGTTCAAGTGCGCCCAAACTTTGTGCCAGCGAGCCCGCACCAGAACCTCCACGAATCCACTTTCCTGCACGCTCGCTGCTACTACGGCCATGTTTGAAGCATGTCTTCGGCGCACGTCCCGCTTGCACCCGAGCTGCCGGACTTTGGCCCGCGCAACTTTTATCCACGCGACGCACACCGCAAGCAGTCCCTAGCACGCTGCCACAGGTTCTCGGCGTGCGCGCGCGCGCGCTTGTGTGTTGGGTGGAGTTTGTTCCCCGCTATCAGGCGACCAAACCTCCGGAACCTGCGTGTGCTCGACGCTCTAACATTTTGACGCACACACGGAACAGACGCCAAAACGAGCTCATTCATATTTTCACCGTGCTTAAATCGTCATTATTGCGCCACGTAGAGCAACACTAGAAAATCAAAAGTATGGCAATATTGTTGTCAACGAAACAGATTTTGATACAAGTATACATTTGTGAATATCTTAGTAATGGTTCGAAACTCAATCTGCAATGAGAAAAAGTCAGCGATCCTTCCGTCCAGTGTGTATGCATGTGCACGGATGGAGGCGTGGGGTCGGTTGCGCGCCTGCAGGAATGCGCCTCTTCCAGTTTTTGAATATCTCGAAAGAAAGAAAGAACGAAAGAAAGAAAGAAAGAAAGAAAGAAAGAAAGAAAGAAAGAAAGAAAGAACTTTTAAAAATCATCGCAAACATAAAGCCTCATCTCGGCACTCAATACAGAATTATTTGTGTAAACGGTGCACACGTTTTACAACACACCCGTAAATTTGGGGAAACTGTTAATTCTTTAGAAAAAAAAATGCTGTTAAGTGAGTGATGTTACTGTGACACCTACTGGTGTAATGCAGCATTTACTTTTCTTACATACCGCCACATCAAAATGATGGCCAGTCGTACTTTAACTTCCATCCATCCATCCATCCATCCATCCATCCATCCATCCATCCATCCATCCATCCATCCATCCATCCATCCATCCATCCATCCATCCATCCATCCATTTTCTGTAACCGCTTATCCTCATAGGTCGCAGGCTTGCTGGTGCCTATCCTAGCTGACTTCAGACACTAGGCGGGGGACACCCAGACCTGGTTGCCAGCCAATTGCAGGGCACACGGAGACGAACAACCATTCACGCAGTTAATCACACCTAAGGAATATTTAGATGCTGGCCACTTTTGTTTGCTAAAATCGGCAGCATTCTTAGTTATGTGGGAAATTCAATTTTACCCTGGAAAATTAAATTAGTAATGAATGTTTAACAATTTATATTTGTTTGTTTTGGGATTGCCTAAAACGAACTCGAGGAGGTTACTCATCAGTCAGTCATTGCTTTAAAAAAATGATGATACTATTTGAATTCGAACACAGCCATTTCAGCAGAGTCAGTGTCTGTTGGGGCCCCAAGCAGATATTAATTGGTGGCCCCTTGTAATGGGTATTATTTTAAAATGATCTCCTACAGCAAATTATTGCAGGTAAGTACGTCCACAAGTTAGCTCAATACTAAAAAAATACACGGTGTCAAGTCAATTAACTTCAAACATTTTGGTTCAAAATCAAAATCCTCAAATAAGAATCTTTCAACCTGCGGGAAATGTTCTTTACCAAAAAAAATGTCCTCAAAGTAACAGCACTTTAAGAAGAAAGTTAGTCAGGCAAATGAATAAATGGAGTGCACTTTGAAAACACTATCCCAACTATATTACAGGAAGCCACTAGATGACGCCCAAACCAGGCCACTGGCTAGAGGGCGCCTGATTTGCCAGTCGTCAATATCATCCACTTCAGAAAATCTCTCCAAATATAAACCCTACATTAGAAACGAAACACGAAAACACGAGTTAAGTTTAGTTTGGAGGGAATGAGGAGGTATTCACAGAATATTTTGTGTTAATGAGGTTTGGTGCCTCATCATTTTTTTTTTAACTTTTATATGGAAATTAGCAATCCACTTCAATGCACATACTTTGTTTTGGTAAAGACCTTCAAAACAAATAAACATAAAAGGCAGTCTTTAATAAAGGTAATATATGTGAAGGTTGGTCATTAATCACTAATGAAACTGGGAGATACTGTAGGAACAAACATTTCCATACACTTTGAAAGTAAGTCACAATCTAAGTCAACAGTTTATACCACAATATGTCCATTGAATCTCACACTTGAGGCTCTTTTGAAAGGCCATGGCGATGCCGCTCTTTTGACTTTATCGGATTTTATTTGGTTGTTTTTAAAGTGTTCCTAGTGTAACAATGTGTAATAATGAGACTGTTATTCATTTTGAAATCTCATGATACGTTCCAATAAGGTGTAAACAAATGTGTTCTGTCCAATCAACTTTTTACATATGTCATCGTAGGTCTTGTTATCGCAGTTTCACTACATGGGGAGCATCGCTCAGATGGCGCAGTCATGCTTCTTTTAGAGGAAGCAAAGGAGAAAAACTTTTGCCAATGAAATTCAAATCATGTTTTGGATGTCAGGTTATGTTTTGTGTGAAGCTGAGCTTCTGGTTTATAGTTTGAGTTTCTAGTTTGTATGCCAATTGTAAATAAAATGAGAAGGAATAGAAGAGGAAAAAGGGTGTGTGTGTGTGTGTGTGTGGGGGGGGGGGGGGGGTGCTCCATGCAACACAAGTTTCATTACAGTGCACAACAATCGTTTTGGGAGTCAAAATGACTAGATATTCCATCCACCAAACATAATAGAAAACACCAGCAAAGACATTGCAATACAACAAGCATTTACCTTTAAAAGAACGTCCAAAAAAGAGCAGCTGTGGCTTCCTTGTATCACGGACAGCCCGCTGCATTCGCCATGTTATTGCTTGTTTTTTATTTTCATGTTTCTGGATGACTGGTGACTGCCATCTTGGATCACTAATTTGGGTGATTTCTGATGGTCAAGTAGTGTTGTGAATTTGAAGAAAAGTATATTTGACTGGTCGACAGTCTATGAACTGTGAAACTTACAAATGTGGTTTAAGTCAGAAAAGTGGTGTGACAACAAAGGATGGTCAGTTGATAAATTTTCAAATATATTCAAAATTTCTGCAGCTAGAAAAACAGTTTGAGGCGAATAAAACGGTTTGAGAACGTTTGCAATGTGTTACATGTTTTTGATGAAGTATTTTGATTCATTTTAAAGGTTAATTCAACAATTCTAACCAGGTCATATTTCATCTGGGAGTAAATCATCTCTCTGAGCAGACAGCGGTCTTGGGGACTCGATGGACAAGCATCAGCGAACCATTATTACATAAATGTTTTCGTTAACATGGTTAAAAAGGTTGAAGGTGGTGTAATGGCTGAATGGCTTGGTTGGTAAACCAGCTAACACTGGACAGAAGGACTCTGGTTCAGTTAATCCTCAACATCCCTGAGCTGGGTAAAATTCTCATATTTTCCTTGCTGTGAATTAATTTTACTTACCAGAAAATAATTTTTCTCAAATTATTGTCGTTACTTAATATTTTGAGTTGTGACCACCATTGAGATCATCTATGTAATTATCTTCCATGATAACTGCCGTTACTAAAGTTGTTGAGTTAAATGTATGTATTACTTCATCTTTTCAAAGTTACCAGTTGAATTGTATTCTCTAAATAAACTCAAAATTTGACAGTGGCCTGCAAGTAACCACCAAGCAATAGTTGGAACATCGCTAACAGAGTGACGATAGCTAATTAGCTGTGGGAAATATCAGAAAAGGCTCTTTGATACAAAAATACATTTATTTTTAAATGATTTTACAGACCAATGAGCAGAGAGGGGTTAGAAAAAAAGATACCACAAAACAATACTGTATGATGATGGGTCATAAACTTAAAGCAAGTACATGTGCACACATTCGCATGCACTCAAGCATACACACATCCACAGAGGAACTCCAACTTGGATGGTGAGTTTGGTCAAGAAGCTTTCTCATTCACATTAGGACTTCAATAGACAACTACCGTTGTGTCAATGGGCAAACACATCAAGGAAGGACCTCAGGCAGATGTTAGAAATGGCACAAAGTTCCAATAATGACCTTTGTTTAGGGCCAGGTCGCAGAGCAACAGCCAGTTATTTCAACAATGCATCCTGCGCTTGGAAACCTGTCAACTAAGGACTTTTAATTATAATGCATTACAACATGTGTTACTATTGTTATATGGAACTTTTTACTCTCAAATATAGGGTTAATTGTTTATTTATTTTTTTCCACACTAACGTACCCATAGTATAGTAATTGCAACATTCTAATTGACCGATACTCACACAGCGACTGTAGTTCCTTCTCTAAATCTGACCTCCAAAAGAGGAGAAGTCTCACGACGTCATACACGCTAAGTGCTTTCATTTTAAAGCAAACTTGACTCTCATTTGTGCACAGTGAAGTTCACCTCGTCACGTTTTCATATTTTGGGCTAAAATGAAGAGTTGATACAACTCATGTTTGGGATTTTGACTAAAAAATTTCCCAGCACAAAGGAATTTCAAAATATACACAGTCACTGGCTGTAATGGTGAAAGCTTTGACCTATAACGTCATCCCGCTGTAGCCCAGCTCCGAAGGTTGCCACACCGCGTTGTCCTGCGGGCAGTTATTGTGGCAGACACAGGTCAGGATCACCATGACCGGCCTCTTGCTGGTTTTACCTCCAGCGCATGTGAACTCAGCAAGAGCGGTCTTGGTTCTATGTGGGGTACAGCAACGGCCGTCCGTGCAGGAGCCGCAGTAGCGAGGTTTGTAGGCCTGGATGCTGGTGCAGTTCTTGTAAGAGAGCTGAACGGCTGCTTCGCTTCTCACTATCCTCTGGCACTTGCTGCCCCTCTGAAGACACGATGGGTGACGCATGTTTTGATTCGACAGTTAACGTGGTGAAAAACAACATTTCCACTTAATCATGAACGGCCAACATTTAGAAACTATTTTGTGACATCAACATTTACATTTAAACTGAGCACACTAATTTCATCCCCCGTAAGTTTTGCCCATGTGCTAAAATGGTACATTTGAGTGAGTGTGGTTTGTAAAAAATTGATCAGTTAGAAACAGCAACCGTGTCAAGGTGTCAGCATCAAAGTTCTCACCATCATTTACATCTATTAAACTACCTTAGAAGTAATCCAGCTTTTGTTGCCCTTAATTGGCGATTGAACGTCATTTCAGAATGACATTGCTTTGTTCATGTCGGGACTCTGGGGAGCAACGGTTCGTGGCGGGCTGACGGCATATCGGCAACTTCAAAATATAAGGGTTCTGAGGCATTCATGTCCATAAAAGTATTTGGTCAAGTTTGTTTTGAAGTCTGCCTTTTCTGCATGTTTTATTGCCAAGCGATTGACTTGACATTTTTTCTCACATGAACATTAATGAGTGCATATCCAGGGCAACCCTAGACAAAATGATTAGTAAGCGTCACGTGTACCATGATCGATACATTTTTGTTCAACGATTTACTGGCTTCCGTAATAACCTTTGTCTTCAATTTATCTCCTTGTACATATGTCTGCTAAATGTGGATGAGAAAAGACTGTGACTGTGTGGCGGTTATATAATAAGTATTAAGCCCCTCCCCCCTCAACAGAACATCCTGTCACCCAAGGTAAAACTTCCTAGAGCCGCCACTGACTATAGATCTTTTGAAAATGTCTTATTACCATGTCTGTTCTTATTCATATAGCTCAAAAAGAGTCCAACTCTGAGGGTACCTTTGGCTGTGATAGCGCCGTTTGGCCTTGCAGGTCATCGCAGGGTCGGATCATGCACAACCGGCTCTGCTTCACCATCTCACAACGGCGGTTCTTGTTTGTGACCCTGGTGGAGACCCCCATGCCGCATGTCTTCGAACAGGCCCCCCACTCTGTGGTCTGCTCGATGCAGTTCAAGCTGGGGTCCCAGGAGTCAAAGTTTGCCGTTTCCTCCTGACGAAAGGCTGCGGGAGCACGTGTAGGAGAGGCAGGTTCAAAACGTTCCAATCAGACTTTCAACTGAAGTAGAAAATGAGAGAATCGCATCAGTGCTTCACATTTGAGGCGGAGGTGACAACACTCTTTCCTCTGTGTTGTGCTTCATTCCAGCCTCTTCCTCTAACAGGTAAAAGCTAAGTAAATAACCTTTCAACTCTGAGTGTCTCGCACTCGTGCGACACCGGGAACATGTATTCGAAGTATGGGGGCGACTGTATGTCTGCATGCGGGACATTAATCTAATGAAATCTAGGACAAGATCCATTGAAATTTCATTTCCCTGCTGCTCCTCACATTAAAAATTATTTCAATTTTACAGAATTGGGCTGGGATCCAAAATTGGATGAGTTCTTGCTTGGTTTATGCTCCTCTACAAAGTTTCATGGAAAACATTCTTAGTAACTCAACTAACTCATAAATTAGCTAAGTAGGTCAGGGGTCACCAAAAAGGTAGCGATCAAGGACCGCCGCTGAGCAGTTTTGGAAATAGATCGGGATAAGTTTGGCTGCAGCTAATTATTATTTCAATAATCGATTTATCTTTTATTTTGTTGATGCATAAATTTGTCAGATTTTTAAAAATGTCCCTCAATTGTTGTCTATTAAAACCAAACCTTCTTTTTTGATCATTGATCATTGCTTTGCAAAATATAAGCAATTTGTAAACATCTTATTTTGATTTAACACAATAATTGTGGAGGACAAAATAAATCTGATAATATGTACTACTAATGAAAAAATTAAGTTCTAAGGATTTGGACAATTTTTGGGTCTTGAAAGTCCCAGTGTCTTGAAAGTGTCTGCAAAACTAGTAGCTCTTTGATATCATCAGAGTTTTGCCAATTTTTTTTTTGCCATTGGTCACCAACAATTTTGGATGTGTTCAATATTGCGACACAGCAAGCAAAAAAAAAAAACACACAAAAAAAACATCAACACTGTTGGTGAACATTTGACAACATTTTAGCCACTTCTGGTGACATTTAGGTGAATGTTGGCAACCTCAAACAAAGACCAACGAGAGCAATAGAGCCACCACCCTCACCGACCCCCACCAATATTCGTCCCTCAGTGGGAAAGATGCTTTGATTATGAAAAATATTGATGGACTGTTTTTATGATTGATTAGTTATGAATTGTTTTACAGTTTGGACAATTAATGAATATCACGGTTAATATAAATTACATTTGTGTTGCTTGCTATGGGTCTTTACCAGTGTTTTATCTGCAAATGAGTTTCTTTGCAGATAAATATAGCGAATTTGAGTTTTGAGCAACTTTGTTATATCCAAGTTTGTACTAAACTGGAAGCCCTTTGCATTAGTCAGTGCCCATAAAGTAGGTCTGACTTTCAACTAATTTAACAAACTAATCTATATCTGTTTCTATATCTGTTGTCTTTGTGAAGGCAGACTGTTGGTGCAAGCCTTCTTCTTCGACAGTCAATAAAGGTATCTGCTGACCTGCCATTGCAAAGCCTCCCAGCGCACTGGCCTCAGCCGGAGGGTCGCACACCCACTTCTCGCAGCACTCGCCAGGGATGTGGACGCGGCGCGGCGCGGGGCAGTCGGGCCCCGGCAGCATCACGTCAATGCTGCAGCGCGGTATGCAGCCGATCTGCCCGTCACGACACATGCACTGGTGCTTGCAGCTGGGGAAGAAGGTCTGGCCGTTCTGGTAGACCGCACCATCCAGAAGGCAGACGTTTCCTTCATGAGCTGGAAGAGCGGGACCGTCGTACATTCAGGAATCATATTATTTTCAGTGCTGTCTAATATCTCAGCTGACGATGACTCACCGACGCATAAACCCGTCTTTTGTTGCTCGCCAGAGGTGTAGTCGCACTGCAGGCCTTTGCGTGTGTCACATGGGTTCATTTCAGAACACACCTGAGCTTTCTGGCGAGCGCAGACAAGGCAGCAGGCACAGTCGTCCAGAATCAGAGGCACCCCGGGGAGACAGATGGGGGGCTCCTCCGGGCACTGGCATCTCCACGGACACTCTTGGGACCAGGTTAATGCAAAAACCTGAGTGGGAAAAAGAGAAAAACAAGCTTTATACAATATGTGTACAGTTCCAAATGTAAGGAATACATGAATATTTGCATAAATGAGGAATGCGGGTGATCTGGGGGAAAAAAATGGTCATACCTGTGAATAATAATGTATGTTGTTCAGGAATAAGGAATTGTTATTTAGTCATTTCAATTCCAATGGATGTTGGCCAGATTAATGTGATTCATCTCAGCAACAAGGATTTTGAATAGTATGTCAAGTTAATGAGAAGAACATGTATTTGAATTGTATACAAATTGTTTTAAAGAGGCGGGTAAAAATTTGTTCAAATATTAAGAAAAGATTTTTATACTAACGTACCAGTTCAAAATTGAATTTACACGCTGTAGTCATGTTTTTCGTGATACATAAAAACACTTTTAAAGAGATAATGACAGCCAATGAGCAAAAAAAAGGTGAATTTTTTGTATTCTGAAAAATGTAAATTCTTACCTGTGCTGCAAAGCATACGAGAAAAGAAGCTCTATCACAAAAATAAGTCATATTGTCAGAACAGCGAGCTGGAAAAAAAATCAAATATTTATCTTCGGCGTAGAAATTGTCTATGCTGAAGCTGGCTTGAGTCCTTGGTATGAGGGTTGACGTTTCCCTCTTCTCTCTCTCTAGCTTGTGTCAAAGCAGAAGTTTGTACTCTCTTTGTCGTTGTGCCTCAGCACAGAGTAGGGGAGGACCTTATATAGAGGAGTCGTCCCATGGCCACCATGACGACCAGTAGTGAGGAATGTGTTCAAGAACGCCCTTGAATGTTTGAAGAAGACTTTTTTTTTTTTTTTTTAATTGGGACATTCTGCCAACAGGGATGTCACACGAGACAATTTACTCTCTTAAATCCAAACAAGTGCAGAATACTGTTTTACTGTTTTGCATTAAATTGAAAACTGAACACACAGTTTAACATGCTTGTTTAAGATACAGATAGACTAACTACTAGTTATACACTACAAGCCAAATGTTTTAAAACACCTTCTAATGTAGTGAGTTTCTTTTTTAAAGTAAAATACTTACTCATCAACATTATGAAAAAATGTTGGTGGAATTATTTGGAAAACGTTATGTAAATCAAAAGACTATATTTCATACTATGTTTTGCCTAGAAAAAACAGTTTTCTCATTTTCGCATCTTCATCTTTATCTCAGGCAACTTTATGGTGCAGGTGATGTTTTATAATAGTTAATAGCTTGAATTTTTTGACCTCTTAATTAGGGCTGCCATATTAACAGATTAATCATTATAACTCAATTACAGTCATAGTTAAAGTGTTGTTGTTATTGTTTTTGTTTTCTTTTGCTTGAGTTGTTGGAGATTGGAAAAAAAGGTCAATCACACCCTAAAGTGGTCACTGATCGGCTCTCATTGTGTGTGGCATAACCTGATGGGCTCCTATTTTTGGTGGGAGGGCAAGGTCAGGAGCAGAAGGAAGAAATGAAAATGGTCGGTCCAGTGAATGGTAAATTCCCAGACAGCAACAAGGTAGAATGATATGCATTTTTTTGGGAAGAAGTTTGCAAGAAGTAGCTTAATTTTAGATTGCTACATCAATGCAAAGCACCCCAAATCAGCTAACCATAGTAACAAAAAACACAAGTGTGGCAAACCACAGCAAACACCCACTGCACTTTTGAGAGCGTCTGCAATGGACAGGATGGACAATGTTTTACATTGATGCTAATTTCTAATTATTTGGCAATTGACAAAAGAAAACTGCAGCCTCCCTTCCGTTGGTTGAAACTAAAGGTTGCAGCCAGCATTGGGACTATTCTCAAAAAACAAAGACACATGCTTACAACTGCATTTTTTTAAAGAAAATACATGCCACTTTTTTGTTATTGCATATCAATCTTTTCGTCACAATATCACAATTCTGAATCTAAATGATAAAAAATGACTTTGGTTGACCTTTTTCTCAAATTCTTTGGTGGGATTAAAATGAGATTAATTTTAGGTAGAATTTAATTTAGATTTCAATGAATTAATCTTACTTTTTAACCACATGACAGCACTAATCTATATATGTTTGAAAACAACTGACTCACAACATCAGCTCACCCATGACCAAATTCAGCCAAAAAGAAAATGTACAGAAGAATGATTCCATACGTGAAAAAGGGTCTGTCAGTCAGTACTCTGTTTTTCCTATTCCCCTTTGGGGCAGCGTGAATGGAAGATTCCATTTCCTCGTTCAGGATGTTTGGGTCATCACATGGGTATCCCTTTTGGTCCATCTGCCAGTAGGCGATGAGCCTTTGACCTCTTTCCTTGGGCCCTTCTTGGGAGGGCGCACATGGAAAAGCCCGTTATATGCACACGGATTTTGACTACTTCCATAAATAGATACGTACGTTCGGAAAGTTTTCAATGGTCGGCAGCTCGGATCTGTGGGGGCCTGACATGAAGGTTACCACATCTGCTCGTAGGTTGGCGGTTTGGCCCCCGCTGGGACAGGAGGATATATTTACCCATGACCAAAGCTCAGTTGACAGATCTAGTCGTCAATCTATACCCGCCATTCCTGACACCTTGAGAAATCATCAGGTGTAGCGTGGGATATCACCCAATTTGACCTCATCATTTTTTTCATTGGAATCAATAATATTTCTGTCACTTACTGTATAAGGACCTCAGAGTGAGACCAGGTTGACTGCCAGCCAATCACAAGGCACATATACTCTGTTAAGAAAAATGAACTCTCAGTAATTTGATTTTTTTAAAGTTGTTTTCCTTTACATGAATATTTCAGCCCCCCTCCCCCCACATGTATTAGGGTTGCGCCCCCTGATACAGTTCACCAAACACCACAAGTAGAATGCATGCTAATCAGCATCATAGATACCATCATAATTGATTGATCAACATAGCA
This sequence comes from Hippichthys cyanospilos, assembly GCF_059441005.1. NCBI lineage: Eukaryota > Metazoa > Chordata > Actinopteri > Syngnathiformes > Syngnathidae > Hippichthys > Hippichthys cyanospilos. Next base: position 5,403,983 of record NC_142371.1, read on the forward strand.
TCACCCAAATACATTAGCTATTTTATTGCTTTAATCATTGCTTTAATGATAAACTTCCTAATTGGGCACATCCGGCGCGAGAATGAACAAGGCAGAGGCACGCGAATTGTCCACTGTATCACGCACACCAGCTTTCATGTCAAAAATGCACATGTACGTATTAATAATACGCCTATGTGCGTGTGTGTTTATGTCATGCAATGTACCAATACTACCCTTAGTAAATAACGGGTAGTCCGAGATCGACGCATTATGCACACCTGCTGTAAATTATACAAAATTATACAATTTTTTGTTCATCCATGCCAATGGCATCCTGAAAGGTGAAAAATAAATGTCCTTCCACAAGATGGCTGCATGTAATATACAATTAACCTATGCGACACATTGAGTTAAATGAAAAGAGATCATTAATAAAACAGTATGTATAGATTTTGTAATATTGTTGTTTGGAAGCGTGCCATAAAATTTTTCTCAAGTAAAATTTGCGGCCTGTTAAACAATGATTTTGTATCCCATGGAAGTGGTGTGCGTTTCTTACTCGATCCCAACACTAAATCATTTTCAGTAGAAGACATGAGTGTGTAACGGAGAAGCCATTTGTAAATAAAAGTCCACTCAAGGTTGTTCTTTGTACGCACAGTAGCGTGTACAGTATATTCTGAGAGTACTGTATGTGTATGAGAGTGTGCTCTTCAAATAGAGAGCAAAAGAATGTTGAAGTCCACTGTGTTGCTGTGTTTGCATTACTCCTCCATTGGTCTTCAAGCTCAACATGATCTAAGCGAGGCAAGACCTTTTGTGACTTTACTTTTACCAAAGCACGATTCAGCTACAGAAAATGATGCAAAGAGCCTAAAGATGATCTTTTTCAATCTGCTTACAAAACGCTAGGTGTGAGAATCTTTGACTGTCTCACAATTCATTTCAATCAGGCTTTTCGGTCCAGGATTCAATTCAGAATTGATGTTTGATTTGAAATGATTTTTTCCATTTATTGTAGTTAAGTGAAATCCCAAAGTATTTTTAAGCCCCATCATTTTTCTTGACATACGTCAGCTTTATAAGCAGAAAACACCCATTGTTTTAAAATTTGCATTCTTTGGGCTTTTTTGTCTGAGTATGAAATGTCCAACTGCATGAATGCACCATGAATTTGCATTTTTTATAGTACAATGCCAGTGTTATTGAATAGTGATTTATATGTGTCCTGGATCGGCAAATTAATAAGATTTTTTGATTATTGATTCTGAATCGTAGTGAATTAGAAAATTGATTTTTTTGTGAGTTTCTTCATGGGGTCAGGGGGTAATCATATCACATTGAATTCAACTTGTATCGTTTCAATCAATCAATCAATCAAATTTTATTTATATAGCCCTAAATCACCGAAGTCTCAAAGGGCTTCACAGAATGAAAAGAGGTCATACAGAGACATCTTTTCAATCAATCAATCAATCAAATTTTATTTATATAGCCGTACACAACAGCATCCCCTGTCAAAGCTCCCAGAAGGGGAAGGAAAAACTCAAAAACCCCAATTTGGGGAAAATCAGAAACCTCCAGAAGGGACCACAGGTGGGAGGAGCCCCCTTCCAGGCCCACAGGTTGAAGTGGATGCTGCATGTACCGAACACAGAAACAATATAAATTACAGAAAACATATTGTGCTATATAGTGCAGTGATGTCTTGACAGCAGGCAAAGCCATTGGGCAGGAACCATCCCGCATTCCAGCCAGGTGGACCGCAGACGGCTAGACTCCTAACCCGTGATGGTCGACCAGCGCAGGACCCAATGGAGGCGGTCAAGTCAACCCTCACCATCTAGCTAGCCCCCTCTCCCGGCCGGAAGAGGGGGGCAGGAAAAAAGAAGAAGGCTGCAGACAGGCTAATTTAACTAAATGCTTTTGAGTATAGATGTGTTTTTAGTCGGGATTTAAAGATTTCTACCGAGGTGGCTGCGCGAACTTCCATAGGTAGGGCATTCCATAGTACTGGCGCGCGAATGGAAAATGCCCATTCGCGCGCCAGTACTATGGAATGCCCTACCTATGGAAGTTCGCGCAGCCACCTCGGCCACATCGTTTCATGTGGGTCTTAACTCAAGGTTTATCAAATGTTTGTTTGTGGTCAAAAGGATGAGCTACTTCCTCTAATTCTTTTCTGAGTAAATGAGAGGGGGTTAGAAAAGCCAGCTAACAAAAACAAGTCCTTACTGGTCCACCACTAACACAAACCACTGATAGAAATGATAGCTTCATTGTGGATTAGTTTACCTGTGAACTGACGTAAAAGAATTTTTCCTGAAAGCCATTACACAGCGTGTATGCAAAAACTGAACATATTGAAGTTTATTTACAGTGGCACGGTATGTGCGATATCAGAATGAGGTGGGAAGTCTGCATACGCACATTTATGCTATCTGTGAAATAGCTGAAGCAAAGACATGAAGGAGGCGAGGGGAGCGTAGACAGAAGCAAAGATGTCGTAATGCGAAGAAGATGAGAGGAAATATTGCCCGATGACGACTTCACGCCATCTGGGCCTCTGAGGACGGACCTCGCACCAGATGTTATGATCACACTCGGACAATCTACACTTTGTTCAGTGGAAGGAAATGTTTAACTGCCACTTTGAAATGGGCTTTGACACTGTCTTTTTTAAACAAAGACACATCCACCATGATCATAACCCTGACCGCCTGTAACCTTTCGTAGGGTTTCATGCACTTTCTCATGCGGATGGCCCACACAGGAGACTACCGCCCGGGAGAAATCGCCCAGAAGTTGGATGTCATTAGCATGGCTGAGTCGGAGAGACATCAGGATGTTTTTCTTCTTTTATGTTTGTTATCACATTCGCTGGCTGCAAATTACACTGGGAAGAATTTCTAATCGTTTTGTCCTCTCATGCTGCAAAATTGCGTATGACTAGAATGCTGAAAACACATCTTAGGTTGATGCACTGCGGTCATATATACATGACAGATATTGATAAAATTCATTCCTTTTTTCCACATTTTGTGTGTTTGATCAAGTTTTCAGTTCTCAAAACATGTAAAAAAAAAATACTATTATTGTTGTAGGTATACCTTGTGTTTTTTTTAAAATCTGGACTCTGGGCGGTCCAATAACAACAACAACAACAACAACAATAATAATAATAATAATAATAATAATAATAATAATAATAATAATAATATAATTTTAAAGTTTACTGTAATTTCAATAGTATTTTTTTCATCTGATCAGGAAGAAAAAGAAAAACTTGCATTCATATACTTCTGAAGATTATTGTTGTGTGAACAAACCCCCTACACCTGAGAACCACATGTCATACTGTATCATGCGTGAATCCAAACAATCATCCAAAAGTATCATCCAAAGTGCACATTCAGCTTCATGGATACGTCTTTAGTTTTATGATGTCATCCGTTCACTGACGTCCTTGTGATGGAGACCAACAAATCCATGTTGCACCGGCTGACGTACATAGCAATGTAACACTTTTTATCACCACATGGTGAACTATGTGGAGGCAGGAGTACTGGTAGTGTAGTACACTTTACTGCAGACAGTAACCATAGAATTTTGTAAAATAAAAAAAAGTAGGTGTGAGAAAGAGACAAAAGGAAACTCATTCTGACTCTTATAGGTTTATAAATGTACAAATATACTGTTTAATACATAGATGTGTAGCACACACTGATTGGCAAACACGAGGAACTGCAGTCGGATGAAACCACGTCATTGTCATTTTTCTTGATTTCTGATTGTGTGTTTATTTGTTCTTAGCTTTAATCTTCAAAGGATCTTCAACTGTAAGTTTTACACCAAATCTCCCATGGATTGATGCATTTACCCTGTTCAACTTTTTTGTCAGCGAGATCGCCAGTTTTTAAACATTAAAAGCTTTTTATGTAATCATCAAAAAAAAAGACCTCAAATCTGATCAAATGGTTAAAGTTACACAGGTTGCACGTTGCAAATTCATATTCAATGTAAAAGAAACAGATGTCCACTCCGAAGAATTAAAGTAACAAAGCGACACATAAACTCATTAATGTCACTGTTGTGATGCAAGTGAATGGTTGACCCAAATACTCAAGGAGTCAAAACAGATAAAGTGAAATATACCAGGAACAAAAGAAGCTCAGATGCAACCCAAACAAAGAACAATAAAAAAAACAACAATCACCGGTGATTTCATAAGCACTAAAATACAAAAGCAACTTAACAAAGCAAAATAAAAAAAGAAAATGATCAGCCAATCAAAGATAGCGGCGGCACAATCAAAGGGATGATGAAAACAAGCAAAAGAAGCAGCACTACTTTGTGTAATACACGTAAGGGAAAATGAAATACAAGAAAATCACAAATTTAAGCTGATGGAAATACAACAAAAGAAGACTGAAGTAAAAAGAAACTCATTTAGATGAAATAGCAGTGCGTGATGAGAAAAATTCAATACTACCTACTTTGTTGATGGGGTGACATACTTTCAAGGTTTAAAACATTATAGTTCAATCCCCAAGATGAGGAAATCAATAAGTAGCATCAAAATGATTTGCTAAAATGAATCAATCATAGAAAATGCCCAACCCCGTAGGAATTTTGATCTCTAATTTACTCACAAAAGATTTTTCTGCAAATATGTGTTTCTTGCCATTCAGCCACCCCCAAATTAAAAACAAAAACAACAATGTAACAATGAACTATAATAATAATGCAATATATATATATATATATATATATATATATATATATATATATATATATATATATATATATATATATATATATATATATATATATATGTCCAAAGTGTCCAAAGGTGGATATACCTGTACACTGCATATTGTATGTGTAAGAACTGAGTTTGCATGCCAAGTGGTTTTGACAGCATGGGGGGGCTACCTCAAATGTTGCATTTGTGCTTTATTTTCTGTGTCCTTGAGCTTAGCCAAAGTGCGTTTGCCATGGCAACGCTCATATTGTGCCTGGCACCATACTGTATATAACCTTAGAAGAAGTAGTAGAGCTTGAAATTTGCTGTACTTATACAGTATATTCATTTGTATGCTACTATTCTGGGAGACACAAATGTGTCTGTTATGCACACAAAAAAAATCATACAGATTTCTTCATCTTTATTCCAATTGGGGTGATAAAACCATAGAATTTGTGTTACCATTTGAATCAAGTGGTGATGTATCTAGTGCATATGTACAACCACAAAAAATAATTCGAGTCACATTTAATAAATTGTGATATCTCACAGATATTTTATTGTTGCATTATAAGTGGGTTTCCTCTTTTACCTCAGAAAAACTCGCCTGATCACAATAACTGTAGCATGGCAGAAATAAAAAGTTGTTTTTTTTTTTAACTGTTTTTTTTTTCTGTATAACCAAACTTCCCCGGAGCAAAAGGCTGTTTTGTGCCATGGTGACCTTTCACCTCAATACAGGCTAACTTGCTTGCAAACCGGCGAAATCCATCACAAGAGGTCAGTAATAACATCACTCAACCTACTTCCAACTGCCAGTTGGTGTTGCAACTGTGGATCAAGCCGTTTGGGGTCAGCAAACACCCAAGTGCTATGTCAGGCCAGTGGCCCACAAAGCTGCAGAGTTTCCCACCAGCACAGCCTATGCAAGGGGGATCGGCCCCATCGTTGGACTCTAACTCTTGCACTTTGCTATGCAGTCAAAAGTTCATTGTTTGTTTAACACCTAGCTTCAACGCTACTGCAATTTATACGAGTACATTTTCATCATCAGAATTCTTGATGTCGGCAAACAGGTGATGCACATTTTGGGTTTATAAAACAAAGAAAAAACAAATCTAAAATACAATACATATATAAAAAAATCGACCTAAACAGGTAAGTTGACTAGAAATAAGTTGAGTAAATATACTGTATCTGCCGTAAAGCTTCGCTGCAACCAATTTTGTGCCACCGTTTTCTACACGGACCTTTCGCGTAGATGCACACAGTGGTGCAATGGTGGCCAAAAGCATAGATCATCCAAAAACAGGGGATCATTTCCAATGAATAAAGAGCGACGACAAAAATATTGCAATATTCAACTATTGCAAAACTGAACCGGCATTTCACAGCAGGACTTTGACTGCTGCCACACTTGAACAGTAAACAATCGACTTGGCATACGTCTGCATTTCATTTCATGTTACCCCACCTAGTGGCCAGATGGTTTAAACAGGCTATATCAATTTATTGGGAGATTTCAACCATTGTGGCGAGGCGAAGAAACCACACGTTGCTGTGCTAGTGGAGATCTTTACTCTTCGCATGCCATCACAAAACTGATACAACAAAGTCCAAAACAGCAAAGACAAAGCCAACAGGTTCAAAGCATCAAAGGATCAGAGCGCCATGCCTACTGGGTGAGAGACATGGTCCTAGTGTCCGCCAAACCATGTTACAATTTTGAGTTCTTGCCCTAAGCACCTCCAAAGTGTTATTTCCCTTCATTGATAAATTTCGAACCGTTCCTGGCTTTTTCTGCTCTTTCAAATAATTCAACCGCAGGTGGAACTGTTATGAGTACATCTTTCCCGCTGGATTTGATAAGAGGAGTGGCTCTTAGCAAGTGCAAGCCTTGACAGTGGTTCGCTTTTTAATGTCTGTAAAATGCCTATTTTGGTTCCCTCATTCACTTCGCTTGGGTAGTGTCCAAGACTCCGCGACTTGTGAGGATAAGCGGTCAAGATGATGGATGAGAGCACGGATGGATGGATGTTTCTTGACTAGCTGGCATTGAACGACATCATGAAGGGGGCAAGGCAGCCATGCGGTGGGAGGTGCCGCTTCAGTAAACGGGATGTTTGACATTCTGGTTACAAATATCGGTTCCATAAAACCTCATATTTAATATGAAATTAAATATGTGAAATTACGTTTCACCAATGTGCCAACAGTAATTTATATGCATATATTTCACCATTACAGGAAACAATGAAAAATAAAACTTTCAAAAAGCTGGAAAATTTCCAAATGCTATTCTCTCAAGCGTCACCAATCAGTCAGGTTGTTCCTTTCTGGATGCAACAGGACACCACATCGATGGTGTCCAGTGTGTCTGGCAGCCGCCATGCATGGACGCCATGCATGAACGTGTTTGTGTTCACTTCCTTGTAAGAGAACTCAACATATGGTTGCCACTTGGAGGAAGAGTGTGCATATAAAAATAAATCTCGAGGGTTCCAATTGATAGCCACAAAAAGTAGTATAATTAGAGCGGCACACAGAAATAGAACTAAAAGCAGATGCTTTTAAGAAATGAAAACAAATATTCAAAAATATATAAAAACAAAGTACATTTTAAGCTGTGAGTGCAGAATGTTTGTCAATGAAGTTTATATAGTAGGTGATGCGTTATTGAGGCATTTAAAACAATGGATGTTCCATTCTGGCATTTACTTGGCACACTTTTAGACTGTGTTTCAACAGTGTAAAATGCTGTGTGAGCTACTTTGGGAACAGTTAAAGAAAATATTTTTCTAACACCCATAAATTATAACATATAACATTTAATGTTAATATTAAATCACAATTAGCAATCGTCTTTGTCATTGTCTTGTCTTTGACTCCCATAGTCTCGGGAATCTTCTCGTTCACTTGTCCCTGCACACTCTAAATCCTAAGAAATTCCACAACAATAGTGTCCCGATAGAGCCTTAAGCTATTTAAATAACATCAAAATAGAAAATACATTGTTTTTTCTTAGGCATTGAATTGAGGCAAGATCACAAAAAAATCAAAAAGGAATATGCACACACATACACCACACACAGGGTTTTTGAGGCAAAAAGAAAAAGAAAAATCCTCATGTCGTGATGAATTCTAGCCTGGAGTTCCAAGCATTTCCCCTTCACTTGACCTGTCGCCTGCTCCTCTGGGCAGTGCACGAGCGTAACCACGGTAACCTACGACCTGGCAGATGCATACATTGTCAGTTTTCTTTACGACGCCTCTCACAGGTTCCTCCGAACGGCGACTCGGCCTCTGGCATTTTGAGGCCGTCTGTGTTGGGTTTCACCTAGGAGAGGCGCAGAAACGCAAGCCCGAGCTGCGTCACAGCGAGGCGTTAAGGGTTACAATTTACTGCATCTGTCCTATTTGTTGTTTACTCAGACAGCAACCTTTCAAGGAAAAGAAAGGTAAATAAAAGAGAGAAAACATACACGTAAGGAATTCAAGGCACACGTGTGTCTATAAAAACCTGGCACCATGGCCTTTATCAATTTAAACATTGTCCTGTGGTGAGCACACACAGGCTGCATCTCAATACATTAGAATATTGTAAAAAAGGTATTTATTTCAGTTGTATAGCTCATTAAAAGAAAACATTACAGAGTGCCAAATCTTACCTAATTTCTATTATTAAAGCTGTTTTTTATTGTTTGGAATGGGGATTTTTTTTTGTTTTTATTAGTGGTAATCTACACTCTTTAAAATTTGATTCTAAAATAGAATTTTAAAGTACATACAATTCAAATATAGTAGTTTAAATTGTTCAATTCAATTTGGTGAGGCATGTTCATATGTAACACTATTTTTCCAAATTTCATGACATAGTTGTCATTTTATATGCAAAAACACACTACAATTTTTAACAAACACATAGGTATTTTGGGTCTTTTCCCTTTTGCTCACTTGTACACACATCTACTTGAAGTTTTTGTTATGATATATATTAAAAAATACCAATCAACATTCTATTTTTGTAATTCTTGTTTTCACACATCATTGAAATATTACTTAGACAAACATGCTATGTGGCTGATGATTTGTCTATTGAACAGATATTATTATTATTATTATTATTATTATTATTATTATTATTATTATTAGTGAGAAATACAAAAATCCCCAGTAGTCAATGATAGGTATTCTGATTCTAAAACATTTTATTACAGCTTCACCAAACCTCTTAAAAGAAAATAAATTCATTTTCAAATTATTTCCACTTTAATTGCATTACACGAGTCATGTTATTTCATATATGTTTTACTGCGGCTGCAATCATAAATGTATTGTGTTGCCTTGACAACACAACAGCATATTCACTGAAGAGTTAACTATGTCTAATACGCGTTCTCTGCATTTTGTGAAAAATAGTTGTCTGAAAACACACTGCATTATGTGAATTTGACTACTAGACGAAAGTACTGTGCAAGCTAGAGTATGGAGGTTCAAGGCTTCTTTATAAAGTAGTACGGAACAGAGAGCTATTATTGGTATTTCAGTGGCAATCAACGCAAGAGGTTATTTTGTTTTGCTGCAGATAGTATTTACAGTAAATATACCCAAGTGGGTCATTTATGAAGCCTTCAGATATGAAGCCCCCTACGCTGGTTTTGCAACAAGCACCAATAGAACTGAAACATTTACTATATTGTACATCACCTTTTCAAACACCAGATCAGCAAATCAGCGTCACTTATCAAACATTTTATCTAAATATATTTTGAAGTACTGCCCTGTAACAATTCTTTTTCAATGAAGGCACTGTATTTCATTTGTGTACCTTTCAAGCTGACTGCTGGGCAGGAGGGTGTTACCGTAGCGCCCTCTATTGAATGACTTGAAAACATGAAATGACTTCTGCAATTGGCTGATCCGCCTCAATTCAACAGGGAAAAGCTGCAGTGAGTAACATGGACGAACACTATACAAAATAAAAAGAATATATACCACAGAAGATAACGCATTCAATCCCCAAAACATATTTTTACGTTAAGCGTCCAGAAACCTATTTATGTTTGTTTAAAAGAAGGACAAAAAATGGCTTCAGCACTAAAGTAATTGATTACCTAAGTACTTAATAAACAAAAGTAATTAATTACTTCAGGTACTTACTTAAGGTGAACAAGTACTAAAGTAATTTAGCCAGGGAAGTACTATGGTGATCGATTTTTTATTACTACTCAAGTGCTAAAGTATTGCTTTAAAATAATTTATTACTTCAGGTCTTAAAGTATTACAAATAATCAAGTATTTTTGGTCCACAATTACAAATTTAATTTTTTCAGCACTTCTTCACCATACATTTGGTCCTCAAGTATTAAAAGTAATCAGATACTAAAACCACAAATTACTAACTGGTACTAATTAAAAAAAAAATCAATTACTCTAATGCTAGATTACTTTAGGCACTAAAGTACTAAGTCATCAATTATTTTAGAATTTTATTACCTACAGTAATTGATCACTTTAAAATAAATCACTTGAGTATTTCATTACTTTAGTATCTATCAATTCATCTCTCTCTCTCTCTCTCTCTCTCTTCTCTCTCTCTCTCTCTCTCTCTCTCTCTCTCTCTCTATATATATATATATATATATATATATATATATATATATATATATATATATATATATATATATGTGTGTGTGTGTGTGTGTGTGTGTGTGTGTGTGTATATATATATATATATATATATATATATATATATATACATATATATATATATACTGTATATTCTGTATTCTGGAGTATCATTTTCCATTGGGATAAGATACAAAAGAACACTAATGTCCTGCTCTTTGGGCAATGACACATCAACATTAGCGCCTACACTGTCTTTGACTCAGCATTTGCATTATTGTTACTGTCTCTCTGAGTAATGACTGACAGAGGCTTAGCATTCAAGCTTTATCCTTTGGGGTTTCTTTGTGATCCATTAGGTGTGTTGAACAGCGTGTGAACATGAGGATTATGGTCCAAAAGAAACTGAATCTCACTAAATGAGAATGTGTTTGTACTGGAGCAGCTGTTAGGCAGCTGTGTAACACTCTCAAATACACACATGTACACACCGATAACTTGACACCATCTGTACATATACAGTAAGCAAGGTCTGTTTTTTGAAAGTGACACTTTCTCTCTCGCTCTCTCTTTCCCTCTCGCACTCTCTCTCTCTCTCACACACACACAAACACACACACACATGCACACACACGCGACACAGGTGCAATTCTCTGGGGAAAGAGAGGGCACTCAAGCTTTTAGGTGCACCCCATTACCTCCCTTTAGTGACCATGGCAGGTCTGGACAAACAAGTCAGCCGGTCGAACTCATGATGTGTGATCTCTCAGAAGGGATCGATCAGTGCTCAAATGTTCCCCGACTGACAGTTGATGTATGGGCCCAGTTAAGTGAATGAGAGCCAGTCTTGTCTTTCAACATAGCTACACTTTCCTGCAGCGTATCAGTCAAGGAACACACAGGTTGCAACTGAAAGAGGACGTGGTCGGTTATAAAGGCAAAAATGGGAATATGTTGAAAGATGGCACATACAGTACTTCATTCAATGGATTCAAAATGCTTTTGATGTAAGGAATGGACGAAATTCAGCACAAGGGTCAATCTCTGGAAAATATTTTTCATCTGCATAAAATTTACCCTAATTTACACTACTCCTCTGAAAAAATAAATATTAAAAAAAGCTAAACTATGAATTGTTGCCTACATTTCACTTTTATGATTGCTGCTTTTTTTGACTTGTCATCTTAATATTGCATTTTCTGGGCGTTTCTCGTTGTTTTTCAGTTTACTCATTTTTTCTGTTTATAGCGTCGCAGTTCGTTTGCCCCCCTCGTCCTCTGTATCTGAGCACGGCAGGTATGTTTTAATTCAACTGTTATGAACTGTTTTTTTTATCATCAATATTTTAGCCCAAACATGTACATTTATTCGTAGTAAGCATTTAAAATACATGAAAAAGAAACAAAAAATGGTGTATTCATTTTGATTATAAAAAAGACCATGTGTAGTAAGGCATTTTTTAAGTCTGTTTGGACTCTCTTTCCCACAGTGAATGAAGTATCACTTATAATTTTTTTTTTTTTTTTTACTTTTTTTTCACAGTAGATGGACGTCTGGGTGACATCACTTAACATTGAAATAAATTTGTCGATTCTATCTCCATCCAAGCTGCAGAGCCTACTTATTTTTCAAATGAATGAACAAGTAGCACCATTTTAGTTTTATTCTTTTATTTAATGCACCATCTCATGGACATGACAACAACGGAATGAAAAAGACAAACAAAAGATGGTTACCAAGTACTTTTGGCCATAGCAACCAATAGATACAGCAATTGTGATTCATTCTTTGATTTCATCAAAAACAGTACGTTATGAAAATCAAGTCCATGGCATACGTGTTTTACTTTTTACTCTTTACTCACATGCATTCACTTTGCATTATTTAATTTGACCTTGAACATGCACACTACAACATTTTCTAAATTACACGGTATCACAATGTGTTTTTATTGTATTTTTTTTATCTTATTCAAGTCAAACAGACTTTTCAATAATTGGCCAAGATCACCCATGAACCACATGATCCACCTTTGCTTCACATAGATTACATTCATGCTTTGAAAATCCACCGTGATAGCATGATGCTCCGGCGGTTGCAGCTAAGGTGTGTGCTTCACGCCCAGGCACAGCGAGAGCTCGTTTTTCTGAATCTTTCCATCCTTGTTGACGTCACAGTGACGTAACAAAATCCCTCGCAGCTTGTCTAGCTCAGGACCTGTCAGGTTGGGCTGGTGACCGGACAGAAAGTGGGAAATTTTGTCAATATAACTTAAAAAGTCACCCTCTTAAATAGTTCTGTAATTCACCATTGTTTTTGTATCCAACAATCACGTTGATAACTTTCGACTCATTTTAAATATTGCAAACAAGTGATGGTTTTCAAGCATCAGTTCTTACCCTGACCAGTTCCATCATATCTTTGACAAAGCCGTCCACCTCTGCGCCCTCCAATGCTCCAGTTTTGTTCTATGATAGAGGATAAAATCAATGAAAAACAAACTGCCTTTGTAGTATACAGAGGTACATTTTGACCCGTATGTGGGTTGCTCCAATCATTAGACACATTTAATCGACCCACTTGAATTTGCCAACTTGTAATGCTTTACTTCTGTGTAAATCCAAATCCAAGGCCAAACCGCACTCAAACAAGGAAATTATACACATATTGACAGGTGTTATTTTGCCCTATATGCTAATTATTTATTCCCTGCACCATAAGATATATGTCCAAATGAAGTTTAGTTAAACCTAAAGGCTAAATGCAATCCACACCTCAAAATGATTTGACTATTGAACAGGGTGACTAAATTTTCAAAATGAAAAACCAGGACACTATATTTTTGCTGAAAATGAAAGAATGAAAACACTAATCAACCTGCTGGCTGGGGGTTGCGTTATTACTTCAGCTACTGCAAAAGGCTATCTGAGACGACAGCTCAAGAGTGCCAAACTGGTCAATGCGCTCAGCATTATGCAAACCTTTTTGCTTAGTTGTGCTTGGTGTTGTGCCAATGTATAGATTTGTATCCTTTACTCCTGCAACTTGAGGTGACATGCAACTAATCTTATTTGGATTTGTCAAAAATAAAACGTTTCCACATACCCACTGCAAAGTGCACATAGTCAGTACTGTTGTGTGCATTGATGAAGTATTTCTTAAGATGTTTATAGCGTCCTTCTGTGTGTTAGTGGCCACAAACGCATCTCCAGTGAAGTATGAAAATACATTTCTTTTGCTTCTCCACATCAACTGGTGGTGCAAGTTGCAATGGGGAATTCCATCGGGACTCAGGACGCAAGTCTCAAAACTGGGACTGTACCGGATAAATCAGGACACCTGGTCTCCCTACTATTGAATCCATTTTCCAAATGCATTCGCAGTGGCCATTTGTTAACACAAAGATATGCATACCAGTTCTCATCTCTGTGCACAAGAATAAAATAATTGTATCAGTGCTGAAAAGACAATTGTTATGCAAAGACTGAACTGGCAACCTAATAGGTGTTTTACTTCATTAATGCACTTTACCTATATGACCCAGCCTTCCAATAAGCACCATTGTTGACCGCGCACAGTATTTTACATTTAAAATGGAACACATGAATAAGTAAAGTGGAAGGTGCTGTATCAAGAAAAAGCAATGCTACCACTTGTGAAATATATGGAAACTCTTCTTGCGGCCATGCAGTAATGAAATGAAGCCCCCGGTGGTTTTTCATATTGAATTGTAAACGTTATTGACACTCATTAACTTATTGGAAACCTAATCATACTTACAACGTCATAATGATCAAAAATCTTCTCAAAATCTCGCTTCCTTTCCACAGTACTGCCAGCCTAGGGAACATAAACATAAACAAGTTCTTGGAATATTTAAAACGGAAACAAGTGAATTTTATTCTCTCTAAAGAATGTGTTTTATCAAATAAAATGTAACACGTACGTCCAACTTGAACTGGAGCAGAAAATTCTCTTCTAAAGCCAAGATCCTATTTGAGCAAAATAATAACATAACACATCAGTATTAGGAGATTAATATATATATATATATATATATATATATATATATATATATATATATATATATATATATATATATATATATATATATATATATATATATATATATATACATATATATATATATGTATAGGGCAGTCAGTCCAACGTTGCACTGCATTACCTGCTGTGGTGACACATACATACTTAAGTAACACATACATACCTACAAAATGATTCATCAAAAAAAAAAAAAAACATGTTAGCTGGTTAGAGCAGTGTCTACCAAGACTTACTGAGATAACGCCCTCATTTTGCGTCACAACACGCCACCAAACACCAAAAAGTAGATTTACTAAAGTTTGCGCTCTAGACAAGCCCACTTTTAGACCTTTAGAGCAATTTTAGATCCATTTAGATGTTATTTTTAAATCCAACTTTTTGTAGACAAGCAATTAAAAAGTCACATTTTCTTAATATCCACCCTTTATAATTTCGATTGGAAATGAGTGCTTCTATAAGTCACATTCTAGATTGTCCCTTAATAGTTATAATATTTTGGCCATCCAATGCTTGAAACTAAACAAGGTAATCAATGCAATAATCAATACAAAGAACATACAAAGAACTGTTAATATAGCGCTCACATTTGATCTAATGAGAATGTGTTGAAAAATGGTGAGTAGGTTACTATGGCAGCAAACACTCCACATATGAGTCATGCTTTTTTTCCCCTGTGATTACATACCTGGCCAAGTCGTTGAGATCCAAACGACCATCCTTGTTCTTGTCAAAGATTTTCATCTGCCGCACAAAACATTTTGAAAGTGGTTTTTGTGATGTGGTGATTTAGCAGCTTCTCTGTCCGTTGAGGCTCTGCTCAAATAATTGGGTTCCATCATACCATTGTGTCTGTGTATTCCTCCAGCTTATCAGGAGACACTTTCCGACCATGCTGTTGAAACAGGTCTTTCAAGAAAGCCTTAAAAAACACATACACACAAGCTGTATGCAATCAGGTTTGTTTTTACACATTGGGGCTCCAGAAAGAAGAGAAAAGTGATCATATTTTTTAAAGTCGTCCCTCGTATTCCCGGTTTCTACTCGCACATGTAGAAGGCCTCTTCAAGCGGTTAAATATGCTAAACATGTCAACGTGAAAGTGGAAGGACAGGAAAAAGCGGCTGAGGCTTTTCTGTTCCCTTGTCATAAAGAAAAATGGTACAGCTCCCCGCTTGCTTTTGTGAGAGCTTTTGATTGTTACCTTCAGCTCCTGGGCTGAAATGTAGCCGCTGCAGTCCACGTCGTATTTCCTCCAGATCTGCAGTGGCATCCGTGGAACAGGATTTAATAGGGAGGATGACAAGAGTGAAAAGGGGTTATAAGACAGTACTACTGAAAATTATCATTCATTATAGTGTTATTTGATGCATCGTTAATAAAAGAATCTTGTGAGAAACGCTTGATAGTTGAGGTGCAACAACCATATGTCAAAGATAAATCGATGTGATTTGAATATGAGCTTGACAAGGCACTACACATTCAAATTATAATCATGCCTGTCTAAAAAATTCCTATTCAGGTTGACTTTTCTCCAAAAGAGTCTCAAAGCATAGTTTAACACTAATACATTTTTTATATTGTTAATCAATTATACAGTACTATTGCAATGTTTTGTTTAATGTTTTAAATTTCCTGAATGCTTAAGTCATTGATTTCATGATTAGTGCTGGAAGTAATTAGTAAACCAAATGTGTTTATCAAAACAGAATACTGTATATTTTATTGTTTAACTTTAGATTCTTCAACGTTTGCACATTTTGTCTATGTCTTTCAGTTGTATGACGTGGATGATGAGTGTATGACATGGGATGAATTTCATTTTGCAGCTGAGCTTAAAGAGGTAATGGCTTGATTTTTTTCCAAACATTTGAATTGTTCTGTTTTTTGTTTTTTGTTTTTTTTTTTTAAATTTTTGCTGTGTGGAAACACTCTTTATGAAACGTTCTTGAACATGCAATCAAGATTCAAGTGCGTATCCATGACAACATCAGAGAGCAGCGATGGCCCCATTTTGCTGGATTATATGAAACGTTTTATTTTCAAACAAAAAATATATAATACGGGATTTGTAACAATAACAAACATTTGACGTGCGCAATAATGTAAAAAAAATATATACATGCACAATATTTTGAAAAATTATTGATTTGAAATTTACTTCTGTCGAGCGTTAGTAGTGTATTACAACTCAATTACTATGTGTATTAATTAATAGTACAATGTGGATTCTGTCGTTTCACGTCGACGGTACGCTTTCTTGCCATAAAACGCTCTGCAAAAGTAGCATAAACTTGTCAGCCACGTTAGCCGCAGTAGTGACTTACAGTAGTACTGAAGCCGAAAAAAACAGGAAGTGGATGTGATTGGTTGAAGCAGCGTGAGGGGTGGGGGCGGGTTTACCGGTTTTGTCAGATTTGAACGGTTTTAAATAACTGTGACTTTCAAAATCTCGATATTTTGCCATATCGGCCCATGCTTAACACTATTTCATGTTTTTTTTCTTTGTTTTGTTTTTTTGATTCAAGTTTCAATGGTGAATTTAAATGTCCTGTTTTCAGGAACTGTCATTACCTTGCGATGTAGTAAGGTGCACGGGATTTACTGTGAACACCACTTGGGTTGAATCGTTATGGTCCCTTGCTTGATAAAAGCCTTCTGTCATTGCCTAATAAAACTTGCACTTAAACCCGTACTGTAGCTATACATCAATGCACATAATAATGAGTGGCTTCACCTGCATGAAGTCAACACTGTTATCAAGGGGAGCCTCTCTGTGGAAGATCAACAGGAAGTTCTCCGTCTCGGGTAGGATCATGTTAGCCAACTGGAAAATAAAGTCCATATTTGAGGGAAGGAGAATTTTCTTAGCAAACGATGTAAACGTTCAATTTTGATTTTGATACAATGCGGTTCCGGTGAACACAATGTTACAATGCCATAAACATGAGATGATGGGAAAATAAAGTTACAGTGGCTCGTATCCTCCTTAGGAGATAATCATTGAATTTGTAGGCAGCACCAAGGGAAAAGAAATGTGTGTTTGGGTGGGCTGACTTTCCTCCCGTCTGTCCTTTAATAGCATTACCGTATGACCATTAGTAGATTAAAACATGGCCGCTGGCATCAATCTCATTGAAATAGCGTCCCCCACTGCAGGTAGTGGTTGACTCCCAAACGCAATGCACCATCATGGGTGCCAAATGCATACTCTTTAACACGTGGCCTATCAGAGAGGATGCAGCAGTTCCCTGACTCTTCTGCTCACTTCCTTCCTAATTCTGTTGCACAGAATAACACTTGATGAAATATAAGACACTTGAACCACATAATAAAGCCTCTTTCAACATGGGGCCTTGAGCAGGGTTTGTCTCAATTTATTAGAAATTGCTTATCATCATCAGGAGCTATTCAGATGCAACATTTATATAATAACATCAAATAAACGCTTCAAATAAAAACAAACACTGCGGTTGATTTGAAAGAACCCTTTCTTTGAAAAACGCTTGCCTCTAATGCATGCACGAAGACTGAAGTGGAATCCTCTCAACAAAAAAAGATTAAATACAAATAAAAATGTTGTATACTTGTTTATCGTTTATTCATTTGTTGCGGTTATATGGCTGTTAATCTCTTTATAACATCGTGAGAGTCCGAGTTACAATTTATTTTCTATAAATCTAACTCAAATATGATATGTATTCAAACTCACAGGTTATTAGCTTCCAAACTATAGAATTATCCAAAGAAATTACGACAATTTGTAACAACTTTGGATCACTCCTCAGGTGAAGCATCACCAACATCACATAGTTTGCAACTTGAATGTCAAAGGTGTTCAGAAATGATGTTATGATATTGGACTGACAGGCTTACATCGAGATGACCTGAGATGACAAAGCCATTTTCTAAGCAGTTGGCCCCAAATGTCCCACAAAAGCTTCATTTGGGCATTACTAAAAACGCTCATTTATTATCCTATTGAAATTGAGCTATTGAGCTGTTGAAAGCTCCGTATTTTTTGCCGCCATTCTCAGCTTGATGCATACGCGCCCCGGATGACTCACAGATCAACTTACTTTGCCTGGTAGTCATCTTAATTTGCATATTCAACTCAAACCCCAAAGAAATCAGAGTCATGCATCCAAAATCCACACAAGAGATTCATGCACAGGCGTGCACTATTGTCTCGAGAAGAGACAAAAAAAAATCAAACACAATTTAGAGTTGTACTCACGAAGACAATTCAAACTCAACATATTTTTAGAGCAATATTCATGAACGGTTAAACATGCATACGTCTTTTTGACAGCATTCATATTCCATACCTCTGTACAGAAAAATTGACAAATATTAAAATGTGCATCTAAATGTGTTTCCCTTTATTTCAACAGGAAAAGATGATTTGAGATACAAGTATGTTGACATACAAACACAACCATGCAAAGAAATAAACTCGTATCTCACGGGACTACCATACTGATCACTCCACATACGTTTGGATCATCAAACCCGGCTGGAACATATTTTGCTCCAGCTAATCTCCTCCAACTATACGGGAGGACAGACAAATGCTGAGCGTTGTGAGGTCATTTTCAATTTCATAAAAAATGAACTCTGATTGGCCCCCCCAAAAAATCCAACAAGTGCAGCCCAGCCCAACAATATGATAAGAAGAAATCTTTGGGGATCAATTCATTTAACTGAAGACATCTTGGTTGTAAATGAAGGTCAGTGATCTCGGGTGTTTTTAGAACAGTAGCATAGGCCCTGACGGTCCACAACTAAATCAACTAAAACTGGAAAATATCTCAGCGTGCATGCTTTAAAGAGCGGGGGAAAAAAACAAAAAACATCCTTGACTGCTTCTGCATCCAATTGATCACGCTCAAGTGGAGCCTAAGAGACATTGTCCGCTTCAAACTATGGCTTTAAATCACAGCTGTCAGTCAGGCGGATATTAGATTGGATGAAAAAGGCTTCCCTTGAGAATTGACTGGATATTTGAATAGTACTTGACAGGGCCTCAGTGTCGGTCAGTCAGTGCGCTTCCTTTTGGAAAGCCTCCGGAGAAGACTTAAACCAATTAGGGCTGAGTCTTTGTCATTGAAACATGAATTAAATAAAAACAGAAGTCCAAATGCAGCAGCGGAAGAAGAGAATGGCAGTGAATTACGAATGAGGCTTCTAATTGATCAGACCAAACTGGTCAGACAAAAACAGGGGTAGTTGTGTGTTTGTTTTTCGATGAATGTGCGCAGTTGGAATGATTTGCTGTTGTTTACATTCACACATCTATTATGGGAATGTAACGAGAAGTGTGCAACAAAAAAATCGGGTTTATGAATTAAAAATATAAAACAAATCAAATTCCTGTCAGCTTCTGTGTAAATACGTTGAACGTGACAACACCATGTCACGTTCAAAATTGACATTGAACGTTATTGTTAGTTTCTTAAACAATAAAAAAAGGAAAAGTGATTCTGGACATTTATGCTAATTTGTTTAGGTGAAATCTGTCATCTGTATATATTTATTGTATCAATGTTATGCTTATCTGGAATGTCCAATTGTTTGTATATATTTGGGTTATTATATATTTGTGTTGTCAATAAAAAAACAACTAGAACACCATGTTAGAAGGCATGGCGTGAAGCAAGCTAGTAGCAACCACCACTATGAAGACTTCATAACAAATGCTTACTACGGTCATTGCATTGACACCGTTGTATTATTTGGTGTGGGGTTTTTTTTTGTTTTTTTTTTTTTTAGGTTGGCCTTTGCAACACACGGTTGGTGTGTGTTACACGGAAGCCAACAGGAAGTGGATTTGTTTCATTTGGAGTTTTAACTTTATAATATAAATTTGGGGACGGGCGGCTCGTGCAGCAATGGTTAGCCCATCCGCACATCACTTAGTTTTACCATACCAAATCAAATAGCAAGGCCTCCTTATTCCGTTTGAGTGGTTGGTATATCATTGAATAAAAAAAAAAAAAAAAGAATAGGGTAACGGTTGATGTGCGCACAAGTTTTTATGGAGAAAGCCTTATCATCAAGCTTTTCATTCAAAACTTGATAAATATATGTAAAGTCTGAAGCAGAAATCATTGTCAATGAAAACATTTCAAAGCAAAAATGGTCTTAAATTAAAAAGTTGATTCTGAATCCAATCATAGACCCAAAAATAATCGGAATCAAATCGTTAGACAGTCAACGCTTGTCACGCCTGGCTCTATCCGCTGGTGTTCTAATTGATCAGACCAAACTGGTCAGACAAAAACAGGGGTAGTTGTGTGCTTGTTTTTCTAATAAAGAAAGAAATGGAGAAAGTCACAAATTACCATCAAACTAAAACATAAATTTGATGAGGCACGTTTGTTCTGGCACTATGTTGAGATCGAGTCTAACGATGTCATTGTAAATAAAGGGCGATAATGGAGTACCTCCTGGATCTGTAGTTTTCCGTCAGCAGAGACGTCGTAGGCGGACATGAACCTCTGCTTCAGCCTCTGGACTCGCTCTTCAGTCACTCTCTCCTGCAGGGAGAAACATGAGCATTCATTTCAACTTTCTATGTCAGAATAAAGTGTTTTCACGCCACTGGATGTGCAGAGGAACTTGTGACATGATATCTCAATTGTTTGCCAATTGATACAGTGATTACATAGTAATCAATTTATAGGAAGACTCCATTATTGATCTAATGAGGCCAAAGGTGAACATTTAACTTTTTCTTTTTTTTTTTTTTTTTTTACAGGGACAATTATTTTATAAAGAAAAACATCATTTCTCTTTTTTTCCCATATTGTACCATATTTAAAGTATTTTTTTTTTTCAACTTGAGTGTTCGTTGTTGCTTTCATACATCCGAGATTGAAACGCTTCCCAAAATAATTGGGCGTCCCCTGACGAAGGCTGCAAAAGTGTTGTTTTGGAAAGTGACAAGAAATTGTACCGATAAAAGGTACAATCAATTACTTATTTGTGCAGCAGTCTCAAGGGTGCTTATTTTCTTTTCAAGATGGCCAACAAGAAAGGGCGACAATCTCTTGTCACACTACAAAAACAAACCATTAAAAAGCACAGAAAAACTCAGAGAACCATCTTCAAATCTTACTTTTTTTTTTTTTAAACATTAGAATCAAGTAACTATGGAAACATGTATGATGAGACTTGGAGAACGCACAGACTGCAGTGGAGCATGCTGGCGCCGGATCCATTAGAGAAAAGCCAATGTTTGTCTTCAGCATCATTCTAATGTCAGGAACCATTTGTTGTAACTAGGCAAACCTTTTCCATCTAAAAGACTGAACTGGACCTTTATGAGGGAAGGCGGTTCAGCAAGCTTGCACATTATGTACTCAAACGTTCCATAGCAGCATGGGTACCTGTACAATAATAAGGTACCATAAAGTAGAAAAAAAGACATTGACTAGCCAGACACCCAAGTGAGGATAAGCGGCTATAAAAAATGAACTAGTCACAATCACTTTTTCATTCTCATTTTCAAAGAGGTTTTTATTTCATCAATCATGTTCGTTATCGTTAAATAGACACATTTGTAATTTTCGTGTGTTTTGTTATACAGAAGATGATTATAGCCAGTGAAGAAAAAAAATGTTGGTGGGATGCTCAAAAATTCCCTTGTGATAAGAAAAGTGCAGGCGAATGTCTGGCAAACCTTAGGCAAACACTTGCCACCTTGACAGAACCTTGATGAATCTGGATAAGAACGCAACATTCGCCACCTCTTGAAACAATTGCAATTCTTCGCTGCTTAGTAGGATAGGGTCGCATGGATACATTTTTAGATTTTTAGATAACATAAAAAAAATATATATAATGAAATTCCTCATCTTCTCTTCCTTGTTATTATTTTTGCAAAGTCACAATTACTTCTGGGTGGCACAACAGAAGACTGATTAGCATGTCCGCCTCACAGTTCAGAGGTTGTGGGTTTGATTTTCTTCCGGTGTGGAGTTTGCATGCTCTCCCTGTGCCTGGTAGTCCGGTTTGCTACCACATTCCCCACAACACGCAGGGTAGGTATACTGGACAGTCCAAATTGCCCTCCGGTGCGTTTGGTGTTTTGTCTATATGTGCCCTGCAATTGGCTGACAACCAGTTCAGGGTATACCCCACCTACTGCCTGAAGCAAGCTGCCATAGCCTCCAAACGCCCTTGTTAGGCTAAGCGGCCAAGATCATGGCTAGATGGACCATTATTTCTTATGATGCATTTGGATAATGATGCATAATGATAATAACTGAAAACATTGAAAATTGATCTGAAAATATTGGGCACATTTAGTTGAAAACAAAGGTAATATACCCCCTAAAAGCTACAGCTTTTATGAATATCAATTGATGGAGCCTTATTGTCCTTTCCGCCAGCAAATGGAAGCACATTTAATTGTGCTGCCTGCCCCTACATATCAAGAACATAAGGACAAGTAACGTTATATTCATAACTAATAAAACACTAATTTCATCCTTGGAAAAATAAAAAGCCTCAGCACCAATCCTAGTTGGAAATCACTGGCTAAGATTATGCAAGTGTATCTATTGAAGTGTCCAGTTTGTTAATATCATATGATACTATTTATCAGAGGCTACAGAGAAAAACAATGCACTTATCTTTGTTGCTTTCACCCTGGAAATCGAACAAAGAAGACTCAAAGACACATGCGATCTAATTTGTGCAGAACTTGCAGTACCTTACATTTCCAATTGCGTAATTACGCATCATCAATGATGACGTGACGAATGATGTGAATGCTTATATGAACTGCTGGCATCACGAGCTAATTAAAGTGCCAAGTGGGCTTACTTGTGGCCCCAGTCTCTTCATCATGTGACGGAAGAACGCATCCAGTTCCTTGCCCTCAATGTAGCCGTTGTCTCGAGGGAACACAAGTATTTTATTTATTTCAAATTGAAAACATCCAAACGAAATCAAAGAATGATTTTATCCTGCACAAAAACATGCAACATTTGAAGATGTAAGATGTAACTTTTCTTCACAAGATATACACAGAATGCATCACTTTAAACGTCTCTTTTGAAATGAAAAGATATGTCTCTCTCTTACTTACCATCTGCATCAAAGTGCTGCCAGATTTCCAAGAAACCAGCAGCGTCCAGCTTGTCAAAGGCACTGTCCATTGTGACACTCAGTACAGACGGACTCCTGGGAGAGAGGTGGCTTGTCTTTTAAACTCTTGCTTGAACGATAAGACGTTCTAGGCGGAAACCACACCCCTCCAATTTGTGCGAAGTGCGCGTACACGACCCACGCGCACAAGCTTGTAATGATTTGTTAATGCCATCTGGTGGTTATGCATTTAAAAAGCACAACGGTAAAGTATAAACACGTGGACAAACCTGAAGTAGTTACCAAGCTGTCAAAGAAATAAAAAAACGCAGTGATCACACCGCAGCATGGTAAAACGTAAATGTAATACTAGAAACAATAACAACAACCAATAATAAAAAAATAACCAATGAAACTCCCGACAGCGCTCGTAATAATCATGTTTCCTCAACAAAATTCCGTGCGTCTGGGCAGAGACACATGCCGCCTGCAGGCTGTGGCCATGCGCCAGTGTCACCAGCGGCGTCTCTGGCATGAACAGTTGTAAGGGGCACCGGAGTGGGCACAAGCAGCAAAACCTACACTATAAATTTGATTTCAACTCAAGAACGCCATCCTTTTGTATCTATTTATAAATTATTAATAAAAGCTTTAAAAGATTTCTGAAAGTATCATTCACCAGAGCTGTTCATTTCTTTAATAGAAAGGACGCACGTTGATCTTTCATCTTAGCAAACTTGTCAAAAACCCATTTGTCAACGTCCAATAAGCTATGACTGAAGTCATTTTCAATGGACAGCATGCATTAGTGCATTTGATCTCTGCTGGCCCATTGTGCTTTTTGTAAATGTATTGATCCTTATTAGTGTTGAAATAAGGATTTGTCACTCTGAGTAAAATGATAGAGAAAAATATTGTCTAATTAATTCATTAACAAGACTAATAAATATTTAATATTGTTTTGCGCATGTTTTCTTGTGCGCTGATTAGGTGCAAGTTGTGCACAATTGCACACGCCTGCTGTTTAGCGGGAAGACCCTAAACTCCATGCGTGTCCTGTGACGCTAATTAAGTGTACACACCGTGGTTAAATATGCCACTAAAGTAAAATTTGCATGTTTATAAAATTATATATGGGTCTAAACTACCTTATCTGTGCAGGTCTTTTGCATTATTTTCTTTGTTGAACCACAATGAAACAATATCTGGTTTTCGTTCAGACTTTTGTTATTTTACTGTCAAATTCAAGTTATTCTAGGGACTACTGAAGGTTGCCTTGGTATCAACAATCACAAAATTTCAGTCCCGTAACCAAGAACTATATTGTGTTTCATATTTTTTTGTAGGGTTCTAAATTACCCAGAAGTGCGAGGAAATAAGAGCAACACATTCCAAAGCCTGTAAATTATTTTAATCAACGTTAATATTCACATGGACGCAACAAACTCAACGACAGTAAGAAAGCAACACAGTGATCCAAAACTACTAAATCAAACTGTATGATGTGCAAAATATCTCTTTAAGGATTTATGTGAGATTTGCATTTCTACTCCTTTTTTATCATTACAGAAATGTTAAAGATTTAATGTCATACCAAACGCATACATTAAGACAGTACGTTTTATAAACAAATTGTACACGTGACAGGTTTGTGGACGTTATTTCGAATGTTTCAAGCAGTGTACTGAAACAAACTGTTTGCATGTGCAAAAAAAAAAAAAGAAAATGTCACAGTGTCCATATTTTGTGTATGTATTACACACACACTTGTAGGCTTCGAGGGACATATAATATATACAGTATAGTGCACGTCATGCAGTCAAACACACAACTCACTCAGGAGTTCACTGTTATTTTCTCTGTCACAGCCAGCTGCAGCAAACGTGTGCACCTGTGATCAAAACATCTTTTTGGCCAAAAAAAGAAATAAAAATAAATTAAATTGCCATCAGGCCAGTGAAATTATTTACAACACGAACTGCGTTATTTGCTTGATTAGCCTTAAAAAGGCATTCCGCAAAACAAACAAACAAAAAAGACTGCAACAGTTCTATTGGCCGTCACGTGACACTTGTGCTTCGATGCCAGACGGCTTATTCTTACTCTGAAGTCTTCAAGCTGGAGCGATCCCAACCGGATCCTATGTTTACCTTCCTCCGCCTTTTGCAGCGCATGCATTGAAAAGTAGCGGTTGTCAGGCTATTTACAAAACAACATTTGTCACTCTTGAAGATGTTTTTGTGCTGTCAAGGTAAGCGTCCAGAAGCAACGCAAGAGCACCAAAAACAAACAAACAGAGAAACAAACACTCCCACTTCATTCCACTTTGCATTCAAGTCAATTAAGGTTGAAAGCCCTGACTACACAGCGTTTTCTGAAGGATACAGATGAGTGCCAACAAATGGCATCACAATGCACCTTGAACTCAAGAGTTAGAAGGACAACAGGACAAAAAGTGGCATGCAACACAAAAGCTTTGTATTCAAGCTCGAAACGCAAGGAAACGAAATCACATGACTTCATATCCTATACACAAAAAGACAAGAGCTTCCCAGCAAGTTAAAGGGAAACAGGAATATCATTTGTTCCATTCACAGTACGTGAACGCTTGTTGCTAACAGTGCTGAAGCCTTTGCTGATTAAAAGCTAGAGTGCGCCACCCAATCCGAAAAGCTTAGTCACCAGGCGAAGTGGGGATTGTTCAGTACGGGTAAGCTACATTAGTGTGATTTCTGTGTGCTGAGATGCTCAGCTTAAACCTGTATTGTCCTGTAAAAAGATACTTGCATAATAGTAGTACGTTAGCACAAACAGATTGAAGCAATTAGAAAAAAAATCTTAGCAACTAACGAAATTAACTTTGGGTCTAGGACTACATTAGACTGCAGGTACAGTACGGCGATAAGTGTCATTGTTGTCATGATTAAGTGTGGTCCCTGGGAGACGAGCTACTACAAGAAATAGCGCAAAGAGATGATCATAAATGATTACGAAGCATCTACTCAGTGTTCGGCTCACACTTGCTGTTCCGAAGGTCATGCCACTTCTTCTCTGGTTTTAATTGCTTAGTTCACACTCTTAATTGACTGAACACCGAGCAACACTTTGAATGAATGGATACTGTATGAAAACATATTTTTGTAAGAAGGAAGCTCTTGGTGAATGTTTGGTTAAGTAGGTGACATCAGAAAGAGTATAAAAATCTTGTGGTGATGCATTAGCAGGTTACTGTTAGCTGTAAACATTTTCATTTGTAGTCATGGTGTGCATCTTATAAATGCAAATCATTCCTCATATTGCCCATTCAGCCATTTTCCAATGAAAATCATGGGTTAATATTTGAGTTCAATATAACGGGGTTATATTAAAATAACTTCTTTGTCGGCTTCCTCTTCAGGATTGGAAGCTTTTTTGCCTGTTTTGTCCTTGTCTGGATTTGGAGACGGCCTACTGCTTTTGAAGGCGCCCTGGTCATCAGAGTTGCTGCGCTGATGGCAGGAGCGCTGAGTGGGCTCGGACACGGACGTTTTTCTCCCTGAAAGAAGGTAGAGACGGATAATGAGGCAGGCAATCAGAAGTGTAAATTAAAATTGAGAAAATCAGTGGTAATTAGGCCACTTTCTGTTTCATGGAGGATGACATATATATATATATATATATATATATATATGTATATATATATATATATATATATATATATATATAATTTCAATAATATATAATATATACTTTCAAATTTAATGTAAGCTTGTTTTGATGGAGGAAATGCATTTAAATAAATTAAACTTAAAACTGTAAAAGTGTTAGTTATAATACAAGTAATTCATGTACGTATGATTTTAAAAATCACATGCTCTGGCAGACTCCTCAACATGGTTGCAATAATGGGGAACACATATTTTTTTTAAACAGGTGCTGTTATTATAATAAGAATGGGTAATAATAAATGACTACATATAGTACTTTAGAATCTGAAGTGATCATTATTAACCCTGAAGTAATGGATTACGTTAGTAATGACAGTGACTGCTCATATACGAAGCTACACCGCCCTTCCTCGATACAAAATGTAATAGCAACAGCAGCCAGAAGCGGCCCCAAAAAAGAAAGATCGAGCCAGACAAAGCACAAATGAATGAACTGTTGAAGGATAAACGAAATCAGTTCTAAATCATCATTATTTCGGGTGTGGGACCATGCGGCCCGGTACCAGTTGATCCACAGACCAGCGGTTGGGGACCTCTGCTTTCAGTAATGCTGGTACATTACACTTTAGCTTTCACCTCAACTCACAAAAAAAAAAAAAAAAAAAAAAAAAAAAAAAAAAAAAAACAAAGGTAGGGGAGCGATAAATCAAGATAATAGTGGAAAAAAGATGGCATGCATCACTATTATTTTGTTATCATTCCTCTGATGTTATTAATGCCCTACTGTATATCATGTTCCTGTTATAAGTTTGCTTAAACACATGTTCATTACTAGGGAAGACACGGCAGACATATGCTAAGGTCATGTGAGTGATGGTACACACGGATGCCACTCACCTTCCTGAGTGGGTTTAGTAGCAGAACCTCCCAGCTGGAGAGTGCTGAGGCCCTCTTTGTCTTTCTCCGGTAACACCTTCTTCAGCGATGGGAGGGATGTCACTTTTGGAGACAGCCCCCCGCCATTGGGGGTGTCTGAGCTCTCATCTATTTTACGGAGAAGATAAGATGAAAGCAATACACGGGGATACTGTACTTCTATCAGGTGATACCAGGCAAAGAAGCTTGGAAAGTACCTATGCTCCGATTGCTGGCCGTCCTTGGCTTCTGAGGAAGGGAGGGCCGCGAGGATAAGGAGGGCTTTGTTCCCCCGGGCATTGCCGGTTTAGGACTCACCGGG
Source organism: Hippichthys cyanospilos (assembly GCF_059441005.1). Taxonomy (NCBI): domain Eukaryota; kingdom Metazoa; phylum Chordata; class Actinopteri; order Syngnathiformes; family Syngnathidae; genus Hippichthys; species Hippichthys cyanospilos. Next base: position 5,432,382 of record NC_142371.1, read on the forward strand.
CCTCCAGGAGAGCCCGAGGATGACGGAGCCCGAGCACGAGGAGCAGGTTCAGGTTTTGGTTCAACACGAAGTAAGCCCTTTTCTGGAGAACCTGTAAAAGGAATGATGGTCACAGTGACGAAATTATGTAAAACTCAATGTAGCTTAGCTATTAAACACACATTTTTTTTACACAAAGTATAGCCTTTGCACAATGTGTTGAAATCTGCCTGTATATAGACTATCAAACCAAAGAAACATATTTTAGATTAGAAATAATTCACAGCACAAAAGCAAAGAAAAATGACACAAAAGTTTAAAAAATTAGGTAACCTCTGACATATGAATAACATTTCATTGTTCTGCCTCCCATTATACTGTGCACTGCTAGAATAGTCTAATAAACAAGTGTAAATAAGTCATTTTTGACCAATTAAGCAACACCGGATAGATACGAACACGTCTTACAGCACAAAAATGTACCACGTGGTTTACCGCTGTGTCATATAACACGTACTCTAAACAACACTCAATAAGCATTGGGGAAACAAACTGTTGAAGCTTTGAAAGTTGAGTTATTATGGCAGCATAAGTTGCTCCTATACCAGTACATACATTTCTGTAGTAATTATGGCTCAGCAGACCTATTTTTTTCAATTCAAAAATATTTGAGAAAAAAAAACCCAAACAAATCCAACGTTCATTTTTTTTTTTAACATCAAACATTAAACATCTCATCTCTTATAAATATTTGTACTCTGATTTGAATAAATGTTAGCAACAACGTCCACACTTATTGGAACTGGAGTTTGCATATTGAAAAAGTGTTAATAATAAGTGCACAGTGAAAACCAAGAGAGGAGGTACTTATGTAATCTACACAAAACATGTTTTTCATAAAAACTGAGTATGCCAACATAGTAACAGAAAGGAAGTAAGCATGTTAAATCACCTGTGGCATTATTTTCAGGTCTGTCAGGGCTGGAGGACTGGAAAACAACAACAAAAAGTCAATTTTATTTTTTGAACATTGCTGGTCTTTGCTTTATACTTGATTCTGTCATAGAAGAGCACGTGCAATGCAAAACTCCAAAAGTTAAATTAGATTAGGTATCCAAAGGAAACGGGTGCAGAGTACTTCTTCATGGCAATAAAGTTAGTGTTTACAATGGAGTTCCTATAATGGCAACTCAGCAAAAATTTGCAACTTAGTTGGAACATGCCATAGTCTTACTTCCAATAGTAACGTCATAGTGAGTGCATTTCTTAATGCACCTAGCATGCATTAATGTGTCACTCCACAAGAAGGCGCAAATTCCCCACAAAAACAGCAAAGATTTACATGCCAAGCGGGTCATAGAAAGCTATTTCCAACAGCATTTTCGTTGGGACATGTTACATCCCAGAAACTGCAATTGCTTGATGTGGATATGGTTATGCAGTGGACCATCTGTAACTGCAGATCAACAACAAAAAACTAGACTTCTATATTATTGGTATTTTTGTTTGAAGGGAGTCATTTTTCGCATAGGCCCATGGCTTTATGGACTTTACGGTAAATGCAGCAAAACACACCCTCCTTCGGGTGTCAGTAGCTATAACAGACACCAGACCTCCGGAGAAATGCCACTCCTATGTAATATCATTTAATGATAACTACACTCAGAATTAGATTTAAAACATACTGTTGGTCTTGAAGAACAAAATTATTTTTTGAAATTTATCATACAGGTAACTTAATTTATTCATTTGTAATAAAACGGTCTAAATCTTATATATTGTCACTTTATATGACACCAACTTACTTTATGCGCCCTCCTTTCCTGCTTGGCCTTCATTTCGGCCAAGAGCCCACCACCCATCATCTGCATGCCCGGGTACCGCCGGCCTCCTTGGGGACTCCCTCGGCCATCCGAGCCCTCCCACGGCTCGTCGATGGAGTCGGGCGTCCTAAGCTCCTCGGAGCGCTCCGAGCCGCTGCTGTAGTCGGCAGGCTGTGAACGAGTGGACGAATCCCTGCAAGGGTGACCATGAAAAAGTGGAAAAATGTGAACTCCATTGCTGTAGATAACCAGAAAGCATCATAATATTAGGGTTTGCTCAATTGCATCATAAGTTGCTCACAAATTAGCCATTTCCAAATAATAGTCAACTTAAATATCATATAAGTGTTAACTTTTAACTGACACTATTTCACAAGGAATTAAAGACTACTTCCTACTAGGTGCTACGTATACATGCAATGAGTTCATTGTTACCTGGATTTTGGCTCAGGCGTTGGACTCTTTACTGTCGACTTCGGAGAGGAGGGTTCCTCAGCAATGCTAGAAACTGACACTAAAGAGTTCGAAGATGTAGCTGAGGATGAAGGGGTACCGTGATTTTTCTCTAATTTTTCCTGCTTGTCTGATTTATCTGATTTGGTAGAGCGCTTGATCAGGTTAAGGAAGCCTCCTTTGCTCTTCTTCTTCTCTCCATCGTGAGATTCGGAGCTCTTCATGGAACGTCTGAAGAGAGAACAGTCCAACATTTGAGCAGAAATCCAAATGTGACAGAGTAGAATATCAGTGTGTCTTACTTTGAATCCATCTTGGTGACTTTTTTAGAGAAGAATTCATCCACACCCTCATCCACCCTTCCCATGAGGCCATTTTGCTCCCCATCCTGAGGCGGAGCGCTGCTCATTTGCTTTGAAAGCAAAAGCAAACAAAACGTTGTCATCCCAAAAATCATATTAACTGTGTGTAAACAAGTTCCACTCACTGGTACTTTGCTGGATTGCATTTTCTTGTTTCTGCGGGGCCTTAGTTTCGTGAAGTGCTGCAGCTTCTTCTCTTCCTCGGACGGAAGCTCCAACATTCCTCCCGGCAGACGTTGCTCCACTTTTGGTAAGGGCTGAGACGAAACAGGAGGAGTGTGTGACTGCGGCGGCGTGTCCTCCACATGCACTGGTATGTCCTCCAGCGCCTTGTCCAAGTCAAACTCCATTTCTATTCATAGGATTGGGGAAAGGGGACTAGCAATGAAGACACACTGGCAACATCATTGATAGACACAAAGACAAAAATGTTTAAACTGTCAGAGAGGTATAGGCCAATGTGCAACATACAAATATAAAATATACAACAGACTAGATACTTGTGGTGTGTTGAAAAGCTACTTTGCTTTTCTTTTTGTTGATTCGATGTCAGATTAATAATTCAATTTATCATTCCTAAAAATGGCCAGAGTTGAAATTAAACACACTAATGTGTGCATCTTACCAAAGGCACGAGAGACAGGTCTCAGCATTCGACTATGGATGCTTTTCCTCTTGGTCTTTGGAGTCATCTATTAGAGAGGCACATACACATAATTGTTAAAAAAAAAAAAACGTGTTTATAAACTTTTGTAAAATGTGACTGAATTCCTTTTTTTTAATATTACAGATCAAACAGATAGAAAGGAGGACTATCAAGCACTAGAAAAGAAAAGTCATTCAAACATTTTACTGATATATTCTATACAGATATCAATATGATACATACATCAATACCATACATCTATCAGTATGTTATAACAAACATTCCCCAAAACAAAACAATTCCAATTTTTTTTTTTCAGGAAACTTAAAAAACAAAAGTCTTGGGTCACCCATCAATCAATCAATTTTCTTGCTGGTGCCTATCCCAGCTGTCTTTGGGCAGCACGCAGGGTACACATTACTTGCTAATCAATAAATCTGATGGACAACCCAATATCGAATTTATTGTCATGTAGGGCATGTGTTGTAGTAATTTAATAGCATAAAAACGTCACAGCATAAAATAGTGATGCACACATTAGCTGTTATCACTTAAAGTGTCCCACCTACACTGGATGCCCATTGCACATTATTGATACCCATTGCACAGAAAAAAAATTCCAGTTGTACATGCACCTTTCAATGAAAATGGCAATTTAAAAAAGTATTCATTGTGATGAATACTAACGTAATTAGAATTTCGTAAAATTAACAGCAATTTGACAGTCATATTGTTTTCGTTCATGCGGATGTACTGTCAAAGGCAGATCATTTCCCCAGAAACTGGACCACAAAAGTAAACAGTTACATAGCTTCACATACAAACTGATATGTTTTATGTGGCAGAGGGATACACTCCTAAAACACTAATGGATCAACACAATGCTTGAGTGGTACACAAAGGAATACATCCAGTTTCAGATGTAGATAAATCGTCTGTAGATGAAAGTTCATAACAACCATAAACATTTCTTGATACTACAGATCTTTGTTACAGGTGACCAATGAGCAGGCAGGTTCAGTGAGGGTAGACAAGGCCCATCCACAATTACTTACACTGGTGCAGCACATTATCTCCATGGAGCAAAGGTGCAGGAAGAGGATGCACAGAGGAAAATTGAAGAAAAAGACAATAAAGCCTAAAAAAGCAAATTGAGGACAATAGCAATGATTGCAATGAGCTTAAAGAAGATGCTTTTAAAACAGAAGAAAGGTAGTAGAGATGACAGTGGAGAAGAAGCCAAGACAAGATATGAAGGAAGGGAAAAAGAGAACAATGAGAAGTAAATGCCACCGGATGATGGCTGTAGTTCTTATTCTCCTGTCAATCACACGAGTATCTGCTACACACGCAAAATACAAGTGACTTGAGCAATTCCCTTACCATGCATGATTCCAGTTCATCCAGTCGCTCGCCCTCCAAGATCTCAGTGGAAACCCTTTTAGGAGTTCTCTCCTCTGAAACATCCATGTCTACAGACTCTTGCCGCACCAAAGGCCGCCCTCTCCGCACTAGATGGTCTGCCTGAGAGAGGGCATGGAGAAAAGTTCAAGCATGAGTTGGAAAACAATAGCGGAATCGGTGGTGATCTTTTGTTAAGTTACAAGTAATCACAAAAGTGATTGATTTACGCACCAAAATGTGCTGTGAAGTTGAAAGAGCCTCTAAGATCTCATCAACGATGCGATCAGACAGAAAGGAAGCAAGACTCAGTTTCACCTCACTGACAGACAAAAACAACAAAGGGTTCAAGGTCTGATCTCTTCTTGTATGTCAACATGACATTACTCACTTAGTAAAGACACTCGCCTGATCTTATTAATGATGTCAACACCAGACTGATCCAAAAGCGTCCTGGTGACAAAACTCTTGGGGATGACCATTTTGGCTGAGCTGGCCTTAACCAGGTCTGAGCGCAGATGACTCATTTTCATCACATGAGGACACAGAGACTCAGCTGTGTCCATCATAGATTCCAACAGGCTCTGGAAAGATTGAATTGAAAACAATACATATATATATTTTTTTCTAAGTACACAATATGTTTCTAATACAGTATTTTATCCCACAGTGACCTAGTGGTTCGTATGTCTGCCCCATACTTCTGCTGCTTAGGGGTCAAATTTGTCCATGGGGACTTAAGCAAGTTTGCCCTATACTAGTGTGGGTTTTCTTCCGTATTACATTTCAAAAGTATGCATGTAATGTTAGGCGAAGACTCTAAATGGTCCTTTGGGACAACATGAATGGCTGTTTGTCTACACAGTATTCGCTCAGCGATTGGCTGGCGACCATTCCAGGTTGTACACTGCCATGCTCTAAACGAGGGCAAGTGCTATCAAAAATTGCTGTATTTTTTTTCTGTCAAACTCAAAATGGGGGTCAAAATATGCATACACATCTAGCAGTATGTTACAGTACATGATCCGCAAAATTGATAATTTACCTTTTAATGGGCATTCTTTTTCATATAGAAACTGTATCTTATGTTATGTCAGTACCATTGATTTTCTTCTGAAATATACAAAACAGCCCCTTCAACAGCAGTGAGACTTTAAATCGCCAAATGATTTTTAAATGTATATGTTGCCAGGGCAAAATATGAAGTTAATAAGTCATGATATATACCTGCAACTGACAATCCATGACTGAAGTCACCTCGCCAGCCATAGACTCCAATTTCTCCTGAATGGGGCCTACTGAAGCATTGTGCACTTCCTCTCTCGAGGCAGAGCCCAGGTGGTAGAGGTTAGGGAGGAGCTGTGAAGAAACGCCAAGTAAGAAACAATTATACATTAAACCAGAACTGTAACAATACCTTTCTTTGGTTATTTCTATTAAAAAATATATATATATATTTGAAATGCCTCACAGATGGGCTTGGGAATGCATTGGAAACATCACTTCATACACTGTGCAATCAAACATCAAACATGTCTTGTTCCTCACTGTTTTAGAGTTCCTTGCATCTTTGATGAGGCTTTCAGCAGACCTGACATCTTCAAGGATGGCGTCAGTCTCAGAGTTTCTCAGAGAGTTCAGGTGGTCCTGCACCTTCACACAAATCCGGTCCATCATCTAGATAAAGAGAAGTCAGCACCTTAAAGATCAACGATGGGTGCAATTTAGCTGTAAAATGACAACAAAAATGAGACACTGCGACCAATTTTACAGTCTGCGCTGGTGAAAAATTTAGCCAAGTCACCTGGCATGAATACTTACAAGGACTTACACAAGAAGAAGCAACAACATCATGTCAGATGCCAATGGTGTGCTGTGATGGCCAACTTCAAAATATGTGGACGACAATGGAACAGCCATTGGAGGCTTTTACTTTGAAGTTGGCCTTCGCAGCTCTAGTGGTGGTGGAGCAGCTACCTTGATCGTTTTTATGACTTTGTTTTATTGCCATTACATCACGCGACCAGCATTGACAAACCACCATTAAAAAAATGCAGATGGAAACTATGATACTGCTCAACAACGCTGTGAGTATATGATATGGGCAAGTCTCCACCACTAGTGCTAGACACTAACTATGTATGTGGTGTGTATGGTGCATGGTGCAAAAGGGCTGCACAATTAAGTCCAAAATAATATTCACAATTATTTTGGTCAATATTGAAATCATCATTAATTCATCATGTTTAGCCAAACATGTCTATTTATTGGCCTTTTTTTAACAAGCAGTATACAAAAAAGGCTTCAAGGCTTGATACTTACGAATAATAATAATAAATAGTTCAAGTAAATAATAATTAAAACAGACGGTACACAGGGTAACACAGGTAACATACTTGATAAGTGCAAACCAATGAAAAAAAGGAAGCCTATTGAACGAGGCACATTTTTTACTTTTAAGCAAATTTTAATCAATTAACAGTCAAAATGTCATTTTTGGTCATTTCAAACTGAATTTTTAAAACTTTTTGCCAATCACATTTTTCAAAATGAGTCTGAATTGACAACTAACACTTTATATATTAGGAATCAGATGAGAAACTCAATGCCATTTCACACTGGTAAATAATATATTGCGGTGAGAAATGCAGAAGCTTTTGTCATGAAAACAGGTGGGAGAATGACAAAGTGTTTGATTTGACATGTAGTGTAGCCAGCTTTTTCAATGTTAATATCACCAAGGATCGGCTTAATTAATCATGGCAGCTAATATCATAATCCCGATTAATATTCAATTAATTGTGCAGCCCTAATTCGAATGCAGTCAGACATTTCAAAATCAGCTGGAAACTACACTTACATCTTCCATTATAGTGGTGCTATTTCACCGGTGCGGCCAATCCAAAAGATAGTACATAGCCCTGCTGTTATATTTATATCACTTACAATTAGATGAAAATGATCTCTGTCTACAAACCTGCTGCGTCGTCGTAGTAACGATGCCCTGTTGCAGACGATAGGCCTGCTCTTGTTGATATTTCCTGGTTTCATGGTTTCTGTAGAGATAGTTTTCAATCTGGGGGAGGGGGGGGGCACAGGAAATCAAACGCGATGCATGTAATGTGAGTGATACAGTATTTAACAATATTTGTCAGTGCAGTCTCTGTACGTCTACACTGCTTCTTGTTTTCAAGTTGACTCACATAGAAACACACACGAAACAGAATGTGACTGATGGAACTAATGAAGCTTGTTACAATACCTTGAGCAAGGCATCCTCTGTCTTCTCTGGACTAGCCTTCAGAGCCTGAGAGGCATCAATGATAGGGATAGGCATGAAACGAATAGTGAAGTTCCTATTGGACACACAGCCAAAAGAGAAAATTGAAAAGACACAAGCAAAGTGGGGAAATTGGACATGCAGTAGCTTTCAAATTCAAGATTCGACAGTTCTCGGATCAAATAATTTGCTTCCATTGCAAATGCAAAAGGATTTCCTGCATGGTTGCTTTGTAATCACGTGTCAAACAACAAAAACATCTGCCATGTCCAATACTGAGAAACGGTCCAGTGACGTCAGAAAACAAGTCACATTAAATGAGTAATGTCGGGATATGTTTGGAAAGCCATTTTGTTGCTCAAGTCCGAAGACGGCGTTTCTTTTGTTGTTGTTTTTTCAAATCCTCAAAATAAAAGTGACAACAAAAACCGGATTTCTTCACTATAGTACTGTAATTTAGTGTACTGTAGTGCTATGAAACATAATATAGTAATATTATATTTTTATTATATCTATTATAAGGAGTCCCTGGTATAGTCCATCCATCTTTAAAAAAAAGTTAAATAAAAAAGTATGTCAGAGTTATCAATAATGAGAGACTGGAGAAAAGTCAAACACGATCTTTTGCAAAAGAGGGAGAGAGCACCAGGGTCTTCCAGTGTTCTGGGGCTCTCCTGCTCGTTTTATTACAAAGATTACAAAGAAGGCGGTTACAAGTTTCAAAATAATACCATATAAGGAATTGTTTATGTCTGTAATGTGAGTGCGTGTGTATATGAGAGTGAGTGAGTTAAGAGGTGTGCAAGCAATGTGTTTTTATATGATAACATACAGTATATATAGATATATACAATTATTCCATCAAAGTAAATCAATTATTGAAAGGTCTAAATCGGGGGTGTTCAAACTCGGTCCTCAAGGGCCGTTGTCCTGCATGTTTTCCAGGTTTCTTTCCCCGAAATACCTGATTCAAATTAACAGGCTTCTGCTGAGCTTGCGGATGAGCTGATCCTTTGAATCAGGTGTGTCTGGGAAAGAAACCTGGAAAACAGGTAGAATACCAGCCCTTGAGCAGGTTTGGACACCCCTGCTCTAAATGAATCCATTTATGTAAACCGGTGACTGGATCCATAAAGTTATGGTTCAACTTGCCCCCCCCAAAAAAAAACAAACAACAACAAACAAACAAACAAAAAAACTTGTTTTATTAATTCGTGACACTTCTTCCCCATAATTTTATCAAATGAGTGTCAGGTGTGACAGTCAGTTCAATAGTTCAACAGTTCAATTTGTATTTGTATTATATACCGTATACACATAAAATATATATACAAGTTTGATCCTAGGTATTGCCCCTATTAGTTTAATTGGTTTTGAAATGCCTATTTGTATGTCATTTAACAATGCTAAATATATTTGCTGAATATTTAAAACAAATGTTATGTCAAGTAAGTAATGTCAAGATGCTTTTTATGGTGCCCTCCTCCCAAAAAAAGGATGACAGTAGAATATTTGAAACTAATATAAAGTCAAGCGTTGTGAACGCATTATATGCCTTTGACCAACAGCAAGGAGGAAATTGAATTGGACAAAATATACACAAACACATTGTTATTTCATTACTTCAAAAATGAAATCGTGTGACTGCAGCTAGGGAGATGTACCTTTGGGAGACTGTGATAAGCCGAGAGGAAGGCTGATGAGCGCTAAAGAAATACTGGATGTGCCCCAAATGAAAATTTTGAAGGTGGTGCAGACGAGCCCCATCAGTCAATAAATACATAAATAAAGAAAGAAAAAAAACCCTAGGAAACTCATCTCTATTCTTAAAGAACTACTACTCATTTACTTACTGATATGGAATACATATACAGCAAATTACACAAGCAGAAGTTCATAGATAGTAAATATTTCTATAAAAAAGCTTTAGGCTATTTAATGTTACTCCCAAACAACATAAACACAAAACCAAGAAATGTAAGCATTGTGTATTGAACCAAATCATGCTAAATTTGAACAAACTAGAATTGCGATTGGTCTAATCAATCTTTGCGGAGTGATGGCCCATAGCCCAAATCTCTGAATAAGACTGCCCTTGTAACGTCCATTACAAAAGAAACAATAATACAAAAAAGCAGGGAGTTATCACAACATCTAAGAGGTAATACACCAATAAACCTACTATTTTAAAATCAACATAATTCATAGTCATTATAACAATCCACTTAATTTGAAATAAAGCTATCACATAACAGAATGCAGAAAAATAAAAGCACTCTGGCCACTTTTGAAATGCAGCGTTCTGTATGTTAGTCAACACTGATATAATGGAACAAGCAGAATCATGCACCCAAATGCACATTGAAACATACTTCTCCAGAGCTGTTGATACATCCTGTAGACCCTGAGGGCCAGTATTGTTTTTGTCCCAGATGACCGTCCTGTAATGACAAGTGCCAAGTGTTACACAATTAGACATTGACAATACAGTATATGCCTATTTTCCAACCTATGGGCACCTGAGTTTCGAGTTGATCTGCAGCGCCTTTGCCAGCATCTTGGCACCCATGTCCCCCATGGCATTGCCGCTGATGTCGAGCCTGGTGAGTGACGTGTTGCTGCCGAGCGCATTCAGGATTATAGTCAGATCGCTCTTCAGTCGAGAGTCGGCCAGAGACAATGAGGTGAGGGGCTGGGGATGAAAGTAAAGTAGCTTATTATATTTTTTGGGGCCATCCCTGCATTTCTTACGGGTTAGTAAACTGAGGTATGGATTAGTGCAGTTTTTTTTTTTTTCATCTCCTGTCACCAAAGGGGCTCTGTAATTTCTTGCTGTCAAAGCATTCTCATATTATAAATCTTACACTATGAGGGAAGCTTGTGTGCTTGTCAAAACTAATTTCTTAATCGTATTGTAGAGGTTTAACAGGTTGAAAACAGTTGTTTAACACAATAACACCAGAGGTGGAAAATTATTATTTCATGCCTACTTCAAAGAGGTGCAGGTGGGATTATTTACAACCTGTGTTTGCAGACTGCAGACATTATGCATGCAAATATAACCAGCAACAAGTCAGATTAGTCTCCCCTTGTTGTAAATGATGGCATTTTATGGTGCGTTTGTCCAAAGTGTTTCACAATCTTGCCTCTCAGTCATGCACAGATGGCTGCAGGGCAGCCAAGCAAGGTGGCCTGTATGACTCAGTGCTGCATGCTGGGTAACAACAAAGCACTGAGTGTGACCCACTTAATTTTGAATGAAAAATCAATGCGCTTTACACCCTGGATTGAACTCTTTGCGAAATGTAATATGTAACAAACAGTGACATTAGTGAGGATAAGCGACTACAGAAAATGGATGGATAGTATGTAACAAAGGTAGTGTGACAAGCATACTCGGATAATTCTAGAGAAATTTGGCCTGCAATCACAACATCAGTATTCATTGACAAAATGCAGTTATTAGGCTCATTATATCCCTTTGGATAAAGAGAAATTGGCTTCCAAATTCCCTTATTAACAACTGAAGTGAAGAAAACATTACCGCGGTTATCAAACCCACCCAGTTTAATTATGCTGCGAAAATAAGAAAATGTATGAGAAAATAATTTATTGCAAAATTATAGAGCAATTTACCATTCCTTCGTAAGATGTATTGTTTTGGAATAGCAGCTTCATCCTGGGATGGATAATTTTATCTGTTAATGTATGAGAAAAAAAAAATTCTGTGTTTTTATTCTGTGTTTTTTCTTAATTTGATGTTTAGGCTATTTTTTTCTGATGCACACTTTTGAAAATGCTGTTCCTTATGGACAGATTGCATAGCTTTTTGTAAAAAAATAAGTAAAAATTATCAGTGTTTAGATGTTTTTGTTCATATTAATCATAAAGATCAACATCATCATTACATGGCAACAAGAATTCGTCAATGTAAAAAACCCTTTTATTAAAGGAAGTCCTATAATCAATGACTTATAATGCTTGTTTGCATATCAACAATTTCCCTGTAATCTGTGCCTCTCGTTTGACCAAGAACAAATCTTTGTTGTCCTCTTGCTTCATCACATTTGCCACTTCCTCTCTACCTACATATCGTACGTGAATACTGCATTTAACCCATTGCCTTCAATCAATCTTCATTTCTCTTACATCAATTTTTTTCACCCTTCTGTGTAAACCCTCCCACTTAGATCACCGGATTACTCTCGTCAGTCTCCTGCATCTAATGACACAGCCACAGGCAAGCAATTTTCCACTCACCACTTCACTCAAAGAAAGGCGGGCAACCATTATGGAGCGAGAGAGTGCAGGTGCAATGTATAGAGCAAGAGTAAGGAAGTGAGACATGATAATGTATTAATATATCAATGTTCAACTAAGACAGGGGACTTTTGTTTCAACAACAATCAAGACATAAGTACAGCGGTAGCAACATTACACACATGAGATTCTGATGCAGCCAAAATCACGTGAGGGAGGCCTTCTTAACTGTCATCATGATCGGGTTTTCGAACCCAGACAAATAAGGAAATGAAAAACTCACCGACTCTTCCTCCTGGATCATATGAACCAGACTGTCCAACACTGGGGCAAGGTTTCTGAATCAGAGAGACAGCAAGAGCAGAGGATGTGATCTCAGTACATATTTGAAAACCAATCTTACTCATATTTTACAAGACCAACAACATCTTGCTGGTCCGATCGTACTTTATGACAGTAGTAGGTTTTTCATTTGTCAAGTCGTATAAAACCCAGGCGTGTCGTCTTACTTGGACTTGATATTGTTGAAGTTCTTGCCCAGAGACAAGTGTCTTATTGATCTGTTTTTTGCCAACCATATCAGTAGCGTCGACAGGTCAGAATCCAGGCCTGCAAATTCCCCCCAAAAAGGGCAGAAAACTGTAATGCTAAGCGAACACAGAGAGAAAACTCAATATAGAAGGCTGTGGCTCACCATTGTCAGAGATATCCAGGCTGGAAATGTTTGGAATCTCAGCAATGCACCCTTCAAGTATCTGGGACCCTCCAGAACGCAACTGTTGGAACAAGAGCACAAAGTAAGATAATTACAAAACACACATAATTGCACATGCTCATCACTGTGAAACCACTGAACATGTGACTCGACAGTTGCTGAAAAGAGACTCGCAGATGTTCAACCAAGAGGACTCAAAAATAGACACAAAGTGCTTCTTGTCAAGATGCATTAAGGCAAACTCTCATGGTGAACATGCAACTACACAGTAAAATGCCAAAAAAAGGGAAAAAAGGCTGACTTAAAAACATTGATACCATGACTTATGTGTGATGATGGTAATGGCAAAGTGTATTCATTGTACCCAGCCACAAATACTGCCTTTAATTTAGTATATATATGAATAAAATATAGTTAATCTATTCTAGATAATCACAAGTATTAGCTTCACTTTTTCCTTCAATGCATTTTATTGCCATAGCAGCACACATTTCACGATATGGCACCAAATACAATAATCGAGGTCCCAGTTCAGTCCAGCTAAATTGTGAAAGCAAAATAGACCAATAAAAAACAAAGCAATAAATGATAAGGACGACGCTTATTCGTGGTTTGCAAATGTGCAAAGATAGTTAGGTGTGGATGCAGCATGAATAATGAAGCACAGCTCAGACTTTTTTATGATATTTACAAGGTACTAAAACAAAAACAAACTAGTCTTTGTAGACGAAAAAAGGAACTAAACTACGGTGGCCAAATTGAGGAGGTGCTGCTTATCTTGTTGTTCTGAATTTGTTTTGCAGTAAGTTTGCGTCCATTTCATTATTGTAATATCATCTTTATTTTTTTTTTTTTTTTTCTTGTGTGGCCTGTGTGTGTTTTTTTGTTTCCAACAGTTTTTTGTTTGTTTATTTGCCTCATCCCTGTGTAGAATTCTGCTGGATGCAGTGTGTTTAATCCCATTGGCCACTGTACTAATCCACTTTGGAATAAAGCTGTAAAATAGAAAAATGTGGACAAAAATCGAGTCCACTGAAACACGTTTCTGTATGCATTGAATATTGTAATGCAGTTCCACTGTAGCAACCCCAACAAAATCTATACCACATTTAATGGGCACATAATTAATTCTGAGCATTAAAACTTTTCAAAGGAAGGATTCTTGATCATTTTTGTAGTACATGTCTAAGTGTACTGATTATTGTGGCCTGTGAGTGTATTTAAGAGCCATCATCATAAGAATGAAGTGGATAATGAATGAAAACCTACTTAGTTCATTGCTGTAATGAACCACATGAGTTACACACAAAACGGTGGAGAAATAATTTCAGACAGAAGAAGGTGAGCATTATTTAAGAACAATAAACCAATGCCAGATGCGCAAATAAAAATGAAAAACAATGAGAAGTTAATTAGTATGCTGGAGCCTATTGGTACTTACACAATGGCCAAGCTTACAGAGGCATTAAGGGGAGAGAACAGCGTATCAGAAAGAAGCCAAGAATTAGGAACAACAACACGCACGGATGCTTAATGACTATATAGGTACACAAAACACTGACACACACACACTTCCTGTGGACTGTCTGCCTATTCAGAGCCCTGCATTCAGCAAAGAGCTCATTAGGGTATCAAATAATGGCAGAAATGCCTCATTTAATCCTCACAGCTTCAGTAAAAGAAGATTTATACTGGTATCTGAAATTGAATTTCCTGAGTGGTTTCTTTTATGTATTATCTTAGGTGATTCAACTTAATCTACAGAGAGCTTTTTATTTTTTCTAGAACCGCACTGAGATTTGGGGGAAAAAAAGTGAATATGATGTCAAAATTAGAGTAGGAAAAGGAATACCCCCCACCAGCTACAACTACCACCCTCTAACCCGCCTGCTGTCTGCTAAGTATTTCATTAAAAAGCCTCGGAATAATACCCATTGGCATGCCACCAGTCTGTCAAATGGTTTTGGAGTAGCTGCTAAAAAGCTGATTGCAGTAAAGGAGGATCAGTTTCAAATGATTAGAAGCTACACGCCCTAAAATTAAGCTGAAAATGGCACTTGAACAAAGCTTTAAAGACCATCAGCTAAAAAGTGTTGTTATTATCAGTGGGCTTCATGTAAAATGATAGCCAAACTATTTAACACAGAGATTTTACCCCTGGTGGAAGAGTGGTTAGCATGTCTGCCTCACAGTTCAGAATCCTGAGTTCAATTCTAGCTCGATCCAGCACTTCTGTGTGGTTTGCATGTTATCCCCATGCCCATGTGGGTTCTCTCTGGGTTCTCTAGCTCCCTCCCACACTTCAAAAACATGCATGGAAGGTGTATTGGACACTCTACATTGTCCTTAGGTGCGATTAGGTGGGTGAATGGTTGTTCATCCCTGTGTCCCATGTGCAATTGGCTGGCAGCCAGTTCAGGGTGTCACAAGGCCTTACAATTAAAATTGTATTACATAATTCACCAGGAATGGTTGTTTTCCGACCGGACCGGACCGGTTTCAAAGGACAAATTGGTGTTACGGTGTGTTCGCTCTTGAAAAGTCTTTTGCTTTGTTAGCAGCTCCAGTTTATTTTAATGTCATGAAAACACTTGATTTTGGCTTTTTCAATCACTCTGCTGCTTGACTCCCATTACTGACTGCCACAATGTTAGCTATTTTATTGTTGTTGCGTCATGACGCTCAGCTTTAGAGGGAAGTCATGATGGCAGAGAGGCAGCCAGATGGTGAGAGGTGGCTACAGTGAACAAGCCATTTCATTTCCTGTTTAGAAATCCAGCTACCAAAAACAACTCATATTTCATAAAAAATTGAATTTCCAGTGCATCAACGGTAAGTTTACTCATTTTTATGCATACACATAACTGTGAAAAGCTTAAAATACCATATTATGGGCCCTTGCATGTTACATTTGCCGGTCAACAGACCAATATCTCTCACATGCTATTCCATTTTTATTTTTTCTGTCTGCCCTTTCATCCAAAGCTGATGTAATTAGCATACAATATGCATGGAGTTGAAAATTATAACAACAAAATTTAAAAACTGTTTTAACTATAATTGTAATGAATTGATTGCAATTAGTCTGTTGATCTGGCACCCCTAGTATAAAGCATAATGTTAAACGCTCTCAGATTGTATCCGTGTGATGAGGGCAAGTCTCACCTCACAGCAGCTGAGGTCGAGAGATACATCCTTCACATTGGGGTTACTAGCTAGGCCAAGCAGAAGAGCTCTGGAATATTCAATTGGATGGAAACAAAAATTAAATATTTAGAAATGGATGGACCAAAACGACTTTGTTGTTGTTGTGTTTGACTCACTTAAGGACATCTGGCGCCAGCTTGGTTCCTGATACGTTAATGGAGCTGAGAGACATCGCACTGCTGAAGAAGTGCTTAAACGATGGTGGCACCTCCTTGCCTTTCCTACGGAAAAGGAAACAAATGTAAAATGACACCAGCTTTTGCCATAGCACACAGACTTTCCATTTCCTTCACTCAGAACTCGGGTGTGCATCACTCACAAAAAAAAATGGGATTTGATATGTATTCCTAGATATTAGATATATGGGGTGCGATACGATCCAAGAGTAGTTAGGTTACATTTACAATTCAATTTGATATGTTGCAGCTCTAATTGAGACAGTATGATGCAATGAGTTTGTTGTTGTCATTTTACATACCGGTAGATATCAATGAACTTGCCTGACTAAATGTGGGATTTCTATTGAAGATATGTTTCTCTCCAATAACAGATGATTCAATATGTATCTTAATATTTTATAAAGTGAAACTATCTGTTAGGGAATTCTCTCTTTTTATTTATTTTTCTCTCTAGTCATGACCATAATTCCCTCTGTAGTCATCGGTCCCGGGCCCCTCACAACATAGGCTCCATTTGTACCCTTAATGATGATCTCAAGTCCCGTGAGACTGAGTTGAATTAGATAACAGTCTATTGAAAACACCTCCCCTAACCCAGCTGTGACACACACAAGCGGTGCAAACAAGCCAAAAGGTTTGTCATGACACTCAGTCACCAGCAGGTGTCACACTAAAAATATAATGAATGGAGGGGATGCAAAAAGTTGCCTTTTTTCTTTAATAAACAATGAGCACAGCATGGAAACAAGTTTGTTGAACAATGTAAGACACAACAGTTGGGTCTCACCTGTGAGGAAAGACACTTTTTGAAATGTTGAGGACTGAAAGATGCTGGGCCGAGCCTCGTAAAAGAGCAGAGCAAACCTGGAAAATGTCATAAAACCATTATATCAAGAAATTATATGCATTTCCTTTATCTATTCTTTTGTGTGTTTTGTGCTACACTACAACAGAAGCATCTTTATACTAAATGTTTCAGCCATAACATACGGTTCCTGTGAAGTGTTCAAACTTCTAATTTTATTGCATGACTTATAAAGACAATAATACAGTTTGCAAATCCATGACTAAAAATAATGAACAAAACCAGGTGTCTTGGCTGGTCTACTATAGCAGGTGATCTGCAGACCCATATTTCCAAAGACCATATCCTCCATAGTCTGTGAACCATCCATGTGACTTTGAAGCTGTCTTTTTGCTTTTGTACAGAAGTCCTTTTATTGTTTGTTGTTTATGTGGTTGGGTCACTATCCTCTTTCAAAGACTGACAGCTGGCTACATCACAGACCAATCAATATTGATGTATTTGGATCTCAGACTCACAGCAATACGTTGTCAGAATAAGATCGTCATGCTTCCTAATTACAATTAAATGTAGATCTTTTTTTTTTTAAACACAACTCTCACATTATCCATCCATCTATTCATTTTCTATTGCTGCTTATGCTCACTAGGGTCGCTTGCGTGCTGGTGCCTATGCCAGCTATTTTCAGTTGCTAGCCATTAATTCTATTTAAATGTATCAGTAATCAATTTAACCAACTGAAATTACTACATTTTAGGAGACACCATATCAAAAATTGTATTAGGTTGAAAAAACATTAATCATCATCATAGTCATGTATCACTAATAGGGCTTGGAAAAAAGTTGTCTGCGTTACGTAAGTTGAATTTAAAAATAAGTAGACTAAAAATACTGTCGTCGCCTTGAAACTCTGCTGTGCTCACCAATAATGTTGTATTTGTGCTATTTATCTTCGGCACCTACTCACCTGGTCTAATGAACAGTCTGTGTTGGAGAGATCCAAGGTTGTCAGTCGGTTGGGCTGACTCAAAAAATTGTAAAAATGCTACAAAGAAACAGAGTTACTTTAATGAATGAAATTTAGTTATTCAGCCTCAAGACTTTTATAGCTGTGTTTTTTTCCCCCGGCCTGTCTGTAATACAGCTCAAGATGTAATTTCTTGCTTTTTTTCTCAGAAGATGAATCAAATCAGCCTCGCCTTGTGTTTGGACCACAGATGACTACAGCGGCTTAGTCAGACAACTGAATTTACTGCCGAGCAACAAATACAATCTATAACTGGAGTTAAAAAAAAAATAAGTTTTTGTTGTTATTGTACAGTAATAACATAATGCATTACAATAGAAAAAAAGGCATGTCTTTAATGTCATGCAAACAGGCCTTAAAGCAATATGTGCATCTTTGTGGGCACCTGCATGTCGTCTCCTCTGAGGATGTTCCCTGAGAGGTCCAGATGGACAAGGCTGCTGGGGATGGACGGGTTGGCACTCAGTGACTGACAAAGGCTGTTCACCCCTGAAATGTGTGAAACCACAAACACACACACAAAAACACACACAACCAAGTGGAAGCTCTGTCAGCATTTTTCAAATCTCTACTTGTGTTTTTTATAGCATATGGAAGGAAATAAATTGTAAGACTGAGAGAATAGTACAGGCAGTGAGAAAAGACCATAAATGAAAAAGTGAAAGTCGATCCACTTGTCATGTTTGACATTCCTTTCAGTCAAGATAAGAAATCAGTGTGAGACAATGACCTCTAGACAACCTAACGCAATCTGCAACAATCCTGCCAGTTACATTGGGATTGAACACTGCGATGATGGTCTTTACATAATTGACGTTTGGGGTGCATGACATTGACGTATGATGCGTAGAATTGCTGAGCCATGTCAAATTTATCGTATGACTCACAGTCATTGTTATAGAGGCTTGCATCAGTTTTCGGTCTGTGGACTGCATTGACGGGTGGATCCAGTCTGAACATTTTGGTAAAATAGATTGTTTAATAACTTTCAATCCATTTGCCGAATATAATCTGCTATGTAACAAACCTGAGCCCGAATTACGTTTGGAAAAAAAAAAATCAGATGCTGTTTCCATGTTCAAATTCAAACTAACTTTATATTGATGCTTTTCCTGCACACTAAATTAAATGAACATACAAATATTTGCCGAATATAATCTGCTATGTAACAAACCTGAGCCCGAATTAGGTTTGGAAAAAAAAATCAGATGCTGTTTCCATGTTCAAATTCAAACTAACTTTATATTGATGCTTTTCCTGCACACTAAATTAAATGAACATACAAATAAATTGCCACTAAATACAGTATATTTTGTGTTTCCTAATAGCGGGAACAGCAAAGGCAGTAGGCTAGTAAAGAAATTGAAAAAGACATACTGAAATAAAATAGAATGATGAAAGCTAGCGAACAGAAATCCATGAACACAATGAGGAAGGAAGTTGACTAACACCTGCACATCTAATCATCATCAATTGAATGAAAAATAATAATCAACTTGTATGGTGCATTTGAATTTTGCCATCTAGCCATGAGGGAAGTGATAGTGCACCATTGAAGTAACTGTGTTAATATAGGCTTAGGGCTTTTCTTGTTTTTTTTTCTTTCCTTTTTTAATTTTACAATCAAACCTTTAAGATAGAGAGATATATGTTAAGCATTTCATCTAGATCTGAAAAATGTATGTCTAAAAATTCCCCCGAATATAAACATTTCTAAGACCAGTAGGGAGTCCTTTGTATAGTTCTGAGTATTAGGCCATTTGGGAATTGGGATTATAGATTGAGCCTTAAAGTACAATAGCGAAGCAAGGATGGGTTGACGCAATGGTGCACTGTGGAAAATGATAGCTCTTTATTGATTGCCCCAGGCCAATGCTGTTTACAGAGCATCCCTCAAGACAGCGTTGAGTGTTGCTGCGGTTACTTTGATGGTAAACCAAGACGAAATTTGACCTACAATCTACTATTGACGACACTTCTATTTAAAAAAAAAGAAAAAAAAAGAAATCTGAAAACATGTCTGGATGTTTAGCATGGAATTGCAAACATGCAAAAAAACTACAAGCGGCTTTTTTGTTTCCTGTTATCACCCACTCAAACAGAATGTTAAGTTCTTTTGTTTGTAACAGGTTCTAAATGTTGTAATTATATAAAGCACATGGAATTACCTTGTGTATGGAAGGCACTAAACAAATAAAGCTGCCTTGCTTTGTCATTAGCGTACTTATTCAGTGTTAGTATCATCATTGTAGTGGGAGTATTTAGACAAGCAGAAACCTTAAATTACATCATATCATCATCATGTTAAAATCTTCACTAACAGTAATAACATTGCATATTAATTTAATTACAATGTTTTAAACCATTTGTTAAATATAGTCGACACAGACAACACATACCTTTGGGTGACACTGAAGTTTTAGAGAGGTTTACATGCTTGAGCCCAGTACGAAGTTTGGCGAACTGAGCACTAAGAGAGGAAATACCTGCAAGGACATTTTTATCAACGAAAGATCCACACCCTCCCAAAAGATTACAATTTACAATTGACATAAACAAAAACGTATATAGAAATGGATTGGAACTTAAATTGATGTGTCCTGGTTATATATATATTATATATATTATTATATATATAATACCTCTGTCCTCCAGTGGGTTGTTGGCAAGATTGATTGTGGTGAGTCCTGAGTTGGGGTTGTGTGCAAGGGCTGCTGCGAGTTTCTGGGCAAAATCACTGATGAGAGAACAAAAGACATTTAGGACAAGCCCAAAACTTACTAGCTTTTGGTAAAAAAAATATCCTAACTTTGGACTTGAATCTGATGCATGGAGTCGTAGCAATACAATATGAAAATAGTAACTGAACCATGAAACAAGGCAAAATTGAAGTTCACCCTTGAAGGAGGCTCAAGCCTTTATTTCATACACTTGACATTTTTACTCACGTTTTGAGTCCTGCGCTATCCAGTACCAGCTCCTCAAGTCGAGTGGAGCGAGAAACCACTCTGAGAATCTGCTCACAAACATCTGTTGACTGGAAAAAAACAAAGGTTAAATTGACGAGATAAGAAAAACGCGGTGAAGGACAGTAATAGGAACTGATAAGCAGTTTAGGCTTATTAAAGACTTTCACTATAATCAAAATCACAATAGTCACACTATTCAACTGGAACAGCTGCAATCCATCCTGTAATCATAATGAACGCTAAAATGCAATTACCCAGAAAAACAAAGACCAAAGAGATCCAAAGAAACAGGATGTGCTTAGAGACATGCTTCACTTTGAAAAACGGTAGAGAAAGTGCTCCCTTATAAGTCAATTAAATCCAGCGGCAAGAATTTCGGTCTGTGGTAATCTGCAACCGTGTGACAAGGAACAACTTGAAACGGCACAATTCAGCAAATATTTTCAAACAAAGTTGTCTCCCTGTGGTTGCATCACCTTGTGGAAGCTAAAGCACTCAATTTAGACAGAATTAAAATTTCAACAGTTGGAAGTACAAGCCCCGCCTAGATGTTCACTGACCCAGTTCACTGTGTGCTGCCTCTCATTCCCTCATGCAGACACATGAATGTTTTTAGAGCCAGTCACTGATTATCTGCATGGCCACAACAATTTTCCATCAGAATACCAGAACTTTACTGAACCATTGTGGTGTTTGTTATTCTTGGTAATTGACAGTCCTGCCATTAGGGGCTGCTTCTCTGGCCCAATAACTCTGGTGGGGCCAAAACACTGGCAACATTGTCCTACGCACAGCCAGAGAAAGTGGGGAGGAGGGCAGATAAGCAGAGCTGGGGATAGAAAGATGGAAGAAAGAGCCTGTTGTTCCCATGTCGATGACATGAAGCTATGAACTCCCAAAAAAAAAAAGTGATGGGAATGAAAGAGGGTAGCAAGCAATACCTGAAAATACAGTACAAAAGTAAGAAAACAATTAAAAAGAAAATATAATTATATCACCCGCCCCTTGTGGTGGAAAGAAATCACACAGTCTGCATGTGATGGAAGTAACAAACAAAAAAGATTTATGAATTATGATTTTCAGACAATTCTTTTTAAATGACCAACCTAGTGCTACATGAGTAGCCGTAGTAGTTGTTCTGCCCTTCAGTTCATGTATGAATGTGAATAGATCTGTTCCGCTGTGAAGTTAAGAAGAAGTGTATTTTTCTCTTTCCTGGTACCTCTTGAATTATTTCATCAAGTGGCTCTCCCT
This sequence comes from Hippichthys cyanospilos, assembly GCF_059441005.1. Classification (NCBI taxonomy): domain Eukaryota; kingdom Metazoa; phylum Chordata; class Actinopteri; order Syngnathiformes; family Syngnathidae; genus Hippichthys; species Hippichthys cyanospilos. Next base: position 5,454,742 of record NC_142371.1, read on the forward strand.
GTCCCTCTTCATTGAAATCCAAACTGACCTATATTTTGATCCTGTTGCTGTTGATCCACTCTCTTTTCCGCACTCTTTTTTGCTCTTTGGTACATTTGTGACTGGAGCACATATGTGCCTTTGTCTTACAGAAACGGAAAGGTCTTTTCCAAACTACAATAAATTTGGAATACAGTAGTTCAAAAGGTCTTAATCAAAAGCTGTCATTTCAGGAGGATGTTAGCAAGTCCTGAGTGTAGAGTCCACAATTATGCCCGTGCATATAAGCTTACAGACAAAACTAAATAATTGATTTATAGATCAACAACGACACCACGACTATCCTCGCTTTCTCGCACCCACGCGTGAATTAAACGAGCTAACCAGAAACAAATATTCACACAGATCCGAAAGCAAATGGTCCGTAATCAACATGATCCAAATCCAGCATGTCTACAAAATGAAATAAAACAAGATAAAATACAAAACAATGTATGCAAACTCCATGCACACGTATTACTCACATCTGGATGAAACACGTATTACTCACAACTGGATGAAAATACATTAATATGTATAATATGCCTATACTGTACTAAATATTATGTTACAAATGTGGTGGATAATGTTCTTGATATAATATGCTCAGAGGTGAACAGGCACGTTTCATGCTTTGCCCATGCTCTCAATTTAACTGCCCACTTGAAAAATATTATTTTTATAACTTGTTTATCATTAATGTAATGAGAAATATTTATATTTTTTAACTGGGCAACATTTTTTAAATAATATTTTGGTACTGCAATTTCCTGTTAAATGGTTATGTATCTTGTTCTACCTTTTTTATTTTTGTTTCGTCTTACTTTATGCTATAAAAGTTATATAATTTATAGTTTACGTCAAGGAGTAGCGGCTGTCCACATGTTATTTTTGTGGAAAAGGACATGCCCCTTACAAATCAAAAATTAAATAAATGTAAATGTAAAAAAAATAAAAAGACAGTTTGTCTCACTTTGCTATTCTGTCTTACAAAGCAGACGGAAGTAGGATGATGATTCTTTACACTACAGGCTGAAGCGAAACAGAAATTATTTTTGAAAAATTATTATATTTTTTTTTTAATTCAGAGTCAAATTGGAGACCCCAAAATCGGCATCAAATCGAAATCGCAAACTTTTCCAACCCAAGTACAAATGCTAATTTTTTTACTTCTTGTGTAAAATCAGATGTTATTTCAGCACTCCGGTTGAAGATCAACCTACTTGAGGTTGTGACTAGAAAAAATTTAAAGACCTGCATTAAAAGCTTGAGTTGACAAAAATTCTTTTTAACTTAAATAGAGCCTATGGCTGTTTTTTTGTATGACTCCTATGTTAAATGGTGTTTCTCTTACTGTATATACCATAGCACTAACACACAGTATTTCAAATTAATTATGCTTGTTATTGTTAAAAGTTTCAAAAAAACGTTTCTATCCAAAACGTACATTGGGTTAATTTAATTTTGCTTGAAAGAAACATCTCCAGGATGCACTGGGGCACATCGTCAAAAGAAAAATGTGTTGCAATGCTTTTGGTGTGCATGTACAGTATGTTTTTCCTTCAGCAATACTGTGCTAATACTATTAATCTTGATAATGGGCATGGCAACCATAACATACCATGTCATCTTTAAATGCAACTAATAATTGAATCAAGAATTACTGAAGCTGCCCCCCCGCTCAAATGGTCTTAGTGACCATTTAATAGCATCTAAGCCAGCATAGAAAAGGCACACATTAAAACGCTTGAGCCTCTGAGAGCATTTCAGCCTAAATATGCACATGGCATGGTTGTGATGAAAAAGCTTAAATGCAACACAACGAATTGGCAATGACGACAGCATGAGATAATTGTTTAGACTGAGGAAGCTAAGCGTGGTAACTGGTGAGACAGCTTGAAGCCTGAAAACAAGACAGCTGGTAATGGAGACTTGCAGGGAGGGCATGGTGTCCTTTTGTCTCGTTTTGATCTTGAGGGTCTTATCGCACAAGAACATTTGACTGATCCTCGGTCAAATGGCATGAGAAGGACGTGTGGGGAAACAAAAGACAGAACTCTACATAATTTTGTGGAGACAAATATAAATGTGGAGAATCTTTCTAAATGAAAAATGTGTATGTGTGCATGTATGCATATATATATATATATATATATATATATATATATATATATATATATATATATATACAGTATATATATATATATATATATATATATATATATACAGTATATATATATATATATATACAGTATATATATATATATATACAGTATATATATATATATATATATATATATATATATATATATATATATATATATATATATACAGTATATATATATATATATACAGTATATATATATATATATATATATATATATATATATATATATATACAGTATATATATATATATAATATATATATATATATAGTATATATATATATATATATATATATAGTATATATATATATAGTATATATATATATATATATATATATATATATAGTATATATATATATATATATATATATATATATACTGCGCAACCTCTTATCTGTAACCACTTAAGATGTCTATATAAAGTATTGCTACAGGTGTGAGGAAGAGGGCATTTAAGTCCATGTTACAGCTGAAATGTGACAAGAAACAAAACAGAGTGGCAGACAATGAGCTACCATCTTCACAACCATATCAATAATGAATTAAAAAAAAACATTAAGACAGCATTATAAACATTGTCAGGAAAAAAAAAAGTGTCGCACAAAGAGAGCAATTATTTTTAACTGCTGAGAGAGCAGAGTAAAAACCCCAAAAGAAAAATGCAATTGACCACAAGATACCATTTTTTCCACTATTTCTGTACATAATGACACTTGATTCGTGGTCATCTTAGAAAAATGAGGAAAAACTGTTTTTTAGGGTCCTTAGATCAACAAACGGGTCATCAGTGGTGAGAGAAAGGGAGCTTACCAGCTTGTAGTCCTTAGTGGTGAGCTTGGTGAACCACTGGTTGAACTCAAGAACTGCAATTATGGCCACCAAGTCTCTGAAAAACAGCACAAAGGTAGAGGAAGAGAAGACATCAGTATGACTAATCAAGCACTTGAAACGAACAGCAATAAAAAAAACACGCACCTATTTTCCAAATGGCTGAAGTCCTGCAAGTTAAGCTCTCTGGTGTCTTGTGTCAAATAGATCGTGTCTACATCCTGGGAAAAGAAGAATTCATTCAAGCCAGTTTTCGAAAAACATCAAGAATTTCAAGAAACATTTGACATCTTTGTACTGAATCTCCTCAATGATGAAAAAGTGGTTTGATTGTGGACAAGCTACAAGAACTTGAGAAAGACCAGACATTTATACACTTACTGTGCTATGGTAGTTTTGGTTACAGTATCTCGTTTAAAGCCATATATATTCATGCACTTGGTAGTGGAAAAAAGGGTCGAAAAATGGCGAAAAGTTTTTGATTCTTTGTAATTAACGATAAATCAAATAATACTGACCCACTGGACCTCTTCTCTGTATGGCAGTGACAGCCAGTCACATACACACCTGTACATCTGAGAAAAGCCACCTGCAGAACAAGCAAGTATCAGGAAGATAGCAAGAGAGGATTCAATGAAAAAGTACAGTAGAAAACACAATTATTCAAAGCTTCATTTTCAAATTTGATCTGTTCTAGCCATTCTTTTTTGAGTATGACTTGACTGTTTGAGTATGAGCTCTGTGAAATCACTGTTCCCTACCACATGGCCCTGGGTCAGCGGGCTTGTTTTTCTCCCATAACATCTGCAGTGAAGTCAGTCTGTCAGAAGGCTCCATGCTGAGCTTCTTTATCACTTTACTGTCATGAGAAAAAAAAAAAAAAAATCAAACGTATTGTATACACTCTCTCCAAGAGTAATATATAAAAGTCCTGACTAGGGCTGTGGAAAAGAATAGAACATGTCGGGTGAGTCAACTTTAAAAATAGTTTGGAGTAAAAACATCTGCGAAACTCCGCCAGAACTATGTTTGCACCACTGTTTTCCACACGGATCTTTCTTGGAGACGTACGCAATGGTGCGATATCAGCAAGTGAGAATTACTTCTCCAAGAAAGGGACATCGCAAGTTTTAAATGATTTCCAATTTTATAAAATAAAGAATGACCAATTGTCACCAAGAGGAAAAGGGATTCCACGACAGTACTAATCTTAATTTGTAACCAGTTAGCAAGAGCAAATTTTCCTGGTGTCGACAAGTTTACATGTATAGAAGAAATAATGTTTCTTTGGGAATGCTATTAGACTCACCTGGGTGAAAGACCTGGGCATATCCTGAGCAGACAGTTTCCGACATGTGCAACCACCTCGTTGACCTCCTCAGTGGAGAGCAGTTTCAAAGAGAAGGAGCCACGCTCATATTCTACAACCAGCTAAAGGGAAAGACAAAAGAAATACATTTTTAGTCAGTCAGGATCCTACTTTTCCAACCCATATCAACAAGAGAGTTGGAAATACAATGATTAAAAAAATAACTACTGTTAAAGTAAAATTGCATCCTTGTGCATGTTGTTTGGATATGTCATTTAAAATTTATAATCATTTCCATTGCTAGTATCCACTAATTTATCCATCTTATCAAGTAATAGACACACACCTGTCCATATGCAAAATAATTGAAGTAAAAGATTTAATGACCTTTTCCAAGATGAGCTAACCATTACACTATTTGCTCCAATTATGCTAATGGTTATGCATTTGCGCCATCTGTACAGGTCAAAATTAACATAATCCTGGGAATCTTTAGCACAAATATTAAGAAGTGAAAACATTTGGGGATCAGTGGTACAAAGGTTGAGCTGCAAGAACTTAGTAATGAGACAAATTATTCTATGTTGTAAAGTAGATCATGCCAACAGCTCAACTGGATTCAAACTGAACAGCTCTCCAGTGGATTTCAAAGCTTGGATACGGTTGAGGTATGCAATAACTGATCTGAACTGTGTTTTCAAAAATTCACAAACTGATCCCCCATGTAAAATTGTGCTTTTGTAGTGAAAATACTCCCTCAGAACACACCCCAGTTTCAAATGTTTCCTCTCTCACTTGTGAACGAAGCATGGGTAATTCCAAGATTGTTTATCAATATTGCCATATCGTTTGGACGGCTTCGTCAGCTTCATCTTATCTTTATAGTATTTATATTTGAGATGAGATTTTACTTTACCTGTTTTGCTTTGTTACAAGTAATGCCTTGGATCTCCAGGTAGTTAAAGGAGTGTTCTACCTAAACACAAAAGAGAGAATAATACATGAGCAAATACACTTAATTCAATATTTGTGTGTGAACTAGTGACTATATTTAAGCGCATACGTTGTGATGTCTCAATAACAAGGCACTGCCAGTGACTTAATGTCAGAAAAATGTTCGTGAAATAGTGGCTTGCCCATAATTAATAGGTGCATGTAGTCCTTTATTGTTTCTCGTGTACACATTACCTTAACCCTGGAGCAACATGTGTTTTGGTTACGATAAAAAGACATTTCCATTTAGGGTGTGTGTGTGTGGGGGGGGGGGGGGGGGGGGGGGTCGATTAAGTCGGGTAAATCATTTTTAAAAACAGGTCAACAAACTAAGCATGTTTGCGCCACGGTTTTCTGCACAGACTTTTCTTGCAGACACATGCAGTATTGTATTGGCTGGCAAAGAGATAGCCCCCCTAAAAAAAAAGCTGAACATAAAATAAAATTATAGGTGATTGAGATTGGGATCATTTTTTAATTAAAAGAGAGTCAAAAACAAAGTAATAAGATAGTTATTGTAGCACAGCCATACTTCAAATGTTCAAATGTTGGGGGTAAAGTGAAAACATCTGAAAGCAGTTTTGACTCATGGCACCACCTCATGGCCAAATGGCTGATGCTGTTTGCGTGCTTAAACGCACATTGATTTTGTAGTTGGCGGGCTATCATTAAAGACAATACTAGCACATGGCGCTTCTGAGAAAAAAGGTAAGAAAGTAGTGAACCTCAAAAAACACAAGGGCTGTCCTATTCAAGACTATAACCCATCACAGCAAATAATGTATAGTAGCTTGGTTTTAGGTCTTCAAGAGATTAGTGAGGGCTGTCAAGCATTAAGTGTCCTGTGCATCCAGAAGAAGAAGAAGCAGCAGGAGCAGAAGAAGACAAATTAGGAGGAAGTGACCTTGTTGGAGCAAACAGGCAGTTAAACTCTTTGGTTTACTCATGGCAAATTGTTGAAGTCTGTAAGTGATTTTGAAGACACTATTGGATGTGTAGTGTGATTATAACATTATGTAGGTGTACCTTAAATGGTCATCATTAGCATGATAATGCTAACTGGGATTGCTAACCATTTAACAATTCAAATTTTGTTGGTGTCTAAAAACTCACTTACAGTATGCAGACAATAATGGAAAATGAGTATTTGTAGCAACTAAATTCAACTCACATTCAAACAGTAAATCATCCATGAATTCATTTTCTGGAGGCTCATCCTCACAAGGGTTGCAAACTTGCTGGTGTCTACCCCCGCTGGCTTTGGGCAGTAGGCGGGGACACCCTGAACTGGTTGCCAGTCAATTGTACGGCAAACAGAGACAAACAACCATTCAGGAGCCAATCAGGACAATTTAGTATGTTCAATACATCTGCCATGCATGTTTTTGGAGTGTGGCAGAAAGCCGGAGTGCCCGGAGCGAATACACATGGGCTAGGGAAGAACATGCTAGCTCCATACAGGAATGCCTGAGCGAGCAGGATTTCAACTCGGGTCCCTGAACTGTGTGAGCCGCTCAACTTAGTAAATTATTCGGGGCAAAAACAACACCTTTTTTTTTTATGTCTTTGGAGAGCTACTCGATTACTCGATTTTTTTGGTGGAATAATCTCATTACAAAAACATTCAGTAATCACAACACTAATTTGTATTTGTAAAATCAACTACAAAAAATGCCGGTGTATCAAAGTGTGGAAAGAAGCATTTCATGGTAACTTGAGCACAAGAAAAGCAGTCGCTTAGTTTTTCATACCAAAAAAGGACATAACAAAAAAATAATCTCACTATGATAGATAGTGGGAGGATATCTGTGGCTGAGATTGTTGATATTATAAGTAAGCAAGTACTTAAGTTCCAACACCAGCGTCTCTTATACACAGAGCCTGAAGGCAGACCAGGAAGCAACAGCAGACAATTCCAGGTGGGAGTTGAATTTCTGAGGATTGGCTCACAGATGAGAGGGGGGAAACGATAAACAGACTGTGCACTCTGACACTGTGTGTGCGCGTGTGTGTATTCCAGGAAGATCTAAGCTTCTCACCAATGTTTTGTCTACAGAACAGAAATTGTACTAAAATGCTTCATTCCATTCCATCATTAGATTGTGTGAACAATATTATGATTACTTATTTATTGAAATAAAATACTCATGTGGAACCTCAACTGCTGAGGAATATAATTTTATACAGTATATATAATTTTACAGTTGTAGAAAACACTACTTTTCAATACAAACAAATTTGTGAAAATGCCTTTACTGTACACAGAATGGATGTACCATTTCAGCAGTACAGTACACCATTAGCAATATTTCTATTATTTTCTGCTACAACAGTTCCAGAAAAAAGCTTTCTTTTACAATTTAAAATAAAATGAAAAAAATATAGATACAAATATTTTTTTCACAGAAAAAATGTCTGTGTTTCAGTCATTAAAAAAAGAGGTTTCACTTTGTAAGCACTTGGTAAATTGGTCCACGGGTTGCTTATGAAGGCAAATGTTAAATGTTAGTGATACATAACCACTTTGATATTGTGTTTACACAAGACTGAAACTGGAGCACTTACATTTTAGAAAACATTGATAGAAACAGAAAATATGTCTATAATTCATCTTATCAATAGCTTCACATTTTCCGTTGATGATGTTGGTTAACTCTTGCTCGGCACAGCAAGGTAAGCGGTACTGAAAAAAAGGGATCGGATTAAGTACAGCTGGGTAGATTTCTTGGAGACTGTGATTTTGTCAAGTTGAGTAGAACTGAGTAGAGTAGATATTGTTGGTGGAAACGGCCCTCTAGAGGCTTACATACAAAAGTAACACTATGTTAGTTTACACCAGCGCTTCTCAATTATGTTTTGCAAAGACCCCTAGGAAAGTGAAAACATTTCACAACCCACGCCCCCCCCCCTCCACTTTCCACGAGACTATAAATAAGACTATCTATAAAAATTGTATCTTTTTTTACCATTGACAAAAGGAAAAAGCAATGCAAACCAACTTTCAACAACTGTTAATTACTTATTTTTTTTAAGCATTTATACAGGTTGAAGGTTTGTAAATGAATGAAATGAAAAAACAACACAAAAAAAACAAAAAAACAAGTGCATCAAAGTGCCTGAAAAAAAAAATGCCAATCCTTATTTTATCACAAATACACTTCAAATGACAAAATGACAAATCCCTTTCCATGGGGTCATCCGCGGCCTCCATAGCATTGCCTCGCGGTCCCCCAGCGGGGCCCACCCCACTAGTAGAGAAAAACTGGGTTACAATTTAAAAAAAAAAAAAGTTTCTTCAGTCACTCTCTAAATGCCCTGTTAATGAAAAGTGACAGGCAAAAACGCATTTTGGCAAAAAATTATGAAACCACAGTCAAAGGAACCCAAACCAACCAGCAGAAACATAGAAGAGTAACCTGAACCTGTGTGCAATACGCAAAATTCCATCAATTCCATCAACTGTGAACACAATTGCTTACAGACATTCTGAAATGGAGTCATGAGTAAAACTGTGTAGTCAGATTATTCCTATTACTGTACTTAACTATTCATAGCATGACACAATATGTTGTGCATATGGTCGCCATAGCAGCTCAACTGATTTCCAGCCAATGTTACAGAAACATGCTGGCACACAGAAGCTGATAGGGGAAAAAAAAACATCGTGCTGAGAGATGACTGAATGCATTAGCATTTGCGTGGCTCACTCATTCGTCTGCTGCCCACCTGCTACTGCTGTATGAAAACACAAACTCAGTTTAAATGACACGGAGAGCCTATATATGTTTAATATACATTACAAAAATAAAATAAAACATCAGTGATTAGAGTGTCCAGCGATGAGATTGAGAAATGTGATATGCGCACCAACAAAAAAGCCCCGTGTAAGAGTGAGCCAAATGGACTATTCAAAGACTTACAATACAATAAGGGTGGTGTGGGGGTCAGTGCTTTACAATACCTCTTGAATATTTAAATCTGTATTTTTCCTGTGAGATATACTGTAGCAATCAGCTTTTTTTAAAATCAGCACGGCAGACTTAATCTCTCACAAAGCCACACAGTACAGCGGATTGATGGACACACGTGATTTTAGCATCTGCAAGCTCACCATTTAGCAACCCATATTTTTGCCATTTTTGGAGAACTGCCTTGGATGGTAAAACATATTTTTGGAAGTGTTATGAGCAAAATCTCACAATACACAAACATATTAGCAAAAAACATTTTTTTATTTTTACATACAAAATTTTTATTTTGCAAAAAATGTGCTTAACAAACCAAACCAGGTTGTACACACAAACGACTTGCAAAAGTCACTCCACGCAAAAAAGTGGATTAAACATGATCTTTAGCCTCAGGCAGACATTACTCTTTGATGCACCTTGCTCTTCAGAATGAGACAATGTAGGTTATCCCTGCTAACCTTTGACACACTAGTGAGGAGGGTGGTGGTGCTGGGTAGGGGGGTTAAGAGCAAGAAGTAATCTGGATTTAGGAAAAGGTGGTGAGGACGACAGTGAAATTATAGGATGAAAAGACTTGAAAGTAGAGGTGGTGATTGAGCAAATGTGGATTATGGCTTTGGGAGTGCTTCTTATTGAGGTGTACAGTTCATAAACCAGGGGTCTAACTCTTTAAGTCAGGATAGTGGACAAATGAAAGGACAATTACACTGCTTCAAAAAACATTCCCAAAATGTACCAACAAAAAGAGGGCCAATGTGAATCTTCAGGATCTTAACAGGACATCACTGCTCACTCACTTCAAAACTGGTCTTAAACTCATATTGTTAACTGAAAATAATATATAAGAATAGTACATGAGGCACCCCAGTTAAGTGGAACTAGTATAAAGCATGGGAATGTGGTGAAAGCATTGAGAGGACGGGGGAAGCTACTCAATGCTCAAAAAACAAAACAAAGAAACAAGTTCCTCTGGAAGGACTGAACGCGTGTGATTTGGTTCTCTATAAGGTAAATGCATACAATAAAGCACTGAAGAGCTCACTGTTGACTGTATTACTGGAGGAGAGGAACCACTGACATATAAAATGTCAGTGTTTTGTTGACAAAAAAAAACATGCTGTGCAAGCTGATACTATTCTACAAAACATTTATGTAGTTAGAAGCCAAAGTTTCATCACACTAGAACTAGTTCACTGCAATTAATAAGGGGTGCATTCAGAATCTGACTCCCAAACACCACTCTCAGAGTGGCTGTGTGCAAGTGTATATTCAGAGAGGCAAGTTTGCATTCACTTCCATTAATTGCCAAACATAGCCAATGTTATAAACCAAATAGCTGCATGTGCTTGAATTGTTGTCATCTGGACTGCCTGATGCACTATGGTCCGAGATTCTCATGACACATTTGTCAAGTCGAGTTTTATTTCTAAAGCACATTTAAAAAAGACCATGGTCAATTGAAGTGCTGTAAAATGAAATAGCATTGCAAACAAAAACACAAAACATATAAAACATGCAAACAAGCAGAAATACAAATAAAACAGCAGCGCAATGGTGATGTCTACGTTCAAAGCATATCAAAAGCGAGCAGCAAAAAGTGGGTTTGAACAACACTTCAGTTCTCTAACAGTCTGAGAGAAGCATCATGCTTTTGGAATGTATTTCAGAACTCACTCACTTTTACGTAACAAGAAATCTTGATCTGAGTCCGAGCTTGACCGTACTTAAATTCCCCAAATAAATGCGACTTACACTTCAAACCAACTAACTTTTTTTCCTTCTTCACAACGAATTTCTGACTGATGCAACTCTTTGTCCATGCACACATAAAAACTTGCTAAAGAAAAAAAAAATCAATGGAAAAAAAATCAGCTCAATTTTGCCCCTTCCCAATCAAGAATGACAAATGCCTGACAATCTCGTGTCTTATAAGATTGTCGTTTTATGTGAGGTGTGGTAAGACTGGATTTGTGCTGATAATGAGGTCCAAAACTAGTCAAGGCTGTCGATGTTCAATGAGGAATGTCTTCAATATTTTCTGAACTGCTTATCTTCCCACAATCTAGTCGTGGGAGTTCTGGAGTCTACCCAGTCTTTTTTCGGCTGTAAGAGGCTTAGCATATCGTTTTCTTGTCTTTATAATGTGGCTTCTCCAGATTGCAGGATTTATTTTCAGAGGTATTTACCAAACTCTCTTGAAAAACACAAGAACCACTGGCGCAGACCCGGAAGAGGCTGGTCATCTTCGTGTTTGTGAGATTACGTATGATCACGTGAAGAACTAGATTTTTCAGGCGGTGGAAGATAGTCTTTAAGTGTGTGGGAACCTATGTTGAAATGATCAGAGCACACCATACGCAATATAACCAAAACTTTTAATGCTGCTTTTTTTTCAATCCCTTTATATGTGTATTCTGCCAAAGACCACAAAAAAAATAAAGATGTGAAATATCTTTATGTGTGTACAAAGCCTTGTCCTCTAGAGTGAGCTATAGTAAGAAAAATACTGAGAAGGCTCTGCATTATGCACCACGTTCCACAGACTATTTTCCAGCTTTCCAGTAAATAAAATAAAACACACACACACACACACACACACACACACACACACATACAAACTTGCCAAACAGCTGTGTAATTACACATCAAGTATGCACACACATGTACACGCATCAATACAGTAATTGTCAATAGCATTTTATTAAGAAACATTATGCTCCCATGCACCAAAATAAAAATGTCAAATGTTTTTGGTATTTTATTTTAATGGGAAAAAAAAAGTTTACTGTCAACTTTGTTCCACCTACCTTGGTGGGAATGCGTGCAGTCAGGAGGTACACTCGATGGGACGCAAGAGCCTGAGAGAAAAAAATAGAAGGGAAAATGATGAGTCTGTGCCTGTAAATACAATATGCTCTTTAGCGGTAAATACACAATATGATCAGCACTTAAAAGGAAGTGATACAAAAGACAAGCAGGCTCTTCTGTTGACTCATCAGGATGAAAATGCTGCGACTGGAAATTTTTTTGTCAAAGACAAAAAAAAAGAAACAATGAAAATCTTTGCTCAACATTTAATGCTCTTTACTTAAGCTATATTATACATACAGTGTTTGTTGAATTAACTTCTCTTACCAGACTACATAGAAAACATGAAGATGAGCATACATGGAACGCGTACACTTAACATTGCTATGCAGAAAATCTGCCTTTAAAGGTCATTGTACAGTATGTTATTGAGATGCTGACAGAGCATGAAATTGTTACAAAAAGGATTTGAAGAACACATGAATTCCCCAAATTGTTTATATGGTAATTATTAGTGACATTATGATCTAAAACAATAGCTACTACCATAAAGAACTTTGACCTTTGAAACAACTGAAATTAGAACAATCAACCAAGGTATGCATGTGGCTTTAGATGTGTTGATGAGTTGAGAATGACATACAGTATTCCGATGGCTTTATCTCTATATCTTTACCAGATATTTCCTTGTCAAAAAAGATACATACTTGAAGCTGACCTTTAAATAAATTACACATATTTTTATTGGCACCCTGCTAAGAAGCACTTTTATTTTTCATAAAACTGACACTGTAAGGTTTATCCTATTTTTTTCCCATGTAAATCCCCTTTGGAGGCCCCCACCAAAGGTGGAACAGGCAATATTTAAGACCCGTCAACCCATTTGTTCAATACAGCCCGATAAATAGATTATTTGACATCATCATATTTATAAAGAGAATATGACAAGAATGACAAGACATCAGATGGGATGCCAAGTAGACATCAGGGTATACAGCAAATAAAACATGCAATAAAAGAAAAGTCAGAGTAAATGTTAGAGGGACTACAAGAAGACAAAAAAAACGTCACACTATTTTATCGTTAAGGGAAGAAGGAGGGGCGGGATGAGGGTTGCAGACAGAGACCTAGAGAAAAGTGGGAGGGGGGGGGGGGTTCAATACTACGCACGTTTCAAACATTTTTGTCCATCTGAGAATGTGCATTAACCACGACTGAAACTGCCAGTTTCCAAAATGTATAACAAAAACGCTTACTTTTCAAAGCGAGATTTACATTTGATCCAGAAAAAAAAACTGCTGTTTTACCATGGGCCACATTCAAAATGGAGCAACACTTCCTTAACAGATGCCAAATTGTACATACAGTTTGTGTTTTGGCTGTAGTTATGCATCTGACAGTGGGTGTGATAAAATTATGAATATCAATGACACAGCGTGAACTCCAATAAAGGAGAAGACAGATACAGTACATATGTGTGTCTTCTCTCTATGCACTACACCAGCATGACTTCCATATCCTTTTTGTTGAACTGTCACACCCTCATGATGCACTTAATGGGTTTCTATGGTAACAGTGGAGCCCAGGTCATACACAAATTTGTGAACACAAATATTACATTTCAACCAACAGTCACCCATGAAAGTGGCTACACGCAGTGTAAAGTCTTGCCTGAGAGTGTGAATGTGAGTTTTCGCTTCCTTGAACATCTCACCATGATGCCTTACAGTTGTGTCTGAATCACTGAAGAACCTCAGGAAATGAAGCCAATGCTTCATCTGATCCCTTTCAGCTGTGGCACATTCACAGGAAATATTTAACTGCAAACCTACCTATCCCTCCCTTCTTGAAAATGCTGTTGTCTATTCATCATGTCCTATAGTGCTATTTATGCTCTATTATTTGATTTATCTGGCACCAACTGGCACCAGTTTGCATACTGGAGACTCATTAATTCGTAGACTAGCTTAATTAACCTTTTAGCTGAGTTAATTCATTTGAGGAGTAAATTCATTTTTCGAGGAACATTTTTTTTTTGCAGGTTAAAAAGCTGAAGCAAGGGTTTTTATTAAATAATACATAAACAAAAGATATGACTAATTAATATTTTGATTTTCTTATAATTATTTTTTATTCTGAATTCACATTGGCTCTCAATCATTAACTGTGTGCACACACCAATTTGTATGCTATACGCACAAATGTTTGATTCATCAACATCTTCAAACTTCAGTATATGCACATTCTGTGTACAAATTGAGAGCATCCTTATACCATGTATACACACATAAATGGAGGAGTAGGGTTAGGTTTAGGGGGAGTCTGTGGGTGTACAAATATATATTTTCTTAGGGCTCTGTCAGCTCACATTTACTGTCAATAAAACACTAATAAATATGTTTCCAAGGTTGAGGTGGACAAGAGTAGGAGTGTGCATACGAATTTCATTGGCAATTGCTCTTCCCAAATTTGGATGTCCCAGAATTTGTTGAAACATAACACAAAAAAAAAATTCAATAATTTCTCATTTTTCTCATTGAGGAAGAACTTGAGTATAAACATCATTTTTACATATAGACCTAATATATAAGTGCCAATGATCAATCAAATCAAGTGTCCCTGTTATTTACAGTATGAACCAGACAGAGGCAAGAAAAGACTGCAAAACATCCAGGTTGGATGCTTTTGGAGGAGGCAGTCGGGAAATACGTCAAAGGAAGGAATGGCATCCACAAAGACTAAAAAGAAAGGAGGAAGAGGGAGGGGAATCGTTTTGATTTTGGCAGTACAGCCGCCTAAGTTTTCCCCAACTACCGAAACCCAACCACATGAACTTAAATGTCTAACTTCAAACCATGAAAAGGAATGACAATCCATTAATACCAGATATTTTCACCAGGTGTTAATGGTTCAGTTTATAAAAATATTCAGAATGGTGAATCCATATTTAGCTTTTCACAGCAGAATGTGTGGACAGGCTGGCAACAAAACAGTCTAAATTGAAATCAGAACCATTGTTTAGTTTGCTAGGAGGAACATGGCATTGTTCAGTGCTATGTGCTGACATTACCTGTGAACAAGAAACAAAAACAGCTTTGAATTTCTACTACATTATCCATCCATCCATCCACTTTCTATGGCCACTTATTCTGACGAGGGTCGCCAGTTCTTATCCCAGCAGGCGATGGGCAGTAGGCGGGGGACACCTTGAGCTGGCTGCCAGCCAATTGCAGGGTATAAAGGGACGGACAACCATTCACGCACCCAATCACATCTAAGGACAATTTAGAGTGTCCCATGCACATGATATACATGTTATTGGAATATGGGAGGAAGCCGGAGTGCCCAGAGAGAACCAATGTGGGCACCAGGAGAACATGCTAATTCGACACAAGAAGACCGGAGCTAGCTTCAACTTAACTCAGGACTGAACTGTGAGGCGGGTGTGCAAACCACCCTTCCAGCATGCCGCCACTCTTGCGTAATAATGATCCAAACATTTTATTAAATGATGTACCAGACAAGTTCCACTGGGAGGTTGTGTTGAGGCTCTGACTGTGTCATACTTAAACATCTGGTAGCGAAATTACCAAAACATAACAGCATGCAATTTAAAGCTTTTCCAGTATGAGCATGTCAGGACAACTCCACTTCAAAGCCAACACGGAAAGTATTCATCCTGACATGATGGCAGGAAAAGCAAACAGGACTTTAGGTTACATTAGGTTCGTTCGTTTTGGTTTCACAGTCAAGTCAAGCTAATTATTAACTTAACCAATTGTTTCTTTATCTGTAGGTTGACAAAGTGCACAAATGTGATTTCGGTCCAATCAATACTGACTGTGGCTATGACCTACAAACCTCATTCACTTGCTGACAATGAAAGCAGACAGCCATGATACCAACTCTGGTATTTCATTGGGGAAATAAAAAAAAAAAAAAACAGACATAACTATAGTGCACCATTCATGTTTAGCAAGTAAGTCACTTGTTATAAATCAACTGTACAAATGTTATACCTGTCTTGTGGGCAAATTAACAGGCATGCACCCACTTCATAATCTCTTTTCCAACACACCTCTTTGACTGTACTGAAAAACAAATTACCCAGATCAGCAAAATGTACAAACAATTCTATCCGCGTTTAAGCAATTCATTAACTCAGTCTGAACACGGGTATGGCGATAACTGAGTAATGTTTCTTTGATAATGAAGCAAATTCTATTATGGTATATTCAAAAAACACAGTCACACTGAAGCCTGAAGACTGGAACAAAATAAGGAAAAGATCTGAAAGATTAAATCAGTCATCAATCAGAACTATGGCACGATACAAAGCTGATGATTGTATGCAATTCCCATTAAGACTGTTTCAGTGACCATGACCCTGACCCAATCAGTCATTAAAATGAAAGACTGTGGGAGGAGCTTACCAGAGGCCAGACTCTACCGCGTGGTAATGTTTCCCTTGGGATACATTATTGAGGTTATTGTGAGCTTCAAATATGCTAAAACTGCCAATATAAAAAATGCTATTGGTTATTGGTGAGCCTGATAAAACACCACATTTTAGTGGCACATAGAGCATCTTTCCAGTGCTTGTGAATCTGAGCTATTCTTTTTCCGAAAAATCAATTGCATTTAGAAAAATGCATATAAGATTAACTAATTGATTAGTGTGCAACTTTCCTTGACTCCTTTGTGTAGTGGATCATAAGATATTTCTTAATTGATTTAATTACTCGCACATTGCTGTATCAGACTGTCGTATATGTCACAATACAGACAATCCTAAAAAGCAAACAGTATGTGGCAATAAATAAATAAAATAAACCTTCAGTAAGAGTCTTTGTCAAGGAAAAACACACTCCCACACACTGTCTTTTATTTGGACCATGAGATCAAGAGATTAAATCCTAAATGGAGGACTCCGTTGCAAGTTATGAAAGGCAGTCAAATTTCTATAAATGAGTAACACCATTTCACAATGCCTGGCACAATGGCAAAGTTCCTGGCGGCTCTCCATCTTGTTTTCATTTGTTTAGTCAACATCCACAATTGCAGCAAAACAAATTCGAACTGTCTTTCTCAGAATAACTATTATGACTATAACTAGTGTGTATATATATACATATATACACATATACACACACACATATATATATATATATACATATATATATATATATATATATATATATATATATATATATATATATATATATATATACACACACACACATATACATATATACATATATATATACATATACATATATATATATATATATATATATATATATACATATATATATATATATATATATATATATATATACACATATATATATATATACATATATATATATATATATATATATATATATATATATATATACATATATATATATATATATATATATATATATATATATATATATATACATATATATATATATATATATATATATATATATATATATACATATATATATATATATATATATATATATATATACATACATATATATATATATACATATATATATATATATATATATATATACATATATATATATATATATATATACATATATATACATATATATATATATATATATACATATATATATATATATATATATATATATATATATATATATACATATATATATATACATATATATATATATATACATATATATATATACATATATATATATATATATATATATATATATATATATATATATATATATATATATATATATATATATATATATATATATACACTTCTACTCAGTGTTTTCTGGGCAGACAATATTATCTTAACTTCCATCTTGCCATCTTCAAAGAAGGTCGGTGAGAGCATCTATCAAGGTTTAGTGCTGCCGGGACATATGAAGGGCACTGTAAGGTCTCCATTCACAGTCAAAGCAGTTCACAGCAGGAAAATTAAGAAAGCATTATGTGTATTTGACATACAACTAGATGTGTAGTTGAAATAATGACATTCAGGTCATTATTCATCAATAAAGGCTACGAAAGTTGATAGGTGGACTCAGTTTGTAGTAGTCAATCTAAATGTTAGGGCAGGGGTGTCCAAACTTGGTCCTCGAGAGCCGGTATCCTGCATGTTTTCCAGGTTTCTTTTCTTGACAAACCACAGGATCGTTATCAGGCTGATCATTTGAATCAAGTGCGTGGGAGAACGAACTTGCAAAACATGCAGGATATTGGCCCTCGAGGACCGAGTTTGGACACCCCTGGCATTAGGGCAAGTAAATTGGTCATAATTCCTACTTTGAATAAAATGTTTCCATATATCAGGCAGAAAAATAGGCAGGTGTTCTATATATTCATTATATCAACCTCCTCCTTGTCATTGAGCACAAGAGGGTTATAAATTGGTTATAACATTTCTGTAAATTCCAGACTATAAACCACTATTTTTTTCCCTATATTTTGAACCCTGTAGCTTTTAATATGATTCAGTTTTATTAAGTTTTACTGGAGTGCTTCAATGAGACAATACGTTCACCCACTCTTGACACATCTGACCAATATAATTACTGTACACGTCACGGCAGACCAATGAAATTGTCCAAGTTCGCCCTCCTACTGAATATTAATCAGCTCATTAAAACGCTCACAAGGGCAGAAACCGGGTAATGAGTGATAAAACAATGAGCGTAGTTTTGTGTTTAGCAATTGAGAGCATTAAACTAAGTCAACAATTAATTTCTAGATGTGATAATTTAGGGAAAAAATGAAGTTAAATCCTATATTAGCATTAGAACTGTTATGGAAGTTAATATTGAAAATATTAAACATAAATTGTTAGTTTTATCCATCCATGCATCCATCTTCTATAGCCACTTATCCTCACTGGTCGAGGGCTTGTTGTTGCCTATGTTAGGTTTATAGAGTTTTCAATAAAATAAATGTTTATAGACTGGCACAATGCCAAATTGGTTAGCACATCTGCCTCACAATGCAGAGGTCGTCTGTTCACTTTCGGCTTTGGCCTTCCTATGTGGAGTTTGCATGGTTTACCCTTGCCTGCAAGGGTTTTCTTCTGTTTCCTCCCACATTCATGTCACACATGCACGATAGGTATATTGAACATTCTAAATTGTCTTAAGGTGTGTTTGTGGGGGTGAATGGTTGAGGCTTTCTCTTCCCTGCAATTGGCTAGCAACCGGTTCAGGGTGTATCACGCCTACTGCCCGAAGATAGCAGGGATTTGTCCCAGCACGCCTATGACCCTTGTGAGGATAAACGGTCAAGATAACATTTGGAATGGCCATTTTCCTCAGGATAATATAAACAGAATGCAGGATTTTTGAAAAAGAATTCTACTTATTACATTTCACAATACATTTGACACTTTATTTCCCCAATTCACAATTTGTGTGCAACATCTCCAAATGACAATCAGCTAATACCATCCCAATTATAGTTTTGTAATTCATTGATATGTTGGCTTTCCTTATGTATTTATTCCAGAATCAGCTTTTTCTATTTTCCGTAGCAACAACTGCTCATTGTTTATTTGAGTGTGGTCAAGCAGTTTAGTCACTGGGACAATCTCATGCTCTCTGCCTGTATGAAATACCGCAGTTCACTGAAAACGCTCACAGTTTCCCACATATTTGCATTGTTCTGACTGCATTTGTCTCCATTGGTGTAAGGGTTTTCTCAGATAACAAAAGGCAATTTTTAAGTGATACATAGTTTTATATTACTACGGTGCAAAACTTCGATGACTATATTTCATTTTGATATAAGATTGACTGCTGCACAGTAATGAGAATACTATATAACTGACAAGTACAATTTTCTTCCACACCAACTTGTTTCCTGCCATAAGCTTCCCACTTCACACAGCTGCCAAATCATTTAGTGAATGCTGGAAATGTGAAAGTAATGTTCATCCTTTCTGCTCATGTTCCTAGATGACTCATGCCGGTTTTAACAATGACAAAATGACTTGAAAAATAGTTGTGTGACGACCTTATCTATCATCTTACTCATTTTGTAAGCCTGACCACTTAGTGCCAGGGATACCTTACATGGACAAAAGCCAAAAGCCTAAGGAAAAATAAATAATACCAATTAAAGGTTTGTCAAAGAGTATAAGAAAAGTCCTTTTCTGTTCCAACATGGCTATGGTGGGAAAATTGAGTCAAAATGTATTTGGAATAATTCTCAGTGACTAGACACAAATTCAACTGACTTATAGAAGCTTTACTATACTACTAAAAAAAGAATGATATATATATATATATATATATATATATATATATATATATATATATATATATATATATATATATATATATATATATATACACACACACACACACACACACACATATATATACATATACACACACACACACACACACACACATTTATATCTCAACTGGGAATATAATATTTATGTTAATGGTTAATCAGTTAATGGTTCAAACTGCTGTTGCTATTTGGCTCATTGACACTCGGTCAAGAATTACTCGGTGAACCTGATGAATGAGCCTCCAAGTTAGTCTAAATATATTGTACATGTTGGACAGCAGAATGTGAGTTTATCATGCCACTAAAGTTGCTGTAAACAAGATATGAGCTGTTGTTTTTCTACATTTAAATTAATTGAAGTCATTCACACACAACTAAGTCAGAAATGTAATAAATGACTGCCAGTTTGCTTCACATTATCTGCGCTGTTAGATTTCCAACAGTGAGTGCAAAGTACTATTCAGTGCATGCATGCCAAAGTATTAAGACTGTGGGGAATTAATTTAAAAGCTGGTAGCTGCACATGAGGTCCATGAGGGACAGAAAGATAATGAAGCTTCTTGGCTTAATGGACTCAACTCAGTTCGAAATCTGTTCCACTGGTATTACTAATAAAATCTGCATTGACCTAAATAAAACATTTTTTCCACCAAGTATAACATCTTAACATGGTTCAATGTGGTGCGGTTGAGACTGGTAAATCCCAATCTGTCTTGACCAAAGGTTGACAATATTGACAACTGTTTGAACAGCATAAATAGTGACATCATACAACCAGGGAGTGGAGAGCACTATGCCCCTTGGAAAACACCCGTTCCCAGAGTAGTACATGAGCACCAGTGAGAATTTTTCGAATGCTGCCACTGTCGCAATTATAAGATGTCAAAAACTAAATTGTTGATAGGCGTCACATTTTTTGATGGCATGCGGCATTAACCTGTCAGATGGGTCAATTTGTTCGGATTTGTTGGATTTATTATTATACTGGGAAACTTGGTGAAAACAGTGTTAACAGTCAGCCCTAAAAATTAGATTTGAGGAGGAAGCCGATTGGAATCAGACATGCCTGCAGTCTGAGAGATATTGTGGCAAAACGTAAATCATCAATCATTATTTGGAAATATTTCGGATGGGAAAATAACAGAACCTGAGTAAAGAGTTGTGGTTGTCGTGCTCACTTAGTAAAAATTGTGATTATGCAAGATGAATAACATGGCGTTTCTCAATCAATCTGTAGAAGTTACAGTTGCATTTGAGACATGCACATGCATACACATATTTGCAGTTATTTATAGGGTGATAACAATCATTGGGGCTCCCCCAATGCATTTTATGTACTCCCTTAAAGACATAGTTCTGATGATGGGTCTGAGTCAATATATTAATTTATCCTTGGACTGAAGGTTATAGTAAGCTTTAATGTGATGGGGAGAATATCTTTCAAATGTTAACAATAAATAAGTCAGAGGAATGTGAGACAGTTTCATGAAATGTTAACAAAAAGCAGACAGTTATTTAATGGAACTATGCTTGAAAACAGCAGCAGACTCACCAAGACTCGATTCTCTGTCTTGTCTCCTTTGATCTCCAGTTTGACTCTTTTCCTCAGTGACAATTTCACCTTCCTCCCTACTGCATCCCGCATGCTCTCTACAAACAAAAAGACGAAAGAGTTCAAGTCAGCATTGGCATTTATTTGAAATAGAGCACTAGCAGGGATGAATAAAATAATACATTGTATGAAGTTCACATCGTTGCATTCCAGTGTTAAATCGGAATATGTTACATTGGAATTTCTCCCTCAGGATTAAAGGGGGTTAATGCTTATATCGATTGTGGAAAATAATAACCAATATGTGGACCAACTGAATGATGTACCAATGTCCCAGGAAATGACCATGTTCTGAGTATTACTATTACTAAAGAGTTAACTATCAAATTACTTTAGATGGTAACAGCAGTTATATAAAGCAGTAAAAAAATATGTAGAATGTTACTGCACTCAGACACACATATTATGCAGCGTATGCTCCCTTCAGGTTGATTGTTCACACCCAGGAGAAGCACCAAAGTTGGCAAGCTGTCCTAGAGAGCAGAAGTGGGTCAGCTGCTTCTCCACGCTCTTCACACTACCACTCATCCATTCAGAGGGAGAATATACTTGAGCACATCTGTGCTGGCATGTATATCTTTGCCTACAGGCTTTTTCAGATCAAAAGGAAACAAATAATTAGGAAAAGCACTAAAAACAGTTCATCCGACTAACATGAGCGTCATTTCCTTGTGTAAAATCTTGCTGTCTGTACGCAACATGAGACCCTGAATATTTTAATGAGCTGGAGCAGAAAGAAACATTTTTTATCCCCCTGATTAAACTCATCTGAAACAGTGGTGCTAATTTTACCAGCCAGCCACCCCGTGGATTGAGTTACAGCATGTGCACTTGGGTTTAATTGGGAACATGAACCTCTAGTTCAAATTGACTCTTGTTTATAGAGTCCTAGTAGATACAAAGAGGTGTACTTTTGAGTAAATATCATATACTAATCGCATTAAGGAGACTGGATCTCGGAATGTCAGTGTCTTTCATACGTATCTGTTTTGTCTCTGCATCAAAGGTATGTATATGTATCCACTGCCTAGGGTTAAAATTGGCAATAAAACAAGTGATCATTACCATGTTTGTTTGATTGCACAAATCACATTACCTTAAAATTATTCATTAAAAAAAAAAAGCACAATGAATGCTACCATATAAAAAGTGAAAAACGACTGACAGATTTTCCAGATATTTAGTCTATCATGAACCACAGTATTCACTCATACGACTGGGCAGTAAGTCAAAAAATATATTGTTTAACCTTATTGGCCACATTGAATTTGATCACATCTTGTTTTTAAATTGCAAGTTTTAAAACATTTGCGCTGAAAAATAGTTAAACTATAGAATAGTTCCACGGGTTACTCAATTTTCTTCAACTGTACAACAAATTCAGAAGATTATAAAATAACACATTGAATGAGTTTACAGTCTTGAGTGTTTGAGAATGTATGTAAGGTGTAGAAAATGTTTTAAATAATTTCTTGGGAATAATGAAGGCACCTTTAAAATGTGACCATAATCATTTAGATTTGCTCCAACAGGCGGAGTTAACATCATTGCGACTTGCAACTTGGAACACTGCATGATGAAAGGATTGATGGCTCCTTTACTCCTGTGGATTTACAACTACTTAGTGGCAGCTAAACTGTTAATACTAAACTGTATGTGCTGGCAGTAGTGGCAGTTTATACATGCATAGTAGGTTAATTGTGCACTCTAAATTGTCAATAGATGTGAATGCCTTTATATACGTTGCAACTGACTGGCAAACAGGTAGAGTATATCCTGCCCCTCACCAAATATCAGCTAAGAGGCAGACTTCTGATAGAAATTAATAGAAACATTTATTCTTTTTGTCCTCTTTATGTTTTTCTTTTCTACAATGTTCAAAAACAGACAAGAAGCAAAACAAAATACATCCCAAACCCCAGATGCAATCAGAGCCTTCTTTTATTGGCTGCAAGAATGTAGATACATAAAAATGAGCCAATGCATGTTGCTACTAAAAGAACTAAAAAGACAAGTTATATTGGCATGTGAATAATTTCACCAAATGTGTACACTTTATGGTAAGTGAACAAATTGAAAATTTGAGTTGCCTTTCTGCAAGCACGTGGCTCATAAACTGATGGGATGGAATATTTTGCATGACACTGAATCACCGGCATCAGTGAATGAATGTTCCGAACAAGGGTGATCATCCACACAACGCCTCACATGACATGTGATTATGACACATTCCTTATTGTGCTCAATGACTGCATGGTAGTGTCGATTATTTCCCTATACTGCACCATAAATATAAGATTCATTGTGTGGATGATGCACAAGACAAGCCAATATAGCCAGTGAAGTCATCTCTGATGAAGTGCCTCCATATCATTTCCTGAACACCGCATGTCCCATTAAAAGGGTGAAGGGTTTGTCCATAGATGGGATGGAAAGTGCTAGTGCTTGCCCAAGATTGCACCAAGGTGTCAAATACTAACTGCTTGGTCAAACAAAGACAGTTAAACACGCAGCAGCATAACTGGGGGAAAAGTAAACGTCAAATGAAACAGTATGTGGGGGTCAGAGTAGCACAAAACGAGTCTTATAGTTTTAAAGCTGCAACTAAACACCATGGACAGACAGTCACGTCAAACTGGCTACACTTCTTTTATACTTATGGGTACAATGGTTTTTCACTGAGATGCTACATTTGAAAAGGGTGTCAGAATTTGTGTCTGTAAACCTATATCCAACCACTCATCATTGGATGATTGTAAAATGTTTAAACTCCACTGCAGTTGACAAACTGTTTCAATAACATTCCATTAGTGCTGACAGCTGTCAGAAAGAAGATATGTTTTTAAAGTCAACAGCAACAATGATAATTTATTTTTTGGGCTTGTCGGCTGGAGTAAATATTTGTTACTTGCTATATAGTAGAGGCATGTAGATGGTAATCAATCACATTGCCTTTGTGTATTTCAGGTAACATATTTTTTTAAATATTTTAACAGTTCATTCTTAAAGGGGGAGTCAAGTCAAAATGCTATTTGTAAAACCAGACTAGACTAAACACAGCATTATGATTAGTAATTGTTTGGGGAATAGGGAATGAGTTAAATAGCAAAATACACCTGATTTTAACCTTCTGGGCGGCCATTTTGCCACTTGCTCTTGTCCATAAATGACATTACAGGCTCAGGTGACAACAAGCCACGGCTCAGCTGTTTTCTGAATTTGTTCCTGTGGCATTTGGAAGTTAGAAATGTACTGTGACAGGGAATTCTTGATGTTTGATTTTTTGCTGTGCGCAACTAATTTATTCCCATTTAAAAAATCATCATCATCATCATTCTAGTCCACAGATTTGTCCCACAAAAGATTTGGTCATAAATGTATTTAATTATAATTGTTAAAGTTAAATTACATTTTGTAGTCCTGGTGGTACTTTCAAAAGCACTCACCGCCTTTATACCCAACTACCACCAGAATTAAGGTTATACCAGCACATTGTGGGCCTTGGAAAAGGACCATGATACTCAATAACAAATTTGTTTTGGCTCATTTGTGTAGGCTGTGCTGCAGTTATCTTCGTATCTGCAGTAAAAGCACTTGTGAGTACCATTGTGCAAAGGAATCTAAACATGACTTGTCCATAGTTAAGCAGGACTGCTTCTCCAACTGAGACAATCACACTATTGTCTGCCACTGTCGGGCACAATGAGAGGCTGTGCAGTGTTGCAGGGGAACAACACGCCACGTTCGCACCGACCACTACACATGCACACGCGTGGGTCTGACATGAGCGTTGAACACATGGCCACAAAAGCTGAGCTTTACTCACCTAGGAGCTCTTTGGGGACCTCTGACACGTCCTCGCTCATTTTGTGCTCACTTCAGTATCCACAGCACGACGCTGAGTTTTTTTCTTTTCTTTTTTTTCGTTGGGGTAGGAATGAAGGCAAAAGAGGGAGAAAGCCAAGTGTAAGGTAGTGCCACACTACCGCCTCGCCGGTGTTTCTCGTGCCGGTTACATGCTCGTATTCCCCCGCAGTGTCCGGACAATATGTCGGCTTGGATCCGTGGAGAGCATCGCTTTGTTGTAAGCCAAGGGGTTTTAGGATGACGTGAGTTGGCAGAGAGAAAAGTACGCTGAGGAGCCCAGATGAACCGTATCTCCGGAGGCACGACGGGACAACATCCTCCCTCGCTGTCTCCCTACCGTAAAGCTGTCTGTGGTTGTTCCGCGACAGCCAATGGTGGAGACCGGGAGTATGAGCCCCTCCCAGGCCAATGATGCGACAGAACCGATCGTGGCTTTGCAAAAGGGGGCGGTGGTTGTGCTCGTGTCAGACGGATGATAATGAGCTTTTAAAGTAGGCTGCTACTACAAGGAAAACCGACCCGGAGCGGAAGACCAAGCCTAAGCTTAACGGCTCACGTAAACTGACGTAAATTAAAGCCGATCATTTTCTAAATAGTACAGTCAAGGAAAAGTTGTTCTTTTCAATTATCTTAAAAGACAACAAGTGCAGACATGTCTGTCTGCTTTTCTCTTTTTCTTCATTAAAATAAATGAACTCGAGAAAGGAGATTGTGACATCTTGTGGTTCATTAATGAATTGCAGGGGCTTAGCCCCCCCCCCTCCCCTCCCCTCTTTCCCCCCATTCTCCATGACGTCGCACATACTTCCGGGTGGCGAAAGCCCTCCGTAGTCATAGCTATTTCAATAAAAACGAAATTGTGGAGAACTAACAAACACACACACACACACACACACAAAAATAGTGTAAACATATTTGACTGATATCTGAAGCTTTAATATTCAGTATTATAAATTACAGATTATTGGATAGTGCAATTTTTGCAAAATGTGATTTTTATTTAGATTCACTGTATATTCAATTACTTTCAGATATCAATTGAGGACTGGAATGTATATAATTACCAAAAGAATAGGTTTCATCAATGCAAAGTATAGTTTTGAAATGTAGTCATTGGTCAAATGAGAATAAATGTGTTAAAGTACAGTTTGGTTCCTGCCTTTCAATCTCTTTAAGTCTTTTGTGCAGTTTCCCTGCCATGGAGTTCAGCTGACAAGCGCCTAACATGCGTGGCAGTTTCTCCAGCTGCTCCTTTGGGGCGTTATTGAGCCACATCCTTATTCGATGCAAATGATGATGTCGCCGTGAATTTTGAAGCAAGAAGATACGCATGGCATCCCTTTCCTCCCCCGACTTGTCGATATATCTGTTGAGAAAGGGATTGATAATAAATGCTATAATGAACCTACCGCAAATACTTCAGTGTACAGTACAGACTTAAGTGAGGGCTCACCTGTTTAGAAATCTCTTCATTTTCACCAGGCGCATTCTGTGCATACTAAAAAATCTTGACAAGAAGGTCCTAAGCAGGTCACCTGGAGAGGAAAGCCAAAGCATCAATACTAGAAAAATCAGTGATGCCAAAGAATACCTTATTCAATGATGGTGTGGAAAATGTATGGAACAAAAAACCTTTATTCCTTCAATTGTTTGTTGGATGACAAGTTTAGACATTGACTACAGTGTTCCTGTTCCTGTTTACATTTCTACACTAATTGTTTATTTTCTTGCAGTCTGCTCAAAATAAATTAGTAAAACTGGGAATTTATATTCAGAATTAATTCATATTACTAATTTTGCCCAAATCTTGACTCATCTCGTTCTCAGGGACTTAATTTCATGAGATATAATGTCTTGTGGGATTTTATGTCTCTTATGATATGATAATAATGTCTTGTGGGATTTTATGTCTTTTATGTCCCATCCCTAATGGTTCATGTTATTGCTAAATGCAGTGCCTACAGCCAAGAGTGGCAAGACTTTCTTAAAGCCCAATTGTAAATGGATTAGTGTTTCTACACTAGCTGTCCCAGTTAGAGTCTGTTCCACATTCATAAGCGTGTTGAATCAGACCAAACGTGAAGCAGGTTACAGGGTACATCAAAGAGAAAAAACATTACCTCCATTTGCTAGGTCCTCACAGAGGCCACACGTTGTGTCATGTGCTGCAGTGCCATTGAGGAGCACAATCTGCCCATCGACACACTCTTTGTGCTTGGCACACGCCTCCACGGCAGAAGAAGAGGCAGAGAAAAAGCCACTTTTGCATTTTTGACATACCGTGTTATTTTGTGATGTACCTGGGGGAAAAAAATAAACTTGCTAATTTCACAGGCAACCAATTTCACATGGGGGTCAATGAATCTAACATACATGTTAATGGATTAAAACCCATGCAAAAAAGAAAATATGCAAATTCAACAAAGTATTGGGTCTGTGCTGAGATCAGCTGCTTACCAACTACTACGTTGGTTATTTGGGGCTTTGTTATTAAATGCAACACGAGGAGGATAAACCAGAGCGTGTCCAGTGGGCAAGTACAAACTGTGTGCCTCATAAAACCTACCTAGCAAAAAAAAATAAACAAATGTCTGGCACAAGCTTGTAAATTTGTACTTGCAAGCTGTAGCTAAAGCAGCCAGCCATGGATTTTCTATCACTACCAGTACTTGGATGGGCCAGTCGTTAACTGAACAACTGGTTAACAACGAGTGCTGGGTCCAGAATGGGAAAAAAATGCAACCCGTTTATTATAATAGCGTTGTCTTTTTATATATATATATATATATATATATATATATATATATATATATATATATATATATATATATATATATATATATATATATATATATATATATATATATATATATATATATATATATATATATATATATATATATATATATATATATATATATATATATATATATATATATATATATATATTTGTTGTTGCTTGTTTACTTAAAACGTTAAAAGGATTGAAATGTACACCTTTAATCAGGACGCCGTATCCGTGGGCGCAGTTTAAATGATTGTAGCAGTAGTCTGCCGTCGTCATGTAGTAACCCTCCTTGCAGCGACACACTCTATTGTTGCGGGGGCCGCACTCGATCTCCACCTCCTTGTTGCCGCTGTTGCAGAACTTGTTGCAGTATAGACACTTGGGCAGGTAGTTCCATAGCTCCGTGAAGTGGCCCTCTGTGCACGGCTTGCACTGCGTCTGCGTGGCTACAGTGCAGTAGGCAGACATGTGAGTGCCGGGAGGACACTTGTTGCACGCGAGGGTCTTCCCGGTGGATGGATCTCTGTACTCAAACGTGGGAGGGGACTCTGTTGCCGAGTCGTGACAGAGAACGCCACATATCAGCAAGACCAGCAGCGACACGAATAGCTGTGGAAAACACGGCTGATAAAAGGTAAGTCAGTTTTTTACGAGTGACTTTGAACGCAACGCGATCCCTCTACTTACCATGGTGATGTTGAGTTTCATATGTCTGGACTTGACAGCGTTGACACTCACTTATATAGGCTACTGTAGCATCGAGCACGGAACATTTTACTTTTCACTAAAGGTCAAACCACTTCTACTTCTATTTGATGGGAAGTGTTTTAATTCCCGAGTTTGCTCAATTGAACAAGATAGCAATTCATCAGAGGTATTTGACAGAAAACCTGACGTGTCTACAAAAAAAAACATCCCCTCTTTCATTGGAACTGAAATTCACCTTCAATCTTTTTCAACAATCATTATCAGTGGCGTCTCTAGCATGAAAAGTTGAGTAGGGCACAAGAGTGGGGACGAGCAACAAAACCATAATACATTCTATTTCAATTCAAGAACACAATTCTTCTCATTGTTAGCTTTACAAATTAATTCTATGATTACAAGCTTTAAAAGATTCCCGATGAAAGTGACAATCATTGGAGTTGTTCACTCTTTGAATAGAAAGGATGCATGTCGATCTTTCAACTGGGCAAACTTGTCAAAAACACATTTGTCAAAGTCCAATAATCCATGAATACTTCATCATACAGTCGCTTGTGCATTTAATCTCTACTGGCCCATTGAGTCTTGTAAATAAATGTCTTGATCCTTTTTACGTTGATTTTTTTTTTTTCTGACTCAGTTGCTGTCATTGGAGTTGTGACGATCATATTGAGCAGTAACAAAGTTTCAGATGATGGAACATCATCAACTGC
This sequence comes from Hippichthys cyanospilos, assembly GCF_059441005.1. Taxonomy (NCBI): domain Eukaryota; kingdom Metazoa; phylum Chordata; class Actinopteri; order Syngnathiformes; family Syngnathidae; genus Hippichthys; species Hippichthys cyanospilos. The sequence goes on from NC_142371.1 coordinate 5,484,817, forward strand.
AGCAGAGACAGGGTGTTTCCAGTATGCAACTCTGAGTGACAGTATAGGAGAGTTTAGTTGTACATTGTAGATGTTGTAGATGTTGTAGATTTGTCGAACTTACTGAAAAGTGTGCTGACCCATGGGCCGGAGTGTTATAAGGTGACATTTGCAAAATCTCTCTCATCTTAAGCAAACCACGGTATCACAAGCTTACTTCATATTTGCTACAGTGTTTGTTTTCCTCCGTATCATCGGTGCTGTCTCTCTCTCTCTTGAAAGATGTCATCTACCTTTTTTTTTTAAATCTTTGAATCCTTTTGTCGTCCATGTAGCGTCCAGTGATTTTCGAATCACACAGTTTTCCATTTCCTCTTGAATCAATAGGTTGAATGTGCGGATTTTGTCCTTTCCTGGTTCGATAATATTAAAATCCACCATCTGATGCCGTCCTTAACGTCTAATTTCTAATGTTTGCCCAAGTGGCAAAGTGCTTAACTTACTCTTTATGAAAGCATCTACATCATTCATATTGATGAGTTGCTTTTTTGTCCTTTAGGTTACCTTTGGGTTACAATGAAAACCTAGCTAGCTTGCTGCCGCTAGCCGCCAAATCTCAACAAGTTTGTTACGTCTTGCATCTATTTTAATTGGCTGATTTTGGCCCCAGGGCCACATTGAGCGGGCCCCAATGGTTGTCTCCTGAGAGCGGCTGAAGACATGCGCACAACGGTTTTGGTGGCTGGTCACTTTAACAAATGCTCACAGGCTGGCCCTATTTGAGTCGCAGTTAGAGAAATTGTGTTTGGCTTTGGCAAAACCCTTGAATTATGCAACATGTTTACAACGGATTGGCTTTGGTAACATAATTGGTTGTCATCATCATGAATATTATTATTCAGGATATTATTTACAGATTATTATGCTCTTAAATGAAGACAATTATTTTGAGCCTGCAGTGCTCCACTAGCGCCATCTGGTGGGCCCAGACCGTACTGGCTCTAAATGCAGAGATGCCACTGATATTGATAGTATTTGTAATTGTTTTATACAGGCATTAATATATCGATATTAATATAGTAGAAACGTTTATTCATTTCAAGTCAATTTGAAGTGAAACGTATACAGATTCATACGATTATTACAAACATCGTGATTTTTTCAAAGGTTGTAATACAAAATCCAATTCTAATGATGTAGCGATGTGTAGAATGTAAATAAAAATATACTATACAGTAATTATTTTTTCAAATATTGTTCAACATACATTCAATTGAACACATTAAAGACAAGATACTAAAAGTTCAAACTGATAGACTGTTGCAGTCTTCTTTTTTGCACGTCTTATTTCAAAATTTAGGCCTGCAACGTGTTTAAAAAAATAAAAAGCAAGTATGCAAAATAAAAGAATAGCAAAGTTGAGGAATATACATCCCCTACTGTAAGTGTTGCTCCATCTTTTGTTTTCAAATATCCCTCGCTTAGTTTTACACTACCACATAATATTCATTGGCCTGTTTCTGGTATTTTAGTTTTGCTTCCAAGCATAAGCTAAAATGGATTTTTAATACAAAACTAAATGTTTTGTTTTAAAGTCATTTTCTTTTTATTTTAGTTAAGATAAATTTCACCTGGGAGTGCTCTTGAAGACTATTTACACTATAAGCATAAATTTCTGCTTGTTGTGAAGTGAGATGAATACTGTATATTTTAATTCATGCTCACATATAAGTATGTTTGAAATTAAATGTAAATCATCATTAAAGATGTTTAATACTACTTTCCCTTTTCAAATGGATAGCAGTAGGATTACCCAACCCTTGAGTAGAGCGATCATTTTAAAGAAAGATCTACCGAGTCCAATATAGCATTTTTCCTAAACTGTCATGAAATTAACAGAAATGTTCTATTTGCAATTTCTAATTTGTGTTTGTCATATTCAATTTCAACACTTTTTCTGTCATAAATTATTTGCGTTAAATCCTGCGCTTTTTCTGCCACAATGAGAATGTTGTAAGTTGCAAATTTTGGTTCCTTGCACATTAAAAGGGTGACCAATTTTTCCGGTTTCCGGTTTTTCAGTGGTGCAGAACCACAATGAATACAACTTTTAATACTCATACGAAGCTGAATTGCACATTTTGTCACCTCTTAGTAGTACACTTGTGCTGATTTGTTTGCATTCCTCCAAAGAATCTTTGCACAGTCAGCCAAATGTGATATTGCAAAATTACAGTTTACAAAAATTACCGATTTAAGGACTAAAGTTTTGGTTTCTGTCTTGCTTGCTGTTTGGAAAAATGATTCACTCATGATGATTCAGTTTAATCAATTTACGGCAATTTTTCCGCTGAACAAAACTCCCAATGATCATTCATGATGACTCATGATTACTTGTGTTTCATTCTATACAGCATGCTTAAAAAAATGTCAAGGCACAGCAGAAAAAGTCCAATCTTTTATGAAAGCAATGCATTTGTACAAATCATTTGCCATTAGTGTTACGCAGTGCATATATATATTTACATATACAACAATGTTCATAATATTAAAAGTGAAAATGTTCATAATATTAAAAACGATAGTAAAAACAAATAATAAAACTCATTCCCCTTCAAGAAATTGCAGCATTTAAATCCAGTATTTCATCTAAAGCAGTTTTAAAAATCAAGCCTTTACATAGAACGGAAAGTTAAAGTTCCTTATTTTAAATAAAACACAATTTTACATTCATAAAGCTGACAATTACAAAATAAAATTCTTATAAGCTTCACTTGCCAGCAGTCGCAGACAAAAGCAACAAAAGACATACAGTTATATAGCTCTAACCTGGATTTCATTATGAAATCAAATTCTTCCTCTCAAATGGCGAGAAAGCAATAAGAAAAAAACAAACACAATTTTCTTGCCAACTTTTCATAAAATTAGCACTATTTACATTTTAAATAGTTTTTATGTCACCTTTTATGTCACTCAAACCATTTCCATGAAATATTTTCTGAAGATCGATATGGTGGGCTTATAGTAATTGATCATACAGGTATAATTCATGAAAAGGCCGAAAGTTGGCAAAAGTACTAGTGTTATAACTAGTCAGCCTTATATTATATCATTACATTACTACAAGAAATACCATAAGCATTGCTTTATATGTGTGTTTTATCTCCTTAAGACTTAAGTCATTAATTGACATTGACATGTATAAGTGTCAATTGCGTTTTTTTTTTTTTAACTGGGGTTGGCTTGGGAAGTGTCTGATGCTGTCCCACTGGACACTGGCTGTCCCACAAAAAGTACTGTGGAGTCAAAACCAGTAGGTGTTATGGATGTCCCATTTTCGATAATACATTAGCAGAGTTTGTGAGTCCATTGGGACAAATGGCTGCATTTTGCATTTTGATGCATTTTGATTTTCATTCTACTGCTGAAAAGAATGGAAAAATGCAGAATCAACCCCCAGGGTGAAAGATGAGCATCTAATTCTTTCATTTGGCAGAGTCAGTGTAAAGTACAGTATATTTAATCATTGAACGCATTATCCTGTGGGTCTTGAAACGGTTAAATCCTCTCGGCTGGGACGGAAAAATTTACACTTGCCCCCCCCCCCCTCCCTAAAAAACAAAAAACAAAAACAAAAACAATAATTATTCAGACCTATTTCAATGCCAGAGGTAATGTTAATTTTAAATTACAATTATTGCGACATCATTTAGGCGTACCTATTTTTTGCTTAGTTTAACTAATTTCGGTGTATGGGTGTATGTTTATGTAATTCGTGCTTCTGCCGCCTCAAAGTTTAGTGTGAACTGAAGTTAGGGAGGGATATTAAAATCAAGACAACTAATTTACCGTCAACAACTGTTGACTTTGTGGAATTCACTTGAAAACCTGAGTTCAGAACATACAGAGTGAGGTTTTTCCCAAACCATCTATTTATTCATTAATTTTCTGTATTTGTCCTTGTTCGGGTTTGCAGGTAAGCTCAGATCGACAGACAGTATCTGACGGCAAAAAGCAATGTGCAGCCTGGATCGATTGTCAGTCAGTCACAAGGGACATTTAGACACACCACGTGAATAGTTGCCGCTCAATATGAATATTATTCGCACCGAGCGACAATTTAGTCTCCAGTTAACCTACCATATTCAGGTAAACTTCCATATTCAAATGCATGTTGCATTTAAATAGGTGAGGAAGCCTGGAGAAAACCCACTTTGAGAAAATGCATACTCCACAGATTGAACTCTGGATTTGAACATTGAACTTTAAAACTGTGGCAGATGTGCTGGCCATTTTATATACTAGTTGTTATTAATTAATTTTTCTTATAGTGTATACATAAATGTATTCAAATGCCCATGCCTAATGCAAAGTTTTCCCTCATTCATTGAAGGGCTTAAGAGTTTTAAATTGCAACTCATCCTGCAGCATGCTTACAAACATCTTCTCGTACGTCTTGCGTGTGGAGGTGGACCCGATGATGCGGCTGATCTTCTTCAGGCCCTTAAGAAGGTAGCGAGGTGCCCCTTTGCTGCGTAGCACCCTCAGACTGTAAGAAAGGCCTTTGACTAGATCCAGGTCAAAGTTGGCTGTCTTCCAAAGGTGGAGGAGTTGCAGGATGTACTGCTTGGGGTGACAAGCAGTCACTAGTGCTGACACATCCTCCCGGTGGACTTTTACCCCTGGCAAGCTGTTCGTCACCTCCAAGAGGTCAGTCAACGTTAAGTTTTTCATGCTGTTGCAGCGGGAGACCTTTCGTTCGCAGTGGTTCACACCTGTGTAGAAGAAAAGGGTGGGGGTGTGTACAGCTTTGATCATCGTCGACTTGTACATTTGGGCAGCCTGTTGGTTGTTTCACGTGTTGAGTTAATATGAACACTAGGAATGCACCGAAATTAAAGTATTTGGCTATAAATAGCGAGAAACGCTTGGCCAAAAACCGAAACACAAAAAAAATCATTTTGAATCAAACTAAGCAATTTTCTTTGGGACCGGACTGTATTGTTGCTCTGTGATGTGATGGCAATACAAACGGAGTTGGGGAGACTCAGGCAAGCCTCACTGCTAACACAGTTAAAAAGGACGAGAGCTATTGCATTGATGCCATGTATTACTTGGTGTATTTATTTTGAGGTTGGCCTTCGGAACATGACGTTGGAGTGTGACATGGTGACGTGAAGTGTCCTTTTTTTTTTTTTTTTTCCAACCTGCTGAAATGCTTTTCAACAGTAGTTGCCTACCAAGCGACGCCGTGTGAAATTCCCGACAGACACCTGCTGGTTTTTGCATCATCACTTCTTTACATTTAGAATGTATTTTTCAGTTTTGTGTTTCGGCTAAAAACTGAAAATGCTTTTGCCTTTTTTGGTGGAAAATTTTCGGTGGCTGAAAAGTCGATGCATGCCTAATAAACACATTTGTATAGCATCAGCTATGTCTTGGTTGATAGTCATATAAAAGGCGAGAGTAATCATAAATTTGTTAGCATCTTAAAAATACCTTTTATAATGCCATAGAGCTTGTCCTGGTCCTTGTTCTGCTGCCTCCACAGCCGGAGCAGTTGGAGAACTTGCTGCTGTGGAGAGCAGGCCTTCTTCAGCCTCTCCACACTCTTACCATCCACCCTCCGGCCCGGAAGACTCTCCAGCAGACGTTCTAGGGGTACAGAGGACAGCTGCGGGGAGGCGAGTGACTGAAAGATAGCCTCTTCACACAAGAAGACATCTGGAACAAGATCGAAAATGATTATTAGTATTATTATTATAATAAACCATCATCATTTAAATCCCTTTCCAAACAGTAAAGTAGCTACATATTTGCACGTCATTGTCATTCCATAAATTAACCTCTCTAAGGTATGAAAGCATATTGCATTCACTTGTAAAAATTAACAATCTGCTTATTCTGATCACTGTTTAGGTTATGTTTTTTGGACATATTTTAAACATTTTTAACAACAAAATAAATAACTCAGACACACAAGCCATTGCCATACACTTCCATATTACTTAGGCAGTCTTCTGGGTTTTAATATTAGTTATTGTCATAGAATTCTTTCTTTAAGATGTCTGTTCTTTTCAAATTTTAACAAATTTTTTAAACAGCTTTTGAATGCTTTGCAGGATTATACAATGAAATTCAGTATAATTAACAGCTTAACACCTGATGTAGCGCATAGACTATACGACAAACCAGATTTAGATACTGAAATGTTGTGCATAGCAGCCTTAGAAAATGAGTGGTATCGCTCAGTTGGGAAGGGAAGGATTCAAAAATGCCTTCTTTATGTGTGTGTGTGTGTGTGTGTGTGTGTGTGTGTATATATATATATATATATATATATATATATATATATATATATATATATATATATATATATATATATATATGAACATGCCCCCAAGGGCCTCTTGATTTTGAAATTTTTGTAGAAAAAAGGGCCTACCTTTCATTAAAAATTCAATTTCGTTCTTTGATCTCTGCTTTTGTGGTTTCATTCACATGAGACATAATTCAGATTTTTGTTGAATCCAATCTTTTTGTCTGGTTGTCATTAAAGTGTATTTGGCTTGACAAGGTCAAATGAGTGTAATCTGAGTATCAGTACTGCAAACGCTTCCAATGCATAACATCGCTGTCTGGCACAATCATGTCCAAATATGGTCACTTTATTTCCCACAAATTGATACAAATGCTACATCCTAACGTTTGTCTTTTTTTTTCTTTTTTTTTTTAGGCAATATTAAATAAAATGAAGCAGTGTTTATATAGTACCTTTAATCAATACCTACAAATTCATTATTGATTTTTTTTCACATTACATTTTTGGTAACTCATGCAGGATGGCATTTTTTTCTGAAAAATTTTGGTCGCAGGATGGCATTTTTTTCTGAAAAATTTTGGTCGCAGGATTTCTGTCGGATTGTATTTTGGATGGAAAACAACAAAAACAAAACAAAAACATACTCAAAAAGAAAACAAAAAAGCAGAAATAACCTGCAGTGAGAACAGCCTAAATCTGGTCAGAAAACAGGACTAAAGAAAATCCCCTGCCCCGAGGAAGGGAAACAATGACATTCCAAAAAGAAATCAACCAGACTAATTTGATCTTGTAACGTGTGCGGTATACCGTGAACAACTGATGTGTACAATGGACCTCCTTCCCTCAGGTTCTCACCTGTGTGGCACAATGTATGTTGATGAGCACAATCTAAGGCCATAATTTGGTCTTGACTCGCACAGATGCTGTCAGAAGAGGCCGTCCCCCATCTTAAAGTCTTGAGGCCTGCATCTGTGCAGTTTCGGTGGGGTCGACATGGTTCTGTGGAGGAGCTGCTGCTGGAGAAATGGTCAGCGGGGCATTGCTTGCACACAGTGTCACTCAATGGTGTACCTGTAAGAACCAGAAGTCTTTATTAAGCCAAGGTTTGTATTCCATACTCGAAAAAAAGTCAGGCCACACCACCAAACAAAAATGTTACAAAAAGTGGATACATATTTCAATGTATGTCACTTCTACCACTTGATAGAAAATCCCTGGCATAAATAGACCAAACAACACCATTAGTAAATATCGGTGATTCAGTTTTGGATCGGGTTTTTTGCCTGGGAACAGATGATGATGTATCTTGGCACAATAATATCTGTTCTACAGTGCTACAGTAAATCCACTGAGACATGGTTTACATGACAATGACAGAGACGCTAAGCAAATGACAAAGCAAATGATTTTAGAAGTTATTTCAGATGATCAAATGACTACATGTTGCTGTTTTATGTTAAGGTGCGGTGATACAGTATGATTCTGAGGAAGCCAACCACATCATGGGCCTATGTCATTATGAGAGTGACGACATTACTGTAGAAGCTACTCAGTGGGCTTATTTTTGCATGACCGTATATTTTACTGGAAACAAGAATAAAGTGTAATTTGCCTTAAATTCAGTGGAACGTCTTCATTCAAATTTCTTAACATTGAACCATTTCACCCAAAATGTTGTCAGAAATGTGCTAGTGATACCAAAGAGGAATTGTTTATTTAACAGGAAATTGTGATTTATTTAGGAAGTGTACACACTTCTCTGCCCTGGCTGCTCAGTAAAATTATTTTTAATGTCACTTATGCCACTTATCTTCAATGGAGTCACGGTTGCAGTTAATTCAGTTTGCATTAGGACTTTCCGACTCCAGAACTTATTTTTCTTGTTTCTTGTTTCAAATATGGCTTACTGCATAGAAAAACTATGAATCTAGCTGCCAAGTAGGTTCCTCATATTTTATTTAGGACATCCATACTCACTTGTATGCGTATTTTAGACCAACATATGCAAAATTATTTGTCTGCTAAGTGCACAAGTCACATTGTGGGTGATGTGTGTCACAATCACATCCTCATTCTGCTTCTTGAAAGTGGGACATGTGGGACATTGAACTTCATTATTCAGTTTCAACACTTGTTTCGCTTCATTTTGCACCTTGTAACAACATGCAAAGTCTGGCACAAAGTATGGTCTAAATGTGTGCAGGGCTGGACTTTATTTTGGTATCTTCCAATAGAAAACGGCACTTTTCACGCATAACTCCCACCCCCACTCCATTGTGCAACCCTCACAGTGAGCGCTGCAACATTTCATGTGGCGGTGTCTCCCATTTTTACTAATTATATGATACCATATGAATTGGAGGGCTGGGAAAAGAAAGTTGACCAAGGCAGGTCTGTTGACTAAATATAGGTCTCCTAAAAATACGTCCATAGTGTACAGCCACCTCAAGCAATGTATCCTCACTGGAGTAACTTTTGAAGCAATCAGAGTGTGTAAAAGTTCTGACATCCCCCACAATTCAAACGGGACCTGGAAAATAGGAACTGAAATCTGATCGATTCAAATACTAGTTAAAAGAAGAGAAAATACTTTTGAAAATAAACACATACAATATTTAATAATATTCATCCAAAGTTTTACATGCTGGGCAGTGCTTTGAAGGCTCTGCCTGCACATAACTGCTATATTCATGGATGCACGCAACTTGCAGTGATTTCAAACGGGTGCTTTCAAACGGGTGCAGACTTCTACAGGTGGCTGAAGTAAAAATTTCTAGGGAGATTTTTAATAGTTGAATTGAGTTCTTGAGTATTACTATTATCCTATTATCATGTCTGTTCGAATTCTTAAACAAGTGCATCAAGGCTTGAGTTGGTACAGAAAGATATGTAAATTGTTTTCCCGAGTGCAGCTGTTGTCTATGAATATAAAGCCCACTGTGTATTTGCTACTTTTGAGAGAAACCTACATTTTAGTGAAAAGCAAAAGGGCATGTTAGGTGGCCAAGTGGGAAGAAGCTGAGTCACATCAAGGCGGCAAAGCATTGGTTTTTGCTCATCTTGCGGTCTTAAGCCCTCAACCGCATTTATGCCCATCGCATAAGGAGCCATACAGTTTAGGGAAGGGGAAACCCCAGTAATGCCATCCCACGTCGAGTAAAGTTGTCTCCTATTTTACTATGGCGGTGTGTGAATTACAGGGTATTAAGAATAGCGGGTAAATGTCATAGATGCAGGCAACGAGGCATACTGTATTTAATGCAAAATGTGGTCCAGAGGAGAGCGATGGGATGGATTTGTTTTCATAAAATAACAGTTGACGCAAGCCGTGATGACTCAATAAAGTACTGCACCGTGCAAAAGATCCCGTGTAATCTAAACGGAACAACTCATTCAGAAACAAAGGAAACTCTATTCATGATTGAACTTCCTTATCAGGGTAATTGAAGGGACAGTGTGTAAAATTTTGACCGTTTTTCATTTAAAAACGAATAAATTAAATGATTGTAAATTTCAAAAACTTGCAAATTAATGTGTTCTTAATGACCAACAGTAGGTTTTGTCAATGTGACGAACGATGGGATGGATTTGTTTTCATAAAATGAAAGTTGATGCAAACCGTGATGACTCAATAAAGGACTGCACCGTGCAAAAGATCCCGTGTAGTCTAAACGGAACAACTCATTCAGAAACAAAGGAAACTCTTTTCATGATTAAACTTCCTTATCAGGGTAATTATAGGGAGAGTGCATGTTTTAAATATAATCGTAGGTCTAGTTTCATCTAGTTAGGTCTAGTTATCATTAAAATATGTTACATGGGGGGTGGCACTTCTCCGGCGGCGGCCATGTTTGTTATAGCTACGGACAATGGTAAATGCACACCTGCAGCACCTTCTGCTGTCTGGAATGAAAAACTGTCTAAATCTAACACACTATCCCTTCAAAATCAGTTTCGCTTACAGTCTAGATTTAAAATAAAAAAAAAAACAGACGTTAAAAAAACAATTTGCTCTGACAGAACATCCATCCTTTTAAAAAAAAAAAACAGTGAAAGCATCACCCTTTGTAAGCTGACATGCAGTCAATGTAACTTAGTCATTTAATCTTTTTCCTAATATTTAACTATTACTTGTTCCATTTGTAATGTGATCTGGTCAGGAGGAGGACAGAGTAAGAATTTCACTGTGTGGTTTTGTGCTATACATTTGACAATGAATATCTTTGAATCTTTAATAATTGTTGAAGTTTAAATTGCTAATGACAATTTCCCTCACCTAAAGCTGTAACTCCATAGCCAGGTGGGCAGGAGCTATGTGCGATGCAGAACTCGACCACAAGGTGGAAACCTGTCGCACACTCGCACACTCGGTCGTGGGTGCTGTTGCACTCGTGTTTCACCAGTTGTTTCTCTTTGCACACCTAAACACATAGCACACAGCGGAACACAGTCAGAGACCTTTAAGTGGGGAACGTGGAAATGATTCTTTTGAGACACAATGCAGGTCACCAAGGTTCAGCATTACAAACCGCAGCCTTGAACCAACATTTTCATGAAAGACATACACTAAAACCATCTTCTGGTCTTCTACAAACAACACAGTATAGCACATAAGGAAATGATCTGAGAGAAACCGCAAAAGTGAAGCGTAAAGACAAATCTGTATACAAATGTGAAGGCAACATTGGCTTGTTTTCGGACCAGTTCACATAAGTGAAGTAACAGACAAATCCACAGTGCGTGCCCGTGTGTAGGTGTGTGTGTGTAGGTGTGCGTGTGTGCGGGCGCGTGCGTGCGTGTGCGTGTTTGTACACAGGAATCTTAATTACAAAAACAGGTTTTTCTGAAAACTAGAATGAAGTCATATTTAGCATTTTAGCCATCTACCTTTAGCCAACGGTGGCAAAAGTACTCAAGCTGTATGCTTAGACAGAAGTCCAAATACCATTCTGGCGATTGTTTTTTACATGTGGTACACAGGAGAATGCGCTTGAGACAAACAGCAGGAGGTGCTGCAAGGGATGCATTTACCATTGCCCGTAGCTATAGCAAACATGGCCACCTCCGGAGAAGAGCCACCCCCTATGTAACATATTTTAATGATAACTAGACCTACAATTATATTTAAAACTTATGATTGGTCATTAAGAACGCATTCATTGGCAAGTTTTTGAAATTTACAATGATTTAATTTATTCCATTTTAATGAAAAACGGTCTAAATCTTACACACTGTCCCTTCAATGCTTTGCATTACGGTAAAACACTAATAAATGCAGTATTCAAAATAAAGCTCATCATAAAAAATAATGTAACAACACAAACGCCTCGATATGTTTTTATTTTGAAGTTGTTTCAGGAAGTGTGTCGCAGCACTGAACAGTTGCTCCAGGAGACGTGAGTCAACACTACGTTGTTCTAAAAATCATGTTCAGTCGCTAATTTTCGACACTAAAAAAAGACTTAATTATGGTGACAATGTATTGTACGGTGCCTGTTGCTAGTGTTTATCATAGCGTCTAGCACAGGGGTGGGCAACTCCAGCACTCGAGGGCCGGTGTCCTGCATGTTTTCCAGTTTTATCTCCCTAACACACCTGATTTAAAACATTAGCTCATCAACAAGCTCTGCTGGAGCTTGAGAATAATCCTAATCAATTGAATCAGGTGTGTTTGAGAGAGAAAACAGGAAAACATGCAGGACACCGGCCCCTGAGGCCTGGAATTGCCCACCCCTGGTCTAGCATGAATCTGCCACTCAAGCGCTCAAGTGCTCCATATTGTCTGGTGAGAGCAGTCGGATTACCTTTCAAAGGTAGTTTAATAACTAGAGACAATATTTTTCCAAAGAGGCATTTTGTAACCTGCATTTTTCACAACACTGTATTGGGGCTAGGGATTCAAATATTTGCAGTGGTTGAACTTGACATGAATAGAGATAAAATGTGTACATAAACGTTAGTGAAGAGTGATGAGAAGGAAGCCAGATAGAAATATTTTCTCTTCTAAGCGCCAAGTGTTAGCAACTGCTGTTCTCACATTGTTTAAATATGTAATTGTGACGTGTGAAGTCACAAATGCTAGTAACAAATGCTAAATGAGATAATGATTAAAAATGAAAAAAAAAATGTGTGAGGTTTTTCAGGAACTTTATTTTTTTTTTAGGCTGGCACAAGACACAGTGCTTACATCACAAATCAATCTTGTAGCGGTAATGGCAAACAAGTCACCAATTGAAGAATATCTTGTTTTTCTAAAACTGTATTCATTCTTATCAATGTTTACAGGTATACAGTCTTGCATTTCGCTGCTGTCACGTTTTTTGTTCCCCTGCCTTTTAAGAATCCCTACATCTAAATAAAGATCTCAATCGGGGTTGACTTTACCTCTCCCTGTTTAAATCAATTAATCGATTGATCAATTAATCTGGGGGAAAAAATGACAAATGAAATAATACAAACGATTTAGAAAGTTAAGACAAATACACGTACCAAAGAACAGTATTAAAGGATTTGTACTTTGTTGCTTCTCACCGCTGTACCTACCAAGGTGCAGTATTGACACGAGTGCCCCCAGTGCCAGCTGTCCGCAAAGTGCCTCTCTGGACAGGCTTGGCACTCTGTGGCGGTGTCAGCAGTGCAGTGATTCTTCAAAGCGGTGCCCGGGGGACACTGGTCACACAGGAGGAGGTCAGAGGTCACTGGGTCGCGGTATTGGTATTTGGATGGCTCGGCCTGCTGCTGGAAGGCCCAGGTGAGGGAGGCTGTGAACAGCTGCACCAAGGGAAAAAAAACAAAAAACCATCAACACATGTGACGGAGAACGCCATCTCGACTTCGCATCTTTTTTTTGAGCTCAAGCCTGAAATATTTCTGAATGCTGGAGCAGCGGTCTGTCCAAAGGCTTCCAGTAAGAACGAGTTGAAGGAAAGGTCAGAGCTGTAAAGTTGTAGCTCCTGGTGGACTTGTTGGCCTCCAGCCAATTCCCGTGCTTCAAAGAGTCAGAGAAGAAAATCATCCGGAGAGATGAATCTTTGCGTATGAACTACTTCATTATTGGCATCTCTCAAGCAGCAATTAGTCACAATATATTGACGCCAAACAAGCTGTAATTGTTGTTGTATGATTTCATGGTGCCTGTTAGTCTTCATTATTTTTCACTGCTCCTTTGGCATTACTTTCGTCATACACTAAATGATTTCTGGACAAAAAATTAAGTGGATGCAGATGTTTTAGTCCAAGTAAAAACTTAGGGAGGACTTATTATTAGCTTGTTTACTAATAGGTGGGACTCTGGAGTGCCTTCCACTCATTTCATGTGAAATCAGACAAATCTTTTGTTTTCTCAAAATGTGTCTGCGAGCGAGCTGCTATGCATTTCCCGCCCCACTGATATGGTGAGGCCAATGTACATAAGCACTTTCGAACTGACCTTTTCCACCATGACTTTAAAGTTGAGCTCGCTAATCATCCAGAGTCAGGTTCAAGCGACAATTCAGTTACATTTGACTGTGTTGGTTTCACATCAGTGGTATACCTTGCGTATACACTGTATTGACATTGTCAGTGTAGATTTGTAATTGTCTGGAGCTCCAAATACAATGTCCAGACAATAATGCAGTGAAGCCACCCTAGGTGTAGTCTCAAATACATCAAACGGTAACCAGTTACAACAGCATCTGTTGAAGAAAATAAATGAATCCATTTATTTGTTATTGTATATTGATTGTTTGAACTACCGCAAAAACACAATGTATCAAAATGTAAAAAAATAACAGGTTGAATGTTTTTCTCAGAACTGTACAGTTGAGTTTAAAAGGACACTAATTAGATCAATTCTTTACAAAACCAAATCTTTTGACAGCACTAGTTTTAACCAAAAAATAAGAGACAAAATGCCACTAGTCTGCATCTTTTTTTTATTTATTTTTTTTGTGCTACAACCATGTGTGCAGGAGACAAATGCCAAATGCCAAGAGTCAACCAGGCAATCTGAACACTTCCCAGATAGTGTCCGAGGCAATACAGAGCCTGAAGGCTTCCAATGACCAAGCTGTGAGGTTTAACACCCGATACTCAGTGTCAACGCCCGTAAGGTGAAACGTTTCCACTCAGGACAGTAGCAAAATTCATATGCCAGTCATTGTTTACATTCGTTTAACTTCTGTTAAACACAAGACTAATCAAATGTACTGTGTTGCATAAACAGGATAATATTACTGGTTGCAAAAATGTCAAAATGGCATTAAAAAATGTAATGTTAGTAAAGTAACTTGTAGGGGCTTGTCTGAGTTCTTTCTGAAACACACATGCTCACTCTTGTGCCTCTGATTTGGTGGCTGCCTCTTTCAAAGACTGCATTTGGCAAACATTTCCCAGTGCAATATATATTTATAAATAATTTTTTTTTCATCAAATTAGGACTTTTATTCTGGGTATGATGCCTTTAAAAAAAAAAAGATTCTTCACTAAATAAATCTTTTGTTCTTGTATTCCTGGAACAGACGGCTATAGGTTTTGCTCTTAAAATAATATTGACTTGATAGATATTAGCTTCAAACATATCAGAGCAATTTGATTTAGCCAAAGCTAATTTTTGAAGGAGCCAATGGTCTATATATTGTTTGTTTTATTGGCCCGTTGATCCCCATATGTAGGTATATGAATATTTTTTTAAATGATTTATTGTGCAATATTTTGCAGACCCCGAAGCTGCAGCTAGCGAACGCTTGAAGGTCGGGAGACCTAAGCCTTGAAATCCTAAATGTTTTCAGGACTATGTGGGAACACATTCAAGGAGAAGATCTCACCCTTTTTAAAATGCGATAGCGCTCACCAGCCACCGTCACACACTTTATCACAACTCTTAGAGGAACACTCTGCCATAGATACACCACAGAGCCTTCATATTTATTGTCTAATTGGCTGTGAGTCTTCCCGAACAGCTCGCAGTAGACTTGGAAGAGAAGCTGTCAGTTAGCAAGCATGTTTGACATGCAGCCATGCAGACCGGGGAGGACACATGCAGACCAGATGTCAGTCAACAGTCTGCTTCCTTTCGGCTGCAGCAGCGGCTCTGCGGACTTTCCCGTTGGCCGAGATGCAGCCTCGTTGCTCAATGGGCCAGCGTTGCATTGTGATCACATATGACTGTGTGTGCTTTCTCCCACGTTTGTTTGTTTCCATCTTATCTACATAAAAATATAATAAGCAGCTCCACTAATATATAGTACATGTGCAGGATAATGCATTGCATGTGTGGGCAATGCCGATGTGTGTTTATGTGTTATGGCTGTGGTCCGTATGTGGTCAACTCTCCTGGCTGCTGTTTGTTAAAGTAACTGTTGGAGGTTACTGCTGGGCTTTCCCCGTTCACCACCACAATACAAAACAGTCTGTCCTACTATTTTACCACCATGCACCACTGACCTCCCTCTCTGCTGTGTGTTTGTGTTTCTTCTTAAGCCGCTTACCTCAAACGACACACTACCTCAATAATAAATCTGTCAAACCTGATCGGATGCTTTCTGCATCTGAGGTCAAATGTGTATTTTGTGGTAATTTGGTAGAGAAAGAACAATGGCCAGTTGTTGCTATATATTTGTCGTGAACTGTGTTCTTCGTTGATTTGGTTCTGATTAGATTGGGTTTTGTTTGATCTCATGCCTGTTATGATACAGGTTTGCACGGAGGAGTTAGGGCACAACTACAGAGAAGCAGGGGAAGCCAGGCAAGAATGCAAAATGTTCCCTAAAAAAATGTAATGCTTTTCCGAAAAACAAAAAGAATATACTATACTTGGAATCAAAAACTACTAAATTAACACAAGTGAACAAAACAAAGAGAGAAAGAGAAGTAGAAGAAGCAAAGTAACAATCCAAAATTGGGAACCAGAGAGAAACGGAAGCAGCAAACAATTAACCAACTAGATGGACATAAATAATTAAATAATTAAATGAATAAATAAATAAAACATGACAAAAGGGACACAGGGATAACGAGACAAAACTAAATATAATAAAAACCAAATCAACACAAACACAGATAATGACAGTATTTCTGCAATTTAAGCCTTCCACTGAAATAGACAAATTGGTTGTCAAATGTTATCAACATAACACACTTCAAATAATGGCCCATGCTGAAACAGCTTCAGTACTTCAATTACTATACAAGTCAAAATGAAAGGCACACCGCACCAACTCAGGTTTTACCTTTCTTATGTTATACATAGATAAACATACCTATATTTATGTACAATATATACGGTATTTAGTGCCTTAATAGTGCTTTGCTTTCAACTTGTCATGCAACACTTCATGTTTATATGTAACCCACTCAAAAAAGTAAAAATGCCAACAGTTGTGCTTCAAATTTTGAACTCTGATCAATTAGACACCACACATCAACTTATTCTTCAGTTAGTTGCATCACCCACTCCACAAATAAATAAATAAATATTATGCAGTATAGAAGCAACACTCATTACCAAAATGTCCTTTACAGATGCAGACAGCATGTCTTCAGCTCTGTTGTAATAAATGTCAACACTCCATTAATTGATGGGTGAGTGACCCTCATTTTAAATGATGTCAAAAGGTATATGACAATCAAAGTTTTTTTTCTGTGATGTCCACTCCCACAAATATTTCTCAAATGGTACTTTACTGGAATCAACAAATGAATTAAACAAATGAATAGCCTGGCAAAAACAATAATAATAATAATAATGAATCACTTACACATAGCGCTTTTCCAGACCCTCAAAAGACGCTTTATAATGAATACATTATTCATATACCAGAGGTGGCAAATTATGTTGCATAGCCGCATCTGCCCTGGGACAGGCTGACAGAAGCGTGGCTGCCATATTGTGCATAAAGTGACAAACCAGGTAAGGTGTACAAAGTGTCTTTCCCAAGGACTTCAGTTACCGGATTACCTGCTCTACCACACTATGTTGCACTTAAAAAAAAAAAAAATAATAATAATAATAATGGACTCCGATCTGTTAGATGCCAAGCCTCATTCTTAAATGTTCTGTACACTACATAAATCACCACACAAAGGTCGAATAGGAATGCTAAAATACTACGACTAAAAATGACGCCGCTGGCCTTTGTTGAGCTGTTTGTTCTTAATTAAATGCACATTTGACTCTTGGTGATCGTTTCATAAGAAGGTGAAAAACACCCAATGTATTTTATGTTGCTTCCAAGGTCAGTGAAAAGATAAATAAAAACAGATTAAAGGCTCCATATTGGAAACCGAAGCTCCAAAAACCAAGTGAGCTCAGTGGGTTTTCCTGACAAAACTCATCAACCTCTGAGGACATATGAGATGACTCTGTGAGCCATAACATGAATGCATGTTTTGTTTGTAGCATGGGTGGCCCCCACCAGGAATCATAATCATAACGATCATAGTCATAATTTAAAAAGGCAATTAAGCCATGCGACCACAGACAGTATAGAGAAGCTCTGACCCCCGTTGAGCTAATCTGGTTACAGTTACAGCCGTCACATCAATAAGTCACGCTGAGTTCACTGGCGTGTGTTTAGTAGCACATGTGGAAATGGTCACAGTCGCAGTGATTTTGTCAACTTTCGCACAGTGCTCTTTGGAATGAGTCCAACGGCAGCGACAGCACACAGTTTAGAAGAAATGCACGCAACAGAGAGGGAAGGACAGCACATGCATTCTGGGAAATGTTAAGATGAAAATAACTATAATAGGATCTGATTAAATCCATTTTGGGACAAATTGAATGGTTCATTGGTTTAGTTATAAGGCTATGATGGGATCCACGTGGACTATAACTAAAATCAAACGTTTGGTGATGAAACCTGCAAAACCCCTTGTAACCACTTGGGAGCAGCAGAGGAGGCGCATCTTGTGAAAAATAGTATCGAGAACCAATGCATTCAAGAGGCCGCATTTGTAGTATGAAGTTGCTTTGGATGGTAATATTACAGCTTCACCGCTTCAGGTAATCCAGATGTAGTAAATACATACATTCAAACAAAAACCCAAGATTTTTATTATTCTTTAAAAAATCTGATCATAAAATATCCCATATAATCACACGTACAGTACAGTACCTCGAACTAGAAGGGCGTTGAGGTTAGTAATCAGCCCTTATTTCTAAGGTTTGGGCTTTGCATATTCTCTCTGTGCGTGCATGTTTATTTCTGATCAACTAAAAAAAAAAAATCGATCTTTTCGCCTCAGCGATGTAATTTTATATGACTTGTTAAGGTCCTCTTATCATGTACACGTTTTCTTTTGTTCTCTATACTTTTTAGTGCAAACGATAATTCAATTATATTACAATAAAGGCAGTACATAAATGTTTTGTTTGGGAGTCATGCTAAAATAAAGGGAGGTGAGACATGAATTAATATGAACAAGTTTATTTATTATGTTTCATTTGTAACTTACGAACCACTTTGACTTGCAGTCTGAAGTAACTTTGACAACCTAACGAAATGCTATTAATTGAAGCTAACCTGTGCTAACCCTACAGCTCTGCTAACCTTTTAACTTGGTAGCACTTGAGCCGCTGCGTCAAAGTGGATCTTTTGCCCTAGAACTTTAGCAACCCTAGCTGACATTTCTTTAGTGTTAAAACTAAAGGGTGCCAGATTAACATCTTCATTGCGTTAATTCATTGTGATCATAATTACAGACAAAAATTATTATTTTTTTAATCACATTGATACAATTTCTAATCTATAACTTTTAAGGCTTTCTGTATGATGAATAGAACTGTTTTCATGTCATGTATCTGGCTTCTTGCACATGAGTTGTTGCAGGTTAAAAAGCAAAGGTCAGTCTGGTGGACACTGATTGGCTATCATTGTGTTTGGCATGACCTAATAGGCTCTTGATGTGGGTGGGAGGGCAAGTTCAGGAGCGGAGGGAGACATGAAAATTGAAGAGGGTCCAATGACTGGTAAGATTAACTTAAAAAAAAGGCAACTTTCATAAAATTGAGTGATATGCATTTTTTTGTGGTGTTTGCTCGCCACAGAAGCAGCTCAAGTTTAGCCTACCACATAAAGACAAAGGACCCAGCCGCAACTGCAGTCACAGTTAAGGATAGCAACAAAGACACTGTATCAACCCATAGCAAAGGTTCTTGCCAAAACAAAATTTGAGAACACCCCACATTTGAGTGAGTCAGAGATGAACAGGATGTACAATATTTTACTTTAATTTTAATTTCGAAATATTGGGAAACTGACAAAAGAAAACAGTTATTTCCCTCCTGATGGTCGAAACGCAAGGTTGCAAAACTTGCAGTGCCTAGCTAGTCTCAAATACAACAAGAGGTAAATGGTTACAACTGCATATATTCAAGTATGCTAAAGAACATAAATGGCTGAAGGTCCTTTTTGCTGTGTACATCGATATTTTCATTCATCACAACACAAATCTGAATAAAGCATTAATTAGAGCAATTAATTGCAGATCTTACTTCAATCTCAGTTTTTTTTTTCTCTTGTGGCATTCCTCTTTAGTTTTCTTTCAGAATAGATTAAATAAAATGGATTCGTTGGCACATAAATGAGAAACAAAAATAGTTGTATGTTAACAAGGAGACATATGTACAATATTCTTCCCCGATATAGGTACGTATCGACATAATGCAGGGGTAGTGTAACTACAAGATACTTTCATACAAAAGTAACTAGTAATATTTAATATCACATTGCCATTTTTTTTTTTTACATTACGGAATTAACTTGCTTGCTGGAGTTTCTCTTTCCCAAAAGTGTTTGATGAGTCTCACTTAACCCATCCAAACATACTAATTCCATGAACTACTTGTGGCACAGTAACAGAAAAGGACTTTCCCTCAACTGTAGGAAGCACTATTCAATGAGGGAGTCCAAAATATCTAATGTTATGTTTTTAATGCTTCCTGGATGACCCGAGTTTAATCAAACATTGTCCTGTTTCATTACTCTTGATCAAACCTGCCAAAATTGATCAGGTTTTAACGAATACATTTCCTGGAAAATGCCCTGTGGCGCATGTCTCTACGTGTGTTTATCAGCAATTAAAAGACTGAGTGAACTTAGCAACCTCCTGTTTTTCTTTGAAGACACCATTTGATGACATCATACATGGGCCATCATTGGGAAACCAAATTACATGGAAGCTAGGTCTCACTGACATCCATAATTACACTGTCAGTGAGACAAATGTACTAAAGGGAGCCTAGCCAAATGGGAGGAAAACATGGATGAAGGTACTAAAGCGGAGACGGAAATCAAAGGATTAAAAGGGAGGGCTTTTGATTAAAATGTAATTATGTAGAGACAGCGATATAGACAGCAAAAGGACAAATACTTAAGGATGTTAGCTTTGTGAGCTCATGAAAAACCTTCCGCTCCATTTAAGTTTTTTTTTTTTTTGCTGGATGAAACAAATCAGTTTGAAGAATAACCAAAATGTTACTTAAAACAAAATGGCTTCTTTCAATCTGCTTGCTATGCTAAAAAAAAAAAAAAAAAGAATACTACTGGTGAAACTCATCTGCTTCATTTTTCCAAGTCCTAACATGGTCTTCAACAAGTTTTACTGCATGAACTAAATTAGTTTTTTAAAGAAAACACACTGAAAACATGTCGTGACACACCACAATAGCCGTAGCATGCTTGGTTGCTCTCTGTATACTGTATATGAAGGTCAGCTTACGTAACAGTAATAATTCTTAGTGTTTTTTATTCAAGAAATTCTGACCGATAATATTCATGAAACAACAAACAAAGGTGATCTAAAATGACCATACATTTGATGTTGTGCTTGTTCTTATCGGGTCACCTAGAGCCTATCAAAGTTCGTTTTAGCTCAAGAGGCCGGATAAACATAAATTCAGTATGATGAAAATAAGGCTACATTCTAATAATGCATTCAATTATTATCTACAAGGATTCAAAGAGGGTTATGCAATCTGTTGTCATTTGTGAATGAAATTGACATGCCTGTACCCCAAACAAAATAACCAGACCATTTTATATGACCTTATCCAGTAGAGGCGCTTCCAGCTGGCATAACCTTAATTTACTTTCAGCCAGCAAATTGTCAGGCGCATGTCAACGGATAACCCCTCAGCACGTCTAACATGGCACAAAGTGATCTACCAATTTTCCAAAAAAGCAAAAAAGAAAGGGATGTCAGTAACACAAAAATCTGGATATTTTGATGCTCACATGCCTCTATGCTGTCTTTAAATGTAATGGTTAATATTACATTTTTAGATTTACACAAGAAAGAATATATTGAGAGAACGTGGGTTTTGGGTTATCTGGGGTTATCTGAGGTCACCCTCTAATTGTGGCAGATTGAGGCTGAAGCACAAAAGGATGAAATCCTGAAGCGCCAGCTTGTACACTGGGCACATGGCTTCAGTTAACTGAAGAACGCAGGTGGTCTGAGGGGGGATTCCAGCTCTGTGCTAGTATGTTTATGTGTGAGTTGTTTCCCGTGAATATGGAATCTCTCTCTCTCTTTTTTTAAGGTCATAAAGTGATAGAGGGGGAATGAGATGGAGGTTATTCTGCTGCTGTACAGGCTGACATTGATTCATTGCTCAATTGATCTAGTGCGACACAGCTTTTCCTCCTGTAGTCCATCAATAATTGCTCAACAAAGCATCTCATATGATGCTTTTAACTTTGGTTTTCTTTGAAAAAACAAAACAACAACTGTAAATGTTTTTGTGGTTGTCTCGATTATTGTTAGTGTAATAAGAGTATTTCAGGACACTTTAAAATATGTATTTTTACAACATTATAACTTCTTTCGGTTGCGGTATCAATAACATTTTATCCGGTTGTCACGAGTCTGTCAATGGTTACAAAAATCCGAAACAACAATTACCACTCAAGTGTTAACGTTTTTAAAAATGTCATATTCTGCGTTCAAAACCACGCCAAAAAAAATATTTGCCTACCACATGCAAACATTTGTGCATGTTGTACTGAAGCCATGCGTAAACACCACTACTCCCTGTACGGAGTGCAACAATGTGTTGTCTGTGCTACAACTGTTCACCACATTTGCATCACTTATACTGTTTTTAACACAACACATAAGGAAGTTAGATGAAACAAAAACCAAGGGTGACATTGATTCAAATAGTTGCATACCTTTTGCATACCCCCCTCCCCCCCACTTCTCTTTGTCTCTTGACCACACGCTCCACAAACGGCTAAAAAAAAAACAAATAATGCCTCTACACCCTGCCCCCCAGTTGCACTCCATACATGCAAACTTCTGCTATCTGCTCTACTGTTGATGCAAAAGAGGAAGCAGGTGTGCAGTTGCAATTTACAATGGTAAGCGTTTAGTTTAAAACATCTTGCTCCTTAATCACACATCCAAAGCAAGTCCCTCCTGGAATTCCTCCGAAAGTTTTCAAAAGTATGAAATCAGATTGACAAGGTCCCCCCCGCCAAACTAATCCTCTTTGCTTTTACAATGGAATACAGTATTGCACAATTGGGGAAGTTTCTGCAGGTCACACAAACGGACACATCCAAGAGGAAAGCAAGGAGAGGGTGTGAAGATAACGAAGGAAGAGGCAACAGATACTGTCACATGTAGCTCCTGTACATTATGATAATGGGATTAAAATGTGAATAGGATTGCTTACTTCAAGTTCTAAAAATTACAAAAGGCAAACTACAAAAGGAAGCAAATATTTAGCAATGAAAAAAAATGATAGATGGATGACAGATTCAAAAAAGAGGGGTTGTGACTTATTGTCAAATATAATGGTGGATTGACAGCAGGGTATGTCTCCAGTTAAAAATGACTATTTTAACTCATTTTTAGGACGGCATTTTTAAAAAGTGGTAGAATGCAGCCCCATAGAGGGCACAAGCCAGTGCAAAGTGTAGGTCAATCAAAAGCCTGTGTAAAAGCAAAGGGCATTGCACCAAGAAGGGCTTGATCCAGCTTCAAACTTTGCTGAATTATTATTAGCATTCCGCCTAAGATATCCACACTGAAATGATCGTGACATGCGTTAATTATGATCACGATCGGCACTATTAACCAACGAGCGAGAAGAAGTGAAATGTGGGTTCATAGACAGAAGGGGAAGAGGGAAGCACTGAATCTAGCAGCAAAATTGGGCACGCCGGAGGTTGGGAGTGTACCGGGTTAAACTAGGAAGCTGGTTGATGTGGTGATTGTGACAAAGGTATGTCGAGGGGACCAAGTGGACAAGGCCATAAGGCTGAAAGCTTAGGGGCAGACTTCAAATTGTTCCACCATGGTGTAGGGAGCAAGAGAAAGGGAGTAGGTGTTATCTAAAAAGGAAGTGTTAGCTTACAATGCCCTGGAGCTGAAAAGAGTTTCATAGTAAGTTATGAGGCAAAAATTAAAATTGAGCGTGTTCGGTTTAATGTTCTAAGTTGTTTCACTACAAAGCTAGGATATGAAATAGAAGAAAAAGTGAACCACAGAAGCCAACTTAGATGATTTGTAAATGTCCAGAAGAGTTGCATATAATGGGTATATCTGTAAAAAAGTGATGTGGACGGAGCTGCCGGAAGAGAAAGTGAGATGAAGAGCAAAGAGAAAGTTGATGGATATAGTGAGTGAAGACATGAGGGCAGTTGGTGTTGGAGAGGATGATGCAGAAGAAAGCCTTCCATGGAAATGGATGACACGCCATGGAAACCCCTCACGGGGAAAAGGACAGCAAAAGAAGAGCCATTTAATGGTGAAAGTGTAGCTGATGTAAACATCGGGTAAATAATGAGTGGCTAGATTTTTGGGGGACCGACAAGAAGTGCATATTAATGTGAAATACAGAACTACATGGACACCCAAGTTGGATAAATTGATAGTGAGTCAAACTGGTGAATAGACAGTTAAATGGACAGATTGTTTGATGAATGCACAGAAGGATGCAAGGACTAAGTGGGTGGACAGAGTGATGGATGGATAGATGGATGATGGATGGATGGATGGATGGACGAAGACAGACAAATTCACCAGCTGGTGGGTTTACAAAGAACACATTGAGAAATAGAATACATAAGTGCCTTAACGTATCAGGCATATACTTGAACTCGCCCATTGACCCGCACATGTCCTTGTGTGCCTCAAAAAAGATTTTATGTGATTTCATGTTGAGGTATTCCACTGACATCATCTGAAAGGAGCATGCCTTTGAAGACAGATTGCAGCCACATGTGCTGGGGACACGCCGGGAAAAGGAAGTGCACACAGGTGCATTAGGTACAATCACTGCCTGAAAGCACAACAGTGTCTCTGGACAAGGCTGCATACCATTTGTCAGACTCGCACACAAGGTTTCTCAATGACGGATTGAGAGGCTGCTTGGCTGCGTGACACGCTTGGAAGCATGCACAAGAATATGAAGAATTCCCGATGGAAGCTATTGGCTAATTAGCCGGATGTTGAAAGCAGTAAGAAGACTGAGTCATTAGTTGGCTAAATATGACAGTTGTCTATTTTCATTGCAAATGTGTCCAGCAGTGTAAAAAATCATCTGCAGGAATTGTTTGAAGCAATAAGTACATTTGCACACATTGGCTTGAATGAAAATTAAATGAAAATTAGAAACAAATGTAAGGCCGCACTTGGTGCTTCTGAATGGCAAAAAGGTTTTAAGTTTTTTTTTGTTTTTTTTTTTTTTTCTGTTCTGGTAGCCATCACTATGAAAAACATATTCAAAATCTACCATGCAAATTACAATGGGTGACAAAAAACACGCAACCTTGATCCTGAACCCACTCGATCAATAATATAGCAATACATTATTTGAGGCAGAAAGCTCCAAAAAAATCTTTTTTTTTTTTGCATTACATTTCTTTTCATTTGCTCTTATTTTATCACCACTATGACTGATTGAATATCCCCTGTACATGTTTTAAACAAATACTGTTTTGTAGCCACACAAGAATTACAGTGGTGCAGAACAGGCAGAATAAACTACTAAAACTTGAAGAAACAAATTTTACTCACATTTATAATATAGTTAAAGCCTGGAACATAAGATTCATCCAGCCACAAGCCTAACCAAGATAAATGCGCAATAAATACATAAATAAATAAAAAATCATTTTTCTCCAGAAAAGTCAAATACAGCTTACCAGTATAAGTTTCATGGCCAGGTTGGAACTTGCTATCCAAGCACTCATCTCCTCTGCATAAAAGTGTACTAATGTGGACTCCATCACAAATGCGCTCTTATACCAGAGCCACAGGGAGAGTGTGTGTAAGAGCGAGCCATAGAAAGAGAGAGGGAGAGCGAGCGAGAGAGAGAGGGAAAGAGAGAGAGAGAGAGAGTGAGTGCACATTGCCCACCCACCAAGTGCCCCCCCCCCCCCCCCCCCCCAGACTACGTCAAAGAGGAAGACAGAGAGGGACGATTACTACAAGTGAGGAGGGACCAAGCGCAATATGTTAGGAGGGGATGCAACATTTAATTTATGCATTTATTTATGTACTGACATAAAAGTATTTCCTCTGAAAAAGAAAAACTATCATTGGGCAATTCTGCTTTCCTGAAATGACCCCATCTTTTTGGAATATCACGAGGATGTCTCACAATTCACATCACATTTCCATCACATATTTAAATTAAAACTCTTTGTTTACATTACCTTTACTAAAACAGTGCGCAAAATAAACCTGTTCACCAATCCAAGGAGAAGTAGAACTATGGGATTTCTCAGAATCTATAAGCAAGGAATTACAAATGTACTATACATCTATCCATTCTTTTTTTAATCGTGCTTTTGTTGTTTTGGGTGTCAGTGTGCGAGCAAAAAGTAAGTGGAAGGTTACAGAAGAAATACAGTAAGAGATGAAGAATAGAGAAGGAAAAAGGGTGCCACATTTCTTCTGCATGTTAAGTGAATAAAGTCATAATATTCAATACTCTGTTCCCTATAGCTTTAACACTCGTCACTTGTGGATCAGCTGCAGTGTATGTATGTCTTTGTGAGAGGCAGGGTACAAACAATATTAAAGGACAAAACCCCTTCAGAAGGTTGTTTTTGTTTTCTTTGCATGTGTAATATATAAATTATATGGAATACCATAATAAACATTACAATAAGATAATCCTTTAATGATATTCAGAGCGGGAAATCAGGTGTTACATCACCACATTAATATAAGGCAGGTAAATAAAGACTAGAAAACCAGAGACAACTGGTCTTTTGGGTGCATTTTGAATGCATTTTTTTTTTAATCTAAAAATACAACTTGCTTCTCATATTCTACATTATGACATGGTCACCATTTTTATTCCCCCCCAAAATGCCCCCTCCCCACACTATTTTACAGTTTCTCTTTATTTCACCGCGGAACTAGTTTTTGTAATAAATGACATCATAATACTTCATCATAAAATTTAAATCAAATCAGCCCACAGGTTCATTTAAAAGATGCAACATTAATTCATACTTGTATGTCCATCACTGCGGCTGAATTTGGAATTCATCCAAGGCCTTTCGAGTTTGTACCACGTCCACTAAAGTCTGCTTGACCTGAAAAACGATGTGGCAGGATAACAAGTGGAACAGTTTGGTGTATTTGAAGTGTGTGGTAAAATCCACAGAAAAAAATGCCTATGTGCAAGATTTATTATGTCTTCTTCATTCATGCTATTAGCTGTTAGTCATAGAAAATAGATGTTTTGGGAGAGTAACCACAGTCACAGTTAAACAGACAAGCAAGCAGGTCCATGACACATCGTAGTGTTGAGTAATTGAACTAATTTCCATAGACAGTGTTTGCTGTCAACAACTGAAAATTCCACTTTACTGTGAATTGTCAGTCCATCAAAAAGAATCTGCAAAACATGATCTTTGTTGTGCTACATTTTAAATTGTCGCGTCAAATTGTCAAAATGTTAAATTGTCAGATTGCACTCTTGCAATCCTGTTTGAATTCCATTATGTTGAAATAGACATTCATAAAGAAAAAGGGAAAAGGGATACATTTTTCATGTCATGATTTTATATATATATATATATATATATATATTTATATATATATATATATATATATATATATATATATATATATATATATATATATATATATATATATATATATATATATATATATATATATATATATATATCTCCAGCTGTGACTCTGTCCATCAACTTTAGTTTAGTGTTCGGATTTGTACTGGTTGTTCCCTGTCGACCTGACGTCAAGGTCCTCCTTTTTTTATTGCGTTTCCTCTAGGACTGGGAAAAAAGTAGACGGATTCAGGTAAACTGAGTTTTAAAATCGATCGATTAAATATATTCCCATTAAAGATCCGTCAAAACCATGTTCATGCCACGATCTTCCATGCATCACAATTGCAGCCACAGAGATAAAAAATAAATGAATATGAATAAATAAATACGGGATATCACAAGTTTGGGATCATTTTCAATTAAAAAAAACTGTTACAAAAATAAAGTATTATTCAATCTTTGCCAAGTGGAACTGGCGTACCGGAGTAGTACTTCAACTTCGACAAACACCCGTATGCAAAGACATTTTTGAGATACGGCTCCATGTTCAATCATGCTGTTGTTGGTTAAAAGATGCATTTAATTACAGCTGTCAGTTTGTATTTCCCACAACACTGATTATGCCTGACAAGTGAAGGGAGCTTAAAAACCAAAACCATCAGCAAAAAAACAGCCCAATTGACGTACTGTACTACGTTGACTGCTAAAGCACAAGTTAACTCAAATTCTTGCATCTCAGGTCTGTGATGCAGGCCAAGAAATACACCCATCGTATTCCATCTATTTTACATCATGCTTATGCTGTTCAGGGTCAGAGAAAGGACTGAAAAATCCATTGCCATTTTGGAAAAAAAGAGGTATACTAAACCCTAGAGGGAATGCCATTTAATCACATGACTATTGTGAATAGGGCAATCGAGTGGGAAAATGTTCCACGTCAGCTGCATGAAAGTCATTTATTGGAAGCTCTAACTTACTAATGACCCATATTGTATTCTGTGGTGGGAATTTCTTCAACCCTAGTACTGACTGATCCAATAGGGATAATATGAATTGGAAACCTGTCCTCCACTCCTTGTTTTTATATAATAAATAAATTACTAGAAAAACATCCAATCAGTGGAGCAATTCAAATCATACCCTCATTTTATCAAGGTTCAAAGCAAAAGCGGAATACAAGCTTAGGTCATGTTACACGATGGCTCATAGTCGGTCATGAAACAGTCATTGTTATTGTAGGTATCTGGTATGTGTGGTTCATTAGGAGGTTAAATTATACATACTGGAGCATCTGTCTGGATAGAAAATAAAAATTATGATTGACAATGACATGGCTGCAGATTTGATATCTTTGACAACATTTCAGAAGGAAATTTCCAAATGACCAGAGAATGGAATGGGATTGACAGTGGAATTAATTTCTTGGGGGGAGTGGCTCTGAGGACTTTCTGGATGTAGAAGCTGGTGGATGACAGCAAAAATGTGGAATTAGACAAGGTAGAACAAGCGTCGCTGGAAAATTCTGCTTCTTAATTTTACTATTGATGTTGAGATACCGAAGTTGGTTGAAGGAGCAAAGGTCATCTGTGAAAGCACTACACATTCCCCTTCATCACTCTGCTTAACTCACTAAACTGGACTGACACTGGAATGTCACTGAAGTATAAAGGTATATGCTAATTTATGGGATAATTAACAATTATCGTTGCAGAACTCTCCTTGGAAACATTAGTTGAAAAATATGTTTCTTATATAGCCCTAAAAGTATTGGTGGTGCACCATATTGCCGACATGTTCTTTTGAGCTTGAACACACAAGAACTCAGTTCCCCCAAGCACTGTAATTTGTAATGTTTGCAAAATACTCTTATGTCTGATAATCATACAGTAATGCAAACCTGTAGGAAACTTCAACTGTAACGATCTATCAAAAGTCCATTTATTCAGTCATGTGAATACATGTATTGTATATATGTATAATATATGGAAAGGCAGGCATCTTAGTGCAAATACCTCTTTTAACACACGCACTTGCATTTTTCTCTGTGTATTGTTGTGGACGAGATACAAATCCCACAAGACGAGATATCTCACGAGATTGAGTCTACGAGAACGAGATATGATGAGATTTTCGGAAACATTTTAAGATAAAAAAATTATTGCTGATTTAAACTTTTCTATTTAAAAATGATACATTTTTTTTATTGAGCAGGCTGCAATGAAATAAAGTTTTTCCAGATGCTGCTGTAATAACATTATTTAGCTGAGCTCTCTCAGGGTAGTGACAATCAACTAAATAAAAGTTTCTTTTCACACGCTGCTTCAAGAAAAGTTGCAGCTGAACTCTTTCGAAATCCACTCTCTTCTTTCGTCAAGAATTACTTCATATCGAGCGCGTTGTACATACCATTATCCCGTGTTGTTTGGGTAGCTCTTACATTTGGTGGCTCCAGTGGCGTTTGCAGGGCAAAAGTGTTTTTTATTGTTGCTTGCTTGTTAGAAGGCGTTTATGAAGAGCTGCTAGCTTGAGGTTTTCGTGGTAAACTTGCAAATACCTTTGCATATAGTTTGCGTCAGCTGCGGCGTATGGCATTTTTCTTTTCTTTTTTTTAAAAAACTTGTAATAATGCTGTGGCTGCCAGCTCGCTGCTTCCTGAAAAAGCATTGGGTCCGAGTGGTCCATATTTCATGCCTCCATTGTTGCGGCACCTAATCACAGTTGGGGACCTAAGGTGGTCGCAGTGCAAATCCTCGAACCCGCTGGTGAACACCAACAGTGAAGGATGCCTCAAGCTGATGAAGGTACCGTTGGGCATTTTTAGCCTTTGAGACTCCGGAGACAACTGATAGGTAAAGCTTGATGAAACAGAATGCGGCTTTGGCAGTTGAAAAGTCAAAAATCCAGGTGTCGGAGGTGTTCGGAGAGACATTTGGACAGCTACAAGGAAATTATGGTCCACCAGTCAGAGTCTCAGGAACGGGAAACAGTGCACTCTTAACACTGTGTGTAGCAGAGATGTCACACTGCGGACCTCAATGTCACGGGCAGACTACTTGAAAAGCGTCCTCACTTCCACTCACACAGCTTCCTGTGAGGTACCAGTGTTTGGAAACTCCCAACGTGGACTGGCCTATCTCTGGGGTCATAGTCACCGAGGTGGTTGGTTAAAAAGCTCTTTGGTGGCAATGATGAGAGCTGCACGGAGCGCCTAAAGGCTTTGGATGTTGTGGGGCTTGTCCTGATTTACACACCTCTAAAACATTGCATGGACATTGGGGACAATGCATCTGAATTGGCAGACCAGGAGGGTGTGTTCCACCTAGAAAGGGATCACACTCCTCAGCCTCTTTGCTAAGGTCTATCCAAGCCTGAAACAGGCAAAAAACAACAGAGAGTGCATGTTTACCCGTTTGAGTGATGGAAGAAGAAGCATCCAATGGTCAACCACTCATAATCACTATTTACAGAACACCACAACCAGATTACAGTTCATTTGCAGATAATAAAGTACTCTCGTAATAAAGACAGAGGTGGGGGTAATAGACATCACATTGTGACTGTCACACGCAAGTATGAATTTGAATCAACCACAATGTAAAAGGATAGGACATACTGTGACACATTCCACAACACCCTTTTTTTATCACAAGCAGCACGCATGTGGCTCATAAGTATTTGGGGGTGTGCTAAGAAGTTACAGTTTTCATTCAATGATCAAGCTAAGGTGCTGCAGCCTATTCCATCTGAAAGGCAGACAACAACCGGGACTGGTTTAGCACCAAGAGAGGAACTCAAATGCAAAACAGGCAAGCAGACAGAACATTTTCTTTTATTGCCTTCAAAAGCTAAAAACAATGGAACTAAAGGGAAGCGTAAACCAGACAAAATAAAACTAGTGTGTTGACGACTCCTGTAAAAAACTGGAGACTCGTTTAAACTGAAGCACATTTTTTGACTCATTCACTGATATTGATGGATATAGATGTCAGATCTATTTCATTCCATTCAACCGGGATGGCAGTGACTGAGTTCATGAATTTTGGCCCCTACTTTACACGAATAAATTTTGTAGCATTTGAAGTTCCAGGTACCACTGTAACTTTTCCTATTAGCCCACGCCATCTGGGAAACAAGATGAATGACCTTAGAGTGAATGTTTGTCAGGAAACGTGGGCCTCTGCTCTGTTGTTGTATAGGCAAAGCGCAACCATTGTCTTGACCTTCTCATATTCTTCTCTCCACCACCCTGCGGTCCAGCTCAGATTTCTTTTTTAAGGATATGTTATAGTCAGAGTACTCACTCCTCTGATGGAATTTACAATGGAGAAGTGGTACAGAAAACCCCAAGAAAAACAACAACAACAAAGGCCTTAGGCGGATGCAGAACTTGTCACGCGGGGTGAGTGATGTGAACAGTGCTAGGACACAAATGTAGCAGGGAAGCTTAAGGCGACAGAGATGCAGGCATGAAAAAGAGCGATGAGTGTTCTTTCAGACCTTGTGCCTGCCGTTGGAAGTCTTGCCAGTCCAAGCAGTGACTCATATGTGGCCTTGAGAGAAGAAATAACAGCAGAGGGAACCCTGGACTTCCACAGCAGCTGATGTGGTCACCTTGTTTTCTCTTGTGAGGTTTCTCAATATGATTTAGGGGAAACTCTCCGGCGCTTAGGAAGACAGACGTGTCTGGAGTGACACATAGCGGCATATGCAGAAACAAGACTCACTGTGAAAAAAGCCTTGGTTGATTAGTCCAATAGGAACGGAACTCTGGCATAATGCAAGGACTATTGAATATGTACATGAGCAACATAGGTAGCATAAATTTCTGTTAAACTTTGGTCAAATTCGATGTACGCTGCGAGAGAAATCCAGGCCAGTCACATTATGAGAATGCAAGAGCTTGTCACAAAGTTTCCCTGATTTGTATTCAAACTACATAAAAGGGTAAAACAAAAACAGGGGCAATTAGGTAAGCGTTAAATAATAGTGTTCCGACACAGTTTAGATTTTAGATTTACTTTATTACTTAGATAAAATGCCTTACACTCCAGCCAAACAACTAGTGCAAACACAGTGCAGCTCAGCATCTGCCAGCAAGATATCATGTCAAGACATATGTTAAAAAAAAAAAAACATACTTTTTACCTCTCCCTCCTCAAGTTGGCTCCAAGGAAAATTAATTTTGCTGTTATCACTGGTACTGTTTAATCACACTGCTGCACTCGTCTGGATCATTCATTTCCTTGAAAGTATTTTTTTATTAGGAGCATCAGATTAATAGACGAACTACGATCAGTTAATTACAGTCATGTTTAAAGTGTTTTTAATCATGTTATTCTCATTTTTAATTTCAAATTGTATGCTTTCATTAGGCGCACTACAGTAGACCTGTTTTTATACATTGGGCTTTTTGTGATTGAGTTGTTAGGTGTTCGAAAACACAGGTCAACCGCACTCTCGTGGACACTGACTGGCTGTCATTGTGTCAATAGTTGAGGGTGTTGTGTTCTGTGGTGTGTTCTTTTTATGTTTTAGTTTGTGTAGGTGTTTTCTGTTCCTTTCAATCAAGGGTTTATATTGGCTTTAATTTGTCTTTTCACATTCTGGGTTTTTCGGTCTTTTGTTCATGTTCCTTTTCCCCTTGTTTCAAGTGTCTTGTCAGTGTGATTGCATCCATCTGTCCTCGTTAACCTGCTTCCCTTGTGTTGGCCAATCAACTCCCTCTTCTGAATGTTTCTTGTCCAGGTGTTCCTTGTTGCCTTGTTAGTTTTGAGTGTATTTCGTTTCCTGTTTCCTTTCAGTTCCCCAAAAAAAACATGTATCACTGTCAGGCTAATTGAAGCCAATACATTTGCAGTTACAGTATAGTGTATGCCTTGTACTGGTCTGCGTATCAGTCCAGGGTGTTCAGTGTTTCTAGCAAAAGTGCTGGAATAAACTACAGCTACAATGTTAGCTGAGGATTATCGTTAAATGAGAATTCATAAACGGAAACGCACACAAGCCAAGTTGGCACAGTGAGCTTTTACGACTGTGTTACATCACTTTGTTTTTCAACACCACACATTAAGTATTTATATGAGTTAAATGAAGTATTTATTACATGCTCAAGTGTGTGAAATTGTACAGCACTCTTCCCACTCCCTGGGAGATAATTTAAACAGACATGTCTATGTAAACTGAAAAACATTCTCAAACATGTTTCCAGCTACATTAAAAGGATGTATTTCATATATAAAAGTCAACAGAAAAAAGGGGAGCAGCCCGCTTCCTTGTTTGTATGTTCATTTCATGTGAGGTTGAATGTGTGTAGTTATGCTTCATGTTTACCAACCAAAACAAGTTCTTACTCACGAGCCGCAAGTGGCACAGGCCCAATGTAAAGATGAGTGCACTGTGCAGCTACTGTGCTCACACTTTAGTCTACAGGGTCTCACCTTTGGCTACCTCGTTATTTGGTCATGAAATAACGAGGGTAAAAATAAAAGACGTCCTTTAAATAAAGAGGAAATCGAGCTTGGCTACTCGCCTTTAATATGACATGTAAATATGGAATAACTCTCTTAAATCTGAAGCAGTAAGTGCTCCCCTCGGGCAAGCAGAAAAATCCCCCAATGCTGAGCAAATACAAAATGTTCTTTTTGAAGAGTTTTACATCAACTGGGGATAAGACCCCCTGGGGTCAAAAGTCAACCAGAACAATTTAATGGAAATCACCCTCATATTTTAGCCCTAAACTCCTCCAGAATTTCATATAAATTACTTTGTTCCTTTTTTGCAATTGGAAAAGGTTAGACACACACATTCCAGTGCCAAAATTAAGTAACCTGACATAGCTTCTGCAGAAACTATTAGGAAAAGAGATGTGACAGTTGGAAGGTGAGTTTATGTAACCTGGCAAGCCACACCCTCTTATTGAAAGGAATAATGTTGATTTGGAAAGACTCCCATTGATCGCTGGTCAGCCTGGTTCAAAGTGCATTGTGCAATTGAATTAATCTAAGAAGGTGCACGGGACAGGTGATAATTTATTTATTTCAGTGTTAAACTCGGATTTAAATCACCCGACAAGGTGACCCTTATGACACCATGAAATCCACAGAAATGACATGTCATTCCCTACTGTCCAACTTTCTGATTTTCGGTTTCTAATCCAGATTGCCGGGACGTGAATCAGCTTCAGTTGGTGTCCTGTTCTTTAAAAAACGTTTTTTTGACAAATGCACTCGCTCATTGTGGGCATTCTGCCAGCGACTTGACTTTTTGCGTAGTTGAAGTAAATTGCCGTTGGCTGTCCTCTTCCCTGTAAATACTCAATAGAGTCTGTTCCGGAGCACCCATGCACCTTTCAGTTTTCTCTCCTTCCATTATTTCAAAATATTAAACTGGCCACAGCGAAAACAAGGCATAATGGTGGCTGCTGAGAGCTAAACAACACACGCCCAAGTTCAACCAACCATTCAGCGTTAGTTAGCACAACCAGCCCCTCCTGAAGTTACCCAGGTACATAACCGAAGACCCTATTCGCAACTGCGCTTAGAAGGCGCTTAGAAGGTTCCCGGCAGACACTTAGGGGAACCCTCCAGACCAGGAACGTTTTTTGGTGTGAACAGAAAGGGGAACTCATGCTACCTGGGAACAGTGAAAGAGTTCCTGCAGTGTGTAAGGGGCTAAAGAGTGGCACTGGAGCGAGAGCAACATCAACTCTCCATCTTGGTCTAAAAATGACATATCGAAGGTAACTACTTGAGTCATGGGTCTCATTTCTTTGTTGTCTTTTTTTCCATTATTATCTCTGCAAGTATTTTCCATTGGGCTAATCTCCTGTAGTCTCTGGTTACTTTGGAAAAGATGACAAAGAGGCCAGCAGCCTGCAAAGCAGCAGCGTGCTTCCTGCTCTCTCTCCAGGATGCCACTGGAATGCAGGCCACTGGGCTTTCCCGCACTGGGCACTTAGCTGCGCGCCGAGGAATGGCCTGCCTTTCGGCCTGTCTGCATGCAAGTGTGTATTGGGGAGAATGCGTGGGTGGGCGTGTGTGCTGTACAGGCAATCTGTGGCTGAAAAAAGGTTGATAAACCCCAGAACAGTGCGTGGGTGGACGTCGGCCCATGTGTTAAGTTGAACTGGGCAAATTGTTAAATGGAAATAGGGAATCCATATTCTTAGATTCAAAGGACATTTTAAAAGAGAAACAATTTGGTTTGACAGCCCTGGTTTGTAAAATGGTGGCTAGAAATCTTGACCATGTTTCCCAGATATTGCATTGTGCAATATCTGTCTGTCTATCATCCACGCACCCTCCTTCCTTCCTTTCCACCTACCTACCTATCTGTTCATTCAGTCATCTACTGTATATATAAATTATGAAGGAAGGAGTCCAGTTAAGGTGATATTTATCCCAACATATAGGATATTCTTGCCAAGATGACGGAACAGCTCTGAACTTGCGGTCTTATGTCAATGTGCAAAATATTCATGGCCAACACAATTATTATCCATCATAACTTGGCTGAGAAATGGCACTCCATTCTTCATTTTTCAAGTATTTCTGTGATATAATCAATACCATTCAAAAGACAGCTAACAGTGACTTTCTTATTGGAATCAAATGGTTTTGTTAAACAACTTTGATATAGTCCTATCACCCCTGTGTATAAAAAGCTCAAAGGAAAATGGAACGGTAGGCTGCAAACATACCATCAGGTGAAATTTGAGTCTTTTCTCACTTCAACCAACTCAGTAAAGACCTTGGCCAATAATCCTGTGGTGTGTAGTATATTAAGAAGTGTCTTTCCTTCTTTAATATGCTCCAAAATTGGCTGGTGGAGATCACAATAAATGATACATTGGCTCAATATTCACAATTTTTAATTGTTGTTCATATTTTATTTCTAAGTAGCATAAGATTTACCAGAAAAAAAACTGGAGCACATTTAAATTAGTCCCCTTTTAACAGAAATTAAAACACTGAAGAAGAATAACATTTAGAGCCATAGTATGTGGTTTTCATTCATTTTCATCATTAACGGCATTCACCTGTGCAGGATGCGGTGTGTGACATTACGGTCTGTTCAACAAGCATATTGGATGCCGTGAGGTGACTTGTGGATAAAGTTAACAAAAAAAAAAAAAAAAAAAAATTGTCAAGTGTCAAGTGTCAAGTGCACCCCACCCATTTGTGATAGATGCTGCAACATATTAGTTTGGTTTTATAAGACAAAGAGAAAGTGGTAATTTGGTGACTTTGCCTCCTTTCCACAGTAAACCTTATTTACTGATTGTTTGCTTATTTGTCTTCCCTTTACACAGCAAAGTCCGCTCTTTGACCCCTCTCCTTCTTCATTTGCAAGCAATTACCATATTTTTCAAACTATAAGCCGTCACTTTTTCATCATAATTTGAGCCCTACGGCTTATAGTCCAGTGCGGCTTATCTGCTGGTTTTCCCCACCGGTCAAGCAAATGTGTGTTCAAGGAGTCAGTTTATGGAACAACTATTAAATAGAACTGAAATGATATGAATCAATGGCTGTGCTCAAAAAGAGTTTTTAAAATATATTAAAAAAAAAAGGTCTAAATTGAATAAGATCTTGTATAAAAATTTGTGATGTGTAAATTTGATATACAGGATCCAGTATATATTGTATTTATAAATGTATGATTGTATATATTATTTATTTGCAGTGTGGGCAATGTTCACTCAAATAATCAATCAATTAAACAACGGGAGACAGAATGCTATCGAAGTATTGATTTTGAGTTTGAACTGATATTTAACTCTGGAGTATTCTGTTGGTAATATCCATCCATCCATTTTCTATTATTATAAAGCTGAGACTAAATATTCCGTCTATTAAAGAGAGGATGTTGCAGTTGTTGGACAATAAAAAACATATATAAAGAAAATTTAAAAGTTTCATATTACCAGCATATACCTGCGGCTTATAGTCCAGTGCGACTTATCCGTGGCAAAAGATTTTTTTATTTTTTTTTTTTGCTCAATTTTTGCTGCTGCGACTTATATACCGGTGCGCCTTATAGTCCGGAAAATAAAAAAATTGGTTGTCTTTCGAATGAGACATACTGTAGACCTATGTTTATTTTATGCAAACAATGACCTGGCGCTTGAAAGAATAACAGTCTACACTAAGCAATACATAGCCAGGCAGACACACATGCTTTCATTTGTTTTCTTCCTTCTGATGCCAGAAGAAGTGTGAGCTTAATCCAGTGATGGGTGCATTGCCAGTAAAAGGGCGTTGAAAGCTAAATTTGGCGGACTGGAACTGGCAAAGAGTAAAGCATTGAATCCTTCTGGTGGGAGAAATTGATAGGTGCACAATGAAAAAGAAAAGTCCACAGACATGAGGGCATGAGAAGAAGAGTGAATGTGATGAATGGATCTTAAATCTGGCGAGTAAGGGAAATGGGATCAGTTCTCATACGTGTGCTTTCGCACCGTCAAAACACCGCACTGTATTTGTTTAACACGGGCTTGTCATGAAGCATATTGAAGTTAATTTTCACCTCATTTTTCCATCAGACCTGCTCTTTTTCAGAGAGGTTTCACTTTTTCGGTGGTCTGGGGATTATTTTTGTTTTCTTTTTTTTTCCGCTGTAGTCAATAGTACAGCTCACTTCATGAAAACATCATTGCAAACACACAAGGAGAAAAAGAGGAATCATACATATATTTGACTGATTAGTAAACTGATTTCTCCTTTGATATTCATACCATAATTGTAAACAGTTATAAAACAGTGAAAACATGAATGAGTTGTGGAACACATTGTGATGTAATGCGAGTGAGATAAGCCTACCCAACAATTTTGGAATGGCTGGGCGTCAGGGTTTCCGAAACCTTCATTTTCAATGACCTAAAAAGGTCTGCTTATATAACTAAAGGTCAATACACAGTAAAGTACTGTATATTTATTACAAGTGGGTTACACCTGGATTGAGCACCAGTTAATAAACTAAAATAAGAGACTAAATTGAATACTTTTTCTGAGTTCACCTGTTGCTTGTGATTGGTCATGTGATGAGCCATGATTGGACATTTTCTGAGCCATGTGCAACTACCTTTTTCAGTTGACAGATGTGGCAAAAAGAGCGCCCAAAGAGATAGATAAAGATATCTGGATTATGCCACTGAATTTGTATTCCACAAAAGCAAATTTGATCAGAATTATATGGGGCCACATATTGCATTAGGTAGAGAACATTTTTGATTTAACTTCTCCCTTTTTGAACTGTAATAATTGTTATAGTAAAAATACAGTCAATTAATTGATTTTTGCAACAATTCACAGGGTTTGATGTCTACTGTTGTGATCGAAATACTATGGCATTAATGCACATCTGCTGGCGCTGTTATATTGATTTCAAATTATTGATCTCAGATGCAGCCTAACACTGATTTTTGATAATATTCAATAATGCTTTAGCATATCTTTGATTTTTTTTTTTTTGGACACTTTCATACATTACCTTTAACCAGCATTTTTTAAGTGTTCATTCGAGAACAGATTGTTCACCCATACCTTACTTTTATACCCAAGTCTTTGTTTAGGCTATATGTCAGGTGTCAAGACGAGAAGAAGCCAAAGGCCGTAGAAGGACCTTGGACAGCCAATCCTTCCTTCCATGCAGACTGAAGATGTAGGGCAATTTGGACAATTGCATAAGTGACTCGGCAGAAAGAGATACGCCATTTTGTCTCAACTTCTTTGCAGGTCAAGAAGTACCAGGGTAGAGTCTGAGAAGAAACAGCAGCCTAGAATACTGATTTTTGTACACTTGCTGAACTCTGTGTATAAGTACAAACTAAATCAGTATTATTTTTTTTATTGCTTATCCATTCAGAGAAAATGAATATGCTTTTTTGATAAGTGCATATTTACTAATTCATTTGGGCTGGATCCCTGGTAACAGGGCAACAAAATGCACAATTTCGAACAGATCTCTGAATCTATCTGCCTGTGAACTGATCAAAATTATGAGCAATCACAGCCTACGGTGCTGGACTAAGACGTGGTTTCCGCAGGCATAGCTGACTTTCTGCCACCAAATTGTCAGCTACGCCAAGCGCTTGTCAAAGAACACACCCTTACCTTCCAGAATGGTCACATTTGGTGCATAACGGTCAGCTAAATTCGCAGAGGTTTGCATTTGAACAAAATTCAAGATATGCCAGCTTTTCCACACGTACCGTTAATGAGAACATAGTCTTTGGGTTAACCAAATGCCCTATGGTAGCAGGCTCGTATGTGACCAAAGTTTGAAGGTGATTGTGGTGTGAATTCAGAACACAAACAAAATCCGTTTTAGGAGGGTGTGCAAATTTATGCAACAGCATTACATCAGTTGTTCATTTTTACTTAATCTGTCGAGTTGTAATGGTTGCAGATCATCGTAAAAGTTGATAAACCTGAAATTATTTATCTTAATCAATGTTTTAGGTCCCAAAAATTAATTGGTTAGTGTCATGCTTGAGCATGGTGGGGTGTGGTGGTGGAAGATAGTGGATCCAAAATGAAGGAAGACTGGAGGCAAGATTGAAAAAAAAAAACAAAACAAGGAATTAAACAACATACAAAGTAACCAAAAACTCAAAAAGTCAGGTGGCGACTTGCAGGCGACTCAGATGTCGGCCGCCGAGGCGCAGGGACGTCCAGCCACATCAGCCTGCAGCCATTGGGCTTGGGGAAAATCAAAGACACTAGGGACAGGAAGTGACAGGGGTGACACGATGTGGTGACTGATACAGGAGAGGGCGGCTCAGAGTCATAACGTGCAGAAAAAGGTGGGTTGTGATGATGAATTGTGACTTGTATTTGGGCACCCTCGCTGGTCGCCTGGGTGCCCATGTAAAGGTCATAATCAACATGGGGGCAAAGAGTGGGACAAGGGAGCTTGGCGGGACTAACTGAATATACGGGAGAAAGTAAGGCAGTGGAACAGAACAGAGGGCTAACACAAGGAAAACATTGATGGTCGGCAGGCTGAGGACATGAGTGGGCGGCGCGGCGGCAACGTGTCCACCGCTGAATGATTCCTACTAGATCCTCTTTTGGTCAGGTTATTCAAATGTCGGGGTGAGGTGGTGGAATACTGTGGATGCAAAATGCAGGAAGGCCAGAGGCAAGGTGCACTCCAAAATAATTTCATGAGGCGAGGATGGAAAAAATAAAACAAGGAAGAAAACTGCATACAAAGAAACCGACAAAAAGTCTAATTAACTGACAACCAAAATCACTGGAAGCATTTGCTTGGAGGCACATAGGAAACACTAACGAAGATGCCGATTAACAGACAACAACAATATTGACATCAACAGTTAGACCATAACCCAACATGAACTGAAAAGAGACAGGAAACTAAATACACTCATAACTAACGAGACAAAACGTAGCACCGGAACAAGAAACAATTGGAAACGTGAGCTGATTGGCCAACACAAGGGAAGCAGATTAACGAGGACAGGTGGACACAATGACACTGACGAGACACTGACAGGAGGGGAACAGAAACGTGAACAAAAGACCAAATAACTCAGAATGTACAAAGACAAATCAAAGCCAAACAAAAACTCAAAACAGAAAGGAACAGAAAACCCCGACACGAACCAAAACACAAACAAAACACCACAGAACATAACAATTAGGACCTTTGGGCAAGTTTGAATTTTCTATGAGCCTATTATATATGTGTGGGAATTGCTCAAAGAAGCCAGAGTACCCGCACA
Source organism: Hippichthys cyanospilos (assembly GCF_059441005.1). Lineage (NCBI taxonomy): Eukaryota > Metazoa > Chordata > Actinopteri > Syngnathiformes > Syngnathidae > Hippichthys > Hippichthys cyanospilos. The sequence continues at coordinate 5,525,894 of NC_142371.1, forward strand.
AAAAAACAAAACAAAAACAGGCTACATGCAAGAGAAGATTAAACATGTACAGAGGCAGCCAGAGCCGAGATTTAACGTTGACAGACATGTTAACTATTATTCCACCATGCTTCTTACAAGTGTTTTATAATTGATCTCCCACAATGTTTTGCATTTTGCTGCCATAAACAGTGAGCACAACTAGTGCGCCAAAGTGCAATTGTGTATGTCACTTAGAAACAAATGTGGTCTATAAATACATATGCAAATGAAATTTGACAGCTTGCTGACGAGACGTAGTTCTCAGCATTCAGTAAATGAATTGATCCATGGACCATTTGAGGTTACCTCATGCCTATTATGTAAAATCTGTGTGATCCTTTTGTTTCGCAGTCCGCCTTGTCATCTCGACTTAACCACACTCGGATATAAATGATGCTGTAAGTTTGAATGATGCTGGGGAAAACACAAGTATACAAATCATGCGAGCTACATGCAAAATTCCAGTTTGCATTTGTCAGCAAGTTACGGTAAAAGCTTTAGTTTAATAGATGATTTGTGTGTTCTACTTTGTAGCCCAACTCATGAAGAAATGAAAATGTTTCCCCAAAGATTTGTTATATTAAAACATCATGTCAAACATAATTTCAGGGATTAAAAGTTGGGCCGAAGGAAAGCCTTTGAGGCCTTAATCAGCAACTGGTGATGCCTTCCACAAACATTTTCTCAAAAGCCTTCAGTAAGGAACCATTCCGTTCCACACTCAATGCAGTTGTAAACAAACCAATCTTCCTGAGTGGACTCACACATGCATACACACCGTGGTCTAATGCTGGGAAGGCAATATGAGGCAGCCAGGACAACAAGCCGCTTTTTGCACGGGTGTGTGGGCCAGCCAGTAGCGGTGCTGGTAAAGCTAAGCAATGAGCGGTGGGTGCATTTACGTGTCAAGGGTGAATAATCAGTGATGTTGTTGCTGTTGTAATGCTTGGCAGGATTCTCACCCTTAACAAAGACGTGAGGCTTTACACGTAAGGCCCAAAAGGGAATTTTCACATTGGCTTGCAGCACATTGGCTCCAGCACTGTGGTCTATTGTTTAGTTTTGATCAGAGGGGGTTAAGCTTTTGGGGCAACAGGAATTAAAAAAAAAAAATGAATGAATGAAAACAAACTAAATACAGCAGGGTTCAAGGACCGGCTCAAGAAAAAGTACTTGATGAACACTACAATGAATACTGTTTGCTGAAATTCCTCTGCAAATGATAGAGCTATACTCTCAGTTGAGATTTAGAATGCATAGTTCACGTGACACAAAACCACTTTTTCTCGAGTGGCACCATTGGGATTTGTGTCATGGCAATGTAAAAAAATTAAAAAAAACCTATCTGAATCCAATATTTTCAGAATAAATTCAAGGCTCTTCTAAATGTAGATAAAATCCATGTATCAGATGAGTACTGAGGCTAGTGGAGCATAAATGTGCAGAAATGTTACTGCACATGCCAATTGTTGAATCAAATCGTCCATCAGTATAAATACAACCATGTCGAATACCTGTCACTTGAAATGTTCCAGGAAAAAGACGGTCCAAAGAATGAGTTAGGGTCATATTGTAATTGGGCATTGGGCACCCCAATGTAAAAGCAAAATTATTCCTTCAAATCAAAGTCTTGCTTAAGTGGCGAGCAATGGCTGCAAATTGAAGATCTGTTTGAAGTTCAAATGTGCTACATTTCATGGCAAAACAAACAACCAAAACATTTCTAAACAAGAAAAGTGTGTGTGTGTGTGTGTGTGTGTGTGTGTGTGTGTGTGTGTGTGTGTGTTTATATATAGATTACAATGTAATTATCAACATTTTTTCACATAGACTTGAGGCTGAACTTCAGTTAGGTTTATATTTGTGACTTCCTTGATGAATTGATTCAAAACAACATTTTTGCAAATGTGCACCCACTCAGTACATGTGCATTTGTACAACGTATTCATGGAAATGTTTAGGGCCAATAAAACAGGAGACTTAAAAATCATCAGTTGGGATCACAGTGAGACCATTAGGAAGCTCACAATATGTCTCTGATAGAACTAAAGTACGGTCCAACGAGACGTCTGCTTGAAGCCAAACAAATGTGTCTGGGAAAAAGGAAAGAATCAAATGGTCCACCAGAAAATGTGGAAAATGCACTGAGAAGACAGGAAAAAAGTTAATAGTGTTGCTACTGAAAAAGGAACGAGGGCCAGTTAAAAGTAAATAAATAAAACATTTCTTGTCCACATTCTCATAGTGGTTGAACTGTAGAATATCTCCGCTCACTTTGGCTACAAACAGAACTGTCGCCAATCAATCGCAGGATACACAAACAGTCATTCAAATACGGGTATTGAGAATGGAAGATGGCAGGGGGGTTAAAATCAAGGCCCAGGTTTTACAGTGTCAAACAGAGTAGGTATGGATTCGGGACTCACATCAAACTTTGAAGGAACAGTCAGCAGCAAAAAAAATTTTAAGTTTAGTTTATCAATTGCAAGGCGGTGTCTTCCCGCTGAACCCAAAATGGTTACACGGTTTACGGGGTGTGGTTTTCACAGGGTGTGAAAGTGGTGACTAAACTCACCGCTGATCTTTCACGTCTCTAAACCAAACCAGGAGCTAGACTGTGATGACAGACAACATATTCATTGTGTGAATCATTGGATTCTCTGTGGTCAAGTTTTTTTTTCAAACAGTAAGGCCATCTCTTGCTAGATTTTTGGAATTACCAAGCTGGCACACTTTATTTGTCCACATCAGGGCAGTCAGTCAAATTTATGTTGATGTACAAGTTTCATGCATCATTCCAGAAATTTGGGGTAGGGTGTCGGGGGGGGAATACTATATCTTCTCTATAGTAAAAAGTAGGACCTCTGTGAGAAATTGTGCAGTATATTGTATACTATGTTTTCAAAAGGGGCATATAAATTTACTTTTGATTGTCTTTGATTCAAATAGCTGAATCAAAGACCCAAGTGGTCCCTATTTTTAAAACACTCTTACCGTAATTCTTTTATAGTTAGATTCAGGCTGCGTTTTTTTGTTGTTGTTTGTTTTGTTTTTTTAAATAATGCCTCAACAAAAAGCAAGTCAATCTATATGAGCTCTCTCTTCATTGGAATAATTTTGTTAATCTCTCCTAGGCGCTCAGACATGAGTGGATGGATTTCTCCTGCTCTGGTGGGACGCTCATATTGTTCAGAAGTCTCCAATAACACCAGCTTGACCTGTTGCTAGTCACTCTTCTGAAAAATAGTTGTTAAAGTGTTTTTAAGTATAGTACCCAAGTCCCTAAGTTGGCCACATTGAGTAGTCCTCACTTCTGTCACATCCTAGCTTCTATAAAATATAAGAATCGGCTCCAAGAATCCAGTGACGGGGCATTCCCAGCTTTGGCTACGATCATTGCAATGTGCCACCCTACAAAGGCCTGCACCATCAGCCAGCTGCATTGAGCCTTCTGAAGGCAACATCAGAGAAGAGAATGTGGTCACTAGTGGTTAACCAGTAATTATTTCACAAGCTGAGTGCCTAAGCCTTTCTCTAAACCTACTCAAGGTTCAAAGCAGTGGTGAAATTTGGGGACAAGGCAACTCCGTCATGCTACCCATTTTGAATGTTGTGGTGAACGTGGATTGACCAAAATTGGTCCAGGGTACATTATCAATAAACAATAAAGGAAACTGGTCTTGGATGTGGATGATGGTTCAAATTATATACAAAGGACTTAACCTCATCGCAAATTTCCTCCATGCTAAATGCTTTATCTCGTCAACTTTTCCTCACAAATAAAGTCTGTAAAGTTTCACCATGATTTGATTTCTTCTGAGCCCTGCTGAATATGACAGAGACCCAATTCCATATGGAAGAGTGGAGGTCAGGAAGTGATGGTAATCATTATTTGGTTCCAACGCAGCATTCCAGATACTGTAGGTCTCGTCCGGAGGGAGGTGGACATCAAAGAATTTCAGCTGCGGTGCTGCAATTCCTTCATCTGTGTTGCCACAAGCGCTGCTAAGAAATGCAACATGAATTCCCTCAGGATAGAAATATCTTTGTTGCATCGCATTCTTTATATTACAGCGGAACGGCTAAAGTTACAAAACAAAAAAGAAAAGGAAAAAAAGAGAAAAAAATTCCAGGTGTTGAACATTCTGCCACTCTAAGGTTACCCGCTATTTGATAAAGTTCAACCTAGTAGGTTGGTTTTAATCTACTCAACCTCCAATTTGTTCAAATTACAAATTAAGAAAAAAAAAAGTAAGTGATATAAATCTCAATTCCATCACCAAACCATCATTCTGATCGTAAATTATTGACCGTGGAAGAACAGCTGCTCATATGGCTAGCAAGTCTGCTTCACATCAAAAGTACTGAGTTCAAATCTCAATTTTTTCCATATGCTAATATTCTCCATGTGCCCACATGGGTTTCCTGCCAGTATCCTGATTCCACCTTCATCAGTGACTTTAGACCAAAAAGCCCAAGAACTCTGAATTCCTAGTCCTAAGAAATTGTTTGTGGCCACTGAGTTTGCTTTCACATCGTGTGACAGTAGGCGAGGTCGTTCATTCAAATTGGACTGATGATGTACAGTATGTCAGCAGAGGAAAAAAACTGCGCTACCTGCTCCTCTACATACAAACATTCGAGTTACGAACATTCGCAAATAAGAACAGAGTTGCCTGTAAATCAGAGTTTTTATTGAACACACTTTCTGTGCTACCAAGGCCAGCGCTGCCATCATGATCAAACCTTCTGCCAGGCACGTGTTTCCCCATTAGATAGAGTAGTGCAGGGGTGCCCAAAAACCTCAGTTCAGTACAGCCTTCATCTTTACCAAGCGACTGAAAGAAATGTTGCCTGTGCCTTGACCGAAACAAGTGCAGTGGTACTAACATTGCAACGCTGTCTTTTCACATTTTGCAAACTCATGTGACTCACCAAATCCAAACAGCTACGAGTGTGAATGCTTCACCCCGTTGCTAACGAATGGCGTTTGACCGTCAAAATCAAGTTGAATCTCTGATTAATATTTCTGCCACCTGCCTACTAAATAGATCAACAACAACAGGAATAGCATTCAGTCGCGTCTTTTTCCGCCTTCCCAAATCACCTAGAATCTCCACACTCTGATGCACTTTTCTCGCTCACGCACAATTACATATGTTTTTAACGTACGCACTCATGTATCCTGCTACTGTGGGAGTGAATGTTTGTTTGCCTATTCATGCCCTTCCTCTCACCCATGGGCAGTGGAGAAGGCTCAAACTCAATTATAATCCTATTCTGATATCGAAAAGAATTTTGAATTTTTGTGTATTTTCTCCTTGAGTGTGCATGCCTGTGTGTATGTGTGTTTAACTGTTCAACAATTTTAAGTATGCTTTAGTGGGCCCTTGTCCCTCCTTAAAATGTGGTTTAGATGTTGTCAATTCCTGCCGCGGGGGGATTTCTTTCCAAGGTTCTGTTTTAGTGATTAACTAGATTCTTCTGAGACCGCCCAGTATTGAAATAGCTAAATAAAGCCTTAGTTGAGCCAGTATCTGCGTGTATTCTCGGAAGTTAAGACTGTTGATGTGGGTTTGTGATCCATCATGGTCACGTTTGTTCTTTTGAAAATGTCATATTTATATGAAGAATAGCCATGCGTGGAAAATGCCACCCTTCTGTTTAACTTCTCATAATTCTTACGTGGTTTCCAGTTGAATGACAGGACTTCTAATCAATATGACAATTTAACAAGGCAGGATGGGAAGAAACGTGTCATTTTTACAGTTTTATAAAAGTCAAACTGGAAATTCCAAAGACATTTAATAATTTGATATTCACCTGAGCAAATGACTGCATTCTTTAATTCCTTCACCGTATGTGACACGCCGGCCTGCTCCCTACCTGAGGAGCTAGCCAGGTCGCTTGCGAAAGAGGAGCAGCCGAAACCCCCTTCAAAATTCCTGGCTTTCCCCTTCTTTTTAGTGGGGCACATTAGAAACCGTCTAAGGCCCTTCTGTGGTCACAGACTGTTCCAATTTCCTCTTTTCTTCTTCCCTCATCTCGTCCAGGAGCTGCCAAACTAGATGTCTGAATGAACACTGAGCTGACATAACATCAGCTTAGCCTCTTTCAGTGGGAAGTTAACAGGGATAGGAAACTAAAGAACTCAATTATTATACACATTGGATTCAAGTTTTCAGTTGATTTGCACACAACCCAAACTCATATCAACACTTCTTGAGGCAATTCATTTTCACATCTAGATTCCAAAAGCGCTTGATTTTTATCGAACATTACAGAGGCATGCTTAGTTCACGCAGAACTTTTTAAAATTTATCTTAAATGTATACAGTTAAGAGAACTTAGAATATATTACAGTAAAACAATGCAAAATAAAACAAATACAAATAAATGCATAGACAACGATATTGTTTTTAATGCAACTGTGAATAAAAGAAGCGAAATAAATACCATTTAATACCATATGTATATGTGTGCATGCATGCATTTTCACAAAACTAAGTTTACGTTGCGGGGACTAGTTTTGAGTGATTGGCAACAAATATATATATATATATATATATATATATATATATATATATATATATATATATATATATATATATATATATATATATATATATATATATATATATATATATATATATATATATATATATTATAATTTTTTAACCCCTACCGTGTAGTATAACCCCCTACAGTGCAAATACAAGGCATGTTGGTCCTCAAAACATTTATACGACATACATATCTGATTTGCCGATCTTGGATAAAATGCCAAATGTCGTCTGGTCACGATCAAACTGATCAGATTGGCATAAACTGTACATTTATATCAAAAGTTGAGCCTGTGAATAATAGTAACAGTAACAGAGCTCTAAAAATATTCCAGTAGCCTAGAAAGCATCTGCCTTGGTGGCAAATTACTCGAATTATATGTTTTAAACTTCCTCTACCTTTTCTTACTAAGGCATAATTGTGGATGACAGGACAGAGCAACATTAGTTGTAACACACTTGTGTTTGTATTTCTCCTGTAAGTGTTTACGCAGAGAAGTGACACCCCTTCCCTCGACACCACAATGCTCTCACACACAGATGCGTGCTTCAAAAAGACATGTTGCGGATCGAATAATGCACACACATTAATCCTTCATTTACTAATATTGCACATTACCCACATTAGTCCCTGCTACTTAAGTGACCTAATGTAGTGTTTCAGTTATATAATTTAATTAATCTACAACAGATATGAGGGACGAATGTTACAGAGGAACCTTTTTGAATGGCACTACTCTTGTCCAGGTTTTGTTTTTTTTCAGTTTCTACTGAGTCCTTTTTCTGGTATCCAGACAGTATTTTCCAATGTTGTGTATTTGCTAAGTTTGGCAATAGAAAATTGAAATGAGAGGAGCTATTTGAAAATTACGCCTGTTTTAAATCCGTTTCCCATGATAATCAATGTGATTCATTGGCGATGATAATGATTACGTTCTCTAAATACTTTTTTTCTGTTGATGTGTGAAGCAAAAATGCAGAAAGCCCAATTTATCACTTAAAGGTTTTTTTTGTTTTTTTTTTAAATCAAGGCCTACTTCAAAAATAACTTTTGTGGCAGTGCACATTTCCACCCGTGGCTAAACCCTGCCAACAAGTCTTTTGGAAATTTGAACAAAAGAACGTTTCCTGTGGAAGAGACAAGAAACCTTTTTTTTCAAGTAACATTTTTTTTAAGTAATGTGTACTGTGAGTGCCTAGCATGTCTTCTTGACAGCTTTGGGGTTCAAATCTTATGGCTTTCCTGTGCGGAGTTTGTGGGTTTTCCCATGCTTATGTGGGTTATCATCAGTTACTTAAGCTTCCACCTATATTCTAAATGTGGCTTTTGTTAATGTTTCTAGAATTAATATATCTTTATCACATCATCTGGGATAGGCACCAGACCAGCTCACCTGTAATCCTAATGAGTATTTGCATTGCCATAAATACTGTGCTTTTGCATCCCTCTACAGTGTTTGGCCCAAAATAAAGACACCAAGTCAAATTTGAAAACAGGTTTTGTCAAGTGAAGCTTGCAATTCTTCATGAAATTTGCTGTTTTCATAAGAAAGGCAATTATGTTTCATTTTCTGAGTGTTTGAGTGTACACAGTGTGTGCGTGACTGTGTTTTTGACTGTGACGGGGGAAATTCCAGTGTCTAGGGGACCTAATGAATGGGTCGCTTATTTCTTGTTTTGCCATCATTTGAAAATATTTCCCCTCTTCAAAGTCCTGCTACGATGAAATTCTCTATTGTCTGTAACATTAGAAACGATTCTGATTTGTTCTTAAACTTATTACGCACCCACACTCGGAGATCATCATGAGGCAGGAATAAAAAGCTTACCAAAAGTACATTTGGTTACTTGCGCCCAAATGACATACTGTATGTGTTCAGGGTCCAGACACACGACCGTGACTAATGATAAAGATGTTTCCAAACTCCTGTGGCTACTTGAGATGAACAGGATAAGACAGGCGGAATCATTTAAACCCCAGTTGAGTTTAGATGGACCAACTCTACATATTGCCTCAGTGATTTTGGTCATGATTATCTGTCTAACTTAAACTCAATTTATGAGCAAAACTAGGGTGCCGAGCAGCAAGATTCTGTTTGTTCCAGCAGTGGAAACACAGTTAATTAATCTAACATATGAAAATGTTCAGTGAAACAATGTTTTTTTTTCTTTGTACAAAATGTTATTCCCCAAACACTGGAAAGAAGCGTGGATATTTTGGCTGCAGATTTGTGACATCTTTTACCATTCCAGTAAAGGTCTGTTCTATTCTAGCAAATGTTAAGGCAAAATTACAGCAAGGAATGGGTAGACTTGCAGTATACAGTAGAGCAGTGTTTCCCAACCCTTACTGAGCCAAAAAACATATTTTATAAAACAAAATTCTCACGGCAGACCACCAAACAAAAAGTCCGAACTGGACAGGACAGGATAATTATCCAGCTTCTGACATCTAATGGAAGAGCATTTATTTAGTCTGCCAGTTGCTGTATGTTTATATCGGGGTTAGTAAACAAATAAATGACCTAAATGAATAATAATGAAAACAAAAGCAATTTAAAATTATTTGTCCACAAGGTTTATTATAAATAATTTTAAAATCCCTTTTATTTTAAAGTTTTGACAGTGTCACGTATAGTAAAACGTTTTAATTGTGATGCCGATTTATTCATGTTTAAATGCTCCGGAAAATAGCCAGTGTTGTACACAATTAAGGTGATACAATGCCCGGTAATACATACGTGTGATTCTGTATATGATTTCTCTAGCCATGGTCTCGTAAATGATGGTATTATGAGGGGTATTTATTCAAGTCGGATGGACTGCCCCTGCTGTAACAAATATATATATATATATATATATATATATATATATATATATATATATATATATATATATATATATATATATATATATATATATATATATATATATATATATATATATATATATATATATATATATGTGTGTGTGCGTGTGTGGGCGTGTGTTTGTGTGTGTGGAGAGAGGGAGAGCAAGGGAGAGCGACAGATTCCACTGTACAAAAAGTTCAATACAATAGGCCTATACTCTTGTAGGTCGTGGCGCACCGCCAGATTGACATGTTCACACAAGTCAGAAGTGCTCCACGGACGTCAACAGCTGACTTTAAGCCACCGTTTCCACAAACCTATCCAAAAGCTTCCATCCTGTTTTGAAAAATGGAAAAATATGTACAGCCCAGTTAGTTTTTCCTGTTCAAATGTGACATTTAACTAACTTTACCAGATGGGCATGATTTTTTCCTCCCATATTAATATCCTGACTCATCTTGATAGGTAATCCATGAAAACTGAGATGTATTTCCTAACCTATCCAAAAGCACTGTTTTGTTTATGTGAAAGCATGCATAAAGGTGCAAATGAATTGACCTTTGTGGTGTGATTTAGACATGTAATGCTTACTTCCAAAATGTTTCTTTTGAGCAGACCAGCACATTGCAATGGTGCCAGCACTTTGCAGTCTGCTCCTCTCATCAGAACCAGGAAGCCCAAGGTAACAGCCGAATGTTTACTTCTTCAACAGGACTTGTGTGACATATTGAGGCCATCAGACAATGAGTGGGCATCAAAAAAAAATGTGCCCCAGAAAATAAATTGGAAGATGAAAGAAAATGAAAGCGGGATAAGAAGGACACAAGTCTAATCAGTCAGCGTTAAGATGGCTCCTGTGTCTTTAATTTCCCCACTTCCAGAAAAGTTAAACAGTCTGCACTGTAAATGGGCTGAACAACCACGATGTGTGTTTTGAGGGCCGTAATGATGATGATGTCAGTGAGTCCCAGTTAGTCCAAACATGATGTGATGAGCAATACTTCCGCTGGCTACATTACAAAATTCTGGATTTATAAGAAAAATATAAATAAAACAAGACTGGTTTAAAAAAAAAAAAAAAAGTTCATTGAGGCCAGGCAAGAATTAAAAAAAAAAAAACCGTAACAAAATCCGTTCATCCATTTTCTATAGCGCTCGTCTTCATCAGCCTGATGGATGAGAGGGAGAATATCCAGTACTAACAATCATTCACACTCATATTGACCCAAACCCCCTCAATTGACATAATATGTGTGCTTACGAAATGTGAAAGGAAGCCAGACTACGCAAAACAAGCAAACTCCACACTGCCTATTTGAGCAGAGAAGAGAACTTGAAAAATTGTGAGGTAGACGTTCATTGACGTGCCAACAATTAGATCATTGCATTTAGTATGCCCAATTAACATAAATATGGCGAAAAAAAACGTGATTATTTTTTAGAATTGTACAAGAAATAAAGTCAATGCAAACTGGTCAGACAACCCTAATTTTTACCTATTTTGGTTCAATCAATGTAAATTTAACATTTTAAATTCAACTTTTGTGAAAGAAAAATCTATTGATAGCCCGTGTAAATCTTGATTCAATGGTACAATTAAGTAGTTAGTAACGATTGTTAACTCATCTTGTAAACCTCCTTCTTATTCATCATTCTGCTACTAGCGTCCAAGCTCGCAAGTTCAAAATTCCTGATTTTTAAAAATTTATTGAATTTTTTATTCAATTTATTTATCAGCCCAAATACAATACAAAAGGTAGATGCATATAACAGCAACTGAGTTTTGTACAGAGAGTTTCACATTCTTTTGTTGGCAAACTAATGAACTCTTTTGAGTTCTTTTTTTTTAAAGTAAATCCAAAATAAGTGTTATATCCCTCCTTTCATTTCTCTAGACGAGAGCAATAGATGAATTGGTGAAGGTACAGATAGATGGATGCAAAACTCATGAAAAAGGATCATGGATTAGTTTGAATATTTCATAGGTAACAGTATATGCACGTAGTTTGTTTGTTTGTTTTTTTGTTTTTTCAAAAAGGGGGATATAATGTTTACATCCGTCATGAGTCACACAGATTGTCAGAATAAATGCGTTCATCAGTCGTCAATCAGAAATATGGATCCCGCAGAAGAAACCATAATTGTAATTTGGGAAACCCCGATGTAAGGTTAGGAGAAGGTCACTTTATTGTATCCATCTGACAAGATTCATGTTTTGAATAAACAGTATGATCACATCAGCCAAGCTTCCTCCAGCATCTTTTAAGTTCTCGATTACGGAGTTTTGTCAGGTATAGCCTTCTCTTTGGTCAAGGTACAAACACTATATACATTCATCGAGACAGTTTCTCACATGTTGTGGTGCTGTCATTCCTAAATGCATTAACTTCTTGTTTCCCTCAAAATGATGCACAAAACCATGAATATTACTACTGAACTATTTTTCTGACTGTTATTAGATTGTACTATGGTACACAGTGAATATAAAAAAGACTATATTTAGGCCCATTCTGAACAGACTATGATGTTGATAGTAAAATTGACATATAAATAGGGTAAAATATTAAAAGGGAGTAAAAAACTGATTTCAGACCAGGCCCACAAAGAAGAGAGCTCGATAGGCTCGAGTATACCCGCAACCCTCGTAAGGATAAGCAGTCAAGATAATAGATCATTTTGTTCAACACAGAGGCGCCAGCTTTTACAGTGTGATTAGTGTGTCCCCACCAAGGGTACGTGAGCACATAGCCGGATGTATGTAGAAACTCATATTGTAAAGCTCAAATGACAAATAAATCAAGAATAAAATAATAATCAATACAACATAATAAATAAATATATGAAATAATAAAAAAACAGCACACTAAGGCTGTGAATATTATTCTTTTACGGGGGACTCATTTGAAAGTGTTAAAGAATTTGTTTTAAAAGTTATAATAATTATATACTGTATAACGCAGGTTGGTTCAATGTCAATAATTATATTACTGTTGATGCACTTACAAATTAAAGTATGTACTTGCACCATGCGACCGCAAGAAAATTTCACCAGCACGCACAGTAAAGTGGGACGTATTTGCAGGTCAATCGGTCGCATTGTTGAGCTTTGTTAAATGTATCGTAAAATGTGGAAAAGGTGCAAAAGAGAAAACTATGATCCATTATTTAGAACCTAAAAGATGCCGCTGGCAAACTCGGCTGATATGAACGTGAACTTGTTTAGGACACCGACTCAATCAGTCATCAAAATCTGCTTTACATCATGGTAATTTTCCACCTCCCTTCCTGTTTGCTGTATGCCGCGTTTTGCCGTATTCCCTGTGGAATGTACGCAAAACGCAAGTCTGTGACTGACATGCTGTCATCACTGTTTGGCTGGAGAAAGAATAAGACAGAACACAGAAATGGTAAATAATATGGATTTGTTGAATGCATATGTAAATCCAGTTTAATAAATCCGAAAAGAAAAAAAAAATGCAGAATGAGAGCCAAGGCGGCGTATGCCTGAATGGTAGACATGTAAATATGTCAGAAAAAAAAAATGGCAATGACAACCACAAGTTTAAATTCTGTCCAACAACGTTATGTCTGTCAAAAAGCAACTGTTCCCAGTTTTGCTCAATTGTATGGAAATTGTCCTTTGTCCTTATTGCATCAGAAAATTGAAGGAGACTGGTAGGAGGAAAGGCACTAAAAAGTATTTATAAGATTAACGCATGTTCAAGAAGTACATACTGTTTTTCACTGTTCCAACTAAATGCAAGGAACGAAATACAGTGAAGTGCCTTTAATTTACTGTCGAACCGAAATCTTCAGTTAGCGTTTCAAACTAAAATCAACTTAGTTGAGTGCCGTGACTCTGTTATGTCGCGTCCGGTGAAATAGTTAACGCTTCCCACAGGTTCACACAATTGCATATCCTAATGTATATGCAATTCTGTGACCCTGTTGCCCACTTTTTCCTTACTCAACTCATCTCATTTTTACATAAAGTTGGCGGGAAAAGCCTCCAGCTCACCCATGACTAATAAGGACAAGATGTGAAAAGTGGATGAAAATCCAACGTAAGTTTTAAAGCGGATAGTGTTTGTTTTTCTTGTGTTTCCTTTTTCAGTATTAGTACATAAACTATTGTGCATAGTCTATTGTTTTCAAGACCCCAATGCAGACATAACACCCCTCCCCTCCCCCTAAAAAGAAAATGTGGTGTAACTTTGGGCCATGGGAAAAATGTTATACATCCATGATGCATGTTTTTTGTCTCTCATCCCTGTACTTTTTGAAATCATGTTTGTAAGCTCACCGCTTTTGCTGTGGCTTTACATCAATTTGTTTCCGAGTTGGAATCAATTACTCGTCATCGTCTTAGAGTCAACATTTGGAATCTCAAGCTTTTTTTTTTTTTTTTTTTTGTCAGCGTACAACCACCGCATCACAGGGAGGATTTATAGGGTCGAGTGTGGGAGCGTGGAGCAGACTGTCATGGACTCATATGTCACGCAGCCCTTCGAAACTGTACATCACTTTTCCCACACAATAGGAGATCATCCCACACATTGTGCTATACTGCACTTCTCTCTGCCAGCCATAAATGCACAGTCCTTGGTGGTCAAATACAAAATAGAGAATTTTTTTGGCCAACGATGACGCACCTGTTAAATCTGCATCAATAAAGTAATGACTGCTAGCGTGACTTCTGCCTCGATCCAGCAAATATAAAACACACATGCATGATTAGCGTTGCCTAAAGCAACATGGCAGTCTTCAACATCAGTCCTCAAATGCAAATCCAACTTTCTGTTGTCATTCTGTCAAGTCAACGGTCCCGAAATTAAATTTAGAATGCCAGTGATTTATGCAGTGCGGCATAAGATACAGATTTCAAGCCAAGAACTCGGTTGTAGTCTTCTTCCTCTCACTTTCATAAATCAGGGAATAGCAACAGTCAACGTTCAGCTGTGTTTTCTTTGCATTTCAAAAAAGAATTATTTTCAGAACATTAGGGAGGGTGCTAGAAGTTCTTGCCCCCCATCCTAGCCCAATCCTCAGCTAGGATGCTCGCAAAGTGGCTGATACTACACAAGGAGCAGATGAATTCAAGCATATTACATAAAGTTTAAACTCCTTATATGGGAATGTATCAACTAAAAATAAAAACTTGCCCATGATAAATAAGATTATTGTCAATAAAATATGTACTGTATATATGCATATAGAAAACTGTATTCTTTTTAACATTAACATAAGAAAAAAGCAATATAATTTGATGTTCAACAACTGTTAACTACTTTTTACAGCTTTTATACAGGTGTTAATGTGGTGTGATGTTCAACAACTGTTAACTACTTTTTACAGCTTTTATACAGGTTGCAGGTTATTCCAAAGCATAAACAAACTCTCAAGTGCATCAAAGTGCCTGAAATTAAAAAAAAAAAAAAAAAAGCCAAGTCTATTTTATTGCAGTTTTACTTCATGTGGCAAAACCAAAGGGGGTCCACCCCACTATTTAAGAACGGACTTACGGACTTTCACTTATATAGCGTTTTTCTACTTTGTGTCGACATTTCGACATGGTTTCGATGGTCGGGGGATCGAACCCACAGAGACGAGCACTCTACCACCGAGCCATGCCGGTCCTTTAAGAAGGACTGGTTTAACTAAAGACTGAGAATTTTTCATCGGTAGGAATGTAAGTGATTGTTTACTGGTATATGTGTGGATGGATGGATGGATGGATGGATATACATTACAGTACTGCAGATCTTGCTATAGCATGACCAGTCATTTGACTTTAAGTGTACTGATTAATGACCTATACTTAAATGTGCAATGTGTTTTTGTTCAAATGAAAGAAACGCAAAGAAATCTGTTGTTTCAACATCTGTAAACTAGAGCCTATTTCCCATTTTTAGAGGTGTAGTTTACATTCACACAGAAGGAATTAGATGTAATGCAATATGTCAATCATTAGGAATATGAGGGATGTTTCGTGTAGAAACGCAACCACATGTCTGGATGAAGTATGCTAGAAAAACAGAGTGACACCCAAAACTGAGAGGTGGAGGCATGAGAAAGAGTGAAGTTGTTTTCTTAACATCCATCTGACAACTACGCCCACTTGACGTGCTTGCATCTTACCCCATCTGATATTTCATCAAGACTGTGACAATTTGAGGGAAAAGGCTCCAAATGGAATGGTGCCTTAAACTAAAGCGAGAATTTGGATTTAATCAAAGTATTTTCAAACTTCCATTGTTTCCATTCAAGCAGAATTTTTCATAACATTTAGCTGATGAACGAAAGGTCTGGCTTCTCTTCTAACCATGAAGATGATGATGCACGGCCATATATGGTGTTCATGCTGCTGTTTTTCTGAGCTTTCTGAACTGATATTTCATTAATCTCTTAATGACACTGTTTCGTGAAATCTGAACTTTGTTTCTAAATACAGAATGTATGATTGAAGATAATTGCTGAAATTGGACAAATGCTTGGAACTGTATAGTATGTAGTATTCAGTTGTGGAGATATGGCGTTAAAATATTTTCCGGCATTCCAATTTTGAATTTTCTCTGTTATTTTGACTACGCGAGAAGGTAACACAGCAGACAAGCCCACTGACAGAAGACCGGTTAACACGCAACCTAGTTAGTGTATAGTGCCTCTCATCATGGCATGGAAAGTCCCGCGCTGACCCAATCATGGGATATATTCCAGCCGCCAGAGGCTTTAAATGGCTGTATTTTTGTGTCTGCAGCATGTAAGAATGTGTAGGCATGAGAAAAATCCCAGATGTAGTGTTATTTCATTGACAGGTGACCGCTGAGTGAGGAGTCACTTCAGCGCATTCGTCAGACAAGCCCACAACCTTTGACAATGGAAATCAGTCCTTTATTTTGTCATATTTTTCAGTCCTCATTTTATATACTTGCAGTTTTATAATCACTAAATGAGGCAATGTCTGTTACTAACACTCTTTGTGTGTAGAGAGTCGAATCTGCATGACATTTAATTTAGCTTTAGAGCTACTTTAAGATTTACTGATCATTTTTGAGCATTCAGAATGGACGGTCGTATTGTAGTGTGATCAAGTATAACAAATCGAGTGAACTCGGGTCACATAGCCAATAAAGGCAACAAATATGATGCAATAATAATCTTGTATATTATTTAATCTCGTTATGTTTTATCATTTTTTTACGCATGTCAGTTCTCCAAAAACAAATGCCAATAGTAAAACAAAGCACATTATTAGGAAGAAAATTAGACTGTGGTTCTGAAAATGGCTGATGATGTGCTGCATTATTGATACACATCATCACAAACTGGACGACCGTATCGATCATTCACTTAGGTGCTTCTGATGCTCCCGGTGGGCGCATAACATTGTCAGACTGGATTCAAGCACCATTCCCGACCTAAACATACGGTAAAATGGGTTTCATGTGTGTTCGAAACTGAAAATAGACAAACGGGCAACACAAGGAAAGCAAGTATGACAACTTGAGTCAAGGTTAAGATTGGGTTAAGGCAATAAACCAATGGCTGAGGTTTAGAAACAGAGGAGTTTCTCTAAACATGTGGAAAGCCACTGGTCATGGATGAAGAAGACAAACTTTTGTCTTAAAACGAAATGTGTTTTCTATAAAATGCTTCCTGGAAGAAGCGCTGGACATTGAACCAAAGTCAGCAAACTTTCAGGCTGATGTAAATACCCAGTCCTTCACAAATACTGCTGTTGTGGTTCAAGACTAGTATTTTGAGTCATACATACTACAGTATATTTCCATGTCAATCAAATGTGTGCCTTGACCTTTCTATAATCTCTGTTAAAGTGAACCTGCAGACGGTTGGAGATTAACATATTTTATATGCACCAAATTTTCTTTTACATACACATTTACAGTACAGGGTGACCCCAGAAAAAGGTAATATTTGAAATGCATATCGCTAGACATGAACAAGTGGCAACACTGCGCAAAAGTGGCCTTGAACAAGTAAATACTTTGCCATTTTCAAGATTCGAGAGTTTTATTGTCATATGCTTAGTAATACCAAAGAATGAAATTCTTACTCTGTTCACTTGCCCGAGTAGACATACATAATCTAGCAAGTAGCAAGTTAGGCAATAAAACAAAAACGAAAAACAAAAACAAAAAAAACAAAAATAGAGCAATAAGGGCAGTAATAATGAGACACTAATAAATGAATAGAGTTACATTCTGAGCATATTATGGAGTAGATTGAGTGGAAGAAACGGTATATATATGAGGAAGATATTGCAAAATACCATTTAGCGCAAATATTATGTATTTAGCAGCTTTCCTGCACTGTGTAGGGTTGTAAGGTACAGATTAGTGTGTGAGGGATTTGCGCAGAATCCAGATGGCCTGTGGGTAGAAGCCATTTGCAAACCTGGCAGTCCTGGCCCTTCAGCTCCTGTAGCATCTGCCTGATGGCAGCAGTTCAAACAGATTGTGTTGTGGGTGAGTATTGTCCCTGATGATGTTGTGTGTCCTCTTTAGAACCCTGGTGTGGGAAATGTTCTGCAGTGAGGGGAAGGCTGCTCCACAGATGTGCTGTGAGGTCTTGATCACATGCTGAAGAGCCTTCCTGTCTTGTGCTGTACAGCTGCCATACCAGACTGTGATGGAGGTGGAGAGGACATTTTGAATTGCACATCTGTAGATGTTGTTGAGAATGAATCAGTGGAACGGACATCAGCATACGATAGCCATAAAAATGTTTTAAAAATCGGTGATAGTTTGACAGCTGCGCAGCGGGATTTCCGATGTTTTTACAATTTAAAGACGTGATGGTTCTGTTCCATCAAAACATGCAATAAAATGCAATAAGAATAAAATTAAAAATGCAATAAAATGTTGGATTATTAACTTTGAGGAGACTGGATCTGCTCTTAAGAGAAACCAACAGGATGACCAAGAAGTGCTTGTACTCCATGGAACATTGATGTTGTACGCAGCTCTGTCTTACGGAGCCTAAAGCATTCAATTCATAAGATAAAAATTTTTGAAAGAAAATGTTTTAAATTTAAAGTTTTTCTTCCATCATTTTTGGTTTTGTAGTATTGTTAAAAAGTTCAAAAGTTACCCTGCACATACGCTATTGAGTTTATGCCTACAGATCAACTTGGTTAGTCAAAATATTTCTATTTGGCACCCTCCTTTTTATTTTTAATGTGTTTCATATCATTTTCGTATCACTTTGTTTGCTCAACTCTTTAAACAGCAATCAATTCAATCAATCAAGCAATTCTGTAGACGTCTGATTTCCATTTGTTGCTGGCTTTATTTGTTACTGAAGAATTGAAGAACCAGTCCCAGAAAAATCCATGGAAGCCCAGGCCGTGTCATTACCTCATCTGAGTTTCAAAGAAAATCTACATGAAGTTTAGATATCATTGTTCCATTTGGTGTTCGATTCATGCATTTGTTCTTACCAGATGTGTCTGTGTCTGCGTTTGATTCACTAGCATCCAGGCGGTCATGGAGTTGCCCACCATGAGTAATACGCTACAGGGGCTGATAAAACGGAAATGTTAGTGGGTTTTCTAATGAAATGAAATTATGTTATGAATGCTGAGTTGCCTTGATCATCATAGCTCAACAATTCCTGTGGGTGAACTGTACTAGTTGGGCTCAGATTATGCCTGTTTTTAAATTCCTCATGGTGATTGCTTGTATTTTCAGGAAATTCAAGTGAGGAATGAAAACTTGGAAATGCTTTTGTCTCCCCAGATTTATTTTTGGTTAGTTGAGATTTCACAACACGTGTGAAATGACTACAAAACGTTTCCCGCAACCTTTGCTTCTCTCCATGTTTTTCATGTCGACACCATTCTTGTGTCATGTTCAATCAGAAGTGAAATCCTTGCCAGAGCAAGCAAAAATGTGAACTCATCCTGTGTTACACCAAACTAACATAACCCATTCTAAAATCAATGGATAAATTCCTTTCATACTGTATAATATAGGAATGCATCAAAAATACACGTACCTAAAATTTTCAGCCAAAATGGCAAAAAAATGCACTACAGGCAAGCCAAAAAAGATCTACCAAGAAAGCTGAAGAACATCACGTCACATGCCAACACTATGTTGCGAAGGCCAACTTCAATAAAAAGACATCAATGGACATCAATGCAATGCAGTAGAAGGCAATCACTTTGACATTTTCCTTTGTGGCTGTGGTCGCGAAGTGGCTAGCTTGAGTCCTCGCAACTTGTGACGTTTTATTGGGGTCATATCAGAGCGCCACCAACATCAACACTAAATCATATTCAGCCACTAATTAAGGATGCTAAGAAGCCACTAATCAATTACTCTGTCATTGTATGAAATAGCACAGGGGTCCCCAAAATTTTTATCACCACAGACTGGTCAACGCTTGAGATTTTTATTGTGGACCGAGGGGGGTCTTCGCATGGGCAATATAAAGTGCATATAAAATATCAGCTCACCATTAACGATAAACGAATGGGAGTCCTCAGCTTGCTTGAGTCTCAAAAATACTTTTTAGGCCGCCGGCTCAAAATGTACCAAACTGTACAAGAACATATAGCTGAATTATAAATGCTATTTATTTCAATATAAAACATTTGCAAACCTTTGCATATGCTAGCATATACCAAAGGGAAATATCTGGCACAAATAAAAATGCTAACAAGCTAAACGCATACAAGGCAGCATTTTATAACATGCTGAAGAAAATAATTACATAAATAAATTAAACATTAACATAAACATTAGCTTTTATTCACAGTCACATGTTGTTGGATCAACAAACAATAATTTTGGGCTTATTATAAATGACAACATTCTAAAAAGTACAAATTACAGATACTCTTTGGCCAGATTTCACAGAGGGACTAAACAACGTGTGCATCACCGACAGTGACGGC